>NC_064629.1:466274905-466899905 GCF_023864275.1 Schistocerca cancellata
ATTAAATATACACCCATCAAAAAAAGTGAAGTATATAATTGGTTTTCATATCTTGAAATGAGATAGATGTCTTATACTGTATTTTTTGATAATACAGAATATTACACTAAGGAAAACTACCCTATGTTCTCTTTGAACCAATTATGAAATGGAAAAAGGAACATTATTTGAAAAAAAATTGCAATGTTCCATAACATCAAAAAACATAAAACTGTGTTTTCAGTGCACTGTTCTATAGCGTGTAGGTCCTCCACGAACCCTCCGGCATTCTTTAATGCGATTGGGCATTCTTAGTACCAACTTAGTGCAGGCTTCTTGCTACATATTGTTCCACTCCTCAATGGCAGCATTCCTGAGATCTTCAATCGCTAATGGAGGACGATGACGACTAGAAATAGCTCTCTTGAGGAAACACCGTGCGTGCACTGTGCAGTTCATATCCTGTGAGCATGGAGGTCAATCCATTCTTCGGACCTCGCGCCCTGTCCGATACCGACACACACTGCGAGCACGATTAGGTCGGGCGTTATCATCCTGTAGAGTGAACATCTCTTCCACAGTCTTTGCAAAACCTCTGACTGTGGGTCGGAGAATGTTGTGTTCGTACACTGTGGCAGTCATGTTGCCTGCAACTGGAACGAGTGGTGTGCGTCGGCCATACATGGTACCTACACAGGATACGATTGAGCCACCGGATGTTGGTGACTTTCCACAGTCATTGAGGGATGATTGCATTGTCCTGTTCGCCTCAGGGTGCAAGCATATTCGCACTGCGTCTGTGAACAGCGTTTTGGTCCATTGGTCTTGAGCCCAAAGTTCCTGTGCTCTAGACCATCTTAGACGAATACCCCTGTGGCGTGAAATGAGTGGTGGAGTCTTGAGAGGTCTTCGGCTGTAAAACTCGGCATCATGAAGTCTGTTGCGCAAAGTTTGGGTAGTTGCGGTAGCCCCTGTGGCTTCTCGAAGCTCGTGGTGCGAGTAGTCGCTGTCTTTGTAGGATGTCTCCGTGCAGATGTGTCTACACATCGGCCCTGAGCTGCTGTAGCTATGCGTGGACGACCCTCGCGATGTCGATCCGCTATTGAATACGTTTTCTGGAACTTTTTCCACAGCCTAGAGACAACCCTTTGATTAACGTGAATAATATTCGCAACGTTGACTTGTCTCCTACTTTGTCCCATCAGTGTGATGATTTTGATACGGTCTGCAATGGGGAGCCTGTTCCGAAGCATTGTGCTGCAATTCGAGGCACACGGACAACTGTGCATTCACAAGATCTCAGCTCTGGTGTAGTGCGTTTGTTTAGAAGCCGTGATTGCACGGCCCCTGAAGAGGGAACCTGGCAACGACGAAAGGGTTCGCATTATGCACACAACACCTTCCTACATAAACACAAAAGGAACGTCCGTAGAGACCATTGGTGTGTAATTTGGAAATATGCTTAACTTTTTATGATGAGGGTAATAAATCCACCTTCGTGACCGAGGACGTGTGCAGAATGGAAAAAATCCATGTGACGTTACAATTTCTTCTCAGCGTATTGTCCTCCTATTCCGAAAGATTAAATCCTCCTATCATTGTTTGTTGATGATTCAGAAAAGCCACATAACTTTGTACAAGTGACGGCACAACATTCATCATCATCATCATCTAAAATGTGAATGTGATTCGTTCGAGTTACTTTTTAGGTTGCATATTCGTTGTCAGTGGTTGCCAAATATATTCTTGCAAACAATGCTGAAGTCATGAATTAAGGAAGAAAATTCAGCATTGTTTTCGTTGCATTTTTTCATAACTTTCTCCGGACACAATGCCCCTTGTTTTTAAAAATTGAGCACAGTTAGTAATAGACTTATCTTGAGGCAAGAGAGTTGAGAAAAATAGAATTACCACTAGTTTAATTTTCTTTTTCACGTATATCTGTCATACAGAGATTCGTTGTAGTTCAATCAAAATTACAACATGTTTGTTGCAGAATTTGTAATTGTTTCGGCATTTGTATGCATGCTTTAGAGTACAGTATTCTCACTAGTAAGATACACATTGAAAATTTATGGTTTCTGTTACGAGCGTTACTGTACTAATGGTTAACAGCACGAAGAGTATACTTCGAACATTTTCATCGTGTTTCCAGTAAAAAGCCAGTAGTTAGAGCAACTAGTTTTGATGATGTTACGTACATTAGAAAATCTTCGTAATTTGGGGTTACATTTAATCGATACTTCCAATTTTTATAATGTTGAGCATAAAGTCTCCGTGTCAAGAAATATATGTTATAAAGTATATATTAGCATAAAATTTTCTTTTTCTAATGTATTTTGTGTGCCTGATATACTAAGACGACGCAAATACGTTTTCAGAGTCTACAATGGACAACATGCAACGGGAATTCTGCTTGTGTAATCTTATCGAGTTCAAACGAACAATCGGTTCTCAGTAATTCTCCTTTCAGTTTACCACAAACTCTGTTCCAGTTGACACACACCGAGCGAGGTGGCGCAGTGGTTAGCACACTGGCCTCGCATTCGGGAGGACGGCGGTTCAATCCCGTCTCCGGCCATTCTGATTTAGGTTTTCCGTGATTTCCCTAAATCGTTTCAGGCAAATGCCGGGATGGTTCCTTTGAAAGGGCACGGCCGATTTCCTTCCCAATCCTTCCCTAACCCGAGCTTGCGCTCCGTCTCTAACGACCTCGTTGTCGACGGGACGTTAAACACTAACCACCACCACCAGTTGACACATTCTTTTGGTTTGTGAGACAGTCACATTATCTTTGGGTTACTACAGTCGGATGCGAGGGCGGCATTCAAAAAATGGTTCAAATGGCTCTGAGCACTATGGGACTCAACTGCTGAGGTCATTAGTCCCCTAGAACTTAGAACTAGTTAAACCTAACTAACCTAAGGACATCCATGCCCGAGGCAGGATTCGAACCTGCGACCGTAGCGGTCTTGCGGTTCCAGACTGCAGCGCCTTTACCCGCACGGCCACTTCGGCCGGCCGGGCGGCATTCTATTTGAAGTGGGTACCTTATAGCGTTTGTTGGCTTTGTAGGAGTAGAGATGAACAGCTTTCCCTGTGATGTATCGATGTCTACGACACTAAAAAGTCTTTTTACAACAAATGTACACAAGCGTGTCGCTTGTAGTACAATGACTATGAATCAGTCGTTGCGTTAGAAGGCTTGACTGGTTATTGTGTGATCGACGTTGTTCTTTTCTCTTTTGAATGAATTTCTTTGTTATCTAATAGCTGAAAGGATCATCCCTTCCATTATCCCTAGCAGTTCTCGATCAATATTTTTCTTCATTGTGTGAAACGGAAGAACACATTTGAACTCCTTTAACATAGTATTAGCTGGCCGCTGTAGCCGAGCGGTTCTAGGCACTTCAGTCCAGAACCGCGCGACCGCTAAGCTCGCAGGTTCGACTCCTGCCTCGGGCTTGGGTGTGTGTGATGTCCTTAGGTTAGTTAGGTTTAAGTAGTTCTAAGTTTTAGGGGACTGATGACCTCAGATGTTAAGTCCCATAGTGCTCAGAACCATTTGAACATGAGTATTACTTTCTTTCTCTTCCATCGTATCTTCCTCCGCCGATGTGTTTGCTTTTCCGTTATGCAGTCCGTTATGTATTGTCAGGCAGGCTACACGATGAATTTGTGTTGGTGGATAAGGATTCTGAATTTTGATCCATCATCATCCTCACCATCATTTAAGACTGATTATGCCTTTCAGCGTTCAGTCTGGAGCATAGCCCCCCTTATACAGTTCCTCCATGATCCCCTATTCAGTGCTAACATTGGTGCCTCTTCTGATGTTAGACCTATTACTTCAAAATCATTCTTAACCGAATCCAGGTACCTTCTCCTCGGTCTGCCCCGACTCCTCCTACCCTCTACTGCTGAATCCATGAGTCTCTTGGGTAACCTTGCTTTTCCCATGCGTGTAACATGACCCCACCATCTAAGCCTGTTCGCCCTGACTGCTACATCTATAGAGTTCATTCCCAGTTTTTCTTTGATTTCCTCATTGTGGACACCCTCCTGCCATTGTTCCCATCTACTAGTACCTGCAATCATCCTAGCTACTTTCATATCCGTAACCTCAACCTTGTTGATAAGGTAACCTGAATCCACCTAGCTTTCGCTCCCATACAACAAAGTTGGTCGAAAGATTGAACGGTGCACAGATAACTTAGTCTTGGTACTGACTTCCTTCTTGCAGAAGAGAGTAGATCGTAGCTGAGCGCTCACTGCATTAGCTTTGCTAGACCTCGCTTCCAGTTCTTTCACTATGTTGCCATCCTGTGAGAATATGCATCCTAAGTACTTGAAACCGTCCACCTGTTCTAACTTTGTTCCTCCTATTTGGCACTCAATCCGTTTATATTTCTTTCCCACTGACATTACTTTCGTTTTGGAGATGCTAATCTTCATACCATAGTCCTTACATTTCTGATCTACCTCTGAAATATTACTTTGCAAACTTTCAATCGAATCTGCCATCACAACTAAGTCATCCGCATATGCAAGACCGCTTATTTTGTGTTCACATATCTTAATCTCACCCAGCCAGTCTATTGTTTTCAACATATGATCCATAAATAATATGAACAACAGTGGAGACAGGTTGCAGCCTTGTCTTACCCCTGAAACTACTCTGAACCATGAACTCAATTTACCGTCAACTCTAACTGCTGCCTGACTATCCATGTAAAGACCTTTAATTGCTTGCAAAAGTTTGCCTCCTATTCCATAATCTTGTAGAACAGACAATAACTTCCCCCTAGGAACCCGGTCATATGCCTTTTCTAGATCTATAAAGCATAGATACAGTTCCCTGTTCCACTCATAACACTTCTCCATTATTTGCCGTAAGCTAAAGATCTGGTCCTGACAACCTCTAAGAGGCCTAAACCCACATTGATTTTCATCCAATTGGTCCTCAACTAATACTCGCACTTTCCTGTCAACAATACCTGAGAAGATTTTACCCACAACGCTGATTAAAGAGATACCTCTGTAGTTGTTACAATCTTTTCTGTTTCCATGTTTAAAGATTGGTGTGATTACTGCTTTTGTCCAGTCTGATGGAACCTGTCCCGACTCCCAGGCCATTTCAATTATCCTGTGTAGCCATTTAAGACCTGACATTCCACTGTATTTGATGAGTTCCGACTTAATTTCATCCACCCCAGCCGCTTTATTGCACTGCAATCTATTGACCATTTTTTCCACTTCCTCAAATGTGATCCTATTTCCATCATCATTCCTATCCCATTCTACCTCGAAATCTGAAACATTACTGATCGCATTTTCACCTACATTGAGCAACTCTTCAAAATATTCCCTCCATCTGCCCAAGGCATCCACAGGATTCACCAGCAGTTTTCCTGACCTGTCCAAAATACTTGTCATTTCCTTCTTACCTCCCTTTCGAAGAGTGCTAATTACACTCCAGAATGGTTTTCCAGCAGCTTGACCCATAGTCTCCAACCTGTTTCCAAAGTCTTCCCACGATTTCTTCTTGGATGCTGCAATTATCTGTTTGGCTTTGTTTCTTTCTTCAACATAACTTTCTCTGTCTACTGGGTTCTGGTATGTAGCCATTTTTGATACGCCTTCTTTTTCCTTTTACAGGCTGCCTTGACTGTATCATTCCACCAAGCTGTTTGCTTCTTCCTACTTTTACACACTACTGTTCCAAGACATTCTTCTGCCACGTCTAGTACTGTGTCCCTGTACCTTGTCCATTCCTTTTCCAATGACTGTAATTGGCTACATTCAACTAACTGGTACCTTTCTGAGATCGCTGTTATGTACTTGTGCCTGATTTCCTTATCCTGAAGTTTCTCCACTCTTATCCTCCTACATATGGACCTGACCTCCTGCACTTTCGGCCTCACAATCCCAATTTCACTGCAGATTAAATATTGATCAGTGTCATCAAAGAATCCCCTGAATACACGTGTGTCCCTCACAGCCTTCCTGAATTCCTGATCTGTTATTATATAGTCAATGACAGATCTGGTTCCCCTGCCTTCCCAGGTATACCGGTGAATGTTCTTATGTTTAAAAAAGGAGTTTGTGATTACTAAGCCCATACTGGCACAGAAATCCAAGAGTTGTTTCCCGTTCCTGTTGGCCTCCATATCCTCTCCAAATTTACCCATAACCTTTTCATACCCTTCTGTTCGATTTCCAATCCTGGCGTTAAAATCACCCATGAGCAGAACACTGTCCTTGTCCTTTACTCTAACAATTACATCACTGAGTGCCTCATAAAAACTATCCATCTTATCTTGATCTGTCCCTTCACAATGCGAATATACTGACACAATCCTAATTTTCTTGCTAGACACTGTCAAATCTATCCACATCAGTCGTTCGTTTACATACCTTATTGCAACTACGCTGGGTTCCATTTCTTTCCTGGTGTAAAGCCCTACACCCCATTGTGCTATTCCTGCTTTGACTCCTGACAGGTAGACCTTATATTCTCCCACTTCCTCTTCTTTCTCACCCCTTACCCGAATGTCACTAACAGCTAAAACGTCCAGCCCCATCTTACTTGCAGCCTCTGCCAGCTCTACCTTCTTCCCAGAGTAGCCCCCATTGATATTAATAGCTCCCCATCTCATTACCATTTGTTTGCCAAGTCGTCTCTTAGATAGGAGTCCCTGGTTTGTCAGTTAGAGGTGGGACTCCGTCACCTCCAAAGGTCCGAGGCATTTTGCTCTGATTGTTGCCAGCATCATATTTAAAGTACCAGGGAAGCAGGTTGCTAGCCTTACTTGCCCCGAGTCCCATTGGGTTTTACCCCTAACGGTTGAGGGACAAACCGGTGGATTTGGTAGTCTTTGCCGTATGAGCACAAAGGTGACCACGACTCAGAATATGTCCGAGATGCCCAGCCTTATTCCAAAGTAACTGGTATCCCGACTGTCGGGACCACTTACTTGGCCACTCATACGTTGCTCGTGGTTCATGAACTAGGACATGACTACAGGAACCCACACCATGATCCATCAGGTAGTATTTTTTTCTTCGTGAAATTTCTTGTAGAGTTTGCTTTATTTCTGTGAGTCGGTTGTGTTCCGTGATTACTTTTATTAGTTACAATAATAATTTGAACGTTCGGTTTAACGTTTACATTTCTTTTGCGGACGAGCAACAAAGTTTATGACAAAACCCATCAATTTGACTTGCTTTTGGCCCTGGTGAAGAAACTCCCGGTAAATTTCTGCTTTTTTTTTCTATCTGGATCGGCTGATTTAATGAAGATTCATTGTAAATTATGAGCGAAAATCCTCATTTTCCTCCAAGAATGTATTCAGTTTCAAGAAAACTGCACAATACGTCCTACTGTTACGGTGTCGGTATTGACCTATTACAAAATTATATTTTTTCGGTACCTGTATGTAAGTGGCGCGTAGCGAAATGTCGAGTACCTACATGTGTACTGGTAAACGTTGCCAGGCGTCTTCTCTCACGACGACACCAAAATTAATGTTTTCATACGAGATTGATAACTGGAGCCCCGGATACATCTTCGTAGCCTCACTTGTAGTATTTCCAAGCGAGGTGGCTCAGTGGTTAGCACACTGGACTCGTATTCCGGAGGACGACGGTTTAAACCCGCGTCCGGCAAATTCCGGGATGGTTCCTTTGAAAGGGCACGGCCGACTTCCTTCCCTAATCCGATGGGCCCTGTTGGGTCCCCTCCCCCAAATCAACCAACTAAACCAAATTGTAGTATTTAGGCATATCATCTCCGAACTTTTCTATAGGGAATAACAGATGCTCAGTATACCTGTGACGTTGCAGAGACGAACAGTCAGTTTCCAGTTACCACATTGTTCACGGTATGTTACGTACTTTCTTGCTTCAGATGAAACTGGAAAGGTCTCGACACGCGCTTTCAGTCGCAGACGGCTCAAACTGGAACTCGAACAGTGGAATGCATACGGCATTCTCGAATATGGCCATTCTTTATTGTACACACATCGTTATTTTACTTCGACTTCCTAATACTTTCGCCAGAGGTGTCCAACTAAATTATGAAATCTGCCACATTACAAACTTTTATTACCGTGGCGGGCCAGATCAAAAAAGATTTTGTGAAGGAACCTACACCAAAGGAAATAAAATACAATTTTCCTAGGTAGGCTAACAATATATCTTTATATCAGAACATTAGAAACTTAAAATTAATGAAATGAATAATACGGAAACTTACTGAGACAAGTAAGATCTTATTTGCTTGCACAGTTCTTCAGTATCTGGAGGTATTTTCGATGTCGACATTCTAATAATTGAGCTCAGATGACGGTCTGTTGGCGAAGATGACGTTTTAGATTGTATAACTTTCATTCGTGAAAAAATTTCTAGGAGATATGTGTGCTTCCGAATAAACTGCTAACTTGGATAGATTGGGATGCTGATCGGGTTTCATATATTTTTTACAAAGTTCGATCATTCTCTTCTGCAGGCAATTATGATAGGAAGTTTTAAGACTTTCATTACTCTTCATTTCAGTCAACTTCATTTGTAGTTGTAACATGGCGTCTTCAATCAACTTCAAAAATATTTTGTAACACTTTAATAAAGGTAGCGTGGTTTTTAAAATCTGTGTATCTTTGTCAAACTCGTTCATTTTTTGCAGCAAAGGTACGTACGTGTCCAAATCCATTGTCACGTGTCCAAATCCATTGTCTCGATTTCGCATAGACCAGATTGCGCAGTGGCTAGCACAGTGGACTCGCTTTCGGTAGTACGACTGTTCAAACCCACGTCCGGCCATCGAGATTTAGGTTTCCCATGATTTCCTCAAATCGCTTCAGTCAAATGCCGGGATGGTTCCTTTGAAAGGACACGGCCTATTTCCTTCCCTATCCTTCTCTCATCCTAGCTTGTACGTCTCTAATGACCTCGTTGTCGACGGGACGTTAAACACTAATTTCCTCCTCTTCCTCCTCCTCCTCCTCCTCCTCCTGGTCTCCCAATGACCCAACTGTGTTTTTCGCTATCTGTTTTTTGAACAAGATACGCTTTTTAATAATTTTTTTGAATTAAAAACAGTTTTTGTTCCAATTTATTTACTTTTAATAAATGCTTGGATATGTCCGTACATTTCTACACACAGTTGATTTTTAGCTTGGAGTTTTAGATTTAGGTCGGCGAGAGATATAGTTACGTCAGTTAGAAAAAGCCAGACCATTCAGCCATCGTTTACTCTCCAAAAATATGAATTTCTTTTTCCTTTGCCCGTCAAAAAAGTTTTTGTATCTCCCAACAGAGAGTAAAATCGTATGAGCATTGCTTATCTACTGAGCCAGCGAACTCGTCTATAATATGTAATATAATTATGTACCGGACGTGCTTCAAACAAGAAAGCCTAATATTGTCTGTGATTTAGCCCTCTTCCGCGTATGAAATTGACAGTGCATATGGCCGGCTGGGGTGGCAGAGCGGTTCTAGACGCTACAGTCTGGAGCCGCGCGGCCGCTACGGTCGCGGGTCGAATCCTGCCTCGGGCATGGATGTGCTATTACTCGTCATAGTCACAAATCGTTTGTTCCCTCGGTCATCAACGGCGGACCATCTGTTCGTAAGCAAAAAATATTTTTGCCTTGAAGATGAAACTTCTTCATGCAACTTCTTACATCTTCATATACGTCTTGTCCTGTTGTTGTATCTTTCATTGAACCCAAGTCAAATAATTCTTCAGTTACAGTGTAGTTCTGTCATCTCTCCCACAAAGACTGCCAACTGTAAGATCAGCACTTTCATCGAGCGCTAAACTGAAAAATACACATTCCTTTAATCGTACTATGAGTGAAATGCCATTGTCTTTTGTCATGTCGTCAACTCCTTGTGCTATGGTTTGATATGACATGCTCATATTTTTTACTAACCATATCTGTTCTGGACACGCTGCAGATGCAAATTTCGAACATCCTTTGAGGAGTTCTCCGCCCGCGCGCTGTCGATCAAGCACGTTAATTTTAAAACACTGTCATTATTGTGTCTGAAAAAACAACTTCGTCGGGCAATGGGAGGCCGGATTCTTTGTGTGGGACAGCACTGACAGACAATAATGCTACTACAACTTTCACTCTACCTGTGCGCGGAAACTGCAGCTCAGGATCACAGGATTGCATAACTCCACAGCTGTCCAATCTTTCTGCTGTTTCAGATGTAAATCGTCCGCTGAGTTTACACAGGATTTGAAATAAACGCTTCTCCTATTACGACATCATTATTCTGTAAGGAAGAAGAGATACATGTACTTCAATTTCAGCGACTATGTACCACAGCGTCAGCAAATCATCAGTTCCAACGAAAGGAAACAAAAAAATGCAAGACTCTATTCCAGGAAACTTTTTCTCAGTTGATAGTTTGAGACAATGTGATGATGTTTGACTGTGTCCGAAACGACAGCAGCTTTTGTTTAGTGTTGCTAAACATAATGAGGCGTTTCATATGGTTAAAAAATGTGAATCATTGGAAAAAGGTGAAGTAGTAATCGCAGAGTTTAGAGAACCTGTATTCGAAGAAAATTTCAACTATTATGGTGTCACCAAAATTATATCTCGCGTATGGATTATGAGAATGCGGTAAGAGATTAGGCGCTTACAGAGATATGCAGTCATTTTTCCGTTGCTCAATACGCAAATGGAACACGAAAGAAAGTTGATAATACTGGTACCATGTACCCTCCGGCATGTACCGCACACGGACTTGCGGAGTATACAGGGTGGTCAGAAACAAATTGAAATGCTTGTTATGGTGTTACAGGGTAGGATGTGCTGAGAAATAATGGTTAAGAAAAAGATTCGATACGTTGCGCTGTTTCTGAGTTAATTGGCATTGAAGTTAGCCAATCAGGCCGCTGCGCGCGGCAAATTCAAGCGGCCCGCCAGAGACAGTGTCGGCAAACGTTTTCTTCATTTGATTTTGAAAAATTGGACATGGGACGGTAGTAAGGATCGAACCAGAGCCAAAGGCTGAGCAGTCTTGTGCGCTGTCATATACGGTATGAGACCAACTGAAACTTATTTCTTTTATCTGGCCTGGGCGCTCGACTTTGCGCGCGCAATGGCCTGATTGGCTAACGTCAATGCTAATTAACTCGGAGACGACGCAACGTTTAGAATTTTTTTCTTAATAATTTCTTAGCACAACCTACCCTGCAAAATCCTTACAAGTTGATATGGACCAAAGCTTGTACGTTCCACTTTATGTGGGCTAATTTCACTCTAGCCATCATCTTTAGCAGCTGTCCTCCGTTCTCTTGGAATTTCGCCGCTCCACATATAGCGGAGGTCGAGTGCCTCGTCGATTATGAGTAGGGGTTCAAAATTTATCATTACATACTTTGTCTTTGCTACACATTAAAAAAACAAAGCTCTTATCATCTCGAGCTTTGGTTCGAACATCACACTGCCTTACTAGGAATGGTCCTGTTGGAAGTGGTATGCCATTGCCATCTTCCGACCTTTGAACTGACTTAGTCATTTATAGGCGGACCTTCAGTTTAACGTGGACTCCGAACCGCGTCACACCTTGGCATTTTTCACATCAACGAACATTGTCTACTGTGAAAGGAGGGGTAAGTGACACAAGCAAATCCTAGGACCAACGGGGAATTAAACTCCTGATGTTTGGGTCTGTAATCTAGCGTTTTACCACCGAGCCACTTTTAAAACGTTGTTAATAACCCTTGTTGGCTTTGAGCTTCGAGATGTAAATTTAAAAAAAAATAGAGAAATCAGTTGTAATAAGCAAATGAAATGTGAGAGATTCGTATACTGAAAGAGGACAGAGAAATGAAAAAATGGACAGGTCGGTGATGACGCGGAGTAGTGACAGCCGAGGGTGAAAATGTACCATAATAGTCCAGTAGAATTAGCATTCAGATCGGAAATAATTGCTACAAAAGATTTTATTGTTTTAATGGCTTCGTTTGTGTCCCAGTACGACTATCCTAGGTTTTCCCCCTCGGCGGAGTTGTGGAAAAGTGGTGGGGGGTCAAAATGTACCCGAAAAAGGGGTATTTTTCGGTTTTGTAATTATATCTCGTATATAACTCACAATATCGAAAACATAGCAGAATTAAAACTTGTAGGGCATGAAATTCTGCATTGAATGGGACCAGCCGCATATTTTTTTGGACCACCCGTTTCCATACTAGTGCTCTTCAAAATTGGACCAATTTTACATGTTCATGAAAAATTTTCGTTTTAACCTGTTTTCTTGGTAATATCGTTGAAACTAACTCACTTATCAATAATGTCGTTCATAAAAAAGATATGGAGAGATAAATTCTGCATTCGATGAAACCAAAAGTGAATTCATTGGAGCACCCATTTGTGTACAGCTCCTTATTAAAGTTGGACCATTTCTCATCATCAAGACAATTTCAAATGTAGTTCTTCAGTAATTCTTACGTACACTCTACGTACGTACTATAGCAACCCATTGTCTTGTACTTATTTAATATAGTAATAGAATAAAATATTAAAATTTTGTAAAATTTGAAAAATAATATTAAAAACGTTTTTCATATATCGAGGGTTAAGAACTGAGACCTAGTATCTGACAGATGTCAGGAAAAGTCCTGGCTAAAAAAAAACTTGTAAGTGAAAGAAATATATGTTATAACAAAATGAAGCAAAAAAGACAATGCGCAACCTGAGAGTATAGAGCCGAGATGACTATTTTCTCGACAAGAGTTCCACCTATACTTCGCGTCTGCGAAAGTGGTATCAGTGTATACATGCACATACGTTTGTGATAGCCTTTACTCTGTAAGGTGGACTAAGTACCATATATCGAGTCAGTGGGCGTATGAATAACAATAAACTTAGCACCTGTTGGATTTTCACTGTATATTACGTATTTACACAAAATTCCTGTACTGCTTCCCAGAATGTATCGTTGCCGTTCAGTGATATCCAGGTGTCAAATTTGTGGAACTTTCTTGTACTCGTATTGTCCCCTCGTAATCAACTGATTCTTCTACATGTACTCTCGTGCAGCAAACTTTACCCCTGTACAGGGTGTATCAGAAATGTTTTACAATAGCTTAACAAGCGTGTAGAGCGGAAACAAGAAAAATCACATACGAAGTAATGTCCTTACATCTCTCGTTTTTTAATTATTCAATGAAACACATTTTACAATGTTCTCAATTCAAAAACAACTCCTCACAAATGTTCAAAATAATCACCACTTGCCTCAATACCTATCGAACCCTTCCAACCCCCGCACAACGCTCTCTGAAGATTTCACAGGCTTCCACAACACGTTGATAAACGTCATTGAATTAAGAGTAAATGCTAGATAAACTAGTTGTTTTAAGTAGACACAGACAAAATCCACGGGATTAAGGTCGGTGGACCTTGCAGGCCAGGGAGCTGGTTCTCCCTTACTTACACATCTGTTACAATAGGGTAGTACATCTCGAACTATGTGATTGAAATGTGATGGAGCGCTAATATGCATAAACCAATAGCGCGGTCGTTTGTTAGCTCAGACTCAAAACGAATGAAATCTCTTTCCCAATTAAAATTCGAATTTGAAAAAAAAAGATGTTGTACGACTACGGGTCTTTCCCAACCCCAAGCATACTATACAATACTTTTGATTTCATATACTTGTGCTATACACCCTTGTTACCTGAGCTGAATGTTTCAAGCTGACTGCTCAGATAGTCTGCAGTTTGTTTCGTGGCACTCTAAGACAAAATATTTTTTTATCTTTTCCAACATCCGTTCGACTTTTTCGCCGAACTGAGGTACACGTGGCACACCCTTGACGGAGTTGCACCGGGAAAACCTGACGCCTGAACAACCTTCGAGATGAGGCGCCCCTTTGACTCAGGTACGGACGATCCGACACCGATCATATGCGTTGATTGTCGCGCTTCTTCTCCACTCTGATACTACTTTCAATGTTTGAGGCCGTCCCAGTCGCGCGACATTCTGGACTGTTACTAAAATGTAAACTTTCACGGCCGGAAATATCATGTCCATTATAATTATCCGGGCTGTTATGCCGTGGTCGGTTGATGAATGCTGTGGTGATTCCCAACGTTTCGTCTCCGACTGCGGGAGACATCTTCAAGGGGGTCCGTAGCTTGATGGAAGATCCAACACACACACTGGCTCGCTACTGACTGCCGCTACATTCCGTGTCCGCGCGCCCCCGCGCCGCGGCGTGACGTCACGTGTTTTGAAAACGTCAGTGCAATTGGCCGCTGTCCGTCGCCGTCGATCGCCGTTGCCATCACCCAGTAGTGGACGAGTGGTACACATCTTCTTTAACACCGGCATCCATATACCGTTTAATTTGACGCCCTCCTCCTTTCTGTTGAAATTATTTGGGTGTTTAGCGATTTCGATCGCCTCCCTGTAGAGCCTTTCGTAATATCCGCTCGTGGCCGCTAGTACTTGCGTCTCCTCGAAACGAATATTGTGGTTCCCCGGCTGGAAAGCATGCTCCGCAACAGCTGATCGTTCTGTTTCTCCTCTTCTACAATTTCCCTTGTGCTCTTCCAAACGTTTAGAAACAGTTCTTTTAGTGGTACCCACATAAACCTCACCACAGCTGCATGGGATCCTATACACTCCAGATTTTTCCAATGGTTTGCGAGCGTCCTTGGCAGGCCTAAGGTATTCCTGTATCTTCCTGGTGGGCTTGTAAATTACGTTAATATTCCGCTTCGTCAAGATCCTCCCTATTCTTTCCGTTACATTTTTAACAAACGGCAGGAAAACCTTAGATTTTGCAGTAGCCTGTACGTCAGTATGATTTCTGCGTGGCTGCCTCAACGCACGTTTTATTTCGGCGGACGAATATCCGTTCTTCGTTAGTGCATTGTGGAGATGTTCCATCTCAGCGTCGAGCAACTCAGGTTCACAAATATTTCTAGCTCTGTCCGCTAACGTCTTGATAACACCCCGCTTCTGTTGTGGGTGGTGGTTCGAATCCCGGTGCAAATAACGGTCCGTGTGCGTGGGTTTGCGGTACACTGAGTGGCCCAGTCTACCATTTTCGTTTCTAAACACAAGCACATCGAGGAAATGTAGTTTGCCGTCTACCTCCTCCTCCATAGTAAACTGAATTCTTGGGTTTATACTGTTCAGATGTTCGCGGAACCGGCTTAGTTCCTCCCTACCATGTCTCCACAACACAAACGTGTCATCCACGTATCGGAACCATACATTTGGTTTCTTGCTGGCAGTACCTAAGGCCTGTTCTTCGAATTTCTCCATAAAGAAGTTTGCAATTACGGGACTTAGGGGGCTTCCCATAGCCACGCCATCCGTTTGCTCATAAAACTGTTCATTCCACTTGAAGTATGTGGTCGTCAAACAACACTTAAACAGCTCTAAAATATCGGCAGGAAAAATTCGATCCAGCTGTTCCAATACATCATTAAGTGGAACCATGGTAAACAGCGATACCACATCGAAGCTGACCAATATGTCCTCCAAGAGAAGAGAGTGTACAGAAAGGTCTCTGCAATTCGGTTGCACTACCACCGAGGCTTTATGGATTGCCCAAAATTCATAAAGAAAATATTCCGTTAAGACCGATACTAAGTGCCATTGGTTCGCCCACCTACTCGTTAGCCAAGTTTTTGACTACGCTGTTAAAACCACATGTGGGCCGTTCGGACTCTTATATAAAGAATTCGACACATTTCATCAGCAGATTGAATGGCATAGTGGTCCAGCCGGAGGACATATTGGTCAGCTTCGATGTGGTATCGCTGTTTACCATGGTTCCACTTAATGATGTATTGGAACAGCTGGATCGAATTTTTCCTGCCGATATTTTAGAGCTGTTTAAGTGTTGTTTGACGACCACATACTTCAAGTGGAATGAACAGTTTTATGAGCAAACGGATGGCGTGGCTATGGGAAGCCCCCTAAGTCCCGTAATTGCAAACTTCTTTATGGAGAAATTCGAAGAACAGGCCTTAGGTACTGCCAGCAAGAAACCAAATGTATGGTTCCGATACGTGGATGACACGTTTGTGTTGTGGAGACATGGTAGGGAGGAACTAAGCCGGTTCCGCGAACATCTGAACAGTATAAACCCAAGAATTCAGTTTACTATGGAGGAGGAGGTAGACGGCAAACTACATTTCCTCGATGTGCTTGTGTTTAGAAACGAAAATGGTAGACTGGGCCACTCAGTGTACCGCAAACCCACGCACACGGACCGTTATTTGCACCGGGATTCGAACCACCACCCACAACAGAAGCGGGGTGTTATCAAGACGTTAGCGGACAGAGCTAGAAATATTTGTGAACCTGAGTTGCTCGACGCTGAGATGGAACATCTCCACAATGCACTAACGAAGAACGGATATTCGTCCGCCGAAATAAAACGTGCGTTGAGGCAGCCACGCAGAAATCATACTGACGTACAGGCTACTGCAAAATCTAAGGTTTTCCTGCCGTTTGTTAAAAATGTAACGGAAAGAATAGGGAGGATCTTGACGAAGCGGAATATTACCGTAATTTACAAGCCCACCAGGAAGATACAGGAATACCTTAGGCCTGCCAAGGACGCTCGCAAACCATTGGAAAAATCTGGAGTGTATAGGATCCCATGCAGCTGTGGTGAGGTTTATGTGGGTACCACTAAAAGAACTGTTTCTAAACGTTTGGAAGAGCACAAGGGAAATTGTAGAAGAGGAGAAACAGAACGATCAGCTGTTGCGGAGCATGCTTTCCAGCCGGGGAACCACAATATTCGTTTCGAGGAGACGCAAGTACTAGCGGCCACGAGCGGATATTACGAAAGGCTCTACAGGGAGGCGATCGAAATCGCTAAACACCCAAATAATTTCAACAGAAAGGAGGAGGGCGTCAAATTAAACGGTATATGGATGCCGGTGTTAAAGAAGATGTGTACCACTCGTCCACTACTGGGTGATGGCAACGGCGATCGACGGCGACGGACAGCGGCCAATTGCACTGACGTTTTCAAAACACGTGACGTCACGCCGCGGCGCGGGGGCGCGCGGACACGGAATGTAGCGGCAGTCAGTAGCGAGCCAGTGTGTGTGTTGGATCTTCCATCAAGCTACGGACCCCCTTGAAGATGTCTCCCGCAGTCGGAGACGAAACGTTGGGAATCACCACAGCATTCATCAACCGACCACGGCATAACAGCCCGGATAATTATAATGGACATTCTGGACTGTTCCATTCGCCGTGGCGGCAGCAGTTATATTTCTAACAGTCTCCGATTATATTACTCATGAGTGTTGCTCGAAGCGACAGTTCCATCTTTAGTGTTCTACAATTTTATAAGCGAACTATTATAGTGAACGAGTGAAGCAGCCGTGTTTGAGGTTATTATATTGATAAATGACTAGGACTGCGCTGCGCATTGGCAACGCCTATATAAGACACTTGTTGTCTCGCGCAGTATTTAGATCGGTTACTGCTGCTACAATGGCAGATTATCAACATTTTATTGAGTTTGAACGTGGTGTTAATAGTCAGCGCACGAGCGGTGGGGCACAGCATCGCTATGAGGTTGCGATGAAATGCGGATTTTCCTTCAGAAATCCTGTAAAGCATCAGATCTCCAACATCGCTGCGGCCGGAAAAATATCCTGCAAGAATGGGACCAACACACTTCCGCAAATTGCTACAGAATTCAATGCTGGGCCATCAACAAGTTCAGCTTGCGAACCATTCAACGAAACATCATCGATATGGGCTTTCGTGTACCCTTGATGACTGCACGACACAACGCTTAACGCCTCGCCTGGACTGTTAATGACTGGAAACTTGTTGCCTGTTCGAACGAGTATCGTTTCAACTTGTATCGAGTGGATGGACGCGTATGGGTATGGAGACAACCTCATGAATCGATGGACCCTGCATGTCAGCAGGGGTCTGTTCAAGCTGGTGGAGGCTCTGTAGTGGTGTGAAGCGTGTGCAGTTGGAGTGATACGTCTAAGATGCTATTCTAATAGGTAACAGGTACGTAAGCATCCTGTCTGGTCACCTGCAACCATTCATGTCCATTGTGCATTCCGACGGACTCTAGCATTTCCAGGAGGGCAATGCGAACCCTACACGTCCAGAATTGATACTGCGTGGCTACAGAAACACTCTTCTCAGTTTAAACACTTCCGCTGACCACCAAACTCCCCAGACATGAACATTACTGAGCATATCTGGGATGCCTTGCAAGGTGCTGTTCCCCACCCCCTCGTACTCTTACGAATTTATGGACACCCCTCCGGCATTCATGATGTCAATTCCCTCCAACATTACTTCAGGCATTAATAGAGTCCATGCCATTTCGGTGTTGCCGCACTTCTGCGTGCTCGCGGGGGCCTTACACTATATTAGGCATGTGTACCAGTTTCTTTGGCTCTTCAGTGTCCTGCAGTATAACATATCTTGAAGTTACTATGCTATTAGGCACCGAGAGAATTAAAAAGGAAGTAGCAGTAAGAGTTTTGACAATGAACATTTTCTGTTGCCTTTTTACTTCTGACGGTGCCTAATGGCGTCGCAGCTTTTAAATATGTTGTACTACAGGACAGTACACATATATTTATGTGTTTGTCAGTATGTGTAATATTTCGATCCACTTATTTGTGTTTCCCTGTTTTATAGCGCTTGATAATGGGGTTATGTAGTCCAGAAACATGTTGTGGTAAATATATCACACATTCAACTGATATATAACAGTCTCAGTACTGATTCAGGAGACAGTTGTATGGTGGCTTCGCAACAGATAACGCAAAGCTTTCGCTTTGACAGGGGGTGGTCTTCTTAGTAATGAATTATACATGTTGCCTTGTCTTTATTTACCAAGTGAAACTTATATGTATTGCTTGAAATTTTATAATTATTCCTTTCTTTTTAGGACATCATATGCCGTTTCCCCATCGCCAGCTGACGCCTTTCTGTTTAAATTGTGGCCGCAATAAAACATAGGATCTAGGCCATGTTAATAAAAACAACGATAATACTAAACTTTGACAGATGTGCTCATTGCGATATAATAGTAAAGTGGAAATATCTGTAACCGGATAGTTGGTTTGAAGCCCACTGCATGGTCCTGGTGTCCTCCGACATTTGAACTGCGGTCTTGTGGTTCAATGTGAACTAACATCGGAACATCGTTGCACTTTGCCTTTTTTTTACACTGAAAATCATTTCTAGATTCCGGGCCGGTTCCAAGTAATTTTTCCACAAAAGCTACGTATCATTTGCGCCCCCCCCCCCTCCTCTCAGTCCCCCACCTTTACCCGCACTTCCTCATACATTAGTTTTCCTTAGGGTCTTCGTAATACCTTAAAAAATAAAATAATGAGGATGGAAGTGAATTGTTTCTGCTGTTAATTACGGCGCTGTTAATTGCGACACACACTGTGTGTAAATTTTTCACTAGGGATGGCCCAGGCGTTCTCGTCAGCTTGGCGCCCCAAGCGGCCGCTTGTGTCGCTTGGTCCTGTGCGGAGAAGAAAGGAGCGGAAAGAGCCGGAAAAATCCAAGGACTGGCAGATGTTTGAATCCTGCTGCTTTGTTCTAGAGTCTGGCATTTATTGAGAAACAGAGACGTAATAGCGAATAGAACGGATACGGTATCTGAGACCTAGAGAAACAGCACAAACAACTTGTCTTCCAAAGGGTGACATTTGTACTACATGTGTTATGCAATATAAAGTTGTACCACAGCAGAAATTCTTTTACGGGGGTTTATTTATGTTGTAGAATTATTTACGGTAACTGAGTGTACAGTACAAGTTCTTCAAACGGACGCCACTTTAGCATCGGGATTCGAACCAGATGCCACTGGCCATGCGCCAGCAAGACTGTGCTAGGGACGCCGGCTACGGTAATGGGTACGACTTAGGAGTAGTGGAATTATGATTATGCTTGCTTTTATTTTCGTATGAAATTTTACGATTTTCGGTAGATTCCTCCGCAGTTACAAGTGAAGAAGAATTTTAAATATTCCAGAAGAGTACAATTAGAAATCGTTTATTATTCTGATTTGTATATGTAGCAGCAGAAAGCGAACATGAGCAGAAGATACACGAGAAAGCACTCGAGAAGCAGTACACAACAGAAACGTATGTTGCGTATCGTAATACTTTCGTTGCAGGAAACTAATAATTAATGTATTGGTTAGGGAGTAGTGTGTTTGGGAACTCCTCCCCGAGAGGAAAGCGGATATGAGATAAGAAGGGCCTGCGGCAACTGCCTGCGCGCCAGAAGGGATGCAGAGGACAGCCGCTCTGTCCGCAGGGGTGTCCATCGCGCTACTAGCTCAGAGGCTCACATGGCATTAATACGCCACAAACCCTTTACGCCAGGAGAACTGGTTTTCTTTGCAGGTAGGAAAGCAGGCAGTGGAGCAACTCAGATCCCAAGTGAGACGATGCTGTTTTTTTTTCTGTTTTGACATAAATGCATATTCTTTTCGCACACGTGACGGTTGGCTCAGATTTGACAAAGGCCAGGATGTCAGTGATGTAACACAACTGGAAAGTTATAGAAATGCTTCAGGCTGTGTTTTACTCTGTTACTGATGAATGTTTATCAGCACCTTGGAGCGTGTGAACAGAAAATTGCATTAGATATGACGAAGGTAGAGAATCGTCAACAGGCATCTCAGTATTTACGTGGACTAATTTAACTAAATCATGGAATGCTTAATCTCTGATGAGCCGAGGAGGATTCGAACAACAGATTTATTTTTACTTAGTGCTACCTCGGTACGATCTGGCGATGGTATTGTGTGAAAGGATCTTTTTGCTGCCTGTCGGTAGAAGACAAAGAGGATGCACTACTCCCGAAACCACTTTTTTTTCTCCATTTACTAGTTGAAAGAATTTTCGGTATCCATTTGTTCTACAAATTTCATTTTTATTTTTCGAATAAGGGTTCTGAATTTTGTGAAGTAATTCAGATCTCTCTTAGTCGGGTGATATATTTTTTTTACCATTTTACGTTCATTTAGTGTTGAACACTAAACGGCCGTATCAATTTACCATCGAGCGAGGAGGTATAGCAGTTCAGATATTGCTCGTGTCTTCAGGGGGAGCTGTGAACTTCCATCCAGTCATCCTGATTTAGATTTTCCGTAATTTATTTCTTCGACAGTCCCATATCCGATTCATGTATTAGTTCTTGACCAATCCGAGCTGGTGCTCCGTCTGTAATGGCCGAGATGTCGACTAGGTGTTAAAATCTACCCTTCCGTCCTTCCGAAGTCGGATAACATTTGGACTGCATGACGTGTGCAAAGAAATCACATTCGTTTTTAATGTGCGTATTCCTAGATTTGCTGTATTCCTACACGTACTTTTTCCATTATCTTAATGCCAATTGTGGTTATCAAAAAGAAGCCCAGACTGTTCTTTCTGCTAGAGAAGTATCATTTTCGTAAAACTATTTATTGCTGAAATATATATATATTTTTTTTGTTATAACCCAAAGGACTGTGTTCAAAAGCTTTCATCAACGTGAATTTTGTTTTTTGGGTTTTGTACTCGAGAACATAATGAAGAACTCAAAATCTCTGCGTGATGTGTGAGCTGGCCACAAAAATCGTATCAGACATGTACTCACGCAGTTATGTTATTCGTGGTTTCTTTTCCTATTTTATCCATTAATCGGCTATCAAAACACGCCATTCACAGCTTATTCAGAAGAATTTGCAGATTTCTCTCAATTAATACTAGACAGAAATCCAACCTGCATTTGGATCGTACTTCCGTAACTCTTTTGCAGAAAGGTGTGCAGTATACTGCTGCAGCCATCTCCCGTAAACTACCATAAGAATTAAAAAAGTCTTAGCAGTAATCCACGCATTCAAATCGAAACTTAAGAGTTCCCTCAGGGGCCAATCCTTCTATTAACTTTAATGTTGTAATTTCATGTACTGACACGTTCCATGACCTTGAAGATTTGCTCCTCAATTTGATCCTTCGGAACTAGACATGTAAATAAGTAAATAAATAAAAATAAACTATGTCCTGCATTGTCTTGCATGACCTGACGTCTCTGTGGACAAGAAAAATGATACCCGCATCGACGGATATTAGTGTTTTGTTAGCCATTTTAACCTGCTCCGTATGTCGAAGCTCTTAACAGCCCTAAATTTTCCTCTGAACTCGTAATTTATATTCCATTGAAGGTTAAGTTAAAGTTATAATTCCTCCCTCTTTCGTTTCACGAAATGACCACAACGAGAAAATTCGAGAAATTAGAGGTAAGACAGACGCTTATCAACAATCATTCTTTCCACGCGCCATTCGGGAGTGGAACAGGGAAGGGAGGTTCGGTTAGTAGTATCAGAAGTACCCTCCGCCACATACCGTTAGCTTGCTTGCGGAGAATTGATGAAGATGTAGATGAGGAACAGTTCGAATTCATTTCCAACTCAAATGAGATCGTGTTAAAAGTTGTCGTTACATATTGCATACTGTTAAAAGTGAGTCCTATAATTTACTTATCAAATACACGTTAATTCACCGTAATGTTGGCAGACGTTAACGTGCTACACTTCTCAGTGTAATAAACTTTGCACTGAGTACTTGTAAAATGATTTAATAGGAATTTTGATAAATTCACTGATTTTTATGTCTGAAATATTTGTGTTTTACGTGACACACAGACAACAGTCAGACTATGAAACGAAGATTCCAGTGGATGGAATGTCCAAGAAGAGCCTTTCGGCAGTTAAAGAAGTGACGCCTGTTACTATGAACGTAACAAGAACGACAGAAACTAGGCAGCTACTGACACGGCGGAAACAGGACGCGCGTGTAAATGTGCCCGAACTCAGAAAGAAGGGCATGTCGCCATCTTTGACCCTTACTGATGCCAACAACACATCTATCCAGTAGAGATAGCTGTACATTGAAGTCAATTTAGCTGCATTCCGTCCCAAATACGTAATAATGATTTCAAACGGAAATAATTAGTATTTATAGCACATGACATAAATAGACAAAAATTGTAATACTGGCAATGTCCTTTAACTTTCAACAACAAAGTAATTATTACTGCTGATTTTCGCGGAAATATCAGCGTATATTTACATCCACGTAGAGCTCTATCTATGTCGTATATACTAATGAAGTGGGCTGACGTCCAGTTTGGAAAAACTGTGTATGTGCTAATAAATGATCCGTTCGTATAGCTCTACGAGCACCGGCTAGCTCCCGAGGCATGGAGATGAGCGAGACAGATCGAATCCGCGCGGCGAATTAACGACTATTTGAAATGGTTCAAATGGCTCTGAGCACTATGGGGCTCAACATCTGAGGTCATCAGTCCCCTAGACTTAGAACTACTTAAACCTAACTAACCTCAGGACATCACACACATCCATGCCCGAGGCAGGATTCGAACCTGCGACCGTAGCAGCCGCGTGGCTCCGGACTGAAGCGCCTAGAACCGCTCGACCACCGCAGCCGGCTAACGACTACTGTTTTGCTACTTAGCAAGTCAGAGCGTGGTTTGTAGGCGATTTTCCACGCTCATTTACGTTAACGCCGGCCCAGTCACCAATCCCCGCCTTAAAAACGCGATATACAAGCCGTTAAATACGGCAACACACAGGAAAAAGTTTACACGATGCGCAGACGGATGGCGTACACGACTTCGCTGTCTCAGAGCGCCTGTATACATGGTGTTCGGAAATTCCAGTTACAAACTTATAGGACTTTTGGAGGGTAGTGAGCACATCGTATTTTGAATAACAACGCGTGTTTGGAAACATGCCGTTTCCGTTCAAAGACAGTTTCAATGCAACTCATCCACTTCTGCTTGAGGAATAGGGTATTTCACTATCTTCTGGAAATCGTCTTAAATGATTGTCATTTTATGCTCCTAACAGGCTTTCTTCCCTTATGAATTTCGGTGTTCTTTTATAAAAACGAAAAAGAAAGTCAAATAATTTGAAAGCCCACTAAAACGTTCCAATCGAATCGTGATGTCTGTGACATCACTGGCTAGCTCGCTGCTCATAATGCTGTCATAATGCAAAGTCACAGTGATGTCTTGTTTCGGAATTTACCATTCGGAAAATGGGTTACAAATGGTGTGTAATACCACGCTGTACAAATACATCTATAAAAACTCCTGGAAAGTTGTTTTTGAGTGTTCCAGGGAATGCAGGGAATGAGAGATGCGTAAAATGCGGTTGTTTTGTATTGGCAAATTGCCAGCATGTAGACGCACAAGTTCACTAATTTCATTAAAAGTGTGCTGCACTATGTAGTTAACATTCACAGAAGCCCGAGATATGCTTTCCCACTGTTACAACGAAGGATAGCGAAATTAAACTCAGTGAAAATTGTCGTTTCACCCTCCTACATCTGAATTATTCGGTAGCACAGTTGTTAGAGCGGTAGACCGCCGAATTTTATGATGTCCATAGATCGCTGATTCCAGTCTAACCCGGAAGAACATTCTAACTTATTTTTAAAATGACTCGAGAGTCTTCTTATACGAAAAACGAATCACAATTACAAAACTTTAACACACCGATCAGAAACAGGATATTATGTTTTCCTTGTTGTTTACATGCGCTTACATGCACACACGTCACGTTCAGAAAGATATTTTCTACCTAGTCTGACCACACACACCCTTTTTACTTTATTAGAAACAATGTTTTTATCTTCGTACTGTCCAGTTAGGATCCTTAGTGTTTAAACTTTTGCAGTTTCATCATCGTATATAAAGGTGAAGTAAGTTTGCTGCAGACGCTAACGTTTGTTTACACTCACGAACATCAGAGCCCTTTTTTGTGTCACCTGCATGTTGTACACGCTTTATATCTCTCCGTATAACATCGTCCTACACCTCGTTTAATGTGCGCGTGTGGTGATACCTTCACTACTAACAATGGTTTCCAGACAAGTGAATTGTTTGTTCGCAAAGTAAATGCATTTACCCTCTGTTGCCCATTTCTCAGACTAAAATTAACGTGAAGCTATAAATAATACTATATATAATACATCCCACAATCGAAACAACTGCTGCAATCAGTTCTTGCTAACGCTGTTTTCTCATTTCCTGAAAAACTTTTAAAAATATATGCCCCTTCCAGGATTGGTACATGAGACCTCTTAAACAGCAGTCGGATGCGCTATCCGTTGCACCGCCGAACGCTTGCCGAATGCAGAATCACTGCTGAGTGTCTTCTAGAAAGTAAATCAGCACTAGTTTGGCCAAGAGTCATTTTATTGTGTTTTGTGTCGCAGCTCATGACTGATAGTCGACAATCTAGTTATAATATGCGGACCCATTTGCAAAAGTCCTTCAGTTCCTTAGTTTTGAACGAGTTTAATGATGTTGCAGGGAACAGGGGAAAGAATGTCCTTCGTTGCACATACCGCCGCTCTAAACGGGTGGAGCATAAACGCATCCACTTTCGCAAGTCTTCCAGTGTCACCGTTCACAAAATTGCTTTCTATTGTTACTTAAAAGTTGTAATTGCGTTTTCCATCACTGAATAACTAAACTGTTTGCAGAAAAGGTACGTAAAAACTTCGTAACTTCGGGTAACGTTCCTGTAACACACGTGTAGCTTCGTCTTACTCCTAGTCTATGACGTCATCAGAGCATCAGTCAGTAACAGAGCGTTTTAGATCACGTGACCAGATCTTGATATTTAATGATTTTTTTAAGCTTTAATTACATAACGTTATGTTGTGAGAATATTGACCGTAAATGCTATTGAAATTTTATAATCAATCGAATGAACAACATATCGTCTATTTATATGTCCTCTAACTGCACTTGAAAAGTGAGGTGGTGCACCATCATGCTGCGACCATATTTCCTGACGGACATTCAGTGGCACTATTTCGGAGAATGAGTCCAACACGTTTTGCAGGAAGGACAAGCAACTCAGAACTTTCTGTTTCCCTCAGCAGACTTGGACGCGTTACACATCTGAATTGAAACGGTCGTAGAACGGAAACGGCACGGTTTCGGGGATGGGTTCCTAATCAGAATATTATGTACTCACTCGCCTCTACAAGTCCTAGAAGTTTGTACAGGGTATTTTCGAACACCCTGTGTATCTCTGTAGGCGTTCTTCGCTCCTTTAGGTGTGGTGACAGGAAGGCATCCGGCCTCAAAGTCAAATAAGAGAAATTTTCTAAATCTTGGAAAAGTGTGGATCGGTACAACGGAGAAGCTCTAGGAAAGGGAAAGACAGATCTGTGCTAATAAATGTCAGACAACACGTTTCGTTACTAACAATTTCAATACGATGAGAAGTTAAAGGTAGATGCTGTCATCACGACGCCTGATACAGTTACTTGGCGTGTCAGTCCTCTGTATCATCGCTTTTTTGTTATTTAGTAACCGATTTTTAATTATGAGACGTAATAGCGTACTGTGTATGTACACGTACACATTTCGCTGGCTGTAATACGTTACAGTGCGAGTTGGCGCGATGTTAGTGCACTGGACTAGCGTTAGCCGGAGTACAGCGGCTCGTATCACCGTCCGGGCATCCAGATTTAGATTATCTGAGTTTTTCGTAAATCACTAAAGGCAGATGCTGGGATGTTTCTTTTGAAAAGGACACGACAAAGTCTGATAAAATTTAATGGCAGTTTTATTTTCTTGAAAGTGCAGAATGATCAGCCATTCAAATCTTACAATAATAACGATTAACAAAATGGTTCAAATGGCTCTGAGCACTGTGGGACTTAACTGCTGAGGTCATCAGGTCCCTAGAACTTAGAACTACTTAAACCTAACTAACCTAAAGACATCGCACACATCCATGCCCGAGGCAGGATTCGAACCTGCGACCGTAGCGATCGCGCAGTTCCCGACTGTAGCGCCTAGAACCGCTCGGCCACTCCGGCCGGCTACGATTAACACATACGGTAGACATGAACATATGCGTGTTTTCACAACGATAGTTTCGATACCAAACATCGTGTTATTTTCTCGTTAATATTACATGAGTAATGAAAGACTGAAGTCAGGAGGGCAGGTAAAATGGTTGCATCAGTAATAACGTATTTTAAAATTATAAAGCTGATAAGCATTAATTACAAAGATTTGCAGAACTTAAGGACGAAAGTAACATACCTCGATGAAGCTTTAACCATACAAATAGAGAAATGCTACAGTGTAGGACACAAGGTAGCTGAAAGAAATACGCAATGACAGTAACAGAAATGACACCTCTCGCCGTATGAGGGTAGGTATTGCATCTAGGTACATAGTCGAACATGATCGTTTTGGTGATGTGTTACGGCGTGAGGACGCGTAATGTTGCATGCGCGTACTAACCTGCAAATCACTGAACACGGTCAACCCTCCTGGTCAACGTTATTGTACTGTACTCCTTCCTCACGTGCGTCTTTTCGGAGAAGCAGTTGGTCCTGACTTAATTTTTATGGATGACAATGCGCAACCGCGTAGAACTGCACAGGCGGTGGAGTTCTTCGAATGAGAGGATAAACGGCGAATGGACTGACCTACTAGCTCCCCCCCCCCCCCCCCCCCCACTTAACCCGATTGGGAACATGTGGGATGCGTTGGGAAGACATATTGTGGCATGTTCACATGCACCCAGGACATTCCAGCAGTTGTCAACAAGTGAAGGAATGGAACGCCCCACCACAAGAAGGCCAGAGGAGAAGCACGTTGCGGAGCATGCATTGCCGTCCGTGGTGGTAACACCCCTTATTAAGAAACATGTTTTGTCTTGTGTAACGTCCAGTTGACTATCGTAAATCGCGGTGACTTCAGTGTAATTATTGTCTTTGAATAAAAGTGTCATTTTTGTTCGTCTGATTGCATATTTCTTACAGTTACCTTCTGTACTATACTGTAGCAGTTCTATCTGTGTCTGGTCTTACCTCCTGTACCTACCGTAGCCGTTCATTCTATGTATTATCGAAATTTCACCGAGCTATGTTACCTGCAGTAAAACATAAAGCTACACTTACTTTCCTCAAGTTTCGCACACCAGGCTATTAGTTTAGTAATTTTTTCCCACTGTTTCTAGAGATGCTTTCAAATTACTGCACTCACCAGTCTTAAGTTGCAATGGCGTTTATTAATTGTCGTTAAAGGAACGATCAGATTTTAATGCATTTAGAATCATAAGATAATGTTTCTGTAGTAAATAAGTTACAAGATGCTTAGAGTTACCACATCCTGTTCACTTACTACGTGTGAATGTAAGTGTATTTTTGTGGCCTAGCGGTTCTAGGCGCTTCAGTCCGGAACCGCGCTGCTGCTACGGTCGCAGGTTCGAATCCTGCCTCGGGCATGGATGTGTGTGCTGTCCTTAGGTTAGTTAGGTTTAAGTAGTTCTAAGTCTAGGGGGCTGATGCCTCAGATTTAAGTCCCATAGTGCTTAGAGCCATTTAGACCATTTTGTAAGTGTATTCAGCAAGACCTTAATTAATATATGTGTTTTGAAATTTAATTATTGCCGTCACATAAAAACCGCTTTATCGACCAACAGAGGAAGTTGACGTACTGTTGATGTGTAGCCTGACCCTGTGTCGTTACCCGTTCGAGAGTAAAGATGATTTATAAAAATGTACAGGATAAATATCTGCGTAGTTCTTTGAACCTTTATCGTAGAAATTCTAGCACGATTTCATTTTAATTATCTCTCCGACAGTGTCATTTTGTTGTGTTTGGCATTCCCGTAGCTCGATTAGTTAAAAAGTTTCGTACGTAAGACCAAACGATACGTTGTTCACACAACCAGCTGTAGTCGCCCGAGCGGCCGTAATCATGTACAAAGCTGGTACGACCACCGCAGTTGCATTTCTGATGCCACTTGCTGGAGCTACTAGCTGCTACAGGTGTCGACTTAGCCGCTTCTGCTTGTTACATGTGGATGCCCGTATCTCAGTTCTTGCGGGCCTACCGCTTCCCCTCGCATCATTAGCGACCCTCACTCCCTGTCAGACGCGACCGCCCACCGACCTGCCGGCCGCCTCGTCGTCTAAGACCCTGCGTAGTGTCAAATCATGACGTCAGCGCACGTTTCGTAGTGATACCAAAGTCGATGGGATGGTGAAGATGCCAGGACCACTACCTTTCAAAACTACTGCTCCAGTTTATATTGTTGTAATGCCATAAGAATATTTTCTTATGTTGTCGACCTCTTCTTATTCTCAAATTTTCCAGTCTTCGTTTCTGTTGGTACCAAACATCTCGAAAAGTATTACACCGATTTCCATCAAAGTTCTTGGCTGATTCACTTCTCGTACATTCAGATCAAACAATGACGAAAATTAATGAAAAATTAAATTCCTAACAAACAAAATATATCATTGTAAACTATCATTCCTATCGCCAGAATGAACTACAGCGGCGATGTGTGTCTCGGAAATAGTACCATCACACTAGCTCGCGGAACGTGTGAAAGCTCGAGTACTTGTCAGAAACTTGATTGCAAACTCTTTCTTAGTTGCCGTTGTTACATATGACGTATAGCCAGCCAGAAGATGTTGTAGTCCGTGTTTCACAGTTATTTTTATCATATAGGTCCACAAGGCACAGGGCCGATCACTTTGCATGCCAGATATTAAGCATCCTGAGCAACGTCGGGCATTACAGGGAGTGCTTGCATAAAAATTATTTTCTCTCCCCTCCCTCCCTCCGTCACGTGTGTGTGTGTGTGTGTGTGTGTGTGTGTGTGTGTGTGTGTGTGTGTGTGTGTGTGTGTTTGTTTTACCCATCACGTAATGTGATTTTATAAACGCCTCTATTGCAACCCCTCATTGTTGTCACAGCTCTGTAGACGGCTGTTGTTTTCGCCTGTAGCCGTCTGCTGATGACGTGGAAAAACCAGTTTGTTTTTGTGTTTCACTTGTTACAAATCGCACTTGTTACAGAACGTCTACGTCTTCATCTATACCGCGCAAGCCACTCTACGACGAGTGCCACAAGCATGCCTTTGGTACCACTAAGATTTCCCTGCTTGCCTGCTACGCTGACGACTGGAGCATGGAATAACGACTGTCGGAAAGGCTCCGCAGCACCTCTACTTTCTCTAATAATTTTCTCGTCGTGGTCGTTTCGCGAGACCTATATGGGAGGATGTAGTATGGTTCGAGATCCTTCTTGAAAAGTACCCTCTCGGAACTTTATCAGTAAACTTGACAGAGATGCACAGCACCAGTCTCAGTGTTTCCCACTGGCGTTCGATGAACGCTACTGAGCTTACTGAACCGCCGCTCCTCTGTGTATCTTCTCCCTCTCATATTAATTGTACTTGGTATGGTTCCCTGACTAAGGAGAAACCTCCAGGAATTGGTGGAACAGGTGTTTTGTAACCCCTTTCTTTCGTAATTGTATTATATCCTTAGGACTCTCCTACGTAACTTCAATCAACCATGTGGTTTTCCTACAACTACCTTTATGTAATCGCACCTTAGGTCGTTCCGGAAAGCTACTTCTAGGTGTTTTACGGTAGTTACTGTTTCAGCGATTTGTCACCAATGGTATAATCGAACAGTAATGGATCTCTCCACCAATTTGTGCGCCAAGTACTACTCTTTTTTTATATTCAAAGTCAACTGCTATCGTCAATCTTCTCCAGGTTTCCTGTACTTCCTTACTGCTTTGTGATGTTGCAACCTTCCTATCAGAGACCAGAAACAGAGCGAGTACGAGTCTAATGTCGATGGTTGGATACATTAGAAATAAAGGCGCCGCTGTTACATCAGTACTATAGTGGCTCCTTCGTACCCACTTTAGTTCCACCGGTATGACGAGGCTGAGAATGATGGCGCTACGATCGCTTCCTACTCGTCGACTCACTCTCCTCCCGTGCAGAGATTATTTTCTACGGAAGCCGAGTGCATGATCTTGCTGTTGTAATTTATCACTAACTGGGCGAAAGAGCTATTGTTAGCATTAGACGACTTTTAAAGAAGCTTTTTCTTTGTCGTGCTCTGGAGGGTACAGACGGAAAATTAAGCGATACAGTGTATACAACTGCAAATGTCTTCCATTACAGGGAAGTGATGTCTTGAAAAAGTTCGGTGCTTCAGACAAAAAAGATAGAAAGTTCGTCCAATGCAGGCAAAATGGTTGTATTCTTGTTAACTCCACCTCTTCCATTAGGAAACACATGAGCTCCTTCAACCGAAGACAGGGCACAGAGCAACGTCACTTTTGTCTACACGACGAAAACGCGCTTTATTTGTCTATTCTTTTGAACAAGGCAACTTGCTTTTCTGGGCTAATAAGGAGATGCGTAGCTTATCATTCATTTCTGTAACTTTTTCGAAGATAACCGTAAATTTATTTTAATAATTAATTGCCATTTAGAGAATGCGCTTCCTCCTCGTGCCCTGTTTGCTTGTACTGTCGTCACACACTCGGTACCGTTTGGAAGTGTGTGTATGTCAATGTAAATGTTAGACTTTTTATGAATATATAAATATCGAAATAAATTAACAGCAGTCGTCGAATAAATAAAAATAAGTTTCATCGAGACACAGGGGTACGATTTAAAGGAGGAGGATTAGATTTTAACGTGCCACCAACGGCGTCGTCATTGCAAACGGAGCAGAGACTCCGATTGAGGTAGGATGGATAACGAAATCGGCCGCGTTGTTCTCTTGGGAACCATCCCGATATTTGCCGTAAGCGGTCTAGGGAAATCACAGAAGATAATCTGAAACTTCGTTCTCCTTTATGCAGGTCAAGTGTACTACCATTGCGTCACCTCGTTCGCGGGTAAGATTATATGAACTCAGCAGTAATATATTACATACCCAAACTAAGTGTGCATTGCGTTGCGATAATAATACAGGGTGGTTATAATTAAACTTTAGTTACTTGAGAGGTCCCCCATGAAATTAGTGAACGTAGGGCAATGAAGCTTTCTGGAAACATTTGTGAGGACACGCAGAAGAGAAATAACAAACAATTGAAAGAAACATGCTAATTTCCAAATGGGAGGGTAAAATTTGCTATTTCGCACCATGTTTACATTACAGGTTACACGTGTCGTTCAGTATGACGACCCTCTCTATCCTAGACAGCCTGTAACCTCACTAGAGATTGCCATTTCACAACTGTTCGCAGCACTTTTCGAACTGTGGGCGATGAAATGTTCGTATGTCGTGACACAGCTCGTAAATAGCTTGACGATCGCAAATTTCGTCCAGCATTCTCAGTCGTGACAACAGTAGTTTCTACAACAGTTTGTGGCGCAGTTGACCGTCGGCATCTCTCAAGAACAATTCCCAAATCGCCAGTTAATTCTAACTTTCGAATCGTGTTCTGCAACCTCAGTACGGAAAGGGGATCTGTCTATATTCCTTTAATGCATCCATAATCGCTTAGAGCAGCAGCACAATTGCCGTTGTTTTGATAAAACAGCTGTACGAGTAAAGTCTTGCTCACTTTGTCGAGACCCATGTTGACTCTACAACTGTTACGTCATTGATGCTTGCGTTTTAACACTACGTCGCCGTACCAGTACCGACGCCTAACGGCCACTCACGACACCACACTACTAACAGCGCGTATCTGTAGCACACATTCTGATCATCATCCATGTATAGTTAGTTACGCATACGGTAAATAGTTTTCCCTCTACACTGGCTCAAGTAGCGAAAGTTTGATTATAGTCACCTTTTATTTAAACAGGATCTGAATGTGTCCCTAAGGAATAACATCTCATACAGATTCTATTCAGATACGAACGACATCTGTACAAATATTGACTTATACAAGAGTATCGCCGGACGATGAAATCTCAGAAATATTTCAGCTGATTAGTTGAACAAAGTGAGTGCTGCAGCAGGATTGAAGGCATTCAGTAGCAGAGATATTATTGCTTATCACACCTTCCAAGTAGCAGAGGTGCACAACTGAAACATGGATCGTTCGTACTAATCTGCCACTGCAAGTGAGGACCAGGAATCATCTTAAGATAAATGAAAATGAGTCCGTGTCAGTATGGTTTAAAGGGCGATTTTCCATTGTAAAATTAAGAACACATCCGACAAAAAACGACGGGCCATGAAGAACAATTTGTGCTGCAACATTACTAGCCAACGTCACTACTGTATTATCAATGGTCTTAAAGACCGTCAAGCGAGAACACCTAATCTTCTTCTATAGCGTGGCATGTCTGTTCACCGTCCAGTGTTGTTGTTCGAGCAGCTGCACGACGACTGATGCCGGATGCCGTCCAAACGTCTTCTTTCCTTATATACAGAGCTCTTATCTCAACCGCCAATTCTTGCTGCCTCCTTATTACGTTTGTTTCTCGTAAGAATGGGGAAAACCTGGAAGTTGAAACCAATACCGGTATTTCAGTTCTGAATAACCCGTGTTTTTTTTGTGTTTTTATTTTTACGAAAAGCCGAGGAAAAAAAAACGAAATTACAATTAGCCATAGAAACAGTGCTAAAATTTATTATTTTTAAGTAAACTTTTCTAAAAAGATAATTATTCCTAAAATTTGCATTGGCTTGAAATATTGCGTTATTATAGAAAATGGCAAAAGCAATCACTGCTATTTTAGTGTTAATGCTGACAGAATGAGTAACAAACACAATGACATAAGAACTGGTACAGCATTACTGAGACAGTAACGTCCCTGCTGCCGTGTGTCTCGTGTGGTGGGTTAATGTACACGTTTACATACAGTGAGCAAGGCTTGCCTCTCGTGGTTTCTCGCTGTCATCGCCAGACATCCGTTGTACTGCAGAATGGCACCAACCCTAGTCTGTAAAAATTTTCACGAAGGGACTTAGCAGTGAAGTACAGTGCATCATTTTCTGTAAAAATTAAAGATTTGTCTGCCATTTCTGTGAAATAAAAGAGGAAGGAAATTTGGTAACAGTAAAAACTTGAAAACTTAACGACAGTTCGTTCGTAGTATGCAATTAAAGTAGGAAGTAGCTGATCTGCTACCTGTGTCTACATAATGCCTTTATCTAGTCTAGCCCTTGAAACCGGACATATTAACAGGAAAAACAGTTCTTCAGCCCCAGTTGTCACCCTTTGGCAGTGACTATTCATAATGCCCAAATCGTGGTATGATCCCTGATTATACCATGATTTATGAGCAGATTTTCAAAAAATTAGAACCTGTGGGAGAATACAGGATTTTTTCAGTATTCAACCACTTATCACCTTTCGAGAAAAGCAGCAAACGGTGGACGAACTCTGTTTTCTTTTATTTGTCTGTTTATTTTAATGTTGTGATTCTATGAATCCTGAAAGAAACCGTTTTTGTTTTCGAGCGGTTTTAACAGTCAGGTTAAACTGACGTGGAAAAAAAAAAAAAAGATATGACTGAAAAGGATTGACGAGGCGTACCGATCTCCTACATAACGTTTACCGCTAGCAGACGAGTGTCTACAGTACATTGTATTTTATATGCAATATGCGCCTAATACCATCGTTTCCATGGCGCCAGTAAGTTTGTATACGTGCTAATTCTCCATATCTTATGAGTCATACATACAGCCATTTGATTTTCGATTTCATTTCGTATCACATCATATGCACGTACTTCCAATTGAGCTATTGTAACGATCGCTAACACTAGAGCAGTTTGCGGGCCCAGTGGCTATGTTTTACTGGCACCCTGAAAATTTACAATTCTTACCCTGCGCGTAGTTATTACAGACAGTTACGGTGCGCCGTCCAGTTCAGGCAAACTTTGCCTGCTGGAATAATCTAATTCGCTCTGCATTTACATTTCCTCGTAAATTTCCAGACAGTCCCATAGCAAAAGTTTGTTCGTGTGGCAATTTTCCAGAAGTATATGAATGTACGTTTGTTAGGTGAAATGCAGGCTATACACAACTGGCCCTTCACGCTCTTGCCTCGAGCAGCATTGCCAGGTTCCCCACAGAGTTACTCGGCGCAGGGAAGCGTATATGGAACTAGTATACCAGTATCGATCTCGGTAAAATGTGAGAAGCAGCACAGCGTCTGTAATGAGCTCTGCGCGTTGTTACGAAACAAGACGTAACTCGCCAGCACTAGCGTCGGGGAAGCCGTGTGAATAAGCCGTCTGAATAATTCTCTGTGGCATGCAGTTCCGGCTGCGAGCTACATCGTCACCCTGGAGAAGACGCAGTGCAGGGTAGTGGTACACCGATTTCTCTAAATTTCATTATAATTATTCAATCCATTATAATAGATATTGGAGAACTATTACGTACAAATTTCGGGGGATTATGTAGAGAATGAAATAAACAACTGCATGAAAAAAAGGCAGACGTCACAAACTGGAATATTACTTGCACATTGTTAAACCCATAACAACACAGAATTGCCACCATCGACACTGGTACAGAAAGTGCATATGTAGGGAAGGGGAAAAGATTAATGACGTTGGGCTGAAAATTTTGAAATCCGACAAAGAATTACCCATAAAATGTTCTACCACTTTCCAGAGGTTTGGAACACAACAAATATTTAATGTGACTCCACATTAAGTGATGCCCAAGTGTAAAGCACGGCGATTTGGCTATCCAGCCAAAGGGTACCACTTCTACGATTCACCTTTCGTCGACGTCGACGTCAACAACGAATGGGGTAGACACAGTGGCACGTTGTCGGAAGCATGCTGGCTGCTTACAGTGAATCTACTAACTCGCGGGGGTGATATCGGTACATCTAAACAAAGCACTCAGATATAATGAGGCTGCGGGCTGGTGCTGTTTTCAGTCCACGTAGCTTTGAACTGTTACCCAGTTTTTTCCTTCATGGAGATTTCTGTGGAATTTGTTAGAAACAATTCGGAGCAGTGTATTGACTTCTAGCGACGCACACTGCTCCAGTTCAGTGAACGAATTTCCGATAGCAAATACTTTGCAGTAAGTTATTTGTCAGTGGCGTTGGAGAAGTGACAATTTTAAGCATATTTAGTGGGTTAAAACAAGGCACGTGACACCCATTTTATAAACGTATCAGCGAATCCAACGATAAACCCTTCCTTGCTAATCAGTGGTGCAATGCATCGCATAAATTACCTCATGCAGAGCACGTCGCTAGATGCATGTGGATTCTGGAGTCGAGTGGTCTTTGCACGATCCAGGAACACAACCTTGATTTTACGAAATGCGTTGCTCTTGGTAAATCTCGCCATGAAGTAACTGATTTATAATTGATTTAGTTCTTGGCATAGTACAAAAAGTAAATACCTTACCCACTCTGAGGTCATTAAAAGAGGAGCGCCAGTGCGGAGGATGGGAAGGGACAGAATCAACACGGGCCTTGTACAAGGCACCACCCGCCATTAGAACTGAAGTGATTTAGGGGACTCTAGAAAAATGTAAGTCAAATTAGCCGCAAGGGAATCTGGATCTCGGTAGTCCAAAATTCGAATCAGTGACCAGTTTATGCATTGAAGAAGGGCTCATATCCACAGAAAGAAATACGAATGAAATTCGTAATGACATGAACAGCTGAGGGAACTTGTCAGCTCGAAATGAACGATGAATGATGGTATGAGCTACCATTTCAGCTTAGTTGGTAGCCAACAACAGAAGAGTCTACGTGGCTATTGGTCGGCTTACGACAGGTAAACTACAACTTTTGGTCGCTCGTTTATTTGTTCTTTCACTTTATTTTGTTCATTGACTTTCGGTTCGTGACCATTCAATCATCTCAGTAATGTAAAAACGATACGACGGTGTGTTGGAGACAATTTTCTTTGTTACGACGATAAGAACGTGACAACCTCACACTCAATTCCTGAGAGGAGAAAATCGCCGACCCGGCCAAGAATCGAACTCGGGCCTGTTCGGTTAGCAGTAGACCGCGCTGACCACATAGCTCCCGAGGCGGACTTTGTTCTTTCATCATTTGTTTCAGTGTTAAACCTGATTTGCGGGATTTGTAATTGCAGAATCTTTTTACTGCAGCGAAATAATCGTAGCTCTGTAGAATTCATTTTTCGATTTCACTAACGTAGATGATCGCCAACGACTTCAGATAAATAATAAAATTGAAGTTCTGGTCGTATAGCTAAATATGTCACTCGCTTGGGAAACAGTGAGGTAGGTTGACCTAAATGGAATTCGTTTTCCAGATTAACGACCGTACGTCTAACACTCCGACCGGAGTGGTAAACTCGAAGCAAATGGCGTGTTGATGCCCCGTCTCCACCTTACGAACACACACAATTAAAAATACGATACACACAGAAAGAAATTTATACGATGCACATACATTTGGCGTTAACTACTTCTCACCCTTCCATATTTAAGGTTTTTTTTTCACTTTTCATTCACTTCCCTTAGAGGAAGGGTGGGTCGAATGAGAGCTCGCAGGCTCATTGCGGCCCATGTTCTAGGGTGTTTTTTTTTTTCCTTTATTGACAGCTTTTATGAATACGTTGTTCCTTGTTATTATTCTTATATTTAGTTACAGTAGATTTGATTTGTTGGTCTCTCTTTGTTGGTGTCTTTAGTATTCTCTTATGTCTTACAGTATTTTCGTATGGTACAACTTATTGTAAGTAGTAACATAAAATACTGTAAGGAACACAGAATAAAAACAAAAGTAAATGCCAACTCTCGGCTGGGCGATTGCCCATAATTAACAAACCCTGCCAACAGGGGTGAGAAACAGAAACGAGAAAGAAGAAAAGGACATATGTTTTCTGCGGCGTGCTGAACTAGCCGTAGGGACTTGCAAAAATGTCTGTTTCACGCGGAATATGAATGAAAACTTAAACGCAGACCTCCGCAACCTTATCATTTTCATGCCTCTCCGTACATGAACAATTCACGGTTTCTGTATTCACTACTAACCGGGTGTAGGAAGGTGTGGAAGGCGACGGAAGACTATTCCGTTCTCTGAGCGGTAGAATACCTGCGTGCGTCTCCATTTAACACCAAGCACTCCGGGACATTCTCCCCTGCGAAGCTCCATTACCTAACAAGAGAGCCCCTAACAAGTTCGCTGTTTTATTGCATTTAATAGCGGAACTCTTAAAATTTATATCCTCTTTGTTTACAATACTACATGAAGGCGAAATAGACTTAAGGGAACGCTACCACCTGTTTATGACTAAGAAATAAATAAATAAGAGAAGTTAGATTCTCCATGGAATAGTAACAGTGAAGCACATAGTAGCATAGAAACAAGTTATGTTCAATTGTACATTGTTTTAAATCCATTACGTTCGGTTGATTGCGATCCTTAAATCAACCGAACTTAGTTGATTTCAGATTGGTAGGTTGGTTTGTTTAAAAGAAGGTGGGAGGGACCAAACTGCCAGGTCATCGGTTCCTCGTTCCGATTAAAATAATTCTGCAAGGGTGGGAGTAAAATAATCGAGACATACAAAAAAAAAAAACAGCTGGAAGAAAGGAGAAAACCACAAGAATGACAGAAGGGCGACAAACACTAAAATGGACAAAATCAGACAAGAAAACCACAGAGAAGCAAGAAACATACAGAAGAGATCAAAACAAGAGAGTAGATTACCATGGCTGGCTGATCATGAGAATAAAAAGGAGAAGCCAGACACTCTGCAACACATTAAAATCTCCACCCTGAAAGCACTAGGGTGGAGGACACAGAGGGACAAAGGACATACGTTAAAACTTACATCAAATGATAAAACCCACCCTCACGAATAAAAAGTAAAACTAAAGCTGTTGTTGAGGCATTGTCGCCCAACACCGAAGGTAGGGTGCTGGGAAAGTTAAAAGTCCGCCGCAGAGCGGCTAAAAATGGGCAGTCCAACAAGAGGTGGACAACCGTCATTTGTGAACTACAGCGACAGCAAGGTGGATCCTCACGAGGGAGAAGGTAACCATGCGTTAGCTACGTACGGCCAATGCGGAGCCGGCAGACAACTGATTCCCTGCGAGAGGACTGCATGGAAGGCTTCCACACATTCGTAGTCTCCTTAATCACACGCAGTTTATTGTGCCTGCTGTGATGCCATTCCTTCTCTCAAAGCCGAAAAACCCTGCGGCGTAAGACATAACGCTGGCCAGTTTCGGAAATGGCCATCTCCAGAAGCGGTTTCCGCATAGCCTGTTCGGCCAGCCTGTCAGCAAATTCGTTGCCTGGTATTCCGACGTGACCTGGGGTCCAGACAAACACCACTGAAAGATTGGACCGTTCCAGGGCATAGATGGACTCTTGGATGGTCGCTACCAAAGGATGGCAAGGGTAGAACAGATCGATAGCTTGTAGGCTCCTCAAAGAGACAGTACACAGGAGAAATGAGTCACCATGGCATGAGCGGATGTGCTCAATAACACGAGATATGGCCGCCAGCTCTGCAGTGAAAACATTACAGCCATCTGGCAAGCAGTGCTGTTCAATATGTCCTCCATGAACATACGCAAAGCCTACGTGACCATCAGCCATCGAGCCGTCGGTGTAAACCACTTCATAGCCCCGGCACATGTCGAGAATCGAGAGGAAGTGATAGCAAAGAGCCGCAGTGTTAACGGAGTCCTTAGGGCCATGCGAAAGGTCCAGAAGAATCTTTGGCCCAAGTGTACACCACGGAGGCGTATATGAATGGACCTTGACGAGAAGTGGTAACGGGAAGGACTCCAGTTCAGACAGAAGGAACCGGAGGCGAACCGCAATCGTAAGCTCTGACCTGGGCTGCCGATACGGGAGATGAACCGCCGTGGTTGAGAAAAGGAGATGGTAATTCGGATGCACAGGAGAAGTACGAACGTGTGCAACGTAACTGGCGTACAGTTGGGGGGAGTCTGGCCACTACCAGGACACTGGACTCGTTCTAAAACCTCCCGTCACTAGGCGAATACCACAGTGGTGCACTGGATTGAGTAAACAACGCTGAGAGCGCCGCCGAACTGTAAGCCAGACTCCCATAGTCAAGGCGGAATTGAACAAGTGCTCTGTAGACCTGCAGCAGCGTAGAGCGATCTGCACCACAGCTGGTGTTGCTCAGGCAGAGGAGGGTATTGAGGTGCTGCCAGCACTTCCGCTTAAGTTGACGAAGGTGAGGTAGCCAAGTCACTCGGGCATCGAAAACCAGTCCTTCAGTCCTAAGAATCGATATGTTTCCACTACAATGACTGGATAGTCATCAAGGTAAAGTTCTGGTTCAGAATGAATGGTACAACATCGACAGAAGTGCATGACACACGACTTCGCGGCTGAAATCTGGAAGCCGTGGGCTAGAGCCCATGACTGCACCCTATTGGCGCCGCTCAGCAACACCAATACTGGAGGAGCAGTACGAAATCCAAAAGTCGTCCGCATACAGAGAAGGTGAGACCGACCGCCCTACAGCTGCTGCTACACAATTAATAGCCACTAAAAATAGAGACACACTCAATACGGAGCCCTGCGGAACGCCATTCTCCTGAATATGGTGGGAACTATGGGAGTCACGGACTTGGACACGGAAAGTACGCGGAGCGTCAGGAAGTTTTGGAGAAAAATCAGAAGCGGGCCCCGGAGACCCCACTCACACGATGTGGCAAAGATATGATGTCGTCAGGCCGTTTCGTATGCTTTACGTAAGTCAAAAAAGATAGCAACCAGGTGTTGGCATCTGGAAAAGGCTGCTTGGATGGAAGACTCGAGGGACACAAGACTATCAGTGGTAGAGCGACCCTGGCGGAAGCCGCCTTGACATGGAGCCAGTAGGCCACGTGACTCGAGGACCCAACCCAACTGCCGACACACCATACGTGTCAGCAGCTTACAAAGAAAGTTGGTGAGGCTGATGAGCTGGTAGCTATCCACATCACGCGAGTTTTGTACAGGTTTGACCACTGGAATGATGGTGCTCTCCCACCATTGCGATGAAAAGACGCCATCGCACCAGATCCAGTTGAAGACGACGAAGAGATGTCGCCTGTAGTCAGACGAGAGAGGTTTAATCATCTGGCTGTAAATCCGATCTGGTCCAGGAGCTGTGTTGGGGCAAAGTGCAAGGGCGCTGAGGCGTTCCCACTCTGTAAATGGGGTGTTATATGGTTCACTGTGGCGTGTAGTGAACGAGAGGATTTTTCTTTCCATCCGCCACTAGAGGGTATGAAAGGCTGGGGCGTATTTCTCCGATGCAGAGTTTCGATCATAGTGTTCAGCGAAGTGCTTGGCAATCGCGTTTGCGTCGGTAAATAACACGCCATTGACGTTAATGCCAAGACACCTGTTGTTGTCTGGTACCCAAAAGGACGTCTGATCTCTGTCCAGACTTGGGAAGGTGATGCGTGGCTCCCAAGGGTCGACCCGTACCTCCCCCAACAGTCCTGTTTCCGTCGTTTTATAAGCTGGGCAATGCGGGCATGGAGCCACTTAGTGTCTATTAGGTTCTCTATGGAAGGATGCTGCTTAGGACTCTGTAGAGCTCGCCGACGCTCTTTAATAACCTCAACGACTTCCGGCGACCACCAAGGGACTTGCTTTCGCTGGGCGCACCCTTAAGGACGAGAGATCGCGTTTTCCACGGCAGAAACGATCGTTGTAGTGACCTGCTCAATGACAACATCGATGGCACCATGTGGGGGAGATTCACTGGTGACAGCCGAGGTGAAGGCTTCGCAGTCTCCTTTGTTTGAAGCCCATCTGGGTAGGCATCCGTGGGCATGACGCCAGGGGAGTGACAGGAAGATTGAGAAGTGGTCACTACCACACATGTCGTCTTGTGCTCTTCAGTGGGTAGATGGGAGAAGGCCAGGACTGCAAAACCAGAGATCAATGTCCGAATATGTGCCGTGTGCCACACAGAAATGTGTGGAGGTGCATTTATTTAAGAAGAAGAGGTCGGGTTGTGACAGTTAATTCTCAACTTCCCTACCTTGGCCAGTAAGCATGGCGCCACCCCAGAAGGGGTTATGCACATTAAAATCTCCCACAAGTAGCAAAGGGTAGCCAATACGTTCAGGGATACTTTATCATCTGTACTTTTATGTGTGGGATTTTAGGGCGCAAAACATCTAAGGTCATCAGCACCCAGTAAAGAACCAGAGAATGCTGGGACCGCGAGGGGGAAAAAACCGTTGCGAGGTCCAATACAAAAAGGAAGAAAAAGCAAATATAAAACATCAAGACTTTATGGAAGAGCGTCTAAAACACGTCGACAGGAAACTGGAGTCACCAAGTAAAAATCAAATCTCTTTTGCTATATTACTGCTTTTTAAAAAACTTAAAACGCGAGCCACAGCTCGCATGTCATCTGCTAAAATGTCAGGCAAAGCAGGCGGCGGCCCGACCCTGAGACGTAAGTGGCTAAAATAGGGGCAGAGGATCAGGAAATGTGTGACCGTTAATGGCTGGCTACAGAAAGAACAGCTGGGTGCAGGGTCGCCACTCAACAAGTAGCAGTGACTAAAGCGGCAGTGCCTTATTCGCAACCGAGCTAACATTACTTCCTCACGGCGAGATGTCCGGGAGGAAGTCGACCAGGCTGTTGTTCCCATGAAGGGAGCACCAATGGTCATGCCAAAGTGACGTGATACGGTGATAGAGAAAAGTACAACTATCTTGCGAGGGAACAGAGTAAGAGGCGGGCCGACCGAGATGGATGGCGGCCTTGGCTGCAGCATCAGCAGCGTCATTCCCTGGAAACCAACATGGCCAGGAACCCACATGAATATCACTTGGGCTCCCCTATCCGGGAACAAGTGGAAGCAGTTCTGTATCCGTCGAACGATGGGGTGGACTGGTTTGGGATCATCTAGACCCTGAAGGGCACTGAGTGAGTCAGAGCTGATCAGACTGTGAGTGAGCTGGTGCCTACAGACGTAGTGAACAGCCTGATAGAGGGCAAAAAGCTCTGCTGTAAAAAATTGTGCACTGGTCGAGAAGTCGGTATTGAAACTTATCAGCCCTGACGACAAAAGCACAGCCAACGCCATGGGCAAACTTGGAACCATCAGTGTACAAAAATATGTTATCGGTAAGTTGTGAGCGAAGTTCGAGAAATTTGCAGCGATAGGTCAGCTCGGGAGTCGAATCCTTCGGGAACGAGCTAAGGTCAAAACAAACACAAACCTGTGTCTGAAGCCAAGGTGGTGGAGGGCTCTCCCCGATTCGGAAAGTGGCAGGAAGTGTAAACTGCAGCTGCTGAAGCAGGTGACCAAAGTGGACGCCAGGAGGCCTCAGAGAAGAAACGTACATCTTGTACTGGCGGTCAAGAATGTCATAAAAGAAAGGGTCAAAGGTTGGGTGGCCTGGCATGGAAGAAAGCCGACACGCATACCTACTGAGTAGGATGTCGCGCTGATAGGACAGTGGTAGTTCACCGGCTTCTGCGTAGAGACTCTCAAAAGGGCTAGTACGAAAGGCACCAGTGGCGAGATGGATCCCCAAATGGTGTATTGTATTTAGACAGCGTAAGATAGAAGGCCGTGAAGAGGAGTAGACAATGCATCCATAATCCAACTTGGTGTGGACAAGAGATCGATAGAGGCGGAGGAGGACAGTCCGGTCAGCCCCCCAAGAGGTACCACTCAATACATGAAGGACATTGAGGGACCAGGTGCATAAAGCTTCTGCTGTACTCTGTCGTCTTACCGATGGCAATTCACATATCCGAGACCCGGAAAATGTCAGAAAAATCAGCACTCAAGCTCAATGTTTTTCTCCAACGACGCTTAAGGATAATTTTCAGAACCACGTTTCAATTCTGACAAGAAGTGATGTGTGCAGTCGGCATAAAATCGTTTCTGAAAGAAGATTGAAGCTTGTGGGGAACGTTCTATGCGTGAAACATGGAAGAATTTCAAATCACCACTGTTTGGGAAACCAACGGATGGATAAAGAAGTAGAGGAAGACCTCTCAAAACCAGGAAATGAACTTTCGCAGAGAATCTCCAGTGCATAAATATGAACTGGGAGGAAGCTGAAAATATGGCAGCTGATAAGAGTTCGCTGCAAGAAACGTGTTGCCAGATATGTCACCAAGCATTGGTAGAACTATCTTAGTAAGACGGTAGATTGTAACTTGATTAGAAATTAAAGGATTACATTGATAATTTAGTTTTTCATGAAAATTACCGCTCATTAAAGATGCACACAAATGACAAACTTATAGACCATTTCTTCTTGCGTTACAGCCTCTGTAGGACCACGGGTAGCCCCTTCGTGGACTGCATTTTCCTCTTCTTCTCCTCTCCCGCTCTTCTTCCGAGATCTTCAGTTTCCGTTTCTCCTGGCGGCTCCACTGGTGAAATTCTAATCTTTTCCTGTATTCTTCTCTGTCATTGATCTCCAACATATCTGTTGGTGTATATTTGTTCCTGCAATTTTCCTTTCCTTGGACCTTGATCCCCAATTCCAACCAGTCCTTCCGAAGTTCAACAATCCACTTAGTTCCTGTGTTTCCCCTTGTCCTCCCTGTTGTTTCCCACACTCTCTTCGTCATTCTGTCCATACTCATCGTAACTACATGCCCTTGAAACCTTGACCTTTTGAGTCTGATTTCCCCGGATATTGTTCTCATGTTCCGGTACAATTCTTCCCTAGGTCTTCGCATCTACCTCTCTACACATCTTTTGGGACCTAGTATTTTCCTCAGTATTTTCCTCTCTTCTTTCTCTAGTTGCTCTGCCCCATTTCTTCCTAGTGTCATCGTCTCAGCAGCATATAATACTGCATTCCTCACTGTACCTTGTAGTGGCTTATCTTTGCCTCTGTGGATATATTCTTTTTATTGTATACCTCTCTCGTCATGCAGAAGGCTGACCTCATCTTCTTTATCCTCTCTGTTACTCCCTCCTTGCTCCTGTTCCTTCCTGTTATAAATTCTCCCAGGTATTTAAATTTGTCCACCATTTGCCCAGTGCCTTACGTTGTTTCCCAGTTTTCAGTGGTGTTTAATGTCTGTCTTGTTATAGGCGATCCTCAGTCCCACCTTTCTAGCTACCTTACTTAAGTTGTCGAGTTGTGTCTTTGCGTCTTCTTCCGTCTCACTTACAATTGCTATGTCATCTGCAAAGGCTAGGCAGTCCACTTGAGCCCTGTTGTCCTTTTTGTCCCCCACATGGGTCTTTCGTATTCCCATTTCCTCGTTTATTGCTCTCCACTGCCTGATCACTTCGTCCAGTGCTATATTGAACAACAGTGGTGACAGTCCATCTCCCTATTTAACAGCAGTCTTGATCTCAAATTCTTCTGACAGCGCTCCTCTGTATCTCACCCTCGCTTTTGTGTCTGTCAGAATTTCTTTTATGAGTTCTTGTGTAGTTCCATCAAGTCCTCTGTTCTACAGGATCCTAACGAAGAGTCTGTCTGTCGAGGGAGTCATTTGCCTTTGTGAAGTCCACGAAGGTTATTACTGTCTTTTTGTTTTTTAAGGCCCTATGTTCTATCAGTTGCTTCAGGATAAATATCTGTTCTACACAACCTCTTCCCTTCCTGAATCCTGCTTGGTAGTCGCCAACTGTACTTTCTACCTGTTCTTCTACTCTCTTGAGCAATAGTTTTGACAGCACCTTGTACCCGACCTCTAGTAGCGATATTCCTCTGTAGTTGTTTGCATCTCTCTTGTCCCCCTTCTTGTGTATTGTTACTACAATTGCGTTCTTCCATCCTTCTGGCAACTTCTTTGTTCTCCAGATCTGGTGAATTATGTTAGTCATGTTGTCTATTGCTTTGTTGCCTCCCCACTTTATCATCTCGGCTGCTATACCATCTTCTCCAGTTGCCTTATTATTCTTCAGATCGCTTATGGCATGTGCGACTTCATTCCTGGTTGGAGGGCGTGGCTCTCACATAGAACTCAGATGATGTAAGGACAATAGTACATGGCTAGGCTAATCAGCAGCCTCTGAATGACTGTGCTAAACGCATATGCCATACTCTCAAATGATTCCATATGCTTTCCTTCCTCACAACTTTGATCCACTGAGAAATAACTAAATAATTTCAGCTACATCTACATCACACTCCGCAGGCCATCGTATGGTGCACGGCGGAGGGTACCTTGTGCCACACACGTTTTACACAGCATGCTTCTTAGTACACCGCTGTTCACTGTAAAAAATACACAGTTCTAAAAAGCAGTGTAAAATTAGACCACATGTATCAGTGCCTAACGAAGAAAGAAACTAAAGATGTGCTACCAGACGGAATTTCCTGCTGTAGACGAAAAACCAAGCAGAATTTAACTAGGGTAAAAACAACGAACTCTTTTTCGATCTAGAAAACAACTCAAATTGTGAATATCTTCGACTGATTGATTGATTGATGGAGGTTACGGGACTAAACAGCGTGGTCATCAGTCCCGCGATTCAAAAGTTACGTGCCTAAGATAGAAGGTCCGCTAAAAATCGGCGGATCCAGACATAGGGGTGAAACTATAAAGCAAAGAAGTTAAAACACACACAGTAGAAGGCATAAAAAGGTAGGCCAAATCTAACAACTGGAAAAAACAGGGGAATAGGAGTGGTCTTTTCATGGGGAGTGGTCATGCATTCCATCTAGAAAACACAAAGAGGCCCCATCCACAACCACCCTGCCCTGTTCCAGGAGCAAAGCAAAACCTTGTAACTGAAAAGAAAAACCACTTTCATGTAGGAAACTGAGGGCCAGTTCAACCATCCGTGAATCGACTGCTGAAATTAAAGACAAGGAATCTGGAAGGCTACACTTAGTACACAGGGTTAAAAGAAGGGAACAGTCACCGTCGATCTGGCTCCACAGCCACATTGTGGGGGTGGCTCGTTAGACAAGAGAGAACAATGGGTGAGCCTAGTATGAACGATGCATAGATAGTAGACTCCTTCCGAGGAGTCGAAGGAAGAGTGACAAGCTGCAGTAGTCTCATTGATTGTGCGGAGTTTATTAGTGAGAGCAGTAGTGTATCAGATGTCTCTCCACTTCTGTGCAAGAGAAATTTGATGTGTATCTGTACCTGGAATCATGAAAGGGAATGGAGGGTAAGAATTTGCGTCTCTAAAACAAATGGTCAGCCAGTTCATTCTCTGGGATGCCCACATGACTTGGGCCCAGACGAAGGCAATGGAGCAGGCGGCACTGCCAATGGCAGAGAGGTGGTCATGGATAGGAGAAACCAAAGGGTGATGAGAGTAGCATTGGTCTATATCCTGCAAGCTACTCGTTTAGTCGGTACGTATTAAAACACTGTGGAGGAGGCCTGTCAATGGCTAACAGCTCTGCTGTGAATATACTATATGATCCCACAAATAAATGGAGAAGACTAGCACGGTCTGCACACCTAGATGTTTGGGCCAGGAGGCAGAGACCATTAAGCCTCCACATGCATGTAGTCTTCAGTGTCCAATATGGGACCACCACGTCAGCTTTGTATCGAAAATAAGGCAAAGAAACGGGACTGTGCGACAACATTTAGGGGCTGGTCTCCTAAATAAAGTTATGAATCTGGGTATACTGTGGCTCGATGGCAAAAATGCATAACACGCATTTTGGAGGGAGAGAAGTTGAACCCATGGGAGGGGGCCGAAAGAGGCCCATCGGATGGCGCCTTGTAGATGGCGTTCAGTAGATGCTACCGAGTGGGAGCTGCACCAGATGCAAAAATCGTCGACATACAACGCTGGGATAACCAGAGACTCAGCTCGCCTGTATTCAAGGGGTGCTGAGTGAAGTACCAACTTGAACCTGGAAGAGCCAGTGGTATAAAAACTCATGGGTAAAAATCAGAAGGGGACCACGAAAGCCCCCATTATACAGCGTAACTAAAATGTGATGGCACCAAGCCATGTCATATGCCTTATGTAGGTCAAAGAAGAGTGTGACAATGTTTCCACAGGTAGTTAAGGCCTGTCGGATTGCTGTTTACAATCTGAGTAAATGGTCAGTTGTAGATCATTCTCAGAAGCCATACTGATATGGGGAGAAAAGGCACCAAGATTCGAGTACCCAACATAACTGGAAGCTAACCATCCTCTCAAGCAGTTTACAAAGTTCATTAGTCAGGCTAGTCGGGTGGTAGCTGTCATGACAGGTTGGGTTCTTCCTGGGCTTAGGTTTGGGATAACTATTCTGTCTCGCATTTGTGAGGGGAAGGCACCTGTGTGCCAAATGCAGTTGAAGACCCTGAGGAGATGTTGCCTATGGGTCATATGTGGTTGTGGATGGAATCTGGGCCTGTGGTCATATCCTGTTAAAAGTAAGAGCCTACAAGAATTCCCATTCAGTGAAGGGTTCATTACATGATTCAGCTTGGTGGGTTTTGAAACAGAGGGGGGTTTGTTCAACCCAGTTTTTCTGCTGGAAAAAGGTAGCATTATAGGAAGAGGACGCTGACACTGCCACAAAGTGTGTCACAAGGTGTTCTAAAAGGACCAATGGATCAGTACACAGAGCACCTTATAGGCTAATACCCTGGATAGTTGATTGTCGGTGGTGGCCCAGAAGGCCATGGAGCTTGGGCCTAACATGCAATAAAGAGGTATACATCCCCAGGGAGGAAACATAGCACTCCCAGCATTCCTTTTTACTCTGCTCAATGAGGTAGCGAGCCTTTACATGGATACGTTTGAAAGCAATAAGGTTGGTCTGTGAAGGGTGTCGTCTAAATTGTTGCACCGATTGGCATCCCCTGGTTCCATCACAGTACTTATCAACAATGAGGGGGACCTATGGATAGGAGGATCGTAGTGCCAGTTGAATGAAGAAGAGTGGAAGAGATGGTTCGCACAACCATATCAATACAATCCGAGAGAGAGAGGTGTCAAAGTGCACAGTGAACATATATAAATACCTATTGGCTGTGCAGCATGCCTACCATGGGGGCTTGTCTGCCTGGCGATGGAAAGGGAATGATAGGATCGCTGGAAAGTAGTCATAGTCACAAAGATTATCATGGGATGACCAGTGTAGGGAAGCCATGTGAGCAGGGGAGGAGATCATGAGATCGATAGCAAAAAAGGTTTTGTGATCGACACTTAAGTAGGTGGGAGGGAACTGTCATTGACGAGACACAAATCAAAGTCTGTGATAAACTGGTCAACTACAAGACCACTTGGCACTCCTCAACAGGGGTGGTGTACATTGAAGTTCCCGAGGAGGAGGTACGGGGATGAGAGTTGATGTTTTAAGGCAGGCAGGTCAACATAAGGAAGTGGTTAACTGAGAGGGAGGTAGACATTGAAAAGGAGAAGAAAGTCCTTATGGAAAATTATAACATGTGTCATATTGAGCGACTTGCAAGGAGTGACATTCACTGGGTTGTCCTCTAAATGGTCGTAGGCATGGAGGGAGGCTGATTGACTGGCAGAAGTTGTCTTTATAAGGAGGGAACCAGATCTTATCTTGCTTAAAGACTCAACTTCACCGAACTTGTCCATAATGTGTTCCATAAAGAAAAGGGGTTTGGTGGCGCAAAAACCTCGCCGTAATTCCTGGCACAGACCAGGAAACAGGGAAAGGGTTTTGTCCCAAGCTGGTGGGACTGGCCCTCATCCCAGAGAGAAAGTCTGGGAAGGGAGAAACAGGAACTGAGAACTGTTCCTAGGAAGAGACATGGCTACAGAAGAGCAGCTAGAGAATTTAACACATTTCATGTGTCAAACTTCTGCTCTAGTACCACCCACTCTGAACAGGGGCTCACCTCATGGGTGCCACCCAGCCACAGCAACAGCTGCGTGGCAGGACGGTTGTTGCCAGGAGCTGGGTCAGAGGGCCTCAGCCAGATGGGTACATAATAGCCCCACCACACAGTCTGGCTACTGAGCTGGTGACCTAGAAGAGAGGTGAAAGGGCTATGGCAGAGAAGGGGAAAAGGGAGGGGGAGAGGAGGTGGTGGGAGGGGGAGAGGAGGTGGTGGGAGGGGGAGAGGAGGTGGTGGGAGGGGGGAGAGGAGGTGGTGGGAGGGGGGAGAGGAGGTGGGGAGGGGGGAGAGGACGAGGACCCCATGGCTAAGATGCTGCAAAGTGAGTTCTTCTCACTCTGGCTCACACTACAGATTTCTGTTTTAGAGATGGATGTCGAACTCCTGAGGGGGAAACAAAGAGAATGGCCGAAAAGGAGGAGGAAAAGCAAACAAACCAAAACCGCAAGATGAAGCGAAGTCAGTAGAATAGCCAGGCTGACAAAAATAAGAACACCAAGAGAGGGAAAGAAAGGGACAAAGGGACACACACACACACACACACACACACACACACACACACACACGCGAAAGAGCTATGGGCCTTCCTCGTGGGGGTCACACACACACACACACACACACACACACACACACACACACACACACGAAAGAGCTATGGGCCTTCCTCGTGGGGGTCACACACACACACACACACACACACACACACACACACTCACACACACGAAAGAGCTATGGGCCTTCCTCGTGGGGGTGGGGATAAATACCTTTAATTACAACCACTGATGATGGTTTACTTCAATTAAGCGAAACGAGTCTGGTGAGAAAAACACTCATGTTCTTGTAGTTGTAACGATAGAACAAAAGTACCCTCAGGAATGATAAATCAACTACGGACAATATGGCCACACAAATGAAGAATCTGATTTCTCAATAGTGTTTCGGACAAAAATCATCATCTTCCCTCCAGGGATTCCCATTTGAGTTCACGAGGTATCTCCATATTACTTGCCTGTTGATTGAACTTGCCGGTAACAAATCTAGCAGCACGCCTTTGAAGTGCTTTGGTATCTTCCTTTAATATGTCTTGATGAGAATCCCAAATATCCGAACAGTACTCAGAAAGCTTTATTTACTAGCAAATAACTTTGTCGATCACTGTCTGCCTCTGTTACTAACTCCCGACTTGAAATATGCAACACTTTGGAACATCACCTCTGCCTCAAAGGGCCCAAGAGGGTGCAGGAAAGCTGCCACATGACTGTTCGATTTTGAGACCTCCAATCAACTCCGAAAAATCATTTAAACATTCAGACTTTTCTGCCAGTCGGACTGTGGAATGTGCTGCCTCATGTTAGGACTTTCCAAAAGTTAATTCCAAATTTAATTGTTGTTGGAAAAAATGCCTGGGAAAGTCTAACACTTCAGCGATCACGGAGGACAGGAACAATGGTCGCAACATTTAGTTTGCGTCTAGAATTTTTACTGCAGCTCACATTAGGGTACACACCCCTCCCACCTCGAATTACAGTCACACAAAGGCCTCTAGTCACAGCGCTTGCGGAAACAGCACTGTACGAGGGTTCTAGAACTGGTATCAGCTAAGACAACGTTCTAACTGCTCGGCCGTCAGTTGGTATAGACTAAAAATTGAATGAAGTCTCTGCCTCAGAATCGGAATCTGATTATTACACTTCCGCAATCTCGTCTCAAGAGGCTAGGGACTGTTAGTTTGTCGTTCGTTCTCGTTACCTTATTTGAAATCAGTACTCTTATACGGTAGGACTGTCGATGTTCCTAAGATAAGGTGCCCAGGTGTGGTAGAGTTCACAATGCTGCCTTCTCTATCACTCCCTCCCTCCCTCCCTCCCTCCCTCCCTCCCTCCCTCCCTCCCTCCCTCCCTCCCTCCCTTACTCCCTCCCTCCCTCCCTCCCTCCCTCCCTCCTCATGTGTACCTACTTCATCATCTTAGCCTGATAATGAAGTCTCATTCCGTTGCCTGACGATTACAACAGACACATAATTCCAATTTTTGCAGGAATAGGTATATTGTCTTAGATTTACAGGCAGTATGAAGCAATTTTACACCGATTTGTAGTTTCCTGCTAGTTAATTTAGGATATTCGAAGTCTCATTGACACTGCGATCACAATGGATCTCTTCAGCTGTCAGCTTTACGCGTAGCCGCTGCTGCGAAGCGAGACAAGAAATTTGATAAATGATGAGTATATACAGCAATATCATACCCATACCCATGATAGGAGCTGGATAGGAACCCTGGACGCTTCTGTAAAGCCTACAAGTCGTATATCCTTGTAAAAAGAGATCTACGGATGGATAAAGCTACTACTACAACTACTACTACTGCTGCTACTCGCCTTATCGAGCGTGGGTGACACGGCTGGCTGGGAAATACTGTGAATATCCTATAGAGCGAATGGTATTTTTTGTTTTTTTATGAGAACTAACTTGAAGTACCAGTACTTCAAGAGAAACTTCCATCATTACCGTAACAACCTGCATTTATCCGTGTTGCGTGCGTCCCAAGTACCTGTCGGCAGCAGTAGACAATTTTTAACTCCTGACCGTGTGAGAACAATGTGTCAGCACAACAGCTTCGTATGTAAAAATTATGAGTCCAACGTCGCGTGATACACGGCAACCATAACGTAAAAAAGTTCATTCGATACAGAACCCCACTTATACACAAATGAAGACATTGGCCTTGTACTGGTCACTAGGTCAGGGAACTGACCCACAGGTCAGACACACACACACACACACACACACACACACACACACACACACACCTGCATCATTTATTATCAAGGGAACATTAAAAACAGCCTTGCTTCGAAAAAAGGGCGACTAGGTTTGCTGTACCATTAATAATGTGGAATAAGGAAAGTCAGTTGGTCCGGTGTGTCTTTTAGAGTAATGCAGGGACAGCAGATACCATTCCACAACTCTCAGAACGTTTCTGTTTCTTCCATAGGATCCGAAAATTAGCTTTGATTTGTTAAAATTAGCGATCTCGTTTCATATTTAATCTTTTATTGTGCTAGCAGTGCATGTTCTAAATAATAATGCCTCTTGTCACTATTTTTAAAATGTCTTATATGTCGCCAGATAGCGAAATTGTACGGTAACGTTACATACAGTACTAATTCAAAATGCACACGTTTATAGACAGCATGTCGTTGATGTATTACCTTCAATTTACATCGGTTTTAGAAGTACAATAAAACAGATAAGATGTTCTTTTAATTATTTTCTTAATAGCAGCAGCAAACATATGATTATTGATAAGTAGCTATAAGGAAATCGTCGTTGCCACTATGTGCTATTTTTCTTAGTTGTGGAAGTAGTTGATTTTTGGTGCTCGAAGACTGCAAAACAATGATAACTAAAGTACTGCTCTCGGATGCAACTAAATACGTCACAAGCGACTGCGATTTTGTATTAGAAATAACTGTAAATGCAGTCGTTCGAGAAGCACACATAGTGATCCAGGAATACTTAGGTCTCTTAAGGACGAACAGATGCTGCACAGCATTTTGCTTCTGAAATAAGGAAACTGTCGAAGGCGTAAGTGGTTAACTGCAGCTGTCACACGGTCGTAATTTGTGAGAGATAGGATTTTCATGAGATTTGTCTCTTGAGCAGTGCTTTTGTACTGATAGGCAGTTTAATAAGGATGAAGAAACTAGGAGCGCGTCGTAACTCCATTTGCACTGCTTATGTCAGCACCTCTTTGTGACATGGACACCGGACGTGTTGGTGAGCTGTGCTGGCACCTGACAGCCCAACAGCCGCCTACAACAGAGAGAAGTTCACAGTCCGTACTTACGCATGCCTCTCGACAACGCCATAGCATCTTCTTAAGAGAGCTCGTGTGTTCATAAACGTTTTCCGTGCAAGAGTAGTATCATCTGCCTCAATGCACTATTATAGCAATAGAGAGACATTGTTCCATATGTCTTTCGACGTACTCGTGCCGAAAAGTACAGTTTGTAATGAGCCAAGGCATCCCGTCCCATGTTCCTACTGCCGAATGGTGACATTCCTGCCGCAATGCTAATCTCTGTGCACTGTACCGTGTCTTTAGGAGAGCTATTCTCTTGGAAAGGTTGCCTCTGCACCGTGAAACTCCGCAGTACCACGTTTTATAAATGCTGCTCCCCCCCCCCCCCCCCCCCCATTGTAGTGTGACGTGTCTGTCCACTGCTACCATCTGACATATCTTGTGGAGCCGCATACCATCTGTACATTGTTGACTGTAAGTGGAGTCTTGTGACTGAGATTTACTCGACTTGTTTTTACGTACGGTAGGTCGTGGGTAGGCATGTTCGAAATATTTTCAGACGTAATGCCCCTTATCAAAAGTTATATGCTTCAAAATAATGTTGATAACTAGCAGGAGGTAACATCATTCCTCATTCTGCGTATATGTATAAACTCTGCTGGCATCTGGAATCACGTGGTGAAAGATTAGCGGACACGATCATCATTGCACTGGGCACCAAACTCTGAACAAAATACTGTGTGACAAAGCAAAAGCTATCAGAATGGACCAAGGTCAATTTTTTAGCTGAATGATATCCATTATACTCAACGAGATTTTTTACTCTCTTCTTTCATACTACTTCCCCTGATGGGGGATATTGTTAAGAACTGAAGGCTACTTTTAATGTGCCGTTTTTCATTTATCCTGGGCACGAAAATAGTTCATTTGCTTTTATTCCAAGCGAAACGCTGCGTGTTGCTGTCCGCGTCGCATGGCTCACACTTTGCTTGGGCAGGTTAAACGTGTTTGCACCCGATCAGTGTTCACTTTTTAAGGAGTTATCAGTCTGTGTAACGTGTAACACAGTATATAATCAGGGAAATGTGGTAGTGTTGAAGAACTTGCTGCTTTGTAGTAAGTAAGTGGACAACCTACAACTATATTATCGTGCAACTGTGTACAGGGTGCAAGAACATGCTCTGGCTTTTACACAGAGATAGCAGAAGCTGTAAATATTACACGGAAAAGCGAAACAGACAGGACGTGACAAGATACAGCCGCTTCCAGTCCAAAGTGCTGCTTGTTGAATTCCACAGTATATGGACAGAAAACGAACACAGAAAATGGCTTCACGGGTAGCAGCGAATAGCTTGCTATTAATGATGACTGATGAACAGAAGAAGATAAGAGAGACTACTAATGAAAACGGTAACAGACTGTTTTCAACAAGAAAATTGAATTGTTATATTGATAAATGCTAAACGTACCTGATGTACATGTGGAAAAAAAAGAAAACTATCTGGGAACGCGACAGCTGTTCTTCGAAATAGCGAAGAAACATTCAAAAAAATTTTTTTAGATTTAGATTTTGTTTCATTTTGGACCAAGTACCAACGACTGGGCATTGTTGTAGGTATGGATTTTAACACAGAATTGAAGTGTTAAAGTCGAAGTAACTAGTTGTTCATTTACATTAAATATGAAGTCGTACATTAGATATTAAATGAATACTGGAAAAATGACAACGTAGGCTGTTATTGGCAAAAAACAAGTGTCAGTCAGTGCTTGTTGGTCTTCTCCTGATTTAACCAACTTGGTACGAATCTGACAGGCAGCTAAATCTATGATGATATTAAATTTAGCGTTCAGCTTAAGAAAATAAAGAGCTGTTTACGCTTCCGCTTAAGTTTCATTGTTCGACTAGAGAAAAGAGGTAGATTACGTTACAAATCTGTGTAATGATTACTCAGTATCTAGTATGGTCAAAAAAGTATTCATACCGTCATGCCATTTCACTTATTTTTTTTGTTATGCATTGAACTCAAAACTATTGTTATTACTTTATAAACGCCATTTTTTTAAATTCCAAAAATTAAATTGTTTCCGATATAAAATCAAATAGTAAAGGAGAACCAAAAAAATAAATATTCATGCAGTCTTCATTTCTGGGCTTTGCTCAGCTCCTAATATTTGTTATGGCGCTTTTTCGCTTCTGTTATGCGCCATAGTCTATAAGATTAGCTCTGGCTTTAGGACATACTATTTCTTCCCAAGGAAATGTAAAAAGGTAATAACATCTTCTCGGGCTTACAACTTTGTCAACTGGTTAAACTCTCATGACTTTTCGGCCGAGTTCGCTATGGTCAGTGTCAAGTGCTGACTGCCGTATCATATTCTCAAGGGATTGCTCCAACTGTGTTTTAATGTAGTGTAAGCGCTTAGGGCTGCGTCTCTGCGTATACTTGGGATTTGACTTCTTCTCACTTACGCCTGTCTTCTCGCACTGTTTAAACATTGTAGTAAAACCATTATACGGGGAGATTAAATCAAACTTCCAAGTTCAAAATGCTGCTAAAGCCGCTGCTCAGAAACCCGTCAGTTATGAACGGAATGTTATGGAAGAAGGCGGAAGTTAGGGAAACAAACAAAAAAATATTAAAGAGAATTTGCCTACTGTAAAGCGCTGTAAACGCTATAACCTAAGTGGGTTCGGCTCCATATGACAAATGAATCGCAATACGACGGCTACGGTGTGCGTTGCACACTAAACTAACTGTAGTGTACAATTTTGTATGACAGCACAAATTTGACATTCAACAGTTAGTTAAATAAGCCAATCATCCAGGCAAAATCGTACCATATCGCATTGGAAAAAATCTGTTTTTAACTGTACTGAGCCATAAGCCGGATAAAAAGATAAGACGTCGATTTTTAACTGTCCGGAGGTGAAAACCTCATAAAAGGCAACAATGGAGTCGGTTTTTAACAGTCCTGAGACAAATAGTCGCATAAAAATCAATAATGAAATTTGTATGTAACTGTCGTGAGACTGACACAATATATGTTCAGTATGCTGTTCACCGTTTTCTGCCACAAGCTGAAATCGAGAAACGGCATTTTCCGCAACAGACTGGAGTCCCTCAGGAGTCACGTTCAGGATGAATTGCACAGTGAGTGTTTTCAATTCAGCTACGTTTGTAGTCTGAACACTGAACACAGCATCTGTAAGATAACTCTACAGACAGATGTCACACGGATTAAGATCAGGTGATTTGGGCGGCCATGCTGTAGGGAAATGACGGCTCTTTGTTCTCTGAGACCTGAGTTTCTCCCGTGTATACAATGATCAAATAACTTACGGGAAAGCAACCGGGTGACGTCGTCAACAACCGCCGAAATTTTACAGGTGACCACCTTGTCATTTTAGAGGCAAAACTGCAGCAGGTAATCGCTGTGCAAGGGAATTTAACCTTTCCTTGGTGATGTGGTGGTTGCCATTACCACAGCCTTTGAATAAAAACAAACCTGTGTGAAGCAGATGCGCGCAGGGACTCATGCGCTTAGTTACCTCTCTGTAAGTCGGTTGCTTTTCGAACGTCGCAATGATCACAATGCGGAAGGTGAGTAGTTTCTTATTGCAAGCACCGACTGTGTAAGTATTTATCCTGAACGTTATTTTCAAGCGTTTAGAAACTTGTGCCTGGGTTGAGGGACATCATTAGAGGAAATGACCCAAGATAAGAGGAATGGGCTAGAGCGCAACTTCAGGGTGAAGAGAGTGAATTCAGCGATTTCAGCAGTGAAAATGGGAGAATCTTGCCATCTGACTTTGAAAGTGACCGCAACACTGCACCCAAAAAAAGCTTTTCTGAGATGAAGAGGACACTTCTCAACGGATATCTGACTCTGGTATATCGACTTCAACCAGGACTATTCCCCACTCACAAACCGATGTCCCATTCAAATGAATATCATGATGAACTTACTTCTCACAAGGGGAAAGGACCACCCAAGAGTTGCTTTGGGAAGAATGGATTCAAATGGACCTTTGAAGCACTACGTACGAACATCTGCACCAGAGCTTATGACATCATAACGCATATTCCAGGGATCATAGGACGTGCAAAGCAGCTCGCGCAGAATTGTACACCACTATCAACATTGAAACTATTCTCCACAGAACGAATGATAGAGGAAGTGCTTCTTAGGACAAAAGCTTTTATCTGTTAGAGAGAAGCTTGCCGATGAAAGCAGAGCTGACTACAGTTATGTGACCATTGAGAAACTAAAGGTTTTTTATGGGATTTTGATGTTTTCTGCTGTCTTTAACTCTAGTAATGAAGACCTGGGTGCAATATTCTCCACGAGTGGAACAGTAAGGAACATCTTTCGGTGCGGAATGTCACTGAAGCGCTTATCTGTCCTAGTGTGCCTTCGATTTGAAAACGTAGTTGATAGAGAGGAAAGAAAAAAGATTGAGCTAACAGCACCAATTTCCTGGTTATTCGAACGTTTCATAAAAAAAGCTGCCAAAATTGTAGTTCATTCAGGGAGTATGCATGCACTGATGAGGTGCTGGTGGGCAGGGTTGCCAGGTATCCCGATTAGGGCATGATTGTCCCGATTTTTCTGTTGAAAACCGGACTCTCGTATAAACCAAGTCGGGATTCATAAAAATCCCAATTACATCGAAACATTAGTGTCACACAATATTTTCTGTTCATTATACGAGTTAAGAGGCACTCTTTGTAAATGTAATTCATAAAAATCCCAATTACATCGAAACATTAGTGTCACACAATATTTTCTGTTCATTATACGAGTTAAGAGGCACTCTTTGTAAATGTAATTGGAGTTAAAATGCAGCTCTTATTCCTACATAACTTGTAGTCAACAGCTTTCAGAGTCTCAACTAAGTTGGACGATCAGCTCTCTAGACCTGAATCGCTGTATGACGATGACCACAAATGTCACGTTAACACAAAAAAAGTCCTCAGGCAATAGAAGTCGATAAGCTTCGACCGATAGTGATTTGTTTCTGGCTGCAGCTAACGTTGCGTTCCTTTGTGGAAGCCATTGTTGTCTGCCTTGTTACTGTGTGTTGTACTTCACTCCATTTCGTGTGCTTCCTTTCCTTGTGATAAGTGTACATAACTGTTGCATTTACGACCTTTAATAGAAGTACCGAAACATATGCGATTTCAGTTTCGATTGTGAACATCATTTAATAGATTTTCAACTCTGACTTCCGCTTTCAAAAGCAGCTGTGGCTTCTTCACCCCGTACGATGGCAATGAACGTGGGGCAGGACTCGCAGTCAGCAAACATCCGTCGAACTCAGTAGCGAGTCAGGTATCGTTCGAAACAGTTGGTTATTGTTACTGATAGTGAAGCATTTTAATAATTTGATTCGCCGTCAGCGAAACTAATGAAGTACCAGAACCGAAAGAGAAGCAAGAAGTGAAACTGAAAACCAGTTTTATTGACGAATGGAGTAAGGTTACTAATGTTCTAATGTGTGTGAAATCTTATGGGACTTAACTGCTAAGGTCATTAGACCCTAAGCTTACACACTACTTAACCTAAATTATCCCAAGGACAAACACACACACACCCATGCCCGAGGGAGGACTCGAACCTCCGCCGGGACCAGCCGCACAGTCCATGACTACAGCGCCTTAGACCGCGCGGCAGTGAGGTTACTCATAACATCACAAAGGTAAAGACGATTAGCTAGAACGCTCACTGTCTTTTGTGCCTCTCATAGGTTAGTGTCTCTCACTGAGACGAAACTGACGTCACAGACACGTTAAAAATTCCACTTTTGTTCAGTTTAAAAGTGTCATGTTCGAAAAAAATATCCCGACTTTTGTTTAGAAAAATCTGCCAACCCTGCTCGTGGGATTCAGAACCAAGTGCACGTTTAAAATGTACACATCTAACAAACCTCGGAAGAATGGTTTGTAAATAATGGTCCTAAAGAACACTAGAACACATTATTCCTTCAGTGGATATATTTACTCGGAGTATGATAGGGATGAAATCCTCGTCTCGGCAGATTAGATAAAACCTGCTAAACCAACATATACTGTTCTGTGGCTTTCAGAACGCATTTTTGCTACAAATCGGAATGTGACTGTTGATGACTGGTTTGCTTCGATTGAAGTGGTGAACAAGTTAAGGAAGAATGGCCTCATCTAAGTGGGAACACTATGCAGAAATGTCCCGCTTGTACGGCTTTGTCGAAGATGTAATTCTGGCATCAATACTACCAAAGACAAATAAATCAGCCCTGCTAGTACCATTCATGCACCATAGTGAAAATACAGATGCCTTTACCAACAAGCCAAGAAGGGACGCGTTGATACCCTGGACGAAAATTGTGCTATGGACTCTATTAGCAATCGGGCCAATTGGTGGCCATTTGCTCTATCCTTTGTCATGATCAACGTCAGCCTAGTCAGTGCATTCGTCCTCTTTTCTGCTTTCCCAGCCAATCAGTGCAGAATAGAACTGAGTTTGTGAAGTCCCTTGCCGAGGAACCAGTAGGACCAGCGTTACGCACGAGACTTTAGAGTACCCACGTACCCTGTGAGATGCAACTGATAGCAAGCTGGAACTTGAAAGAATCTGTACCTGTTGTGCAATGACAGAGTGAATCAGTTAAGTTAGTGACATGTGGCATATGCCCAAGGCAAAATGATCGCAAAACTGAAGTCCTTTGTGCAAGTTTAAGGTGTCCATCTGCGCTCAGTGTACTGTTCTTATTTTCGAAAATTGCCCTGATTGAGATAATGTGATAACTAACTTTGAAGTTATGTAACCATAGTCCTTTATGTGATTAACGCATCTTTAGTGAAATACTGACAGTCCGTGTACAGTATTACAAGTAAACTTTATTGAACAATTATTGTTGGAAGAATGATTGTTTTAGATTACTGTTGACATCCGCTTGTTTTCAGTTTCATAAGCAAGGTTCTTTCTTGTTAGTTTTTTGTATTTATCCAAAGTAAAATGAATAAAATTACTCTTATGTACCAACAAAACATTTATTTTATTCCCGTACCTTTTGACTATTTTCTATGTTGGGATGTGTGTAGTCCCCACGTTACCAGTTACATTAAAATTACTAAATAGTGGATGAGGTAGCACTAACTCTGTCCGTCTGTTTTTTTGACAAAGAGAGAGAGAGAGAGAGAGAGAGAGAGAGAGAGAGAGAGAGCAGGATTCCACGCAGACTTGAAGCAAAGAATCCATCACTGTTCACAAGATTACTTGCTGATTTAATTTCAGCTGCTTGCTTAATAATATTATTCCAGTAGCTGGAAGTGTAACCCAGTATTTCCGTATTTGATATTCCATAGGATGTACCTTTCCAGAATTTCTCCGCAAACCGAGGTTTTATATTCCCTTGTACAGCGCTTACTTGCTACAGTGTAGCCTTGAAGATGACAGGGTGGTCACCTGTCGAAATATCGGCGGATGTTGACGACGCGACTTTTGCATTCCCATAAGTTAGTGGAGCTCATAATTTTAGTACTTCCAGATTGCCTCTGCAGCAGCTCCTCCATTGGCTGTGCAATGTGTGGAGGAGTGCCATCTTTCATAACCACATCCACGCTGTTGAAGGGCTGATGCAAAAGATTCTCATACCGTTTACCTGTGACAGGACCTGCAGGACCCATCTCCTCGGAAAAATATAGGACTACGACGAATGCTGCCGTCAGCCCACACTATACAGAATGCAGAATGAAGCAGTAGTGGTTGATGTGTGAGCGAACATTTCGTTGCCCATATTCTGCAATTGTGTGTGAAGAGCCAAAGAAACTGATACACCTGCCTGGTATCGTGTAGGACTCCCGCGAGCCCACAGCATTGCCACGACATGGCATGGACACGAGTAATGTCTGAAGTGGTGCTCGAAGGAACTGACACCATGAAACACGCATTGCTGTCCATAAATCCGTAAGAGTACGTGGGGGTGGAAATCTCTTCTTAACAGCACATTTGAAGGCATCCCAGATATGCTCAGTAACGTTCTTGTCTGGCGAGTTTGGTGGCCAGCGGAAATGTTTAAACTCAGGAGAGTGTTCCTGGAGCCTCTCTCTAGCAATTCTGGACGTGTGGGACGTCACATTGTCCTGCTGGAGTTGCCCAAGTCCGTCGGGATGCACAATGGACATGAATGGTTGCAGGTGATCAGACAGGATGCTTAAATACATATCACCTGTCAGAGTAGTATCTACACGTATCGGGGGTCCCATGTCGCTCCGACTGCACACGCCCTACACCATTACAGAACCTCCACCAGACTGAACAGTACCCTGCTGACATGCAGGGTTCATGGAGTCATGGGGTTGTCTCCATGCCCATACACGTCCATCCGCTCGATACAATTTGAAACGAGACTCGTCCGATCAGGCAACATGTTCCCAGTCATCAGCAGTCCAATGTCGGTGTTGACGGCCCCAGGCCAGGCGTGAAACTTTGTGTCGTGCAGTCATCAAGGGTACACAAGTGGGCCTTCAGCTCCGAAAGCCCATATCGATGATATTTCTTTGAATTGTTTGCATGCTGACCCTTGCTGATGGTCCAGCATTGAAATCTGCAGCAATTTGCGGAAAAGTTGCGCTTCTGTCAATTTGAACGATTCTTTTCAGTCGTCGTTGGTCCCGTTCTTGCAGGGTCTTTTCTTGCCGCAGCGATGTCGGATATTTGATGTTTTACCGGATTCCTGATATTCGCGGTACACTCGTGAAATGGCCGTACGGGAAAATCCTTACTTCATGGCTACCTCGGAGATGATGTGTCCCATCGCTCGTGCGCCGACTATAACACCAAGTTGAAATTCACTTAAATTTTGATAACTTGCCATTGTAGCAGCGGTAACCGATGTAACAACTGCGCCAGACACTTCTTGTCTTATACAGGCGTTGCCGACAGTAGCGCTGAATTCTGCCTGTTTGCACATGTATATCTATGTAAAAACCCCTCATAGTCCCCTGGACCAAAGTGGGCCAAAACTGATACACAAGCTCCTTGCCCCTAGAGGACCGACATGGGAGTCTGAACACTCTACCTGCTCTAATGTTTATGAAGACACAGACATGCATGTTTTGTAACTCCATACTGTGAAGCCTGCCTTGCATGGCAGGTGTGTTGTGAGGGAATAGTAACGACCTGCCTTACTGACCTACTTTTGAGGGCAACCAAATGTCAGCAGCAAAAAACGATTTTCTAGCCAACAACAGGTAGGATGCCCTCTGCAACAGAACTGTTATGTTGGAGTAGTATTGACCTGTTTTATCTGCCTGCTTTACATGACAGACTACACATCATGGGGAGAAATGGATTTCCAAGTCCTTGACATATGGACTGTGCTGCACCATAGACATGTTGTGGATGTAGTACCAACCTGCTTTATCGAGCTCTTTTGCAGGGATTATACATTCAGATGGGCATGCATGGAGAAGGTTGAGATGGATAGAGGAGGTGATGGGGGGGAGGGAGGGGAGGGGGAGGGAGGGAGGGAGGGAGGGGGAGAGAGAGAGAGAGAGAGAGAGAGGACAAGATGAGATGTATTGGGAGAGGGGGGAGAGGAGGTAATGGATAGTGTGTGGTGGTGATGGAGGAGGAGGAGGAGGAGGAGGAGGAGGAAGAAGAAGAAGAACATAGAAGGTGGTATGGAGTATAGGGCAAGTGTAAAAGGAAGAGGTGGAGGGGTGACAAGAGCATGAGGGGGTGAGAGAGGAAGGGGATGGGGAGAGGGAGGGGGATAGGGAGAGGGAGGGGGAGAGGGATTGGGGAGGGAGGTGGTGGGGGGAGATGGATGGGAGGGGATATTCGGAGTGTGATATGTTTGTCCTGAAGTATCTTCAGCGTGTCTCTTGACTTTCAAATCCTCCATCATAATTCGCAATTTCATCATGTCCTCCTTGATCTCTTACTATCCCATAACTTCTAAATTATTCTCCTGCTAATTATGTGTCCTGTTGTCTTCATCAAAAGTCTGAGGAAAGATAAATTGGAAGTTTGTGGTAAGGTCTGATGGGACCAAACTGCTGAGGTCATCGGCCCCTAAGCATACACACTACTTAATCTAACTTAAACTAACTCACACTAAGGACAACATACACACAGACCCATGCCCAAGGGAGGACTCGAGGCAACCCCGCGTGGCCCCGAGGAAAGAGATCCGTTTATTTTTCATTGTACTTGTCACTGGTTCTATTTCATTGTAAACTGTTTTCATGTGAAGCTGTTCTCCGAACTCCGTCTTTTTGGCACTTTTTATTCATAAACGTTATGACTATCCACCTTCCTGTTTTGAGTAATCTGTCTGTCTGCTACAGTGTTAGCTGTTTTAAATATAATTTCGCCAGCATATGTTATTTGCGGCTGTGAGACAGTTTTGTAGTGTTTCAATTTTGTGGCTATTGAGAGGCATCTTTTGTTATGTATGTTCTTGGTAACATGACGTGTCCTAGTCAGTTTGTTTATTCAGATCTGCCGTGATGGTTTCTGATAGAGGTTGTGTGTTATTTCTCCCAGGTCTTTAAACCGTTCAACAATTTTTACATCGTGTTTTCCAATTCTGTTTGCCAGGGGCGGTTCCGTTAGCGGTATTTCTGTTTCTTCAAAAGATATTTCAATGCCAATACTCTGGGCTATTTCCTGCTATGATTGTGTTTGTTGTTTGGTTTCTTGAAAGTTGTTTAGCCATTTAATGGTTCAAATGGCTCTGAGCACTATGGGACTCAACTTCTGAGGTCATTAGTCCCCTAGAACTTAGAACTACTTAAACCTAACTAACCTAAGGACATCACACACATCCATGCCCGAGGCAGGATTCGAACCTGCGACCGTAGCGGTCTCGCGGTTCCAGACTGCAGCGCCTAGAACCGCACGGCCACTTCGGCCGGCTTAGCCATTTAATATGTAATATTAAATGTAAAAGTGAAGCGATAATACCAACAAAAAAGTTATTTATAAGGTGTATACTGCTAGTTTCTTTACTAGGACTCAGAACATGTATATGCATTCGCACAATTGCCGTAAATCTATGCATTATTTTCGGAAGTACTGTACTGAGTGGGGATGAGTTCCAGCTTGATTCTCAAGTCACCTCATGTGTGATTTAAAACTAGTGCTTTCGAAGATATTCATGATCTTATTCGACAGGAGCTGACTGACTGCCAGGCCCGATGTGTATACACACATCAAAAAAAAATTTTTTTCATCGCCTCGGTTCCAAGAGTTTCAGAACCTGTACAGAAATTTGGAATAGAGATCAACATAAACATCATTTCCGCCCTTTCTATTGCTCATGAAAACCACACATGGCATGTTGTACCATCATACAGCGAGACCTTCAGAGGTGGTGGTCCAGATTGCTGTACACACTGGTACCTCTAATATCCAGTAGCACGTCCTCTTGCATTGATGCATACCTGTATTCGTCGTGGCATACTATCCATAAGTTCATCAAGGCACTGTTGGTCCAGATTGTCCCACTCCTCAACGACGAATCGGCATAGATCCCTCAGCGTGGTTGGTGGGTCACGTCGTCCATAAACAGCCCTTTTCAATCTATCCCAGGCATGTTAGATAGGGTTCATGTCTGGAGATCATGCTGGCCACTAGTCGAGCGATGTCGTTACCCTGAAGGAAGTCATTCACAAAATGTGGACGATGAGGGCGCGAATTGTCGTCCATGAAGACGAATGCCTCCCCAATATGCTACCGATATGGTTGCACTATCGGTCGGAGGATTGCGTTCACGTATCGTACAGATGTTACGGCGCCTTCCATGACCACCAGCGGCGTACGTCGGCCCCACATAATGCCACCCCAATACAGCAAGGAACCTCCACCTTGCTGCACTCGCTCGACAGTGTGCCTAAGGCGTTCAGCCTGACCGGGTTGCCTCTAAACACGTCTGCGACGATTGTCTGTATGAATGCATATGCGACACTTATCAGTGAAGAGTACGTGATACCAATACTGAGCGGTCCATTCGGCATGTTGTTGGGCCCATCTGTACGGCGCTGCACGGTTTCGTGGTTGCAAAGATGGACCTCGCCACGGACGCCAGGAGTGAAGTTATGCATCATGCAGCCTATTGCGCACAGTTTGAGTCGTAACACTACGCCCTGTGGCTGCACGAAAAGCATTATTCAACGTGGTGGCGTTGCTGTCAGGGTTCCTCCGAGCCATAATCCGTAGGTAGCGGTCATCCACTGCAGTAGTAGCCATTGGGCGGCCTGAGCGAGGAATGTCATCGACAGTTCCTGTCTCTCTGTATCACCTCCATGTCCGAACAACATCGCTTTGGTTCACTCCGAGATGCCTGGGCACTTCCCTTGTTGAGAGCCCTTCCTGGCACAAAGTAACAATGCGGACACAATCGAACCGCGGTATTGACCGTCTAAGTAATGTTGAACTACAGACAACACGAGCCGTGTATCTCTTTCCTGGTGGAATGACTGGAACTGATCGGCTGTCGGACCCCCTCCGTCTAATAGGCGCTGCTCATGCATGGTTGGTTACATTTTTGCGCAGGTTTAGTGACATCCCTGAACAGTCAAAGGACTGTGTCTGTGATACAATATTCACAGTCAACGTCTATATTCAGGAGTTCTAGGAACCGGGGTGATGCAAAACCTTTTTGATGTGTGTATTTCCTCTCTCTCTCTCTCTCTCTCTCTCTCTCTCTCTCTCTCTCTCTCTGCAATGGTCCGACTTATTGTTAGACTGAGGCATGATTTGCATGCAAAATGCGGGAAATGGACAGCGAAAGCGAGTGCAGACCCTCTTCCCGCACGTGCCAGAATTACGGGGCGGAAGGAGAACGGAAACCGCCCACAGTACTACCGTCTCTTTGAAATAAATTTTTAATTTCGTCTCTAGCGCCCAGCCCCTCTCTTTCATGAAGATTACAGCAATTGTCTCTGTTAGATTTACTGATGTACATTCGAATTTTTACCCCTTTATTTATTAGAGCGTCCTGTTAAGACGAAGCATAAGTTAGGATCTTCGGATGAGAGCTCTATCCGTTACTTTTCGAAGTTTCTGAAATTAATGTAGCTGTTCGTTTCTCAAACTCCATCTACTGCAAGACACCATGCTTTTTTAACTTTTTATTCTCTACCCAAATACTTAATGACACTTGTCATCTTCAGTAGATCTTATTTTATTCCTGGAACCGCATTAATTTTAAAGATGATATACAGGTTGGCCTAGTTTCACTAATTTTATGGCTTGACAGCATGTCATGTTTTCCACATCTTTATTTTGTTTCTTTTTGTGAGTTGTAATTATATACCGGTTTTCAAACTTTCTTGTTTTACTGTCATCTAGTTTCGCAAGTTCTCATACACAAAACGAAACTTAGGAAAAGAAGGCCAACCTGTACAGTTCCATCTTTAACATTGATGCAGTTTTAGAAATAAAACTAGACCTATCATGATGACACAGAAGTGTCGATATATGTTTGAGTAAAGAGTAAGAAACGAAATCTTGTATTTTTCAGGAGATGGAGTTCTAAAAATTATATTTCATTCTCATGCACGGAAAAATGGCAGCAGGAGCGACCCACCAAGTTGACAGATGTGGCCTTTAGGTTCAGTATAGCTGTCGGGCCCGATGCGGATTGTTTGCCTTTAATAATTTTCATCGCGACTTTGCAAATACCAGATACTCTCAAACAAAGGCAGTCTGTTGCTGAACAGAACATTTCTTTAATTTCCCGTGTCAGGCGGAACAATGGTCTGATATCGTGTTTCCGTGGTATGCGTTTTATTTTGCTCGAGGATTCAATACCTTTGGCTTGTTTTATTCTTCTTTCTCCTATTGACTGAACAGGTTTAGGCCTGTTTCTACCGCTGGACGCAGAATTAATTTGGTGCGATATTGCAGTGTCTGTTTTATTCTGAATTACGTTTCAAAGTTACTTCGGACAAGCAGGCACTGCGGCGACTAAGTTATGAAATACATTTAATGCATTCGCAATTGTGAACATGGGCTATCATCATCTGTAGAATGGAATGACGACAATGAAAATTTGTGCCTGACCCGAATTTCCCGCTTATCGCGAGCCGTCGCCTTAGAATTTGGCTCTCTGTGCGCGACTCACAGTCAGACCCTAACTTCCATATGTCATCAACCATGCGTCTACAACCCATACTCTTACATCCATCATGTATATTCTCGTACAGGTGAAGATGCAATGTTCTTTCGGACATGCAACATTAAATATATAGATTCGAAGAGGTGGGGACAGCAAATTCTGACGGCTGTCACATACGTTGCACTGATACGAGCTGGAACAATCTATAGATTTTTCATTTTGGTATTGATTTTGTCTTTCGATATCCTGCGTGTTCGATTAATCCTACGGTTTAAGAGTTTTATTCAATTTTTGCAAACTACCTCGGTTCGATGGGTAAGTGGTTAACTGTAAGACTAAAAATCCAAAGGTCCAGTATTCGATCACCAGCCGTTCCTAGGAATTTCTTCTGTCGGTTATCACTTCTTTAACCTGTGGGAGTATTTTGTAAATGTGAAAACTGCTAAGTTGGATCTTTCTTCAGAGTGCACGTTGAACTGTAGCTTCCCCAATAACTGGCTGGGTAAGTCAGTTCAGCCGTTGGAGGAAGGCATACCACCTCCAGCACGCATACGTAATAAAGTTTGCTGTGCTCAAACCAACTTCAGGTTGAGCACAGCTTTACTTTCACTCCACACTTTCGCATTTAAATTACAATAAAGTTCATCTCTGAATCTGCCATATGACCCGTTTTTCTGTAATATTTTTGTCGTAATGATTCTGTGCTTTCGTGTATTGCGTCCTACGCCTCTCTCTGATAGGTTACAATGAAGATATCGCGTTTCGTTTCACTTTCGTGTTGCCTTCGTCATGTCACCTTTTTTTTATCGGCATCTCTAACTTCCTCTCTTTTTTCCTCTCTCACATGCAGGAGGCCTATACAGTTTTTATACACGTGTTTAAAATACAAATCAATAATTCTTTTTAGCTGAAATGTCTGAACTGACTATACAGTCTCAAGTGCGTCAGCTTGTTAGTTAATTTTTTCTGTTTGTGTTAAATCAATGATTCTTCTTCGTAGTAAGTAACCAGTTGGGTGAAGGAACTTACTGAAGAGCTTGTATTGTGATTTTCTGCTTCAGTATAGTAACGATGTAGTTGATTCATACAGTGTGATTCAAAAGCCATGACTCAGAGAACAAATAGGGTGGACCAGAACTCCACAGACAAACTTGCAGAGGTGGTAGTATGGACCAAAACAAGACAACAATGTCTAGTAAACATGGGCTCTAAAACGCATACCTTAAGAGATATGAGCACTTGTTCAGTAGGAAGTTTCAAAACAGCGAAGTTAAGTGCTGCAAGCACTGGAAATGTTTACTCATTTTGGCCCATACTACCACCACTCAAAATATCGAAAGCAAGGAGCTTGCAGTAGAAATATGTTTCACAATATCAAAGATTGTTTTTTGTTATGGTTTTAGGGCGCAAAAGTACTACGGTCATAAGCGCCCGTTCTGTGGCTTAGTGAAGGGTAGAAAACAGAATTTCAAATGAGCAGCAATGGAAGCGAAACTCAAGAAGGAGAGAAAGTAAAAACGGAAGGAAATCTTAGAAAAGTGCTATTGAAGGTGGGTTGGTTTTCCCCGAGAAAGAGCTTCAATTGACCGATGTCATTTCACTGAAACAGATAAACTCAAGGTCGCGATCGGCTGAGCGCGTGTCATCTGCTAAAAGGGAAGATATACCAGGAGATAGCTGTAAACGGGCGCTTAGCGGATTAAAATAGGGGCACTGAAGTGAAAGGTATCTCACCGTCCACGATTGAGAGCAGCGGAAACAATTAGGGGGAGAATCGCCACTTAAAAGGTGTCGATGGCTAAAAAGACAGTGACCTATCCGGCCTGTAGTTAAAATTACCTCCTCCCGACGACTAGGCGAGAGGAAGAGGTCCAAGCATAGGGAAGAGGTATGACGTCCCGTAATTTATTATCGGGAAGTGCAGACCAATGTGCGTGCCATAAAAGAGCAACACGACGACATAAAACGCTCTGTAGATCGGCAAAGGGAACCATTCGAACAGCGGGCCGAGGAGAAGAGACTGCAGCCTTTGCCGCTATATCGGCTGCCTCGTTTCCATGGATACCATCATGCCCTGGGAGCCAGAGGAATGCCAGAGACGCCTCCCAGGTGGAGCATGTGGAGGGAGTCCTGAATTCGGTGGACCAGAGGGTGGACAGGATAAAGAGCTTGGAGGCTGAAGAGTGAGCTGAGCGAATCCGAGCATATAATATACCGCATTCGCTTATTGCTACGGATGTACTGGACAACCTGGAGAACAGCGTAAAGCTCGGCAGTAAAAACCGAACACTGGTCGGGAAGCCGAAATCTAATAGGGGTGTCGCCAATAATTTAGGCACTCCCAACACAAAATGTGGTCTTTGATCCGTCAGAGTACATAGATGTGGCATCCCCCATTTGTGCACATACAGCCGCAAATGCCCGACGGTAAAGTATGGGGGGGGGGGGGTACTATCCTTGGGAAGCTGGCAAAGGTCACGGAGAAGGCAGGTTCTGGGGCGAAGCCAATGTGGCGCCGTACCCCATTTGTCAAGAAAGCTTTTGGCAATTGGAAGGAAAGTGAATGTAGCAGTTGACGGAAGCGGACTCCCGGTGGTAGTAGAGAGGAAGGGCGGCCTGCATACATTAAATCCAAGGAGGCGTTGAAGAAAAGGGCATGCGTCGGGTGAGAATGCATGGAAGACAGATGAACAACCTAACGACTCAGAAGGACAGCTCGCCCATTGGACAGCGGAGGTTCAGCAGTCTCCGCGTAAAGGCTTTCAATGGGGCTGGTGTTAAAAGCTCCACACGCTAAACGCAGTCCACGGTGGCGGACAGTGTCGCAACGCCGAAGAATTGGCGGCCGTGCAGAAGAGTAAACTATGATTCTATAGTCCAGTTTCGAGCGCACTAAGGCGCGATATAGGCGGAGGAGGACCACTCGGTCCGCTCCCCAGAAGGTACCACTCAGGACACGGATGGGGTAGAGGGATCGCAGACAGCGAACCGAAAGATAGGAAACGTGGGAAGACCAGCACAGTTTCCTGTCACACATAAGTCCCAGGAACTTGGCGACGTCCGCAAACGGAAAGTCGACAGGGCCTAGATGTAGGGAAGGCGGACGAAACTCCGTATGACGCCAAAAATTTTCACAGACGTTCTTACTGGGAGAAATTCGTAAGCCGGTTTCGATGCTCCATGAGTGGAGGCGATCGAGACATCCTTGAAGACGTCGAAGCTGTAGTATCTTGTAAAATCGTCGACAAAGAGGGAGCCCGAGACATCGGAAAGGAGACAATCCACAATTGGTTTTATGACGATACCAAACAGTACAACACTTAGCACGGAGACCTGGGGAACACCGTTGTCTTGGGAGAAGGTACGAGAGAGAGCAGTTTTCACCCACACCTTAAATGTGCGCTCTGTCATAAATTCACGAATGAAAAAGGGGAGCCGACCTCGAAAGCCCCAAGAGAAGAGTGTGCAGAGGTTGCATGTCCTCCAACAGGTATCGTATCCCCTCTCCAGATCAAAAAATATAGCTACCGTTTGGCATTTCTTGAGAAAGTTGTTCATGATATAAGTGGGAAGAGCAACAAGATGGTCAACTGCGGAACGATGCTTTCAGAAGCCGCATTGGGCAGGTGTTAAAAGGTTTCGGGACTCCAGCCACCAGCCTAAACGGCAATTTATCATTCGCTCCCACACCTTACATACACTACTTGTCGAGAGATGGGGCGACAGATAGAGAGGAGATGTTTGTCCTTTCCAGGTTTCGGAACAGGAATGACGGTAGCTTCCCGCCATCTTCTGGGAAAGGTACTGTCAGTTCAGATTCTATTATAAAGGTGAAGGAGGTAACGCAGACTACGGTATGATAAATGCAGCAACATTTGGACATGGATGCCATCCGGTCCTGGGGCGGAAGAGCGAGAGGAAGAGTGCGTGTTGAAGTTCCCGCATAGAAAAGACAGTGTAGCTCTCGCGATTTTGAGAGGACAAAGCAAGAGGTCGCACTTTTGCTGCTTGTTTCTTCGGGAGAAAAGCTGGCAGGTAATTGGAAGAACTCGAAATCTCAGCAAAATGTTGAGGCAATGAGTTAGAAATTGTGAATCGGTCCACTAAGGTATCTTGAGCGACAGTTAGCCCAGAGATCGGGGAGAAACTAGACGCGCCAGATAACCGTCGAATTCGACTCCAAACTACGGATGATTGAGTGAAGGTGTTAGAGGAGCTGGTAAAGTAGTACCAGTTTGCCTTCTTGCTATCGCAGATGATGCCACGGCATCGTGCACGTAACTGCTTATAGCGGATACAGTTGTCCAAAGTAGGATGGTGGTGGTAAACGCGAAGAGCACGTCTCTACTCGCGTATTGTGTCACGGCACATCTCGTTCCACCAAGGAACTGGGGGGGGCGCTGGGGCAAAGGGGAGGCTCGAGATATTGAACGTTCCGCTGCTTTAAGAATAACTTCTGTAACATGAGTGACCTGATCGTCGATGCTAGGAAATGGACGGTTATCAAATGTTGCTAGAGAGGAGAAAAGTGTCCAGTCGGCTTGGGAAAACTTTCAGCCTCGTGGGCACATAAATGGCAGTTACGGCTGTAATCGAAGGACACAAGGAAAACGGTCAATCCGGTGTGGATCAGCAAGAGCGAACCATTGAAAGCGCCGAGCTAGCTGAACAGTACCAACCGAAAGGTCCAAATGAGAGAAGGTTGACGAGGAGGCAGACAAAAATGTAGGTTCCCCAGTGTTGAGGCAAACAAGATCCACTTGGTGGAAGAGGTCACTCAATAGGGAGCCTCTCGGACAAGGACGCAGAGATCCCCAAAGCAGGTGGTGGGCATTGAAGTCCCCAACCAGCAAATAGGGGGGTGGGAGCTGACCAAGGAGATGAAGGAGATTGGGTCTTGGCATTGGTGTGGACAAAGACGCAGATAAACAAAATAAAGGAGTTACATCTTTTTGGACAAGTCTGTCACCGTCAGGTGGCTTACGGAGTATGGATGTAGATGTAGATGGTACAAAGAGAGAAGATGTATCCAGAAAGGGAAAGACGTACGGCACCTTGGAAGGAACTGTTTGAGGGTATTGACTGACAATGGATAGCATCATGGAGAAGAATTGTAAGTCCCCCATGTGCCGGAGTGCCATCAACAGAAGGGAGATCAAACCGGACTGATTGGAAATGAGGGAAAACAAAGCGATCATGGGGACGCAGCTTTGCTCCTGAAGACAGAAGACGACTGGGTGCCGCCAGTGATCGGCTGGTTGATTGGTCGCCAGCAGTCAGTCTCAGTGACACGGAAAACGGCAGAGGGCGGCTACCGCTGGCAGGCGCTGTAGAAGAGAGACGCTGTGGCGGAGGAGGACAGGAACTTTGTTTCTAATGAGCCTTCTTGGAAGCAGGACGTTGAGAAGACGGAGGAGTCGATGGTTGTGAGGTCTGGGTACATAAAAAATCTTCGCGAGTAGGCTCTTTTTTGGAAGTCCGGGCGTCCGATTTTGGGGCCCGTGATTTAGCAGCAGCTGATGAAATTTATTTTAGAGCGCTGAACTGCTAAGATCATTAGCGCCCAGTCACAAACGTTAGTGCACTAATAGCGTAGAAAAACGCAAGGGGGCAACACCAGAAAGTACTTACAAAGACGCAGATAAACAAAATAAAGGAGTTACATCTTTTTGGACAAGTCTGTCAATGTAATAAAACTAAGGATACGAGCAGCTGCTCGAGCGTCATCAGCTAAAAGTTCCTGTAAGGTAGACGGCAGACACAGGACAACACGAGAGTGAATAAAACGGGTACAGGACAATAAAATATGGCGCACCGTCAATGGTTGACCACAGGGGCACTGTGTGACGGGGTCACCGGACAACAGGTAGCGGTGGCTAAATCGGCAATGCCGAATCCTCAACCTGGCCAAAATGACCTCGTCTCACCGGGAAGGGCGTGAGGAGGTCGTCTAAGCCGTCGGGATCGGTTTGATGGCCCTAAGCTTATTTTCATGGAGAGAGGACCAAGCCTCATGCCACAATGATGAAACGCACCGACAAAGAACCCCACTAACATCAGCTGATGGGACACAAAAGGAAGTCGTCCGAGGCAGGAGGACAGCAGCTTTGGCCGAAGCATCAGCAGTTTCCTTCCCAGGCACAGCAACGTGGCCAGGAATCCACAAAAAAGGACACGAACGCCGGTATCAGCTAGCGACTGAAGGGACCGTTGAATTCGTTACATGAGAGGGTGGTCCGAATGTGGGTCATGGAGACTCTGAATGGCGCTCAAAGGATCAGAGCAGATGGCATAGGGAGAATGACGATGGCGGAGCTCATGAAGGTCGAGCCTTAGAGTGAGCGGGTGATAGTGGGGAGGTTGAATGGGCGATCTTTGGACTGGGCGATCCGACGACTAAATGGCTCTGAGCACTATGGGACTCAACTGCTGTGGTCATAAGTCCCCTAGAACTTAGAACTACTTAAACCTAACTAACCTAAGGACAGCACACAACACCCAGCCATCACGAGGCAGAGAAAATCCCTGACCCCGCCGGGAATCGAACCCGGGAACCCGGGCAGGACGACTGTGTGGCTATCTCCTTAGTAGGTCGAGGAGAGGCGAGAACAGTGCTGTATTTACCCACTGGGAGCACAGTGGGCTTTCTACTGGCCAATAACTTACGAGCAGCAAAGGTAAACAACTTTTCCTTCACTCGGATTTCCTGAGTAATTCTTTCATCTTTAAAGATAGGGCAATCTCTAGAGGAAGCAGTGTGGTCACCCATACAGTAGATGCAACGAGGGGATGGAGGTGGACTGTCAGCCTCATGAGCATCTCTGCCACATGTAACGCATTTGGCCGTATTGGGTCTGGAACCGCGAGACCACTCCGGTCGCAGGTTCGAATCCTGCCTCGGGCATGGATGTGTGTGATGTCCTTAGGTTAGTTAGGTTTAAGTAGTTCTAAGTTCTAGGGGACTAATGACCTCAGAAGTTGAGTCCCATAGTGCTCAGAGCCATTTGAACCATTTGGCCGTATTGGAACACGACTGGCTGGTATGATTAAACCGCTGACACCGATAACAACACGTAGGATTGGGGAATAAGGGCGAACTGAAATGATCTCACATCCCACTTTAACGTCGGATGGAAGTTGAACTCAGTCAAATGTGAAGAAGAGAGTACGGGTCAGTACCATTTCTTTTTCATCCCGTTTCATGACGTGATGTACGTTCGTTCCGCCCTGATCAGACAGGTAATTCTGAATGTTCTCATTGGATAATCCGTCGAGTGATCTTCTATAAAAACACCCCGTGCGATGAGTTTAACGTACGGTACTACAGCACAACCGTTTTATAGCAGACCGTGTATTAACCTAGACCATACTGAGGAGAAGGAAAATGTGTCGAAACGGCTAATTCCCCTCTCCTCCTTCAGTATGCTGCCACCTCTAATCCCACGTAAGTTACAATTATAAGTCACTCAGTGTTGTGTTATATGGTAACAGTCCTCTTCCTCTAAAATTTCGCAGTTCGTCAATGCGCCCTTCATTCGCCTGGCGCCTATTGCACAAGGCAACGCTGTGTAGAAAATTTTGTAGTGTTGCTTGCTGGTATCTGTTCTTATTAAAATGACAAAAGTGATTCGGTGATTGATAATGTGTCCAGAAGATTTATTTCCTTCAATTGGACGTCATATTTAACTGAAGAGTAATCGTATGGGTGTATTCAGTGTTTTTTATTTCCTTATCAAAAAGGAAACTATTTGCACACCTAGACAGTCTTAATAAAATCACCTCAGTCTGTGGTTCTTGGTACGCAGTAATTGTTTCTTGTCCTTTCCAGCCATATCGTACGTCTACTTAATTGAAAGTTTGTGGAAGTAACTCAGTTTTAGCGTAGTTTTGGTTTTTTAAATTAAGGAATACAGACAGGGGTAATGGGTACGCCAGTATAATGGTTCCCCAACAAAGTCCACGATCAGTACCGAAAGTGTACATTTCATTTATTGTTTGTTTTACACTTATGACGAAGCACTGACATTCGACTGCATTCCTCTTTGAAAACTGATGTCCGAAACCGCCTCCTCCCCACATCTAACTCTTCTCACCTTCCAACAGAACGCATGACTGGACTGTAGTGAGCGGACGGCAGTATACAAACCCATTAGCATTTTAGCCTCTCCGCAATTGGGTTTGTCCTTTCCTCAGTTGTAATCACTTTTTACTATTTGGTACTGTCCTAACATCATTAGCTATCTCACCACACAATGTTACAGATGTAAACCGTCCAGTCGTGTTGCCAGAACATCCAGCGTTACATACCTCCCTCTCCTCCTCGCCCCCCCCTCTACTCCCCATTCCTATCCCATCCGTGATCCCTTCACCCTTAAGCTATATTATTCAGATTGTATTAAGCAAAACGGGTTTTTAATTCGTGGATTATACGAATAAAGGTTACTAATCTTCACGGACGGTAAAAAATCGTCACACCAAGAAGGAATTGTGTGACATAAGTGAAAGTTGGTAGGCGTATTTCTCCATTTTAAAGATGGATCTCTCTTCAAATATCGCACCAATCGCTTAAGAGTAACACTTGTAGTGCCATTATGAGGATGCAAATCAGATTTCTGTAAATACACACTGTAACGGGCTTGAGCGTTAGCCACCTTTGAGACTGGACGTGGTAAGTTGATGTTAGTCAAGAATACCTTTAAGGCGACAAAGACGCCATTATCAACACCTCACTGAGTTTGAACGAAGTCGTGTAATAGGGGTACGAAAAGCCGGATGTCCCTTCTGTGATACTGCAGAAAAACTTTGCAGGAATGTAGTTATCCAGACGGTCACGTGGCACTACCGAGAGCGAAGGCCATCGTGTTCTAGCGTATGGCTGTGACGCATTGTACTGCATCTGCAGCAGCCGTTTCACGAACAGTTGGCGCCACAGTAACACAAGGAACTGTTACAAATCGGTTACTTCAAGGACAGCTCCGAGCCAGACGCCCTTGCAACCTGCATTCCACGGACCTCAAATCATAGCCGCTCGCAACTTCAGTGTTGTCAAGCGAGAGCTAATTGGAGGGCAGGGCGGAGGTCTGCTGTGTTTTGTGATAAAAGCTGGTTCTGCCTCGGTGCCAGTGATGGCCGTGTCGTTGTTAGAAGGCGGCCAGTTGAAGGCTTGCAACCAACCTGCCTTCGTGCTAGACACAGTGGACCTGCATGTGGAGTTATGGTCTGGGGGTGAGATTTCCTATGACAGCAGGAGCACTCCCGTGGTTATCCTACGCGCTCTGACTACAAGTTTGTACGTCAGTCTGTCAATTAGATCTGTCGTACTGCTATGCACATTCGCATGCTTGCATTCTGCGGTATCTGCCGTTATCCGGTTACAGGCGCCACTGCGTCACTAGGGCACTGCCGCAAGCTATTACGCCGGTGCCAGTGAGATGCAGGCATCCACTCTCCGGAGCTGCAGTCGCGGGTGTACCTAAGTTCGAACATTCATGCGCTAACCCCATTTTGTGTCTCAGCCAGTTGAATAACATGTACTGATGTTCATAGTAGCCAGGGCTTGACTTCTTCTGAATAGACACTGTACTGAAGAACGACAGAGTTCAAACCTTTCGTAGCTGTATATATTTCTACATTCAAATCTACTGTTAGCAATTGACTAGACATCGATGTTATGTATTAATTTTGTTATTTGTTATTTGATATTAGATGTAGAATAAATTAATATCTGAATTCCCTGTTCATGTACGGCATCTGCTCCTCGCTCCTGTATACACTACAGAACCACACCTTCTGGCGTTTACGCCGGTTATAAATGTACCAGCATTTCACATTTGCAATGGCTTACATGAACCTGTGATATTGCAATGTTAATCAAATACACTCCTGGAAATGGAAAAAAGAACACATTGACACCGGTGTGTCAGACCCACCATACTTGCTCCGGACACTGCGAGAGGGCTCTACAAGCAATGATCACACGCACGCCACAGCGGACACACCAGGAACCGCGGTGTTGGCCGTCGAATGGCGCTAGCTGCGCAGCATTTGTGCACCGCCGCCGTCAGTGTCAGCCAGTTTGCCGTGGCATACGGAGCTCCATCGCAGTCTTTAACACTGGTAGCATGCCGCGACAGCGTGGACGTGAACCGTATGTGCAGTTGACGGACTTTGAGCGAGGGCGTATAGTGGGCATGCGGGAGGCCGGGTGGACGTACCGCCGAATTGCTCAACACGTGGGGCGTGAGGTCTCCACAGTACATCGATGTTGTCGCCAGTGGTCGGCGGAAGGTGCACGTGCCCGTCGACCTGGGACCGGACCGCAGCGACGCACGGATGCACACCAAGACCGTAGGATCCTACGCAGAGCCGTAGGGGATCGCACCGCCACTTCCCAGCAAATTAGGGACACTGTTGCTCCTGGGGTATCGGCGAGGACCATTCGCAACCGTCTCCATGAAGCTGGGCTACGGTCCCGCACACCGTTAGGCCGTCTTCCGCTCACGCCCCAACATCGTGCAGCCCGCCTCCAGTGGTGTCGCGACAGGCGTGAATGGAGGGACGAATGGAGACGTGTCGTCTTCAGCGATGAGAGTCGCTTCTGCCTTGGTGCCAATGATGGTCGTATGCGTGTTTGGCGCCGTGCAGGTGAGCGCCACAATCAGGACTGCATACGACCAAGGCACACAGGGCCAACACCCGGCATCATGGTGTTGGGAGCGATCTCCTACACTGGCCGTACACCACTGTTGATCGTCGAGGGGACACTGAATAGTGCACGGTGCATCCAAACCGTCATCGAACCCATCGTTCTACCATTCCTAGACCGGCAAGGGAACTTGCTGTTCCAACAGGACAATGCACGTCCGCATGTATCCCGTGCCACCCAACGTGCTCTAGAAGGTGTAAGTCAACTACCCTGGCCAGCAAGATCTCCGGATCTGTCCCCCATTGAGCATGTTTGGGACTGGATGAAGCGTCGTCTCACGCGGTCTGCACGTCCAGCACGAACGCTGGTCCAACTGAGGCGCCAGGTGGAAATGGCATGGCAAGCCGTTCCACAGGACTACATCCAGCATCTCTACGATCGTCTCCATGGGAGAATAGCAACCTGCATTGCTGCGAAAGGTGGATATACACTGTACTAGTGCCGACATTGTGCATGCTCTGTTGCCTGTGTCTATGTGCCTGTGGTTCTGTCAGTGTGATCATGTGATGTATCTGACCCCAGGAATGTGTCAATAAAGTTTCCCCTTCCTGGGACAATGAATTCACGGTGTTCTTATTTCAATTTCCAGGAGTGTATATTACCTAGACGAATGTATTTCCGAAATTTCATTACTCTGATTATTTTTCGTTGTTGCGATTTTTTCCATCTGAGTGTAACATTTACATGGACAAAGAACGGAAGATATCATGAATTTCCCAAAATACAATGTAGAAGTCTGTTAATAAATCCAGAAAACGATAGTTAAAAAGATAGTGTGACGAACTGAAGCTATGGGATCCGTAAACACCATGAACCCAAACGGGTTATCGTGCCAAATTTAAATATACTTGAAAATCAAATTACGAGACCTAATTGGTAAAAACAAAGTGAAAAAAACAAATATTTACGATCGACGTATTATCAGGACTGCTTCAAGAAATTAAAGACAAAATACGTAATACATGCTAATGCAGTGAAAGCTGAGTCTCTAATTTCCGTCAAGAAACTGTGCATTTCGTGTGCTTGTTGATAGGAAAACTGTCAACGTTGAAATTTGTGGCAGACGTGTCGACAACTTACGAACGATGAAGGAACAGCATTGCACTGTAAACATGCATTTCTTATCTGTGTTTCAAATGAAGTTGCTTGGGATAACACAGTACCTTAGGTTTATTAGATATAGGTTCTCCTAAAAAATGGACGAGGCAGTGCAGTCGTCTGACAGTTGACTTTTGTATTCGGCTTCGTATATTCCTGGCTTGTTGGTTTCCTACATGGATCAGCATAATCGGCGAACAGCTTCGTGTAACTGCTGACGTTATCGACTAAGCCACTGATAATTCTCTAATATGCTACTGAATTAGAGAAATACGTAATAGCATCTTTGTCGCCTTAATGATGACGGCGAGGCATCGTGGCATGGACTCCACAAGACGGTAGAAGTGTGGGGAACCGTCCCGATCGACGACCGTTCTCATCATACGGCAATTGTTTTTAATCACTTCTGTTACTCGTTTCGACGAACTTACTGATGTGGACGATAGGACTGAGGCCAAGTGAGCTGGGGCAAGGGGACTGATGGTTCAAATGGCTCTGAGCACTATGGGACTTGACTTCTGATGTCATCAGTCCCCTAGAACTTGGAACTACTTAAACCTAACTAACCTAAGGACATCACACACATCCATGCGCGAGGCAGGATTCGAACCTGCGACCGTAGAGATCGCGCGGTTCCAGACTGTAGCGCCTAGAACCGCTCAGCCACTCCGGCCGGCCAAGGGGGCTGACTGTGATCTGTTTTTCAGATCCTGCCGAAACACGACTCTGGAGGGCACATGTATTGTCTGTCGGGTACTCTATAGGATCAAGCGAAAGCACGCTAGCCACTGGGCATGGGCAGGAGTATTATCGAGTGCCAAATTTCTTACCATGTAAATATCACCAGAATGTGCAGCAACTCATTAGTCGAAGCGACCTTTTAATAAGCATTTTTATTTATTATTTCATTTTATTAATTTATTGGTTTTAGGCAAAAATCGTCACCAGATACATTTAAGTCACATATTGAAAGCAACGAGACATTTGTCTGACATCTTAACATTTAAAACACAATGTATTACACAAACAAATTGTATAAAGATAAGCGAACAATTGTGCGTGATAAAAGTCCATAAAGTACATTAGTTTAACAGCATCATTACAATAAAAGCTACAAATTTTTAATATGAAATTCATAATGAAACTAAGTATTTTCTAACTTTAAAAAGTCGGATGTAATGACAAATTTATCTACGGACCTATTCAAGGAACTAGGAGCATCTGTAAGAGAGAAATAATCCTTAAGTTTTAGAATATTAGAGAGTCTAACTGTTCTTGACTGATTGATTGTATTTATCACAGTGTGTTACTATACGTACGATGTCCTCTTCAATGAGGCAGGAATCACAGCTAAGGTTTTACTAAGCTACCAATGTGTTCTGGCGGTGTTTCCCGTGTTCGGGCTGACCTTTGTTCGCGCCGCGGAGGAGGCAAGGGCAAATGACTCCCAATAGGACCATGCTCGATAAATCACTCTAGGTTCCAAATCAACCTTTAATTTTATAACTGCTTTGTTTTACTTACGTGCATTATGAGAATATTATGCACAACAGCCAACAGGGTGTTTCACATGAAACATTTATGCTTTCGTCTCGAACTTTGCGCGGTTCCTCGTGACTTAGAAGTTAGCTTCAAATGGCTCAAAATGGTTCAAATGGCTCTGAGCACTATGGGACTTAACATCTATGGTCATCAGTCCCCTAGAACTTAGAACTACTTAAACCTAACTAACCTAAGGACATCACACAACACCCAGTCATTACGAGGCAGAGAAAATCCCTGACCCCGCCGGGAATCGAACCCGGGAACCCGGGCGTGGGAAGGGAGAACGCTACCGCACGACCACGAGCTGCGGACAGAAGTTAGCTATGACGCGTATTAGTAGCATTTGAGGCCTTTAACCTGCCCCCTCCCCCTCCCATATATAATGAGAGAGAGAGAGAGAGAGATGGATGTGGAGTTGAAGATAGAGTAGCAAACCCGCACGCAAGTTAGCGTCACGCTGACGCGTCGATATCTGCAATCCGTTGCTGCCTGCGGCGAGGTGTGCTGACTTGCGCTTTGAAGTGGCCACGAAGAGGGCGGAGTGCGGGCACGCATTGTTCTACGCGTCGGCGGCTCACGAGAATTGCTGGGGGTTTGCGGCGCGGCGCAGCTGTTAGCTGGAGGGGCGCCCTCGTATCTCGTTGTACTAATGAGGTCCTATTACGGTGCAACTGCTCCGGACGTCACGTGCCCTGCCCCGCAGGGCAGAAGCCGGCCTCTGTCGTGCCTTTATAATAATAATAATAATTATTATTATTATTGACGGCGCTGTCTTCCGACTCCCAACAGGGCTTCGTTTGTTCTCCTACGGCTTTCTGCTTACCGAAGACGTTCAATTAATGCGCTTTCTTTTTAACTGCAGAGTGTCGGTCTTTGAGTGTTTCGTGGGGAATGGTAACTATCACAAAAGGAGGCGATAGTATTCACAGTTTCGAGCTGCGACCTTGGTATAAAAATTGTCCCAGGTATCAGTGAGCGTTGAGTTAAAACTTTTTGGATGTACATGTAATGTATTCGTAGTTGCGGATATGCACGACCATCGGCTGTATATTGGAATGAGAATGAAAATTTGTGCCGGGTCGGGACTCGAACCCGGATTTCCCGCTTTACGCGAGTGCTCGCCATAACCGCTTCGGCTATCCGTGCACCAATCACGACCAGATCCGAACTTCATATGTCGTCCTTCATTAGTCACAACCTGCATTCGTACGTTACGTATATTCCCGTCCAGGAAAGACATTCTTATTGAGAGTCGAAGGGCTGGTACTGGCGAATAAATACGAAATAGTAGTGCCAGCGTTATTAAGTACGATGCAGTGTTCTTTCGGATATGCATTCGGGTCTGAAGGAAGATTACATCGTACTTTTTAATAACACAGGCACTTCTGTTTCCTATCGTCTTTGGACGTAATGTGCAAAAGAAACCTCACAGAAATGATCAGCAGCACGTAAATAAATCACTAATGCAACTTCTTGCTGCAAAAACACACACAACTTACAAACGTGTCGTTACAACTGAAAACTGGCGCCAGAATAGGACTCAAACTGGAATTCTTTTGTCGTAAAGGTGGATGATCCAAGTAGATGATGGTTTTTATGCCGGAGAGGGAGGGAGGGTTTCATAAACTTCTTTTACTTAACTTGGATAACAGGAAGCCCAGAGCAATATACAACGCAAATCCTAAGAGAGGCCGACTCGATCTTCACAGTAACAACAGTGACTGAGCGACAACGCGTAGACTGGACGGAATGAGCTGAACTAAAAGAAAGACGAAGTAGCCTAGCAGTAGGAGCGGCGTCGTTTTAATCAGCTCTGTGGCTGCACTGGGCGCGCGGCCTGAAGAGAGGGTGTGTCACAGCCCGCCGCAGGGTGGCAGTGGGAAGCGCATGGGTTTCTGCTAACTAACATGGACTGGCGCAGCATGGTATCGATAGCGCATAATACCAAATGAATCTCCTGTTGTCCGCGAACATTCGATTTAAGCATTACGCTGGTCTGAGGACACCTCCCGACCTTACTCAACTATTCTTATTACTTACGAAAAACCACAAACAGGGGTTCTCCTACGCGATGTATGGGAATAGCACCATATGAAAACAGTAGGTGAAGAATCGTGACCTGCCCTGTCATAGAGAAGTATGTGGGCTGAATTAGATGTAGCGTAATAAAATATGTGAAAATACGTTCTATTCCCAAATACCGCATGGGAGAACCTCTGGCTGCTGCAGTCAACCATTAGTGGAGAAACACTTTGACAAGAAGAATTCTTAGTTGGACCTAAAAATTAGATATAACCTGATAGCTAAAGCAACTGCTAGTTACAAGCAGATCGAGTTTCGAATTACGGAAAATGGAGGGAAGATAAAGTTTAACGTTCCGTCGACAACGAGGTTATTAGAAACGGAGCAGAAGTTCGAATTAGTAAGGACGTAGAAGGAAATCGGCCGTGCTCTTTCAAAGACACCACCCTTGCATTTTCCTTAGCTGATTTAGAGAAATCATGGAAAACCTAGATCTGGATAGTCGAACGGAGATTTGAACCGTCTTTCTCCCAAATGCGAATCCGAAGTCCTAACAACTGCACCTCCTCGCTAATGTTCGCCTTTTTTTATTTTTCCTGGCACTGATTTTCATTTCTCACGAAATGTTCATTAAAGCCAAGTTCAGTATCTTTGAAATGTTTTTGCTGATAGTTCATATCACTGCATCTTCGTTGATTTCGTCATCATTTCACTTCACTGAATTTAATTCAACAGCTTAAAGTTACTAAAATCATATCTCTGACATCAATCCATACACTCTTGTGAACATTGCGTGTAACGTATCTGTGGACGTCTTTGAGCACCGCACACGGAGGAAGGGACGAATTCCTGTCTGTCCTCACGAACAAAGATCGGTCCGCAGCCGTGATCGTGCGGTAGCGTTCTCGCTTCCCGCGCCCGGGTTCCCGGGTTCGATTCCCGGCGGGGTCAGGGATTTTCTCTGCCTCGTGATGACTGGGTGTTGTGTGATGTTCTTAGGTTAGTTAGGTTTAAGTAGTTCTAAGTTATAGGGGACTGATGACCATAGATGTTAAGTCCCATAGTGCTCAGAGCCATTTGAACCATTTTTTGAACAAAAATCGATCGGCATAAGGTCCGATGCCCTCGGTTGGCAATGACCGTGGCTAATGTGGACAGTTTATCAGTCTGCGAATTTTAAGGACAAATAATCAGTCCTACAGCCAAAGAAACAATTGCAACTCATTTTCAGTAAGTTCCTATACGACACTTCTGTAAGACGATTATTTGGCTAGAGAACAGACCTAGGTCGTTTACCTACCTACATGCTAACCATCCAGTTTCATTGCTTACGTGTTCGTGCTGTGCCCTCTCCTGATGAGATGCCATGTTGACAGCTTCTACTCGCCGACATTTTAATCATGTGCACGTTCAGAAGAACTAACTAGGCGGGAAACTGCTTCACTTTTACGAAGTTCGTTGGACATATGAATATAGTACTGAACGCTCACAAAAGCTATACCATGGAATCAGGAAAAATTTTATTGTATTTTTCACCAACAGAGACAGCATTTTGACAGAAAAAACCGGTAAACAAATATGTCACCTAGTCAACATGTTTAAAAGTAAATATTATTTTGAATGTTTGTATTTCTAAAGACCGTCTGCATGAATCTGGAGTCCGGTTTGCTTTTGAAATACAAGTCCCGAACGTTGGCAATTTCTTTCAGAGCTACCAAACACGATTCGCAAATGTATGCGTCAATGTCAACCATCCAAAATTTTATACTTATTTACAGGAACTCTTAACTCTAAGATGCCCATACAACCGAGTCTCCTCCAACAACCTGTATAATTTAATACGTTGTCTGTAATGCAGCTGATTGTTCCTGTTCTACACGTTCTTAACAGCACTGCCTGTATTTTTAGTTGATGTTAAGGTCTTCATATGTACTTGTCCTGACCTTATACCTGGAGCAGCTCTATGCAGTGGAGCACGGCAAGCTGTCTGATACGTGTTGTTATGATAGCATGTGAGAAGTGACATTGGTAAGATACATTTGTTAGAATTTCTCCGGCTAATGTTGTTAATGTCCATCAATGTATGCAGTGCTTTAATCGTTGCTCTACACGCTTCCAGTTTGGTTATTACTTCAGGAATTTATAACCCACTTGTACATCAAGTGTGTGGGGCATGACCTTTGACAACATATGGCTCCTGAATCATACTGCACATTGTTTAACGATTGTGAATAGTGTGCAAGTGGACAAAAACATCTTAACTGTCTTCTCAAGCCCAAGGTGTTAAACAGACATTCTAGATAAATATGAACCTGGCCCTGAAATGCAGCAAATATTAAATTCAATTAGAAATGCTGCTGTCACGTAACTAGAATGCCTAAATTAATAGAAGTGAAAGTTTGGGATCTATTCTAGAAAGACAAAACAACTCTTCCCTTTTTCATTCTACATATAATTTCTCACTGTGCTTTCAGGGCTCAAGTGATACACAACAATCATGTTCAGTTACTTCCAACACTCAATAACAAAATATTTAACTCTTTGACATATTGAATTGGCGATTAATAAATCGTTATGTCTTCATATCAAAAATTTTATCACAGGAAAGAATTATTAAAAATCTTCATCAGCTAACTTACATCTACAATGACATAGTTGGTCAATATTTAATGGTCAAAGCGTACACAAGTTGGAGTGAGCAAAATCTCGACTCAACTGTGGCCTAATGCGCGATGGTGCTTTCCCAAGCAGGATCTGCAATGGCGTCTCCGTGCTGGATGTGAAAAGCTAATTCCCTACTCTGACCTTGACTGAATTCACTCAGTCTCAACTTTCCTGCGTTCCTTAGAATGTTAATTTTTCCCTAGTTGAAATAATGGCTATTGCACACTCGCTAATGGTTGGAGCGACAAGCACAATTTCTTTGCCCGCAAAAATTCCCACGGGAATAATTAACTAACTCTTTGCTATCTGTTGCCACGATTCGTGAAGCACATTGTCCACACTTCGCAGAAGCAAAGCTCTCAACGCCCTCGCTATTTTTACACACACTCGTGCGGTCCGCCGCGAGACGAGAGAGATTTCTTAGAAATTTTAGTTCTCAAAATGCTTTTATATAATGGGGATCTCCCCAGCATGCCGCGTCTACGTCGCTCAGTATGGCTTCTGCCGATCGCCGTCTCGTTTGAGGTGAATTTTATTTTTCTTGCCGGGTCGCTGCCTAGCCCTGTTAAAGCCGTTCAGCCACTTACTCTCGGTCACAGCCATATTTACATTTAAAGGAACAATATGATGTTCTGGCCGTACCCCTTTCTGTGCTGAAGCTCACCGTTCTCGTATTAAGTGGAGTTTTCCAATGCCATTAACCACCTGCTCGTTTCGTCTCCAAAGTGCGTTTCACTTTAAGTTACATACGCATGCCCCTGTTCTTATATTGGTAGGTATTGTTTTGTTAGTTTTTGGTACATGAGATTACTGCAATTGCTTTTTGTTGATATAATATAATTATTATTTTCTGAGAATGTCATACTGTATCGTACTGTTATGGGTCAAGCTCATGTAAGGTCCATAAAATCGAGATGCCTTACATGACGATAAAAGAAATAATAATATAAGAGCAAAACTGCATGAGGGTATGTGGATTCAAGTTACAATCCAGTGTGTAATTTCAGCCTGTAACTTAGGTTAATGAACACATACGCTGCACTGATCAACAATGCGTCATCAAGAGTCAACTGTAGAATAATTTTCAAGCCATTAACTACTTTATTCTTTTTCCCCGAAAGTGACAATCGTGGGTTGTCTTCTATAGAAGCTAAGAAATTAGTGTTTAACGTTTCGTTTACGTTGAGTTCGTTAAACATATGTGTTAAGTTCCAGAAGTATTGGGGAGGGAAATAGCCCTTGCCGTTTTACGAAACTGTTCTGGCGTACAGGTGAAATAATTTAGGACAAACACAAAAATCTAAAGCCGTGTGCACGTATTATCGAGTTCTGCGTCAAACACTGCATTATTTTGTATGGATTTCTGTATTCAGATTACTCCGCAGTGATTGCGGAGATTCTTGTCTCCATATGATTAGAAAAACTTTATAAACTGTGTTGTAGCTGTCACTCCAGTAAACGTTGTGGAGATGTGTGGCATTTTATGTGGACTTTGGTGCACAGACTGATGATCAGGATGCACACACAATTCACCTAACTTTCTCTTGCCAGATTACGAATGAGAAAAATTACTTCCAGCACCAATATTCGAGTTATTGGAAGCGTGTGCCAGTCTTCATGAGTACAGAGGTGGGTAGAAATATTTTTTACATCATTGACTACCTTTGTCTTAAAACAAAACAATCTCATAGTCCATGGATGCTTAACAGTTACTGGCCGTATTGAATAGAAGCAGATCTCAAAAATTGTAGAAGGGCTTTGTAAGATACAGAAAATGAGTTCATCATGTTTATTCATTAGGACATAGCGTCATAACCGAAATAAAAAAGAAAGTCTTGTCTTCAACGTTATATCGATAACTTATCTCAGATGGACGAAAGAAGGGGGAGGGAATCGATGGTCTCTCTGTTGGAAGACGCATTCGGGCATTTGCTTGAAGTGGTTTACATTAACTACGGTAAATTCAGGGTGTTAAAAAGGTGTCCAATATTGTGTGTCGGTAGTATCCACCAAAACAAGAAAAGAGGTTTAGTAAACATGGGCTGTGAAATGGAAACCTTATGAGTTATGGGCACTTGTTCAATAAATGAAAAAGTGGTCACAGGTGTTAAGGTATGCATTTAAAGGTCACGTTTACAAGACTTTTTCTTGTTTTGGTAGACACTACAGCCTTTCAGAATATTCGACACTTTTTTTTAAAGATCCTGTATAAATCAGAACGCCCACGCAGGGATATTAACTTCGATCCTTCCTTTTATGAGCGAAGTGTCTCGACCAGTGCAGCATGTTCCTCGGTAACAGCCGAGTCTTGCCATGAGCAGTACTCGCATTGTTGTTCAGTTCGTACTGTGTGGAAGTGATTAATCATCAGTGCTTCAGTAAGTGAAACATTTCGTTCATAAAAGCGCAGATATTCTTTTCTGTTCATTCCGATGCCTTTCGTGATGACGATTTTGATTTTGTGCGGCGCTCCACGGCCTCATTATAAGCGCCCGTACAAATTCGCAATCTTTACAGTCCAGTCTGGCCATTTTTCGTGTCAGTATTTACATTGCTCATACAGCTAGAACTAACGTAGCGTACGAGCAAGAAACGAGTAACACTTCTTGCTCGAAAATTCCACAGTGCTAGAAGTCGACTCTTAAAAAAATCGTGTAATTATCGTTACGTGATCTATTTGTCAGATAGTTAGAAAAAATATAAAATAAAATACCTGATCAGCCCGAAAACCACAGTTCATCTCCATGAATACCAGCGAGACAAGCATGTTTTATGTAGGGACTTCAGGAAGTTACACATTTGTATAAAATAGAGGATGGGGAAAGAAACGGAAAGGAAGGGTGGGAACTCGCGACCTGCAATCTCTAGAACGGTTACCTTAAGCCTCGGCCACCCAGACCCGCTTTCCGTCCCACCCATATTCTCAAAGGTACAATGCTGCGTCCATCTTCCATTAAGCCCCTACTCGCAAATTATTGATTTCCGTATTAGTTCGGACGAGGGCCGATACGAGTGCTCCGCACTGAAACAAAAGTAAAGAAGGCGTCTTGCGCATATATGTAAAACACACACACACACACACACACACACACACACACACACACACAAGCATCAAAGAAACTGGTATAGGCACACGTATTCAGAGATATGTAAAAGCAGAATACGGCGCTGCTGTCCGCAACGCCTATATACGACAAAAATTGCCTGGCGCAGTTGTTAGACCGATTATTGCCGCTACAACGGCAGGTTATCAAGATTTAAGTGTGTCTGAACGTAGTGTTATAATCGACGCACGAGCGATGGGACACAGCATCTCCGAGGTAGCGATGAAACGGGGATTTTCCAGTGTGACATGTCGAGATTGGAATTCATAATGCAAATAATTGAGGATGTAAGTTGCAACTGTTACTCTGAGATGAGGTGGTTAGCAGAGGACAGGAATTCGTAGCGGGCGGCATCAAACCAGTCAGAAAACTGATGACAAAAAAAGTGGAACTATTAATAGGGTGCGATGTGCTCTGTGCTGTCATGCTTCGCGTATAAAGTAAGCTGAAATTCAGCAATATCCTTTTAAGTGTCATTAGATCAACGGGCTCCATAGAACTCTAGCTCGGTCCAATCTCTGTCTTCCTCTACAGTTTTTGCCCTCTACAGTTCCCTCTGGTACCATGGAAGTCATTCCCTCATGTCTTAACAGATGTCCTATCATCCTGTCCCTTCTCCTTATCCGTGTTTTCCACATATTCCTTTCCTCTCCGATTCTGCGCAGAACCTCCACTTCTTAAAGAGTTTATATTCAGAGTGATATGTAAGCATAAATGACACGAAAGTAATCGCCGCTAGGAGATGTAATGCTAAAACCGCGTAAAACCCCATCTAGGCTTGATACTGGCCTACGAGCAAGACAACTCGAATGTTTCTAAAGGTACGTCACATACAGCTGAAACCACTCATTGTTGACGTTAGAGTTACCAGATTGCAGGGATGTTCAAATGGCTCTGAGCACTATGGGACTTAACATCTATGGTCATCAGTCCCCTAGAACTTGGAACTACTTAAATCTAACTAACCTAAGGACATCACACAACACCCAGTCATCACGAGGCAGAGAAAATCCCTGACCCCGCCGGGAATCCAACCCGGGAACCCGGGCGCGGGAAGCGAGAACGCTACCCCACGACCACGAGCTGCGGACAGCAGGGATGTTGATTGCTACTTTTCATCTGCACTTATCTTGTAAACTGACTGTTTCCGCAGCATACACGTCATCAAGATGTAAAAGAAAAGGCAACAGTTGGTCGTCGAGAACATTGAAATAAACATCCTGGCTCGTCTTCGCGGTAACATGATTGAGTGGGCCCACAAAACTACCTGCAACCGGAACTATACCCTTGACACACTAAGGGCTGAACGCTTCATTTGGATTTCAGCGAATTCGAGACGCTGTATAATTTGAAAAGAGCAAAATCACAACTCGTCGGACCACACAACACGCCTCTGGTCAGTTTATGTGTTGCTCGGCCCATTGAAAGCGTGCAGCTTTATGATTTACTGAGACTTACTTCGAGCTGCCCTACTACGATTGTCTATTACACGCAGTTCCGCTGTTTACTCGGAAACTGGTTGAGGTGGACATGCATTCACTGAAAACAGCAGTTCCTGCCGAATTTGAAACCGATTGTCATTCACGAGACATGACATCTATACCGACTCCTGTCGGCTAGAAGCGTCGTGGGCACGTCCAAACTGGGTAACCCGTTCGTGACCTCTCCACATTGACCCACCTTACTGCAGTGATTCCGTACAAACGAAAGACACGTACACACAACTTCACAGCCTTGTCTTACGTCAGCGATGGCGTGACATGACCGCCTAGTACCATTTCTAACAAAGTTAGAGTAAGGGGAGATGCCCTTACGCCACAAAAGCGAAGGCACCACCGCCATATGGGTGTCCATAACATTTGGTGTTTAGTGAGTATTTATACGCCACTGCAGCTTTAGTTTATACTGAATCAAAATACATACTCAGAAATGACTGCTTGTTAGACGTATGAAAGCTAATAGGGCAAGTGTAACACAGCATTTAACCAAGAAACTCACTTCCTGGGCTCATCAAGATAGCGCCCCTGGTTTCAGTCGACGTCTGTGCTCGGCATAGGTAGTGCCATCTTCCCTTACTCTAACCTCCTTGATTTCTGAACCATTTACACCGCTCCAATGCTACTAGTGTGCTCTTAAATGGCGACTAAATTTTTTTCCGGCTGTCTTCCGTCTGTGTGTCAAGGCTGGAAGTTAATGTAGACAGCAACGACAGCTAATCATCTGAGAATATAGCGGCCTTAGCACCCTATTTTGGGGAACATTCAACATAACCTCTGTTTCCGAAACGCAATTACACTTCTAGATATTATCTGTGAAGGAATCCTCCACTAAGTCTAATACATACGATACAAGATGCTCCATATGGTCACAATTATTCCACAGTTGGCTGTTCTGTGAAGTGTCGATTATCTCTTTAAATGGAGGCTAGCGGAATGTTATTGCTCACACTGTGTGTGAAGAAAGCGATCTTTCTTACACTCAAATATTGCTTAAAAAATCTGTACACATTATTCAACAGACGCTGCTGCTTCTTTCTTCAAGGGAGATCATTATATGCGATATCCTAACACGTTCCATAACCTTGAAACAGACGATAATATGATTGAAACTTTGTGTGGAGTGATGAATAACGGTACACAATGTGGCGATTCGATGGTAGGGTGTGGGTATGGCAAATGCCCAGTGAACGTCGTCTGCCAGCGTGTATGGTGCCAACAGTAAAATTCGGAGGCGGTGGTGTTATGGTGTGGTCGTGTTTCTCATGGAGGGCGTTGCACCCATTGTTGTTTTGCATGGCACTTTCACAGAACAGGCCTACACTGATGTTTTAAGCATCTTCTTGCTTCCCACTGTTGAAGAGAAATTCTGGGATGGCGATTGCATCTTTCAACTCGATCGAGCACCTGTTCATAATACACGGCCTGTGGCGGAGTGGGTACATGACAGTAACATCCCTGTAATGGACTGGCCTGCGAAGAGTCCTGACGTGAATCCTATAGAACACTTTTGGGATATTTTGGAACACCGACTTGGTACCTCTCCTCGGTGCAGCGCTCCGTGAAGAATAGGCTGCCATTCCCCAAGAAAACTTCGAGCATCTGATTGAACGTATGCCTGCGACAGTGGAAGCTGTCATCAAGGTTAAGGGTGTGCCAACACCATATTGAATTCCGGCATTACCGATGGAGGACACCACGAACGTTTAAGTTATTTTCAGCCAGGTGTCAGGATACTTTTGATCACATAGTGTACGTCCTAATATTCTTCTCCTCTGCCTCTGTTCATGTCGTCGTCCTCCTCCTCCTCCCCCTCTGTCTGTCCACCTCTTCCTCTCCGCACTGTTTTTCCCTCTTCTCTTCCCGTCGCCTCCTCGTCCTCCTTCCCTCCCTTCCTTCCCTCCCTTCCCTCCCTCCTTTATTGTTTTTGCAAACTATACTTGGATTGACAGTCGAAGATGGGTAAATCAGTTGGGATCTTTTGTATACGTGTTATGAGGGAGACGTCTCCCGCTGCTGAGTCTATGAGATAGTAGCTTTTTTGACGGTCCTTCGCATATTTTTAATCTGCGAAAAGGTGAGACTACGAATTTTCGGACGATTCAGATTCCATAGCAGTATTCTAGTCGTAAGCCGATAAACCATAAATACAGCTTACCTGTTTTCTGTTAAAGCCTACTGTGAGAAGGAAAACGAAACGGCGCATTTTCATAGCACAGCACTCTTTCTCACAGTCAGTTTTAACAGAAAATCTGTACATTATGGTTTATATACTGTACATCCGTCAGAGTGTTTCTTTGAGTATGCTGTAAAAATGTGAAGTAAACTAATTCGGTCAAGAACTTTTCGAGAAATTTGCTGATATGTTTTCTTGTAACGTATATGAATTAACAACATGTAGCCTGTTGGTTGGTTGGTTTAAAGGAGGGGGGAAGGGACCAGACTGCGTGGTCATCAGGCCCTTGTTCCCGGTAGAAGGGAAAGAAGAGAAGAAATGAGACGTACAGCACAATGACAGGAGAATGGAAGAACCAGAAGAACAACAGGAGGACAACCAACACTATTATGAACAGAACAGGAAAAGAAAACCACAGAGAGAAGCAAGAAACAGAAGGGATAAAAACAAGAGAGCAGATAACCGTGGCTGGCCGACCACGAGAATAAAAAGGAAAAGCCAGCCACTCTGCAACACATTAAAACATCCACCGTAAAAGCATTGGAGTGGAGAACACAAAGGGACAGAGGACATGTGCGAAAACTTATATAGAAAGATAAACCGCAACGTCAGGTATAAAACGTAAAACTAAATTAGCCCATGAGGCGTTGTCAGATAAAATTAATGGCAACGAGTCTGGTAACGGAAGAGTCCGTCGCAGGGCAGCCAAAGGACAGCTCACCAAGATATGGGCCACTGTCAGCTGGGCGCCGCACCTACACTGAGGTGGGTCATCAAGGTGCAGGAGGTACCCTTATGTCACCCAAGCATGGCCAATGCGAAGCCAACAGAGAACCACAGAGTCCCTATGAGAGGCCCGCATGGAGGTCTTCCACACATTAATATTCTCCTTACTGGCATGCAGTTTGTTGTGCATACTGAGGTTGTACCATTCTGTCTCCCAAAGCCGCAAAACCTTGCGGTGTAGTACTGAACTCAGGTCAGTTGTAGAGACGCCCATCTCCATAAGCAGTTTCCGCATAGCCTGTTTGGCCAACCTGTCAGCTAGCTCGTTGCCTGGGATTCCGACGTGACCTGGGGTCTGGAAAAAAACTGGCTCTGAGCACTATGCGACTCAACATCTGAGGTCATCAGTCGCCTAGAACATAGAACTAATTAAACCTAACTAACCTAAGGACATCACACACATCCATGCCCGAGGCAGTATTCGACCCTGCGACCGTAGCAGTCGTGCGGTTCCGGACTGAAGCGCCTGGAACCGCTCGGCCACCACGGCCGGCCGTCATCGTTATACTGGGAAAGCATGGATCATACAATGAAGCAGTTTACGCCTCAGGGTCACCTGCAGCCAACGACTTATCGCCTGAGCAGTCTAAATCAATTGTGCCTGACAGTCCAGGGAGATCTAGGTCCTCAGCAGACCTCAGAAACTCCACCTCATCTGTAGACACAAAGCTTGTAGGTAGTGGTAGAGTGGGCGCCACTGCACATCCCTTGATCTTGAAAATCTTCTTTTTGGATTTCTCTCGCTGCTTCTTGGGTTCCCCTGGCTGGGAGGACTTCACTGATTCAGTCTCCAGGACTGAGGAGGACCGTGAAGCCCTATGACCAAGCTGCTTTTGGGCTCTTCAGCCACTGGCAGGTGTCGTCTTTCCAACTAGCAGAAACCTGAGAAGAGAGTGACCCAAGGGACCTCTAGTAGCGAAAGGAGCCAAAGAAGACCTACGCATCTCTGGCACAGAAGTGGGGACTGATATCCCCAATGGTTGGGGGGGGGGGGGTGCTCCCGAAATAGGTGGTGCAGTAGCAACAGGGAGGCAAGTGGCTCCCACCCTCAAGGGGGGCAGATGTAGTCTTCTGGCTCTGAGAAGTGACTGGGGTTGTGGAGCTGATGGGACTAGAATTGTTTTAGCAACAGTGTAAGACGATGTCATACCTACAGGAAGTAGGCGTTCAAATTTCCTCTTAGCCTCAGTGTAGGTCAGTTGATTCAGGGTCTTGTACTCCATGATTTTCCTTTCTTTCTAAAGAATCCTCCACTCATGCGAGCAAGGCGAATGTTGTTCTCTGCAGTTGATACAGATGGGAGGTGGGGCACATAGACTATTGGGATGTGATAGGCATCCGCAATCTCGACATGTGACGCTGGAAGTACAGCGGGAAGACATATGGCTGAACTTCCAGCATTTAAACCACCACATTGGCGGAGGGATATAGGGCTTTATATCACAGTGGTAGCCGGCCGGCGTGGCCGTGCGGTTCTAGGCGCTTCAGTCTGGAACCGCGTGACCGCTACGGTCGCAGGTTCGAATCCTGCCTCGGGCGTGGATGTGTGTGATGTCCTTAGGTTAGTTAGGTTTAATTAGTTCTAAGTTCTAGGCGACTGATAACCTCAGAAGTTAAGTCGCATAGTGCTCAGAGCCATTTTTTTCACAGTGGTATACCATCACCTTGACCTTCTCTGGTAATGTCTCATCCTCTAAGGCCAAGATGAAGGCTCCAGTTGCAACCTGATTATCCCTCTGACCCCGGTGGAGACGCTGAGTGAAATGTACAACTCGCCACTCTAAATTGGCGCCCAGCTCATTGTCAGACAGCAAAAGAAGGTCCCTAGTGAAATATGATACCTTGGACCATATTGAAGCTCTTATGGGGTGTGATGGTTACAGAAACATCTCTCAGCTTGTCACAAGCGAGTAACTCTCGACTGGGCAGGGGATGCTGTTTTGATCAAGACTGACCCAGATCTCATTTTGGACAAGCCCTCCATCTCCCCAAACTTGTCCTCTAAATGCTCAACAAAAATTGAGGCTTCATCATCATGAAAGATTCCCCATCAGCTCTATAACATACACGGTACCAGGACGAATAAGAGCCGCTACCATCCTTAGCCTGCCATTCCTCCCATGGTGTGGCCAGGGAGGGCAATGATTTGTGGTCATACTTCTGTGCATTGAATTGAGCCCGTGAATGCATAGAGACTGCTGGTGTTTGACCACCAGCAAGAGATGATGTACTATGCTGCATCACGTGTCTACATCTACATTTATACTCCGCAAGCCACCCAACGGTGTGTGGCGGAGGGCACTTTACGTGCCACTGTCATTACCTTCCTTTCCTGTTCCAGTCGCGTATGGTTCGCGGGAAGAACGACTGTCTGAAGGCCACCGTGCGCGCTCTAATCTCTCTAATTTTACATTCGTGATCTCCTCGGAAGGTATAAGTAGGGGGAAGCAATATATTCGATACCTCAATCCAGAAACGCACCCTCTCGAAACCTGACGAGCAAGCTACACCGCGATGCAGAGCGCCTCTCTTGCAGAGTCTGCCGCTTGAGTTTGTTAAACATCTCCGTAACGCTATCACGGTTACCAAATAACCCTGTGACGAAACGCGCCGCTCTTCTTTGGATCTTCTCTATCTCCTCCGTCAACCCGATCTGGTAGTGATCCCACACTGATGAGCAATACTCAAGTATAGGTCGAACGAGTGTTTTGTAAGCCACCTCCTTCGTTGATGGACTACATTTTCTAAGGACTCTCCCAATGAATCTCAACCTGGTACCCGCCTTACCAACAATTAATTTTATATGATCATTCCACTTCAAATCGTTCCGCACGCATACTCCCAGATATTTTACAGAAGTAACTGCTACCAGTGTTTGTTCCGCTATCATATAATCATACAATAAAGTATCCTTCTTTCTATGTATTCGCAATACATTACATTTGTCTATGTTAAGGGTCAGTTGCCACTCCCTGCACCAAGTGCCTATCCGCTGCAGATCTTCCTGCATTTCGCTACAATTTTCTAATGCTGCAACTTCTCTGTATACTACAGCATCATCCGCGAAAAGCCGCATGGAACTTCCGACACTATCTACTAGGTCATTTATATATATTGTGAAAAGCAATGGTCCCATAACACTCCCCTGTGGCACGCCAGAGGTTACTTTAACGTCTGTAGACGTCTCTCCATTGATAACAACATGCTGTGTTCTGTTTGCTAAAAACTCTTCAATCCAGCCACACAGCTGGTCTGATATTCCGTAGGCTCTTACTTTGTTTATCAGGCGACAGTGCGGAACTGTATCGAACGCCTTCCGGAAGTCAAGAAAAATAGCATCTACCTGGGAGTCTGTATCTAATATTTTATGGGTCTCATGAACAAATAAAGCAAGTTGGGTCTCACACGATCGCTGTTTCCGGAATCCATGTTGATTCTACATAGTAGATTCTGGGTTTCCAAAAATGACATGATGCCACCCACTCTGACCAGGGGCCCTCCCTACGGGCGCCACCCAGCCACAGCAAGGGTTACCTATCAGGATGGCCATTGTTGGGAGTTCCTATGCCCCAGGGTGATGGGCATCTACTCCTCAGCATACGTGGGGAGTTTACGGCGGAGGTATCAGCAGATCAATCCCCGTGTTGTTAGGGGGCTACAACCAGCAGAGTACATGGCGGCCTCGCCACAATGGACTGGCTACTGTGCTGGATATCAGGTGAAACCAAGCAAACAAGTCCATTATCATCGTCAGCGTAGAAAACGATACTGCACAGTTGGTGGAAAAATACGCACCCAGGAGGGTGACCTCGCCCAACAGTTGGAGAATGAGCAGAAGTGCATATCTACGTCAACGAAGGATGCGGTAGATCTCAGCGCATTATGGACACGATGCACCATGTAAGGCCCCCTTCCTCAGTTGGCTCGCTCTTTGGGAAAATTTTGAAAAATGGAGGTCAAACACTACAGGGGACCATCACATAAAGGCCGAAACGTGTGAGACTTCTTTTAGCCGCCTCTTACGACAGGCAGGAATACCTCGGGCCTATTCTAACCTTCGGATCTGCAGGGGTTTATGTAGCCTGTGCCTTTGCAAATGTTGGTTAGTGTGTCATGTAGAAACTTCAAGGAAATGGCGTAAGAATTATTAGAGTTTTTTTTTTTTTTTTTTTGGAAACAACATTCTCTTTTTTTGTATTATACAGGGTGTTTCGGCAAACATTTGCAATTTCGTTTTTGCAATGTATAGCTTGACTCGGCACGAACAAATCCTACTGATCACGTCTTTCATACGATGCCCAGCGTCGGTTTGTTTCCCATTACAAACAAAACGATTTTTAATCGGAATTTTATCCATCTGTTCTATTTGAGCGGTCCCAAATTTTTGTAGTCCGATTCCTTTTTATCGATGTGTGTTAACAGGAATAGTAAAGCACGTAGAAAAATCATTACACCAGCAGTGACTTAGCGGCGCTTCTGCATGGCGGTAGCTGTCAGCATGGGCTAGGACGGTGCTGTATCTGTTGGAGTTCTGATTATTTGCGTATTTTACTGTCCGTGTTAATGCATGCCGATAAAACAGATAATACACTAGACTAATTTGGGACCACTCTGTCGAATAGGCCCGTAAAATTCCACTTAAAAAATAATTTTGTTTCTATAGGGAACAAACTGACGCTTTCCACCGACGCCGGGCGTCAGGTGAAAAACTTGAGCAGCATTTATTTGTACTGACTCCAGCTACACGTTGGGAAAACGAAATTGAAAATATCTGGCGAAATGTCAAAGAAAATGCGCCAGACGACTCTTAGGATATATATTCGAAAATTTATTGGAGCATCATGTGAAAGTTCGAAGCGAATCAGTCAAGAATTTATCGAGATTTTTGCTAACAACGTTAAACAACGTCTTGTCTGTGTATGTCATGGTAGGCTACGTATGAAACCATCGAAAGGGCGTTACCACTACATTCACATCAGTATACAATGTCTGTTTTGTATTATTTCGTTTTAGGGTGCAAAAAACAACGGGGGTCATAGTGGCCCAAGTCAAAACCACAGAACACAAACACAGAGAGGAGGGAAACGACTATGCGTCAGTCCCAATGGACCTAATAGGAGAAAGCTAAAACCAGGCTCGTAGAAAAAGGGCTAAAAAAACACCATACAGAAATGGAAGTCCAAAACTAAAAATTAAATGACCTTTGCCATATTGCTTCAGCGGATAAAAAGTAAAACGCGATCTACAGCCCGTGCGTCATTCCCTAAAACGGCTGATAACTCTGACGGCAAACCCAAGCCGGAATGTAAATTGTTAAACAAAAAAAAAAGGGGGGGCGTTCCAGCAGGAAGTGGCGGACAGTTAAAATTTCGGCACAATGTGTAAAAAGTGGTGTGGTAGCGTCACTTATCAAATGACGATGGCTAAAAAGGCAGTGCCCAATACACAGCCTAGTTAACATAATCTCCTCCCTATGGGAGTGCCGAGAGGACGTTGTCCAAGGCGCCAGGAGAGGCTTAATAAGCCGAAGCTTATTCCCATGAAGTGAGGACCATTGGCAATGCCAAAAGGACACCGCCTCCTGACAGACGGCAACGCAGAGATCGTCGGAGGGAATATAGGTACTAACAGTGAGGAACGAGGACTGCAGTCTTGACAGCAACGTCAGCAGCCTCGTTTCCTGTCAGACTGACATCACCAGGGACCCACAGAAACACGGCATTGGCCCACCAAGAGTGAGCAAGTGTCAGTTTTCCTGGACCCACTGCACTAATGGATGAGCAGTGTACAGTGCACAGAGAGTTTGGAGGGCACTGAGTGAGTCTGAGCAGAGGACATAATTGGGAAGGCTTTGTCACTGGATGTACTCCGTGGCCTGATACAAGGCGAAAAGTTCGGCTGTGAATACTGAGTAATGTGCCGGAAGCCGATATCGAAAGACATGGGTGCCAATGACGAAGGCACACCCAACCCCACGGTCAGTTTGAGAGCCATCACTGTATACAAAGGTACTATCGCAAAGTTCCATGTGAAGGTCGTGAAACAGAAGGCAATAAACCAAGGCTGGAGTAGTGTCCTTAAGAAGCGAATGAAGACCAAGGTTAACATGGGCCACTTCACGAAACCAAGGTGGTGAAGGGTTCACACCCACTGGGAAGGATGCAAGTAGCGAAAGCAGACTCCAGGAGGTAACAGAGAAGAAGGACGAGCCCCATACTGAAGATTAAAGGAATCATCAAAGAAGGAGACGAAGGACAGGTGGCCATGCATGGCAGACAAATTGCATGCATACCTGCTGAGGAGAAAGTCACGGCGGCAGGACAGTAACAGTTCAGTAGCCTCAGCATACAGACTCAACTGGGCTGGTGTGAAAGGCGCCCATGGCCAAACGGATACCATGATGATGGATAGTGCAGAGATGGCGTAAAAAGGATGGGCGTGCAGATGCACAAACAGAGCACCCATAGTCGAGTTTCGAACAGACAAGAGACTGGTGCAAACGGAGGAGGGTGGTCTGATCGGCACCCCAGAAAGTACCATTGATCACACGTAGGACATTGAGGGACCGCGTGCCGTGTGCTCCCAGGTAAGATACATGGGAGGACCAAGAGATTTTTCTATCGAGCATGAGCCCCAGTAATTTCGTAGTGTCAACAAATGGAAGGGCAACAGGACCAAGATGGAGAGATGGTGGGAGGAACCATTTGCGTCGCCAGAAATTCAAACGTACGGTTTTGTCATGGGAAAAGCGAAAGCTATTGTCGATGCTCCAGGAGTAAAGACGGTGAAAACAGTGCTGAAGGCGCCACTCAGTGAGACAGCTCCGTGGCGGCCAAAGAGCTGGAGATGCCCAGTGGGAGACAGGCTATTATAGGGTTATTGGCGATAGCAAACAGGACGACGCGCAGGACGGAACCCTGAGGCACACCATTTTCCTGGATAAACGTGTCCGACAAAGCAGAACCCACACGCACCTTAAAAACTCGGTCTTGTAAAAATGCCCAAAGATAACAGCGCAGGCGCCCACACAAGCCCCACGTGTAAAGACTACTGAGGATACCAGTTCTCCAGCAGATGTCGTAGGCCTTCTCGAAATCGCAAAACACGGCCACAGTCTGGAATTTCCGCAGAAAACCATTCGTGACATGGGTGGACATGGGTGCAGACCCTGGGCTCAAAATCCACACTGTGCATTCATCAGTAAATTGCAAGACTCGTGCCACCATACCAGTCAGGTATGAATCATAGGTTCCATCACCTCACAAACGCAGCTGGTAAGAGAGATGGGGTGGTAGCTAGAAGGAAGGTTTTCGTCCCTAGCAGGCTTAGGTATGGGTATGAAGGTTGCTGCACACCAGCGTCCAGGAAATACGCCCTCAGCCTAGATGCGGTTGTACATGTGAAGCAGAAAGTTCTTGCCTGCAAGAGAGAGGTGCTTCAACATCTGAATGTGGATGGCATCTGGCCCTGGGGCGGAGGATCGTGATGAACTGAGAGCATGATCTAGTTCCCTCAGAGTAAAGGTGGCATTGTAGCACTCACGACTCTGAGAAGAGAAGGGTATCGCCCAAGCCGCCTCCACTCGTTTCCGCTTCCCACGCCCGGGTTCCCGGGTTCGATTCCCGGCGGGGTGAGGGATTTTCTCTGCCTCGTTATGACTGGGTGTTGTGTGTTGTCCTTAGGTTAGTTAGGTTTAAGTAGTTCTAAGTTCTAGGGGACTGATGACCATAGATGATTAGTCCCATAGTGCTCAGAGCCATTTGAACCTCCTCCACTCGTTTCCGATGGATTGAGGCAGGGTGATAGTGGGAAGAGCTCGAAACTTCCGCAAAATGGCGGCCAAAGATGTTGGAGATAGCAATAGGGTCCACAATGACATCGTCGGCAACTGTCAGGGCGGAAATTGGGGAACGGATCTTAGTTTCGGAGAGCCATCGGAGGTCGGCCCACACGACGAATGGAAGGAGTGGAACTGTTAAAAGAACTAGTGAATGAAATCCAGCTAGCTCTCTTGCTATCCCGAAGAACTCCATGGTACTTTGCACACACCTGTTCATAATGAATGCAGTTTTCCAGTGTAGGTTTGAGATTAAAATCGCGGAGAGCACGTCTCCGTGCGCGAATTGCGCCGCGGCATGCATCCACCAAGGGACTGGGACATGATATGGTAAAGAGGAAGTGCGAGGAATGGAACGTTCTGCAGCACTACGGATAATGTTGGTGAGGTAGTCCACCTGGACATCACAACAGGGGAAATCTTGGTCTTTCTAAGGTCGTCAGGGAGGAGTAAAGCTGCCAGTCAGCCTTAGTAAGCTACCATTTGGGTGTGCATGCAGATGGGGTAGAAGTCAGCATACAGAGAGCACACAGGAAATGGTCACTCTAGTAGGCATCAGAAAGAATGGACCACTCAAGACGAAGGGCAAGCTGGGCACTGCAAAAGGATAGGTCCAAATGGGAATAGGTGTGCAAGGAGTCTGAAAGGAAAGTGGGCACTCCAGTGTTAAGGCAGAAAAGGTTAAGTTGGTTCAAGAGGTCTGCTAAGAGGGCACCTCTGATAGGTCCTGGGAGAACCCCAAAGGGGATGATGTGCATTAAAGTCACTGAGTAGCAAAAACGGGGGGGGGGGGGGGGAGAGGGAGGGAGGGTACCTGCCCAATAAGCTGAAGGAAGTCTGCCCTGGTGACAGCGAATGATGGAGGGACATAAATGGTACAGATGGAGAAAGTCAGGCAGGGAAGGCAAAGGCAAACTGCAACAGCTTGAAAATGGGTAGTCAGGGAGATGGGTTGATCATGAAGGTCAACCAGTGTGAGCAGCGTGACACCCCCATGAGATGGAATGCCAACCTCCGGGGGAAGGTCAAAACGAATCGGTAAGTAAAGTGAAAGCTGAAAGTGGTCATGAGGCCGAAATTTCGTTTCCTGAAGGCAGAGTCCAAGGGGATGCTGTGATTTTAAAAGCAGCTGTAAATCCTGTTTGTGGGACCGAAGGCTGTGAATGTTTCATTGGAGGACAGTCATGAGGAGGAAGAGTTGTAAGGGGCAGAGGGGGGGGGGGGGGGAAACTTGGCGGCCGCCAATTGAAAGCCAGTGTAGAGTCGCTACTACAGGGCACAAAAGCAGGAGAATCCTGCTCCATGGGGTCCGCAGAAGCATTTGCATGCTTGTGCGGCTGGTCTGTGGAGTCACACTGAAAAACGGTTGGTGGTGCACAGTGGGGAGACAGAGGCCGGCTGGGCTAAGGGACCACGTGGTGACACCGTGGAGCAGGATCTTCGCCTTGGCGTAGGAGAAGACCATTTGTCTTTAGCGGGCTTCTTCGAGCCCTTCTGGTTAGAGGAAGTCTTGGGTGTTGTTTGGCTGGAGGGACGGAGGAAGTCTCCACGGTAGTACTCCGTCTGTCCTTTCCTGCCTGCTGGTTGTGTAGTGGTTGGCTTCGCCCTGTGAGGCGAGAGTTTGACAGTTTGTTGCACAGGGGGATGGCGATGCGACCTTGACACTGGGCGATTTCACAACCTCAGAACCGAATTTGAGGTCGCATGTCTACGTGGTCATGTCCTTCATGGAGCGAGGGGTAACAAGAACAGAACTATAGGTGCCAGACGGGAGAACACGAGGTTTGCGACTAGCCAGTAACTTGTTAGGTACTGACTACTTTACCGAAATCTCTCGAACAACCCGCTCATCTAAATCCCGAGAGGAGGTGGCATGGCCGCCATTGCAGTTGATACAGCGGGGAGAAGGAGGCGGACATTCGCCCTCGTGTGGCTGGGTGTCGACAGGATGTTCCGAGTGTGGTTGAAACGATGACTCTGGTGGCAGCGCATCGGATTCCGAATTTACGGCTGGACTGTGGTACTTTCACAGCCTGCTTTGATCTTGGATGGCAGCACCACCCCATCAAAAGTGAGAGAAAGAGTGTGGGTGGGCACCAAGAAGGAATCGACCTTTTTCATTACACGATGGACGGCAATGACACCCTGATCAGAGAGGTAAGATTGTATTTCAGCCTCAGACTGTCAATCAGCCTGGTATAAATTACACCACAGGAAGAATTCAAAGTTCTATGTGCCGTGACACGAACAGTGTAGCCGTGGAGAAGCGAGGCAGCAAGCAGTTGTTATATTTGAAAATAAGAAGCTGTCTCTCAAAGTGCCATTCCGTAAACGAGAGCAGGACTTCACAGGGCTAGCAATTTCATCAACACCTTTCTGGATAATAAATGGATTGATCGTGGCGAATGACTGACAGTCTTCGGTACTTGAGACCGCAAGGAACCGCGGTGCATCGGGAAGGGTCTTCGAATCAGTAGCCTCATTACGTTTATGTTTCGTAGACGTCGATGGGGAGGATGATTGACTCATCGCGAGGAAATCCTCCATGGTTGCTAGCGTCTCCGATGGCGCGCCCCATCCATCTGGAGGTCCCCTTCACAAGGCGGCACACCCACCTTAGGTAATTGTTCACACCTCAGATCACACCTCCCGGACACCTGACGGAGGGACCAATCGGCAATTTGGGAAGTTTACAGCTCAGGCAATCACCCCTCCCTGGGTCTGGCCTGTACCAAGGGGTATGTGCAAACCCTACCTGTCGACCCGGGGCTGGGAATTACGTGTTACCAAGTCACCTCTTACGCGTCAGACGCGTGGGCCAGCCTTCAGGAGGAGGAGGAGGAGGAGGAGATTAGTGTTTAACGTCCCGTCGACAACGAGGTCATTAGAGACGGAGCGCAAGCTCGGGTGAGGAAAGGATGGGGAAGGAAATCGGCCGTGCCCTTTCAAAGGAACCATCCAGGCATTTGCCTGAAGCGATTTAGGGAAATCACGGAAAACCTAAATCAGGATGGCCGGAGACGGGATTGAACCGTCGTCCTCCCGAATGTGAGTCCAGTGTGCTAACCACTGCGCCACCTCGCTCGGTAGCCTTCAGGAGCGCACTGGGGGGAAGAAGGAAGAAAAGGATCCTCTATCGCCGAAGCAGAGAACGAGAGGAGAAGGGAAACAATGAAAGGAAAAGGGAGCCAAAAACAAAATTGAGATTGTTCGCACGTCAGCGACAGAATGCAGAACATTCCCAGTAATACCCCGACATGTTCCCCAAGGGAGGGAAAAAGAATAGCAAGAGGATAGACATGCAGCTCGGAAGGGAAGAAGTGCTGCAAAGGCTGGGGCCCCATAGTAGCTGGCTGGCTCTGAGCACTATGGGACTCAACTGCTGAGGTCATTAGTCCCCTAGAACTTAGAACTAGTTAAACCTAACTAACCTAAGGACATCACAAACATCCATGCCCGAGGCAGGATTCGAACCTGCGACCGTAGCGGTCTTGCGGTTCCAGGCTGCAGCGCCTTTAACCGCACGGCCACTTCGGCCGGCTGCCCCATAGTAGCCAAGCACGAAACCACCCAAGAGTGGCGAGCCCCCTGGGGGGATACAATATCTGGATTGTCTGTATCTACATATATGGCTTGTTGAAAGTTGTTGATAGTTGAATGGACAATGTTAAAAATCGTGTGCTACACGAATATTTTTTCTGGAGCAGACTGTACAATAACGCTGGCTGACTACTACAGAATTTAAACATTTCCACTGTATGCTGATTCGATTCATGTCTTTTTGATGCAACGATACCTATTTTCCCCAGATATTGCGAAATGTTGAGAGAGTTGATATTCTTTCTGCACAAATGTATCTGCTGCATGCTGTAGTCTTTTTGGGGGCGCTGTGCTATATTGCGCATTGCCGAAAAAGGTGTGCATCATTCGTAGCTTATACAGTTCCCTGAATGCACTCAGCCATATAAAATACTTTGGAAACATTTTGTCGCTCTATAGTTCAGTTTTCGGCACAAGCTGTGCGAATACCAACATCAGCGAGAACCAATTGAAACTGATATCCTGCTAGAAGCCACATGTGCATGGTATGTTCACATAGAGAAAAGCAAGCAATCCACCGTTTGGATACCACAACAATACCCGTCATCAGTCTAATGGATATTTGTTTCAATGGTTTTGGTAAATCACCTGATGATAAGTTCAATACGGCTACAGCTAATTTCCATCTGTCTTGGTCCATCTGACGCAATGCTCCGTCTTACATTAAGTCGACGAGTCGTTATACTCTTAGCTTCCATTTAGTGTCCGCTTCAAGAAAGGCAGGAGTTGCAGACAAGATACTGAAAGAGGTGGTGCTTTCATTAAGACAAGGGACTCTTATTTGGGAGGAGCAGCATTTGAATCGCCACAGTCACCTAGATTTAAGTTTTCCGCTGTATCAGAACGATTACGGTACTGTGTTCGTTCAGAAGTGTTATCGCACTAAAGTATCACAGAAAATCCTGACTTAACATTTCATTGCATGCCATAGATTTAATTTGAACGTCACAACAGTTCTAATGACAGCTGTAACCGGTACTGAAGGAATAGATGAAACTTAACTACTGTTTCTCACTTTTTATTTAAATCATAACGCGTTTCGAAATTTGTCGTCTATCCTTACCTGGATATAGTACATGTACTCTGTTTTTGCTGTTCCAGTTGCTTCCTAAAAGATCTGTCATTTTGTCAGTGGCCACAGAACGTGTGTGTCTGTGAACATCTGCAGATGCACATAATATTGGTGGAAGTAATAGCGGGTGAACCACCAAAAACTTGCACCCCTTTTAATTCGTGTAAGGTTCAAGATATTGAAACGAGATTTTCGGAAAATGATTGTAGGCAGAAGACCACGTAATTGTCAACCGAACTATAGAAATAAGTATGTTTATTTAATTGAAAAGATGTACTTTTTTAACGACATTCAGATATTCTTAAAATGTGCTGACACTTTTCACAAAAATATCCGAGATATATAGTAGAATTAAAAAGGAAAGCGGCCAGGATCTGTTATCGTCGCAGAAACTCAGTGGAAATAAATATAATATAGCCCTTGTAATCTTACATTTTCTTTCATTTTTGGTGAAATTATACAAACTAATTTCCATTCCTCGCGGATTTCCTGTCCATTCATACGTACGTTGGAGGCTGCTGCAATACCATTCACGGGGAAATCTTTACCTGCTCTAAAGATATTCCTCCAGGACCAAATGTTTCGTTATTCCTCACATTTTGGAATTCTGTGCAGATGTCTGTTACTGTTGTACCATTCGCTTGTTCTTCAGTTTGTTTACTCGTTACAATGTAAAACAAGATAACCAGTTTTCAGAATTAAAACAAAAAACCTTGCACCAACGTGGAAAACGCCAATTCATGTTATTTTTACCGTCGAATAGCTTTTTGCACTATATTGTTGTTGTACCACCATTATAACAAGTGAAATGAGTAAGGAACTCAGTATACTGAAGCAGATTTCTGTAGTAAACAACTATAAAACCTTATTTGTTACTTACACTTATAGAAAAATCAAGACAATATGAATCTCATCTAGGTAGACCAGTCACGAAAAAGGCCCAGAAAATAAAATCTGCAGAAGTGTAGTGCTGTGACATGTAAGGACAAAAATTTAACAAAGTTAAAGCAATGTTTTAAAAACTCAATCGTTACATTAGGTTTGCAAACAAACATTATTTTGATACTACGTCTCTGGCATAAGACTGAACCTAATAGTGATAAATTCTTGAATTGAGTGTACAAATTGAAGTGACTGATCGGTATTACATAGGTCAGAAGGGGCTGTCGTTGAAAACATTAAAACAGCATTCGTGTTCTCAAAATTGAACAGCCTTTGGTACACAAATAGTCGAAAATAATCTCTACAACAGTCACAGAACAAAACATGTCGGTGCTAAATACAGCAACTAAAGAAACGTGTTTTTTAATAAAATAACTTTTGGTACTAACAACATCACTATAGAACACTACAGCAACTGAATTGTCGACGTTTCGACCGACTTTGCAACGGTCCTCTTCAGGATGGTTGATTGATGGATACTTCCCTTTCTACTCTGTATTTTGGTTATCTTTTAATCACTGACGTCACTTATCTGGGATGTCATCGGACAATTTGAAGACAGGTTCTATAGACGAACGTAGCCGTGCAGTAGGCTACTGCCTCTGCCAGTTTACCAGGTGATGGGAAGGCAACTCTGGTAGGTGACTGGAAGGCAATAGCGAATCGGCAGGTGCAAATGGCTCTGAGCACTATGGGACTTAACTGCTAAGGTCATTAGTCCTCTAGAACTTAGAACTACTTAAACCTAACTAACCTAAGGACATCACACACATCCATGCCCGAGGCATGATTCGAACCTGCGACCGTAGCGGTCGCGCGGTTCCAGACTGTAGCGCCTAGAACCGCTCGTCCAGAAACGGTAAGCTATTGCCTGTTGCTGCCCTAGTAAGTGACCGATAGGCAACTCTCGAAGGTTATTTGTAAGAAAGTCGCGTATTTGCTCGGCAGCCGAGGAAAATAACGAGAGGCTATTGAAAAAATTAAAAACTGTAACAGTCGGAACAGGGAGGATAGCTACAAGTTACTTACGGCCTGGCCGTCAGCGATTCCAGCCCAGCGCACCGCCTGTGTTCGACAGCAAGCAGCACCAATTGACCCGAGTTTAACTGTATTAACAGCGGCCACGAGAGAATGCCGTGCGCCTGTAATGCTTTGCTGTGGTAAAATATTACCACTGGGTACAAGCTGCCGATTTGCTATTGCATACCAGTCACTTACTAGACCTGCACAGGCGATAGCCTGCCTCTTTATTTATTGCCAACCTATCACATACCAAAATAGCACAGAACAAAACCTACTGCACAGCTATCCCCTCCATAGCACCTATCCTCAAATTGTTCACTGACGTCTCACATACGTAAAGTCAGTAGTCATCAGATAACTGAGACTGTATATAAAGGGAAGACATTCACCAGTATCCAGCTGTCAACGGCCCTGAAGGGAAACATTGCAAACTCGGTTGAAACGTCAGTAATTCAGCTGCTTTGGTGCTTTTTAATGACGTAAAGGAGGACGGCGCGTTGTATTAGAGGAAACCGAAATCTTAAGCAGGAAAAAGCGTTTTCCGCAACAGATTGTAAACAAACAGTACGGGTTTAATAACAACGAGCATTTTAACATTTTTGAGGAGTTGCTCTAGTGACCCGATATTCTGACGTCGTGAGTTAAAACTTGATGCACTTACATGCAGAAACTCGAGAAATTCTGTCTCTTACTGTCTCGTGTGAGGACGGGTAGAGGGCGAGACTACTTCTGCATGGCCTTTCTGAACTCGTCCACAGTACATTGGCGACTGGGGGCGACCACGAGATACAGCGCGCCGGACGAAAGCGATCCCTGGTGGCTGCAATGAACTAACCGGTAGCGCAGCGTTCTGATTCTGTCCTTCTCGTTTCGCATTTTCTTTGTTAATTAGTTATACGCCCGTTCTAAGCAACGGAAATTAAAGAAGGGCCTTTGCATACTGCCGATTTTTAGGGTTCCCTACCTCAGTCGGTAAAAGCGGATCCAGTATAGGATCACTTTGTCAATAAATTCATTTTTCCTTGTCAAGAAGTCAAATATAAATCAAACCTATCGAGAGAAGCAAAGCAACTTCTTTAAATTTTTGATATACAAAGCGAAATCAGTAAATCTGTGTATCCGAGCCAAGTCGATTCAGTGTTAGTATTCGTAAACATTAGACTGCGGCACTTAATTCTGTTACGGACGTAAACCTCCGGAAATAACTCTGTCACTGGGGTAAAAAAAAGTAACAGCGCCATCTATTGGTTCTTTGCTGCTTTGGTGTATTACGCTGTCATTAAAATAAACGTCAGAACTGCTAAGATGAGCAGATTTCTAAAACTTTAAATTACGATTTTCGTTTTTCGTGATCCGATTAAGATGAAATAAAGCCTATACATTGCCCCAAGCTACGCTGAAGTTACGTGTGGAAACCATAGAAAATTAGTCTTGTAGTTTTGTAGAATAATGTGTCCAAACAGACAAGTAGACAGACACGACGGTTTTACAATTTGTTATTCGTACAGAATTATTTCGTTATTTACTGATGTGCAATGAACTTTTTGATAGTACAACATTCCTTTGTTTGTACCTAGAATTTTGTTTGTTAAAATATTTTGTAATTTACTAAGAAGCATCTTCCATTATCAATTAGCAGCTTGTCGATTAGAATTAATGTTTTATCTTCTTATATACTCTGCCCGCATTGTATCTACATCTACATCTACATCTATACTCCGCGAGCCACCTTACGGTGTGTGGCGGAGGGTACTTATTGTACCACTATCTGATCCCCCCTTCCCTGTTCCATTCACGAATTGTGCGTGGGAAGAACGACTGCTTGTAAGTCTCCGTATTTGCTCTAATTTCTCGGATCTTTTCGTTGTGATCATTACGCGAGATATATGTGGGCGGTAGTAATATGTTGCCCATCTCTTCCCGGAATGTGCTCTCTCGTAATTTCGATAATAAACCTCTCCGTATTGCGTAACGCCTTTCTTGAAGTGTCCGCCACTGGAGCTTGTTCAGCATCTCCGTAACGCTCTCGCGCTGACTAAATGTCCCCATGACGAATCGCGCTGCTTTTCGCTGGATCATGTCTATCTCTTCTATTAATCCAACCTGGTAAGGGTCCCATACTGATGAGCAATACTCAAGAATCGGACGAACAAGCGTTTTGTAAGCTACTTCTTTCGTCGATGAGTCACATTTTCTTAGAATTCTTCCTATGAATCTCAACCCGGCGGCTGCTTTTCCCACTATTTGTTTTATGTGATCATTCCACTTCAGATCGCTCCGGATAGTAACTCCTAAGTATTTTACGGTCGTTACCGCTTCCAATGATTTACCACCTATGGCATAATCGTACTGGAATGGATTTCTGCCCCTATGTATGCGCATTATATTACATTTATCTACGTTTAGGGAAAGCTGCCAGCTGTCGCACCATGCATTAATCCTCTGCAGGTCTTCCTGGAGTACGTACGAGTCTTCTGATGTTGCTACTTTCTTGTAGACAACCGTGTCATCTGCAAATAGCCTCACGGAGCTACCGATGTTATCAACTAAGTCATTTATGTATATTGTAAACAATAAAGGTCCTATCACGCTTCCTTGCGGTACTCCCGAAATTACCTCTACATCTGCAGATTTTGAACCGTTAAGAATGACATGTTGTGTTCTTTCTTCTAGGAAATCCTGAATCCAATCACAAACCTGGTCCGATATTCCGTAAGCTCGTATTTTTTTCACTAAACGTAAGTGCGGAACCGTATCAAATGCCTTCCTGAAGTCCAGGAATACGGCATCAATCTGCTCGCCAGTGTCTACGGCACTGTGAATTTCTTGGGCAAATAGGGCGAGCTGAGTTTCACATGATCTCTGTTTGCGGAATACATGTTGGTTATGATGAAGGAGATTTGTATTATCTAAGAACGTCATAATACGAGAACACAAAACATGTTCCATTATTCTACAACAGATTGACGTAAGCGAAATAGGCCTATAATTATTCGCATCTGATTTATGACCCTTCTTGAAAATGGGAACGACCTGCGCTTTCTTCCAGTCGCTAGGTACTTTACGTTCTTCCAGCGATCTACGATAAATTGCTGATAGAAAGGGGGCAAGTTCTTTAGCATAATCACTGTAGAATCTTAAGGGTATCTCGTCTGGTCCGGATGCTTTTCCGCTACTAAGTGATAGCAGTTGTTTTTCAATTCCGATATCGTTTATTTCAATATTTTCCATTTTGGCGTCCGTGCGACGGCTGAAGTCAGGGACCGTGTTACGATTTTCCGCAGTGAAACAGTTTCGGAACACTGAATTCAGTATTTCTGCCTTTCTTCGGTCGTCCTCTGTTTCGGTGCCATCGTGGTCAACGAGTGACTGAATAGGGGATTTAGATCCGCTTACCGATTTTACATATGACCAAAACTTTTTGGGGTTCTTGTTTAGATTGTTTGCCAATGTTTTATGTTCGAATTCGTTGAATGCTTCTCTCATTGCTCTCTTTACGCTCTTTTTCGCTTCGTTCAGCTTTTCCTTATCAGCTATGATTCGCCTACTCTTAAACCTATGATGAAGCTTTCTTTGTTTCCGTAGTACCTTTCGTACATGATTGTTATACCACGGTGGATCTTTCCCCTCGCTTTGGACCTTAGTCGGTACGAACTTATCTAAGGCGTACTGGACGATGTTTCTGAATTTTTTCCATTTTTGTTCCACATCCTCTTCCTCAGAAATGAACGTTTGATGGTGGTCACTCAGATATTCTGCGATTTGTGCCCTATCACTCTTGTTAAGCAAATATATTTTCCTTCCTTTCTTGGCATTTCTTATTACACTTGTAGTCATTGATGCAACCACTGACTTATGATCACTGATACCCTCTTCTACATTCACGGAGTCGAAAAGTTCCGGTCTATTTGTTGCTATGAGGTCTAAAACGTTAGCTTCACGAGTTGGTTCTCTAACTATCTGCTCGAAGTAATTCTCGGACAAGGCAGTCAGGATAATGTCACAAGAGTCTCTGTCCCTGGCTCCAGTTCTGATTGTGTGACTATCCCATTCTATACCTGGTAGATTGAAGTCTCCCCCTATTACAATAGTATGATCACGAAACTTCTTCACGACGTTCTGCAGGTTCTCTCTGAGGCGCTCAACTACTACGGTTGCTGATGCAGGTGGTCTATAGAAGCATCCGACTATCATATCTGACCCACCTTTGATACTTAGCTTAACCCAGATTATTTCACATTCGCATTCGCTAATAACTTCACTGGATATTATTGAATTCTTTACTGCTATAAATACTCCTCCACCATTGGCGTTTATCCTATCCTTGCGGTATATATTCCATTCTGTGTCTAGGATTTCGTTACTGTTCACTTCCGGTTTTAACCAACTTTCCGTTCCTAATACTATATGCGCACTATTTCCTTCAATAAGAGATACTAATTCAGGAACCTTGCCCTGGATACTCCTGCAGTTTACCAATATTACGTTAACTTTTCCTGTTTTTGGTCTCTGAGGACGGACGTTCTTTATCAACGATGATAATGTCCTCTCTGGTAAGCCGTCAGGTATTTTATCGTTTCGCCCAAGGGGGGGTCCCTCTAACCTAAAAAACCCCCGTGTGCACGCCACACGTACTCTGCTACCCTAGTAGCTGCTTCCGGTGTGTAGTGCACGCCTGACCTGTCTAGGGGGGCCCTACAGTTATCCACCCAATAACGGAGGTCGATGAATTTGCAATCATTATAGTCGCAGAGTCGTCTGAGCCTCTGGTTTAGACCCTCCACACGGCTCCAAACCAGAGGACCGCGATCGACTCTGGGCACTATGTTGCAGATATTAAGCTCAGCTTGCACTCCGCGTGCGATGCTGGTTGTCTTCACCAAATCAGCCAGCCGCCGGAAGGAACCAAGGATGGCCTCAGAACCCAAGCGGCAGGCGTCATTCGTTCCGACATGTGCTACTATCTGCAGCCGGTCACACCCAGTGCGTTCAATAGCTGCCGGAAGGGCCTCCTCCACATTACGGACGAGACCCCCCGGCAAGCACACCGAGTGCACACTGGCATTCTTCCCCGACCTACCCGCTATTTTCCTGAGGGGCTCCATAACCCGCCTAACGTTGGAGCTCCCTATAACTAATAGGCCCGCCCTCTGTGACTGTCGGGACCTTGCCGGAGAATCGGCCACTGGCCCAACAGGCGAGGCATCCTGTGGTGGCTCGGAAACGATGTCATCACCACTAGGAAGCACCCCGTACCTGTTGGAAAGGGGTAAGGCAGCTGCCACGCGGCCAGATCCCACCTTCGCCTTTCGGCCAGGCACGCGCGAGCCCACCACTGTCCGCCATTCACCCTGGAGTGATGGCTGACCGGTAAGATGCTCACTGCCGGAAGACGCAGCGACGTCAGGGGTTCCATGTGATTCCAAGGCCACCGAAGTAGGCATAGGTCTCACCACAGTTGCCACAACGCCACTACGAGCCGACGCCTGCGCCTCGAGCTCGATGAGCCTAACAGACAAAGCCTCCACCTGCTCCCGAAGAGTGGCCAATTCTCCTTGCGTCCGCTCACAACAACCACAGTCCCTACACATAACTATGTTTACCCTACCATATACGGTGACAAATTCCCAAGATAATCTTCTGATGAGCTACTCTGATAATCAAGAAACACACACTGAAATACGAGACGCGAAAACTACGCTAGGTTTTCCCAGAAAAACTATTTAAAAGCTAAGCGCAGCAAATAAGTACAAAAACGCTTTATACAAACAGTACTCGCTGCTGCTGGTGCTCTCGCTCTGGCTGTCACAAGACAGTCGTCGATCGTGGTTACTACTGTAAGTTAACGGGTCAGTATTCTTTCTTATATTGTTTAACTTCGTTTTTATTCTATAAATTTTATTGCGTAATGGTGTCTACAGTGGTGTACGTTCGTATTATCGTAAATAGCAGCATCAAGGAACACCCAGCAGTTTTAATGCCTCAATACTTGATTGTACAACATGTAACGTGTTACAGTCTGTAACAATATATTGTGGTATGTTCTTTGTCACTTTCTTTTGTTTTTATGTTCGACGTTTTGTAAGTAGGTAGAACTTTTTATGAAAAGTATTTTTTCTGGCTGTTTTAGATCTGAAGGTATTTGCTAGCACCATCGAAACCGGCTACATAATTTTATAAACTCGCTATCGAGACAAATAAAGGTTTGTTGAAAATTAAAATCGCTTTTCTACTTACTTGACCATGTCAAACCTTATAAAACATAGTCAACTATTTATTGCAAGTTTCTCCTAGTTAGAATTCAAGTATATTGTACGTATGGTTTTCTATGTGAAAAATCAATGAAAAAATTTAAACTGAACTCCTCACTCTCCTCTCTACATCGTACACCACTGTCATTCAGCATGTTCGCCGTGTGTTCCCCCAAAAGATGCAACTGATACATGTAGTTTTATTACCGATACGACTATTGAAAACGTACTTGAGAATCACGTAATTCTTTTGCCTCCTTTATCAATCTTGAATGTCGTTGTATCAGAATGCATCTGCTGCTGCGTATTTTGCCTCATCTGTTGTTTCATATACGTCAATTATCAACTTCTTGTGGTCTACGGAGGTTATTTCAGAAGAACGGCCATCTTCGGCCTTAAAGCTTATGATTTTCCCTCTCAGCAGCTCGGCTAAAGGGCAGTTAGGAAAATGGGTACAGACAACATTTGATAGTATTTCACTATTCTCTTTTACGTGACATACGGCATTTCTAGGTTGTGATCACGAAAAAAGTATTCCACCGCTGTTTCATTAAATCAAAATGTGCTTATTTTTGGACTCTATCGCAAAATCACCAGTTACCAGTTAGAAGAATCGATTTGAATTCCAGAAATTACAAGCGATATGAAAATGACTTCAGTTTTGTTGGGGTAAAGTTTCTATCCACTGCTATGATTCCATTTCATGTGTGCCTTGAAGTGACGGACCCGTGTATCATTCGCCGTAACAAACCACCGCACAAAACCAGTTGTATTCCTTTTAAAACTTATAAATATTGCCGAGAAAAAGTCGATTTCGCGCTGTCCTTTGGTCAGCATTCAACAAGCGAGTCACCCACGTTTCACAAAGCAATCTTGTAATTAAATCATCGTGTAGGATGTACGGCAATTTTTTTCCGAGAAGCCTATGGTATCAGCTATTTCGTAAACCTTTAATCGCTGCCCATCCAACAGCGGATCGTGCATGTTTTGCCATATTTTTATCTGTGATTACAATTTTTTGGACGTAATTCACGTGGACTATCTCCAAGATAAGTACGGCCACGTTTTAGTTTCAGCGCCTACTTCCCAATTGTTGAAAATAAGTGAGTAGACTGCTTATAAACATCGTCTAAGCTGGAATGAATTAACATTGCCATAGTCTCCAGAACTATGAAATTACTGACGCACGTTATTCCACTGTATGCAGTAGAAGGAAATACACAGAACACAATCAGTTAAAAACAAACTTTGCGTACATAATCACCTTGCAGATCTAGTTGCCGTTTTACTTTCTTAAGTATACAGGCATTACAAAACACAAAATTTCGTGATTGGAATACCGATTCTAGACTGTACGGCCTTCGAATGAAAACTTTTTTTATCGCTCCTTATAGTTTATGAGATAGTAGTAATAATGAGGGAAACATTTTCACTTCATAAGAAAACAAATTCGTACAACAGGTCTGATCATAATTCTGGTCAGCGTCCCGAGAGTTCTACCGAAAAAGGTAAGTTAAACCTTACTCGCACTCGGAAAACTTTGTCCTCAGATAGCAGGGCAGTCCGACCCCCAAATGGTTAGCCATCTCCGCAAGGTTATATAGTGTTTCGTAATGTAATTTAAGGTAAACATTTAAAGTAAAATTGTGGCAGAGGTAGAATTTGCAACGTTTTTAATGATCGTGGTGACGCACAGTTAATTTGCAATGCGAGTCATTCTAGAATCTGAAGTACTATGGAGGTCCTGTGGTAAAAATTCTGAGTGCCCTTTTAAATTATCTACTGGAGGAAGCGGAAACTTATTTTCAAGTTAGGAAGACGATCGTGGCCGCATACCAGCTCCAGAATATTAATTAACATGAGAATATGAGGGACTTATCTTAAAAGAAAGGACGAAGATTTGGATGACATATTTTTAAAGCTTATTCATAAAGATGTAGGCACCTATTAGACAACAAAGGACACGTTCACATTACTGCTCTTTAGATTGCATGCTGTTCGTTGTAGGGGCTTGGCTCCAGGCGACAGACTCTGCCAAGCGGCGGAATGCCGCGTATTCTCAGCGTTGACCTCGCGTTCTGGCATTCGAGAAGCGCAAGCCGATAAACTCCAGCCATAGAGAGAGAGAGAGAGAGAGAGAGAGAGAGAGAGAGAGAGACGGGAGTGAACTGCACTCGAAGGGGCAGCTGCTGTGCCCACCACGACTCTGTTATTCTTCCGTGGGCTTTCTCCGGTTGTCAACACTAGTAATGATTGGTTTTTATCGCCGCGGTAGCTAATGGCGCGAATGGCATCACGTGAGAACAATTAAGTGGTTGCAACCCATAACTTTTGAATTTTCTGTTATTGGTCTCCTTTGAGACACAGATACTAACAGCAATTTGATGATATGCAAAGATATTACATTATGGCAAATGAAACTAGGGGTTAGAAAGACATGGCAACTAAATGTGAAAACAGTGTCCAGTATTTAGATTAGACACCATCTGATGCTCAACACTTCTAAAGAGATACCAGAACATTAAATGCGTCTCTTTTTAGGCTCGATGTTTCAGACTACAGGCGTTTCAAAGAGTGGGTCGTTGGCGAATCTTTGACCCCAGTACCCCGTTAGTGCGAGATATGTTGAGTATGGTGAATGTAGTAGTCTCAGATTGCAAGCTGAAGATAAAATATGCGTTATTACGTCTCGTTATATTGTTCTTAATACTTCTTCAGTAGACCGGTTATGCTATAAGAAGGAAGGACGGAAGAGTAGGGTTTAAAAGCAGCACACTTCAGACTGACATGTAATGTGTTGTTCATTGAGTACGTTCACATTTCCTGGTTCTGAAGTTGTTAAAAGTGCCGACTATCTGTGGGAAATCATTGATACGTCCATATATTTCTGTCACTATCAGTAATGTTTTACGGTACACACTATGTAGAAGGTTTATTAATATCTCAGCCTTCTCTGTTTTTTTACCTATTATCTCTTGTCTGTTTCAGGTAAGGAGTCCAAAAAGCCATCACTTGCTAACGACGCCAACCAAGCGCGCAACATAGTGGTTGTCTACATGCAGGTACGAGTTTTTATGTTTTCCCAGTCGTGTTTGTTACTGTTTGAAGACAAGTCACATCCAGTGCGAGATTATCATCATCTCGCCATCAGGGGCTCCCGCTGAAGATGAGATGATGTGTGTCTCCACTCGGGAAATTAGAAATATTTTCAAAACCTGGAAAGACCCATCTGTCCCACATCTTGTTTATAACTGTGATGCGAGAGGTAGCATCGGTTGTTCGTATTCTAAATAAAACTATTAAATCAAAATAAATTGTAAATTTTTGGTAAGATCTTACGAGACCAAACTGCTTAGGTCATCGGTCGCTAAGCTTACACACTACTTAATCTAACTTAAACTAACTTACGCTATGGGCAACACACACACCCATGCCCGGGGGAGGACTCGAACCTCCGCCTGGGGTAGCCGCGCGGCTAAATGAAAATAACTTGTTTCGAGCAGCTTCCTGTAGAAAACGCATTAGCAAATCGTATTCACCAGCATTTTTTCGCGATAAGAGAATGCAGTAAGGAAAAATAGACATTTTCTCAACGGAGATTAAATGATTAACTAATTATCTTCTTGCGATAACAACCGTAAAAACATTTCAGAATGCACTTACCAGGTTTTACCTGATAATGATCATATCAGAGAATGATGGACATTCTAATGTACCGCGCGACCGCTACGGTCGCAGGTTCGAATCCTGCCTCGGGCATGGATGTGTGTGGTGTCCTTAGGTTAGTTAGGTTTAAGGAGTTCGAAGTTCGAGGGGACTGATGACCTCAGAAGTGAAGTCCCATAGTGCTCAGAGCCATTTGAACTATTCTGATGTCGTTCGCTGGCTGGCAGAAGACGGTAACTAAATTTTGAGGCGTTTGTGTTAGTTATCGTAAGAAAATAAATAAAGACAACGCACTCTTGTTCAGTGTGTTTTATTGTGCTAGATCGACTTTAATACAAATATGTATGTTTTGTGATGTTTCATTATATTACTGAATACTTTTTCTGAGAGATTTAATCAAATATAATTTGTCTTTAACGTTATGCAGTCTCGTGGAAGACTTGTCAGTGGGCGCCAATAAACAGATACCGCCTCTAAAATGCAATATTACATTGACAATAAATGTCGATACTTCGACTACCTTTACATAAGCGTTATAGTCTATCTAGCTCTCTAAATGTGTGTCATCCACTGTCTTTTTTATATTTACTCTCAATCAATTTGGAGTAACTTATTCTGTGAGCATTCCTTTATCTCAGTCGCCATTGAATGGAACTTCCACCACGTTGAGTGTGCATATGAAACGTTCAAATTACTCTTAAGTGGCTAACGTGATAGCATTCAGCTAAGGAAGTGTCCAATGCGGTGTAAATGTCACATTAGCCGTTGACTAGGGTTCGATGAGCAATCAGATTGAATTTTGTCCGTCTAGGGATGTGATATGCTGTATGATGTGCTGATTACCTTGCTCAGTTCCTAAAGTTTGTATATTAACTTATAAAAATGTTGTTAAGGTATGGCATTTCTGTAAAGGTAACATGCGCATAGTAAATGAAGTAGCCGTCAGTCTGAAGGTTGATCCAGTAATGGACATGCTCCTATTAAAAGCTTGCCTTTTGATAGAATGCTCTCAGGTAGTGGTGAAGTAAAAGGAACATGAAGAAGCGACTATGCATATAAAGTGACATTAATTCTGTGGGAGCCTCTCATCAAAAATTAAAAGAATATTAGGATATCACGTTCTGTCGATGACAATGGAACACAAGCTCGAGTTGGGGAAGATTTGAAAGGAAATTGGACGTGCCTTTATCGAAGGAACCATCCTGGTATTTGCCAGCAGCGACTTAGGGACACCAAAGAAAAACCCAAGTATGGGTGACAAGACAGGAATGTGAACCACTGCCCCCAGAAAGTGAGTGCAGTGCACTAACCACTGCTCCACCCCGCTATGTCCTTCTGTCCGATTATCAGCCGTCATGAGAATAGCAATTACATCCGATTCAAGCGAAGCCGCGCGGTTTGAGGCGCAATGCACGGATTGCGTGGTCTCTCCCGCCGGAGGTTCGAGTCCTCCCATGGGCATGGTTGTGTGTGTTTTGTTGTTAGCATAAGTTAGTTTAAGTAGTATGTAAATCTATGGACCGATGACCTCAGCACTTCAATCACAAAAAAAAAAAAAAAATCAAATGTGTGTGAAATCTTATGGGACTTAACTGCTAAGATCATCAATCCCTAAGCTTACACACTACTTAACCTAAATTATCCTAAGGACAAACACAGACACCCATGCCCGAGGGAGGACTCGAACCTCCGCCGGGACCAGCCGCACAGCAGTTTAGTCCCTTAGGAATTCACACACACTTGAACATTTGATTCAAGCGAACAGACAACACTGTAACCGACCATTTCCATGAGAAGAAGAGACAAGTCATTGTTTAAAAAAACGAAGGGATGTAACAAGAGTAAGAAGAATGAATCGTTGGTAATGTTTCATGGCAACGTAACGTTTGACTCTGGGGTGCAACATTACTAGCTGGTTACTAAATATCATCGGTAATGCAAGACCACCATGTATTATAAATCGGGAGTATTTTCATTCAGTAATATTACTATCAAAGAGCGAAACAGTAGGGTAAGGGAGGAGTGGAGGAAAATTAAGTTAAAACCTAATCAGCGACGAAGTCACGAGGAATAGAGCATAAACTTGGATTGGAAATGGATAAGGAAGGAAATCACCCATGTCATTTTGAAAGGAAGCATGTCGACATAATCCTAAATTTATGAGGCAAAACATAGGAATCCGCCCGGATAACTGTGTATGCTACAGCACAGCTTCTGGAGAGGTGCGCCGGCCTCGGTTCGAATCCGCTCGGTGGATTAATGACAAGGGTCGGTGTGCCGGTCAGCCTGGATGTGGCTTTTACGTGGTTTCCCAAATCCCCCCTCCCCCGTGTGAATACCGGCCTGGTACCCAAGTCCCACCTTAGTTACGCGATTCGCAAACATTTAGAACTTTCACCCACTTTCACATGAATTAATCTACACGCAGATAAGTTGGGGTACACATATGACGTCCCGGGGCTAATAGGTGGCGACAAGAAGGACATCCAGCCATTAAATTAACCATGCCATATCCGTTACGAACAATGCTGATCCTGCGATATGCGGAACAAAGGCATAAGAATAGAATAATTGTACGAAAACTTCGGAAAACTTAAACCTAGATTGTCGGATGAAAATTAGTCACCCCCTCCTCCGCCAGTTTCATTTAATGTTTAGAGTTGTCTTGTTGAGATAAGTGCAAAATTTGTCGATGAAATAGCTCTTCAAAAACATAGGCTGATATGTTATACAACAGAAGTAAACAGCCAACAGTGCCTGTCACACCTTAAATAGTAACGGAGGATAAGATACCATAATTTCTTGCGTAGTTCAGATAAGAAAATTACGCTCACAGGGGAGCTGAGCCTATTACTGTCTTGCGTGTGACGATTCCAATCAGAAGGTTTTGTAACGTGCTACATGCGTGCGTTGTGCGATAAAATCTGATGCTGATGCGCGAGCTGGAGTAAGGAGGAAGCTGATTTGTTTCTTCACGGGGAGTTTCTCGTTGGCATTTCAGTTTATATAGATGTTACCTAACTTCATGTCTTGGAGCCTACTCGTACAACAAATAAGTTTGAGCGGTACTCATATGTTCGTACTGAAAGGTAACAACTTTCCAACATGTATCTTTACTCTTCAATTATTTATCGCAAAAAATGAAAAGGTGGTCGAGTCGATTAATTATGATGGCCTTCAGATGTTTACAAAAGAAATATATGAAACTGAAAGGAGTAACATTTAAAACTACAATACAAAGTTTTATAACCATCGAAAGAGTACAGTTACATATGATGATGTTATAAGGAAAGCCGAGTATGTTTTTTTTTACATTTTTTGTAACTCGTGTCATATATTTTTATTCCTGTACTTTTAAATAGATTTGAAGATAATAATTAATCGAAATCGATACCTCTAGATGATCTCTTTCGACACTAACCGGACAGTTAGGAATATGGGCATTTCCTGTACTCTTTTCTAATTTGAAAAATCGACAAAAATACAATATGCGATTAAATTAATAATTGTGATGGCATTGTTTTACTCTGCGACAAACATTTGTGACAAGTTAAAACTGGTATGGCGCGCTGGATTAGCCGAGCGGTCTAAGGCGCTGCAGTCATGGACTGTGCGGCTGGTCCCGGCGGAGGTTCGAGTCCTCCTCCCTCGGGCATGGGTGTGTGTGTTTGTCCTTAAGATGATTTTGGTTCAGTAGTGTGTAAGCTTAGGGACTGATGACCTTAGCAGTTAAGTCCCATAAGATTTCACACACATTTGAATTTTTAACACTGGCATGATTCGCAGAATAACTAGGACATCAGATTAAACGGAGCACCGAGCGAGGTGGACAGTGATTAGCACACTGGACTTGCATTCTGGAGTTCAAATCCGCTTCCGGCCATTCGGATTTAGGTTTTCCGTGATTATTCTAAATCGCTACAGGCAAATGGCGGAATGGTTCCTTTAAAAGGGCGCGGCCAATTTCCTTCCCCACCCTTGAGACAATTCGAGCTGTACTCCGTCTCTAATTACCTCGATAACGGCGGGACGTTCAACCCCATTCTTCCTTCCTTCACAACGGAGCCTATGGATGTATATTATTAATAAAATATATATGCTCCGTTGTATCAAAGGTGTTTGTTTAATTCGATGTCCCAGCTCTTAAGCGAATCATGTAAATGTAAGTTTCATATCATTCTTTCACTAAAATGATGCCCTTTCGTTGCTCATAATTTCTTGTCAATCACTTAAGTGCTTCATTTTATAAATAATTCTGCAGTTTAATTGTAAATAACTTCCTTGAAATAAAAACGAAGCAACAAAAACAGTCAGTAATTTTTTAGCTGCTAGACAAATGTCCCGTTCACAGCTTTGGTGGTACATACTGTATACCTGGGACAACTAATGCAGACAGGACGAAAGCTATATCTACTGCAACGCAAGTATGAGCGCCCGCCGTATTTCTCTAAATATTTAGAGAGAACTGAACCCCTTGCAGATTCAGTTGACAGCTCTGAATTAGCCAAGTAGGAGCGAATTTCAAAAATGGTTCAAATGGCTCTGAGCACTATGGGACTCAACTGCTGTGGTCATCAGTCCCCTAGAACTTAGAACTAATTAAACCGCACTAACCTAAGGACATCACACACATCCATGCCCGAGGCAGGATTCGAACCTGCGACCGTAGCAGCAGCGCGGCTCCGGACTGGAGCGCCTAGAACCGCACGACCACCGCGGCCGGCGAGCGAATTTCTCGTAGAGGCTGACACTACCACGGTCTGAACATTAGATACTTGATCGTCGATCGACACAAATACTCCCTTTGCTAGTCTGGCTAGTCTGCTCGTTGTTACGTCACGCAGCCAATTCCTCTTGGAGCAGCATCTGATCCGAGTGTGCAGGTTGTGTTACTCGTGCTGCCCGCCAAATTCGTTCCAGTCTCGCTTTCACTTGCTAAGCACTGGACGCGAGAGAAAGTTTCCAGACCTCCAAAACTTAACGGGCTTATCGATGAATTACTTATAACTCTGAAACTTGATGTTCTGACATTCCTTCTCGCTCATTTCGGTTTTGTTGCCGGAAAGAAAGGAAGTCTGTTAGAGTACTCATTGTAAACATCAGTTCAGTCGAAAATGATTTCTAGGTATCATGGAACGCAGGAAGATTAGAGTTTAACGTTGACCGACAACGAGGTCTTTACATATAGATAACAAGCTCTGATTGAGAAAGGAGAGCTGTCTTTTTCAAAGGAACCATCCCCACATTTGCTTGAAGCAGTTTAAGTAAACAATGGGAAAACTAAATCTGGGTTGCCGCACGGAGATTTGAATAGCCTTCCTTCATAATGCGAGTTGTCTCTTACCATCATGGCATGTCGTTCGGTTTCTACAGATTTGTTAAGCATATCTCATCGTTACTGTTTCTTCTCGTTACAAGTAAAATAGAGATGCAAAGAGGGGGCGGAGGGCATCTGTTTTATAAACCTCTGCTTTGCCACTATGTAATCTGTCTGAAACTTTCGGGTGTGTCCAAGTCTCTTCCGCGTATATTATCTTCTTTCATGATTCTCAAATAGAATGTTACCAGTAGTTAAATTGTTTTATGAGCTAAATTCTACCATATGGTTTCCCCTTTCACTCATTCATATTCTGCTACTATTTTTCCATCTGTTCCCTTTTCAGCTATCGAATTCCAGTCACTTGTCACAATTAAATTTCCGTCTCCCCTGACATTTGGTAATTTCTGTTATGTCTTCAGACTTCTTTTGTACATAAGCTGCAGAGCTGGAACGCATATATCCTTTTACTGCTGTATGGTGGATTGTGGCTTTGTGTCCAACTTCTGTCCGAAAAACCGTTCACTGCGCTCGTGCCAGGGGAACTATGAAGAGATTTATGTAGCATCGTTAAGCCTTCACGGTCTGCACTCCATTATAATTACTGGAGTGTTTGAAGAGTGTTCTTATTTGTACTTCCAAGATTGCGACGTCTATAAAAAAGCTATGACCTTGCGTGAGTGTCACGGTTATGACACGCTTCCGCCGAGGGTACTGCAGTTAGCAAGCTTGCGTAATAACGGTTATCCGACGTGTAACAGCTGCTCCTGCTGTAGTCATATTCTCACTGTGACATTGAGCTATACTCATTTCCAGCGATATTGTCAAGTATTGTAGTAACATTGTCTTCTACATGAGTTAATGATGTGTCCAGTGTTACTGCTACGGCTCTGGATTTCAGACAGTGATGCAGACACCATTTTCGCCTATGCTTGGCCAATTGTTAGACGGATTATTTTATTCTTTAGAATATTAACAGCCATTAAAACGGAGCGAGGTTATACAGAAATAGAAAATGTATTCGCTTTCTGGAAGACGGCGATTCAGATCTCCGTTCGCCGATCCAGAATTCGGTTGTCCGTGGTTTCCCTTAAATCGCTTAAAGGAAATGGCAAAGAACACAACTGATTTCCTTCCCCACTCTACTCCATTCCAAGGGATCGTTCCGTCTGTAGGAACCCCACCGTCGACAGGACGTTAAGCTCTAACATTCATAGCCCTTAAGAGACCGTGTTCTTCGGTTTTTCACTTCCATCCTGTTTTGAAAGGTACACAACCTGTTTCATTACCTTAACGGCAGTTTTTGAGGGTCATTGGATTATACAAACGATCATTCTTTTTTTAAGGAACGGGCCCTCATTATCCAGTTGTGTTGCTTCTAAGATTTTAGAGTGATTTTATCTGTAGTCCACGTCTGAGGTTCTGGCAATTGAAGAAATAACGAGTTGTTTAAGCTCACTATCATTATTACGTATAAAGTTGTGGCGCAGGGAATTGGTTCGTAATGCTTACTAGCACCGTCTTCCTAAGAAGTAGAAGTCAGCACTTCGGTACCTTCGATGTACGTATCGACGCTGTCCAGAAACAGAATGCCTTCGTCCAAGCCAAGTGTGAACAGCGGATTTTTAGGATGCTGTGACAGATTGTTTTAAGAGTGCACTAGTATGCGTGCTCTTGTACATGCTCTAACATTCTGTGTGGTGTCTGTTCTAAGTCGTGTCTCCCTACCTCTTTCGCGCAACGACGCTCTGAGCGTGTTTTTTAGGGAATTGACTAGTTTGAACCTGGGACCTGTTGCTGTTAAGGAGACGCCAGACCACACATGACATGTAGAGTTCAGAAGAGTTCATTGCGACTAGCGATGATATAATCAAATACTTAATGATTTCAGCGTTAGCTCCTCCGCACTCCCTATAAAAGAATCTTAATGCTAACTAAATTTAGCTTTCCTATTTTTAGTTAGCTGGTAAAATAAAGTCGAAAAAGCAGTTAAGTTTACCATTGGAATTTTTTATTCTACTCACAAAACATTGTTTATAAATTGTACTATTGATAAAAGCAAATATTTTAATACAGGATGATAAAAACCAACTGCGTTCAACAGAAGAAATGTGAACGAATATTCCCTGAATGGGTTTCCAATTTCTATAATGGATCGAAGGATGACTATGCCGTATCACACCTATAATTTAGGTTTAAATTAAGTTTCCTAAAAGAGAAAACTATCAAAAATGGTCTACAGTGACCCTCAATTATCTTTAATTACTTACTTAACTTGTCGTAAATTACAGTGGCTGATGTGGCTTCTCAATAATTATACAACAGAAAAAATCATCGCGTTTCAAGTTTTAACTTCAAGTAGCAAATGTGAAAAACATGAAGTTTAATTGACGATCGACACTAGTATTGCGTAAAAAAGGGATGTAACAGATGAGACTTCTGCAGTTCTGAGTGAAGCCTTATGTGCTCTTATGCAGCATCGCGTGCGTTAATTACCTTGTCGGTGGTTAGGCAGCGCAAGGGGCGGCGGGCGGCGCAGCTCCACACACCTCGCCGTCTCGGTATCAACTCTCTCTCGAACTTATCTTTACTACTGTTTACCGAAGTTGCTTTAAGAAAAAGGCATCTGGCTGCGTTTTCAACTGACCAATCAGCGTCTCAATGTTAACCTTAAGCTCCGCCTACAAAAATTCTGTCTATCCAATGAGAAACGTTATATTTTTCGTGGTGGGGCAATGTTTTTAATGTTTGCTACGTAACAGAGACGCGTATAGTCTCACGCTAAAACTTGCAGCTGGTGTGGCCCTTTTAAGTGTTATCGTAAGATCTATACCGTTCTTCTGGAGGGCTCTATCTTTTAACATGGGCTGGGGGATGGACCTCTCGGTGGTCGGCCGATGATGTGGGTGTCCCATTGTCCCGCTCTTATCGTAGGGCCTTCTAGCCTACACGGTTCTGCTCTCGGTTTCTGTTCTCGTTTCTCCCCTCGGAACTGCGTCTGTTTCAAGGTGGGAAGGTATGACATGCATTTAGGCGTTCTTGTGTTAGTCTGTGGTTTTCCATTTGCTCACTCGTTGATGGTATTACTTTTGTTAATTTAATGTCAGGATTTACAATGCTATAGGCACAGGTTTCGTGCATGGTGCGCTGTTACCGCCTAAACGTGCACCACTTTCAGAATGTACAGACACTAGCACCCCCGATATCGCACCTCGTATGGAATTCTGGCAGTAGTTCATGTACTATACTCTGAGTTGACAAAAGTCATCGGATATCTCCGAATATCGTGTCAGACCTCCTTCTGCCCGACGTAGTGCAGCAACTCGATGTGGCATGGACTCAACAAGTCGTTGAAAGTCCCCTGCAGAAATTTTAAGCCATGCTGTCTGTTTAGCCGTCTATAATTGCGGAAGTGTTGCCGGTGCAGGATTTTGCGAACTAACTGACCTCTCGATTATATCCCATAAATTTTCGATGGGATTCCTGTCGGATGATTTGGGTGACCAAATCATCCGCCCGAACTGTCCAGAATTTTCTTTAAACCAATCGCGAATAACTGTGCCCCAGTGACAAGGTGCATTTTCATCCATAAAAATTCCATCTTTGTTTGGTAACAATGATGGCCATGAATGGCTGCAAATGGCACTCAAGTAGCCAAACACAACAAATCCAGTCAATGATCGGTTCAGTTGGACCAGAGGACCCAGTGCATTCCATGTAAAGACAGCCCACACCATTATGGAACCACCACCAGCTTGCACAGAGCCTTATTGACAACTCGGGTCCGTGTCTTCTTGGGGTCTGCGCCGCAGTCGAACCCTACCATCAGCTCTTATAAACTGAAATCGGGACTTACCTGACCAAGACACAGGTTTTCAGTCTTCTAGGGTAGAACGGATATGGTCACGAGCCCAGGAGAGACGCTGCAGGCAATATCGTGCTGCCATAACCCATTAAAGTCAAATTTATCTGCACTGTCCTAACGGATACGTCCCACATTGATTTCTGCTGTCATTTCACGTAGTGTAGCACTGACAACTTGCGCAAACCTTCGCTGCTCTTGGTCGTTAAGTGAAGGCCATAGGCCACTGCGTTGTCCGTGGTGAGTGGTAATGCCTGATATTTGGTTTTCTCGGCACACTCTTAACACTTTGGATCTCGGAATGGAATATCCGATGCCTCTAGCTTCAACTACCATTTCGCGTTCAAAGTCTGTTAACTCCCGTTGTGCGGCCATAATTCCGCCGGATATCTTCTCACATGCATCACCTGAGTACAAATGACAGCTATGACAACGCACTGCCCTTTTATACCTCGTGTACGCAATACTACCGTCATCTATATATGTGCATATCATTACATTCTGAATTTTGTCACCTCAGTGCAATATGTTATTCGCAGATGAGGCATCTTAACCTGTTCTGATTATTTTAACAGTCGGAATAGCCTCATGTGTGACCACTGACAACTCGTATACGATTGTTGTTACACTACTACCCATTAAAATTGCTACACCACTAAGCTGACGTCCTACAGACGCGAAATTTAACCGACAGGAAGAAGATGCTGTGATATGCAACTGATCAGCTTTTCAGAGCATTCACACAAGGTTGGCGCCGGTGGCGACACCTACAACGTGCTGACATGAGGAAAGTTTCCAACCGGTTTCTCATACACAAACAGCAGTTGACCGGCGTTGCTTGGTGAAACGTTGTTGTGATGCCTCGTGTAAGGAGGAGAAATGCGTACCATCACGTTTCCGACTTTGAAAATGGTCGGATTATAGCCTATCGCGATTGCGGTTTATCGTATCGCGACATCGCTGCTCGCGTTGGTCGAGATCCAATGACTGTTAGCAGAATATGGAACCGGTGGGTTCAGGAGGGTGATATGGAACGCCGTGCTGGATCATAACGGTGTATCTCTAGCAGTCGAGATGACAGGCATCTTATCCGCAGGGCTGTAACGGTTAGTGCAGCCACGTCTCGATCCCTGAGTCAACAGATTGGGACGTTTGCAAGACAACAACCATCACAACAGGTTGACGACGTATGCAGCAGCTTGGACTATCAGCTCGGAGACCATGGCTGCGGTTACCCTTGACGCTGCATCACAGACAGGAGCGCCTGCGATGGTGTACTCAACGACGAACCTGGTTGCACGAATGGCAAAACGTCATTTTTTCGGATGAATCCAGGTTCTGTTTACAGCATCATGATGGTCGCATCCGTGTTTGGCGACATCGCGGTGAACGCACATTGGAAGCATGCATTCGTCATCGCCATACTGGCGTATCACCCAGCGTGATGGTATGGGGTGCCATTGGTTACACGTCTCGGTCACCTCTTGTTCGCATTGACGGCACTTCGGACAGTGGACGTTATATTTCAGACGTGGTAGGGCCCGTGGCTCTACCCTTCATTCGATCCGTGCGAAACCCTACATTTCAGCAGGATAATGCACGACCGCATGTTGCAGGTCGTGTACGGGACTTTATGGATACAGAAAATGTTCGACTGCTGCCCTGGCCAGCACATTCTCCAGATCTCTCACCAACTGAAAACGTCTGGTCCGTGGTGGCCGAGCAACTGGCTCGTCACAGTACGCCAGTCACTACTCTTGATGAACTGTGGTATCGTGTTGAAGCTGCATGGGCAGCTGTACCTGTACACGCCATCCAAGCTCTGTTTGAATCAATGCCCAGGCGTATGAAGGCTGTTATTACTGCCAGAGGTGGTTGTTCTGGGTACTGATTTCTCAGGATCTATGCACCCAAATAGAGTGAATATGTAATTACATGTCAGTTCTAGTATAATATATTTTTCCAATGAATACCCGTTAATCATCTGCATTTCTTCTTGGTGTAGCAATTTTTTTAATGGCCAGTACTGTATATTTCACCAATAGAGGTTTTCCGGGGACATTTTGGCTGACATGAATAAATGTTATAAGTTCATTACTGCTGCAGCTTACCGCCAGTTTCAGCAAACCACACTAACGAAGCTTCTGACACAGTACCGCTTCTTATGCACAGCAACCTCTGGTCCTAGCAAAATGTGCGCTCAGTGTTAATGTCCCAGCTGAGCTAACTGTTGCCCTTGGCGAACATCGGGTAGGTCTGGCAGGACCGTTCGTGTGTAGTCAACGTGTTCGCCTTGATTAACAGCCGTTGATATTTTTTTTCGTAGCGTGTCAAAAATATGGTATACGTCACTCCAGTTACCACCATCTGAACTATATGCACGAATCAGTAATTAATTTCATTAAATTAAACAAAATCCTGTCATTGTAACTCATAAGTGATATATTAAGATGCATAAATTACAAAAGATAAAACGGTGCTCTATGCATGGCATATCAATCTTCAGAGTTTATTAGTGAAGCCCTGATGCATAAGGTATTAGAAAAATTCTTCGAAGTACATCAGTTGACCAATCTGAGGACAGTACCTGTCGCTAAAGCACTACAAAGTGAAAATCTGGAAATCAATGTAACTTTCTTACGAAGGAGTTCATTTAGCTGTTTTCGTTCGAGACGTCTCGTGCTGTAGCTTTGCCAATCTCCATTGAAGATACATGTTATTCACACTGCATAGCTATCAATATATGTCGCATAAAATTATAGTTTCGAATTATAAACAATATCATTAACATTTTATAGGTTGCAGTTAATTATCTCGTGCGGAAGACTGACAGTTCAACGTAGCGGGGCACTGAACTCGTATTCGTGTTGGGCATACTCCACATCCAAGGCTCGGACATAGTGGTTTATGCTGTAAGTGGTTTTCTTCCATCACCTGGCTCAGACACAGTGGTTTATGTTTTAAGTGGTTTATAAATCACCTATGCTGACTTTGGGGGCAGTTTCTTCAACATTGTCATTACAAATTTCCTTGACCTTCTTTTCTTACCTGAGATAGTGTTCCCCATATCCAAATACCATGATGTTGAAAGGACGTAAATTGTCAACCTACTCACCAATCGTTCTTCTTTTTTCACCGGTTTAGCTTTGAAATTCGACTCTCTCTCTCTCTCTCTCTCTCTCTCTCTCTCTCTCTCGCTCCCCCTCCCTCTCCCCCCCTCTCTCTCTCCCCTCCCTCTCCCCCCCTCTCTCTCCCTCTCTCCCTCTCTCTTTCTCTGTACATCTACCTATCTATCTGTTGATCTGTTGGTCGTTCGTCTCATTTTAGGGATCCACACGTAGTATATTTCTGAGCCGGTGGTAACATACGCCCATATCCAGGAATGCTGCTGCACTGCACCACCGGTTGTTGGTCCGGAGCGTGAATTCTAATCAAATCTGTCGCCCTCAGTCTCCAGTCTAGCGCACTATGTATTGCTCTAAATGAACAGGACAGCTTTGGTAATAAACTATTCATCAGGTTACCTTCCATTCGGAAAGTGGATGAACTCAGCTACTGTACGTGATTTATAAATTATAGAGTTCAGCAATCAGTCGTCCTTTTTAGATTTTAGTATGCAAATCCAGATTTTGGCTAGTAGCTAGCCATTCTCAATGCCCTATTTTTTATTCTCAATGCATGTAAGTCCCTGTTGTTCGTGCCTCAGTCACAGTTCTTTGAATACTCAATTCAACTGCAAACCTAAGCGAGGTCAAAGTACATGCATTTGAAAGTGATTAGCTATAACTCTTCCCAGTGTTCGTGGAGTCTATCAGCGATAGTAAACTGATACTTTTTACCTCCTGGACTCCCCATGATTGCATTTTATTTGAAGGAGTGAAGAGGGAGGGAAGAGTTTGTTGTTTTGTGTGGATGAGAGTATGTCTGTCTGAAATATACTCGATATGAAGAGGAGACGCCAGCGACCTGTTTGTGCTGCTACCGAACAGTCTTAAAATAAACATTCCAGAGGATGTCGGAAATGTAAACTCCTGGGACTGGAACTGCTGCGAGGCGAAATAAAAATAGTCCATCGTATTCAACTTTCTCTCGTTCTAGTCCAGACCATTACGGGACGTGTAACCAAATACGTTTCAACAAATAATTTTTTTGACGAGTGTGGTAGTAAATTACGAGCTACATTTACGGTAATATGCTGTAGCGACATGCACTATAAAGATGAAAGCATAGCGCTAAGTAATAAGAGTTCAAGCTCTAGGTCTTGCCTAGATATCTGTCGGTAAGGGCATTGCCCTCGAAAGCAAGTTCCGGTACGGCACACAGTTTTAATCTGCCAGGAAGTTTCAAACCAGCGCACACTCCACTGCAGAGAGGAAGAGTCATTCTGGAGCGTAAAAAATACATTGGAGTGAAGAAGAGCGTTAAGTTGAGGATGTCTCCAAATTTTAAAAGTTACTGTAGTTTATAGGTTTAATTTGACAGAAAATTCTTGTGGCTTTGCTGTCGTCAACAACCAGAAGAGGATAGAGCGTGTGACATTCGCTCAAAAAGCAAAAGATAGATGACTGCAACCTGATCGGAAGTGTGTACCCTTGCGATAAGGTGTGTTGGCAATGATTTTTGACCTTTTTTTACTGTAAGGATAAACGTGGTTTATTTAGAATTTAAAGAGAATCCAACACTCGTTTAATTTTATTATAAACTTCATGCGACATGTTTCGAGCTGTAATTATGCATCTTCAAATTCAGCGTATTCTGCTGGCTGGAGCAGTGCTGCGATAAAGTTGCGTAAGTAAAACCACTTTAGAACAAAAAATCTGCAACAGCATCATTTCCTGGAACAAGGATCACTCCACGAAATGCACTTTATGAAGGTTAAATAACGTGTTTGTGATTGATTATGGGGAAACTAGTGCACTGTCTGTAACGGCTTTGACTCTGACGTATTGTTAAAATCTGACTTTACTCTTGGCTATAAAAATTACCTGCAATTCCTTTTGCTAGAATGACACTCTGAAGCAACAGTTGCTTATTACAGTGGCTTTGCTGTTGATTTGCAAGCATCACACTTAATAGGCTCGTAGTTGTGTAATCAGGTGAGACACATTTGAAAATCTGAAACCTGATGACCGCTCTGCCCGCTACCCCCGTCACCGAGAGACCGTGGAAGCCGGCTGAATAACTTTACTTGCATGCTTGTTTGATTATTTCGTCAGTACCGATTCCTATGCTCTTTTCAGTCTTTTCCAATTGAGGTAATTCGCCGTCTTTAATGAATTTGAACTATACGAGATTAACAAATAAATAAATAAAAGGAAATTCACGGAGTAATCCGACGTGGTCATTTTGAGGAAACAGCTGTGGCTCCCCTTCAGTAAATAGTCAACATAGAAAAGTGCTTAGTATCTTGAAGTGAGTTACCGGTAAATTTGCAGTTTCCTTTTGTTGTTATTTCTCTTTTCCTTCTGCTGTTTTTAGGGCTCTCAACATGGGATTGATGGGATGTTTTCTTAAACAGGTCACGGCCGATTGATTCCGCACTGATTTTTCTCCATTTGGTTTTGCGCTGACTCAGCTAGACGCTAAACCACGGGTCTCTCTCTCTCTCTCTCTCTCTCTCTCTCTCTCTCTCTCTCTCTCTCTCGTGGAACTTGTTGCTGCCATAGACGTCAGAGAAGTTAACATTAACGCCGTTAATTTTTATAGCCTTTTTTGTGAACACGTGTGCGCGTTTATTTTTGTAGAGTGCACAATAGTCGACACTAAGGTGTGTATAAAATTTGAGGACCACGTCAATATTCTCCTGGAAAGGTTTGCTGAAAAACAAAAATTCTCATACTCCTGGCATCTTGTCAGGCGCATGCCTCTTCTTAGCCGCGGATTCGAACTCTGTTCCATTGAAGCATGTAGTCCGCTGAACCTGTTCCCTCAAAGAAGACTGAATCACACACATTTCCTTATTTCACTTAATATGTCCCCACTCCAACAGAAAATATGGCCAAGGTTTAACTTCCGGTCGGCTACGAAGGTCGTTTGACCCTGAGCAAAAATCTCTGATTGGAGAAGAAACGAGAAGACATCGACCGTATCGTTTTCAGTGCAATGATACTCGAATTTTCTATAACAAATTTGGAGAAACTACGGAAAATCGAAATATGTATGACCGTAGACGGTTTTGAACCAAAGGCCTCCTAAATATTCTTTCAGTGTGCTGATTACTGAGACATTTCGTTCGATTTTCTTGCTGCAACGTAACAGGACGTTCAGAGAAGGTTACGGATACAGATCCCCGAGTATTCATCAGTTTCATAATGTCCGAATATCTTTAGTGTTCTTTTCCCCTTATTTACGACTGTCTCGGCTACAGCACAGCTACAATACAAAAATAACCGTAGAACTGCCTTGACGTTGAATTTCTCTGAATTTGGTGGACGGGAGGTGCAGCGGTCGCGGCCGGATAAAGTCGACGAGCCGCTACTGGTGTGACGTAAGGATCCCTTCCACCGTGTCAAGGAGGGGCCGCCGGCCTTGGCTGTCGTCATATTGCAAGTGGACCTTTGCTCCGCCGCTGCGCAAGCACTGAACACCACTTCCGTAAGAGACAATTCACTGACTCTAAGAATAATCCTTGCGATCCAGTAGCATATGCCACCCGTTTGTACTTACGTTCGCTGTGGAGTTGTGCAAAATACACTACCTATCAAAAAAATGTAAAGACCCGAGTAGGGGAGGAGGAAGCGAAGTGAAACTTCACTGTCTGGAAGCCTATCTGATGTTATTTCGGTGATTACCAAATCGAATCAAATTTATAAAGAACTTGGCAGTATCAGCCCATTTACCTGCATATTCGGTTGGGAAGGGTATAATAAACCCTTTAGGTCCTCTTCTGAGACAATTTAGAAAACAGCTGTTTTAATTGGTCAGCGATATCTTGGGTACTGGAACGGGAACTGAGTTGACTTCCTAGATGGTCCCACAGAGATTTTGTCGGGGGCCAGAGCTTGCTGGCCACGTGAGTGCCTCAACATCACGCATATAGTAAATAGAGGCTCGTGTCACGCGTCGACGAGCGTTGTCTTACTGAAAAATGTCACCACTATCCCCTCACGTGCGAGGTAACACATGAGGACGCAGGATGCCTGTGACGTAACGTTGAGCCGTCAGAGTTCCCTGCATCACTGCTAGCCGTGACACCATGACGCCAGGAGTAACACCGCCGTGCCTCTCCAAAACAGTGGAACAATGGGACCTCTCCCGAAGTTGCCGCCACACTCGCCGACGGTGGTTATTCGGTGTGGTTCAGAGCCACGATTCCTCGCTGAACATGCTGCGAGGCCGTTCATTAGCCTCCGTACTGTAGGCAGGCTACAGTCTCACTCTACAGTATTTACCCCCCCCCCCCCCACACACACACACACACTTTCCTCCATTACCGAACTGATCACACCCGATGCTTCAGGAAGTACCCTATCAGCTGACCCCTTCTTTTTATTGAGGTTGCGCTATAAATTTTTCTCTTCTCGATTCGATTTCAGAACCTATTAATTAGTTGTCCGATCTGTCCACCTCGTTATCTTCAGCATTCTTATGTAGTACGAAATTTTAAAAGTTCCTGGTCCCTTCTTGCGTGTAGTTCTTATCATCCATGTTTCTGTTCTCTACGTAGATACACACCAGTCAACTACTTTAGGAAATTTTTTACGAACACTTAAATTTACCTCGTAAGTTAAAATATTTCTCTTTGTGAGTAACTGCCAGTCTGTGTTTGATATGCGCTCCGTTGCTCTCCAAATAGCAAAACTAAGCTACTACTTTTCGTGTCGCATTTCACAGTTCAATTCCATCAGCATCTCCTCATTTAGTTACACTACAGACCATTACCCTTATTTTATTTTTGTTGATATTCTTCTTATAACCTCTGTTCAAAGCACTGTCAATTCCGTTCAGCTGATATTCCAAGTACTTTGCCGACCTTGCTAGAATTACAATGCAATCAGCGAAGCTCCAGGTTTTCGTTTCTTCTTCCTGAACTTCCATTTCCTTTCCAGATCTCTCCTTAGTTTCCTGTACGGCTTTTTATGTGTACAGATTGAATAAATCGGGGAATAGGCGTCAACTCTGTCTCACTACCTTCTCAACTACTATTTCACTTTCATGGCCTTCGATTCTTAAAACTGTAGTCTCATTTCTTTACAAGTTGTAGATAATCTTCCGCCCCCTGTATTGTATCCTGAGAGACATGTAATCGTTTCTTCAGTTTGGCGGCTGCAGATGCGTACACCGTAATGCTGCTGTAAACTGTGTTCTTACAGAGATGAACTGCTGCGGCAACCAATACTTCAAGTTATTGCATGGCGGTTGTCATTGGCATTTTACCGACAGAACATGTACAATTTACACAGGCAGCGTTTAGAATCTACATATAGCGCTGACGATGTTTCGGTTGAACCCTTCAGGTCCCTACAATATGAAAAAAAAAAATTTTAATTTTTTCACAAAATTAACTTTTTTTATCATAGGAAGCAACGAACACAAGAAGAAAATGGCAAAAAGTAAACAACTGTTTTGAGCACGCGGTTTCACTTTGGAGCCGTTGGTATATACAGTTTTCAGCTACCCATCATTTCATGCGATACATTTGAAAGTAATTTTTTTGCTAGACGCAATCACACTTTTCGAAACTTCCAAGAACTCATAATACGTAAAACAAATTATAGTTCTAAATAACACCCAAAAATTAGTATAAAATTTAATAAATGTATATAAAAATACATACTGCCTCACTGCTTTCACTTCGAAACCATTCATGAAAGTAGCACAAATTCAAATTTACGGTACCATATGCATAGATGTTCACTGCCGAAAAAAATTAGTACACATGAAAATACGACGTCGATTTTTATCCGATGACGGCATGTGCCACTTGCGGAATAGTGGATGTAATGATAATGGATTCTACGACGTCCGCCAACATAGCGTAGTGCCATAGCTACCAGAGCGCCATCTGTGTGTACCTATAATAGAGAATGCTCATATCGAGAAGGCTCATTGTGGTGCAACCATGCTATGCAGACGCAATCGTGTTTCCACAGCCAACTGAGTGAGTCTGAAGCGGAGCAAATTGTGGTCTTCAGATTGGCAGGATGATCGTTTCGGAGAATTGTCACACAAGTTGGACGTTCTGCGTCAGATGTGCATCGACGCTGGTGTCAGTGGTAACATGAACATTCTCACACCTGTATACGAATTAATGGATGTCCACGCAGCATAGACACCCGCCATAATCGTCGTATTGTAAGGGCAACAGCGGCAGATTGTACAGACACCACAGCACAGATAAGAGGGCTTGTGAGCCCAGACGTATTAACACGACCTGTAGCGAACCGGTTATCAGCAGTGGGATTACGAGCATACACACCTCTAACCCGTCTTCGAATCTTGCCACAGCATCGACTTGCACGGCTCGACTGGTGCCGTCAAAGTATCACTTGGAAGATGAAATGACGCGCCGTGGTCTTCAGCGATGAAAGCAGTCATGCTCGTTTGCGTGTACGACGTAGACCAGGTAGGGCTGTCTCGTAGAGTGACGCCCGCAGCTCGTGGTCGTGCGGTAGCGTTCTCGCTTCCCGCGCCCGGGTTCCCGGGTTCGATTCCCGGCGGGGTCAGGGATTTTCTCTGCCTCGTGATGGCTGGGTGTTGTGTGATGTCATTAGGTTAGTTAGGTTTAAGTAGTTCTAAGTTCTAGGGGACTGATGACCATAGATGTTAAGTCCCATAGTGCTCAGACCCATTTGAACCATTTTTCGTAGAGTGACACACTTGCCCCACCCCAGGCCGTATGGTCTGGGGTGCGATAAGCTTCAACTTCCGTTCAGCTACGGTGTTTGTGGAGGGGACGCTAGCCAACGCTCGGTACGTGCAGAATTTTGTAAGACCCGCTCTTTTGCCTTTCTTGCAACAGGAATCTGATATGTTGTCCAACAGGCGCCCACACACTTCCCGTGAAACTTAACGTGGTCTGTGAGACGTGCAGCAACTTCCCTGGCCAGCACGATCGCCGCACTTGTCTCCAAGGGAGCATGTGTGGGATATGATGGGACGAGTAGTGACTCGTGCGACTCGTTAACCAACAACTCTTACAGAACAACGTGAACAGGTCGAACAGGCATGGAGTAAGGTATCCCAGGACAGTATTCGCCCTCTGTACGATCGCCTGCATTACCGCCCGTGGAGGCTACACTACATACTAATATGGGTGTTTCAGCATTGGTCGATACCTGGTATCTTAGAATTCCTTGTGCTATTGATCTGTAAATGTAACCATTTCATGTACTCCATATGCACTGCTGTAAAAATAAGTCATGAGTGAATTGTAAACGTCTAAAAGGTTGTACTAATTCTTTTCTGGCAGTGTACTTACTTTCACCGTCACTATATATAAAAAAAAGGATTTGTCACAACCTTCTGCGATCACGTAGCACAATCTCCGGGCCAACTGTTGCTTTGAAAACTGTAGGTGACTGCTGCGATGCTCTACATTCGTAAAAGTACCTCAGTGTACCACTAGATGTCCCTGTCTTGCAGCAGAATCGGCAGTGTCAAACGAAAGTCACAAGTACTTCAAAACAAAATTAATAAAAATATGGTTTGAAGCAGAAAGCACTTGTGCTCAAAGGATTAATATAGCGTTCTCCCTGGCACGAAGAACATTGTAAGTTACCAACTAATACTGTTACTGTTGACGTCTGCTGAGTCATGGTAAATTAAGTTTGGTCGCAGACTGTCTCTAGAAGCCTCTGAGTTAGCGAGTGTGTGCCCTATCATTAGAACACACTTGTGTGACATGTAAACTAGTGGCGTTACCTACTGCCCCACGTCATTACTCGTAATTGTGTCACTTCTCTTGTTATTGATTTCTGGAACGAAGTTCTGCTGCCGGCCGAAGTGGCCGTGCGGTTAAAGGCGCTGCAGTCTGGAACCGCAAGACCGCTACGGTCGCAGGTTCGAATCCTGCCTCGGGCATGGATGTTTGTGATGTCCTTAGGTTAGTTAGGTTTAACTAGTTCTAAGTTCTAGGGGACTAATGACCTCAGCAGTTGAGTCCCATAGTGCTCAGAGCCATTTTTGAAGTTCTGCTCTAATTGCAAGACGGGGAGTTTTGTCAGTTTGCTATAGAGGTTTGAGTGCCATACTCCGTGGAAAACCCGCTGAATATCTAAGCGCTGGACTGAGGCAAATGGTTCAAATGGCTCTGAGCACTATGGGACTCAACTTCTCAGGTCATTAGTCCCCTAGAACGTAGAACTAGTTAAACCTAACTAACCTAAGGACATCACACACATCCATACCCGAGGCAGGATTCGAACCTGCGACCGTAGCGGTCTCGCGGTTCCAGACTGCAGCGCCTAGAACCGCACGTCCACTTAGGCCGGCGCGACTGAGGCACAATCACGGTTTTACTGTTCAGAGTTAGTTTATCCCTGCTTGGGAATAATATTCAGCGATGAGACACAAGTATGCAATATATCAAAGTACATGAAAACAGAAATCAAGTAATATACACTCCTGGAAATTGAAATAAGAACACTGTGAATTCATTGTCCCAGGAAGGGGAAACTTTATTGACACATTCCTGGGGTCAGATACATCACATGATCACACTGACAGAACCACAGGCACATAGACACAGGCAACAGAGCATGCACAATGTCGGCACTAGTACAGTGTATATCCACCTTTCACAGCAATGCAGGCTGCTATTCTCCCATGGAGACGATCGTAGAGATGCTGGATGTAGTCCTGTGGAACGGCTTGCCATGCCATTTCCACCTGGCGCCTCAGCTGGACCAGCGTTCGTGCTGGACGTGCAGACCGCGTGAGACGACGCTTCATCCAGTCCCAAACATGCTCAATGGGGGACAGATCCGGAGATCTTGCTGGCCAGGGTAGTTGACTTACACCTTCTAGAGCACGTTGGGTGGCACGGGATACATGCGGACGTGCATTGTCCTGTTGGAACAGCAAGTTCCCTTGCCGGTCTAGGAATGGTAGAACGATGGGTTCGATGACGGTTTGGATGTACCGTGCACTATTCAGTGTCCCCTCGACGATCACCAGTGGTGTACGGCCAGTGTAGGAGATCGCTCCCCACACCATGATGCCGGGTGTTGGCCCTGTGTGCCTCGGTCGTATGCAGTCCTGATTGTGGCGCTCACCTGCACGGCGCCAAACACGCATACGACCATCATTGGCACCAAGGCAGAAGCGACTCTCATCGCTGAAGACGACACGTCTCCATTCGTCCCTCCATTCACGCCTGTCGCGACACCACTGGAGGCGGGCTGCACGATGCTGGGGCGTGAGCGGAAGACGGCCTAACGGTGTGCGGGACCGTAGCCCAGCTTCATGGAGACGGTTGCGAATGGTCCTCGCCGATACCCCAGGAGCAACAGTGTCCCTAATTTGCTGGGAAGTGGCGGTGCGGTCCCCTACTGCACTGCGTAGGATCCTACGGTCTTGGCGTGCATCCGTGCGTCGCTGCGGTCCGGTCCCAGGTCGACGGGGACGTGCACCTTCCGCCGACCACTGGCGACAGCATCGATGTACTGTGGAGACCTCACGCCCCACGTGTTGAGCAATTCGGCGGTACGTCCACCCGGCCTCCCGCATGCCCACTATACGCCCTCGCTCAAAGTCCGTCAACTGCACATACGGTTCACGTCCACGCTGTCGCGGCATGCTACCAGTGTTAAAGACTGCGATGGAGCTCCGTATGCCACGGCAAACTGGCTGACACTGACGGCGGCGGTGCACAAATGCTGCGCAGCTAGCGCCATTCGACGGCCAACACCGCGGTTCCTGGTGTGTCCGATGTGCCGTGCGTGTGATCATTGCGTGTACAGCCCTCTCGCAGTGTCCGGAGCAAGTATGGTGGGTCTGACACACCGGTGTCAATGTGTTCTTTTTTCCATTTCCAGGAGTGTATTTTCATCCACACTAATAGACGCAGGGGGCTGAAAAAAAGAACGATCAACCTGGTTTTCATAATCCTCTTATCTACCAAAGTAAAAAAAAACACCAATTATTAATAGAACTATGTTTGCTTTTGTCTCTAAGATAGCAACTCTCGATGACACGAAGAGAGTGCTGTAGAACTTTACTAGATCTTACTTACTGGGAAATTCACCGCAGAAAATTTGCTGTTATCAAAGAAACAGAAGAAGCAGCACTCCGTGCAAAGCGGATCAAATCCCTTTTCAGCCATCCACGTGTAGATTTTTGGTGAATTGCTTAAGTCTCTTAAGTCGAATGCTAGGATTGTTCCTTTGAAGGGGCACGGCCATTTTTGTCTTCATCCGTCCCCAGTTCGAGCTTGTGCTACTGTTAAATCCTAATCTTCCTTCCTTCTTAATAGTATTGTGGAAATTATTCCTCTCATGTCACATTAAAATCCTATCAGTGGCATTGCGGGAATACCATAGCTGATTATGTACAATCGCTGCTAATGTGGTCTTACACTAAGAACAAGGATTTATAGAATTTCCACAATTTAAATATACACTCCCTGATGGAAAAAAGTGAGCCATCTAGTAGGGAAGTAGTACACTAAAGGAAACTTCACCAGTTGCGACGCTCTCTGATGTTATTTCAGTGATTACAAAACCAAATCAGATTTGTGACGAATTCGGAAATACGAGTCCTCTTATCAGTATTATGTAGAATTACCTCAGTCACTACCAGCCGGGACCTGAAGTCATACCCCATGGCTCCCCACGCCAGGAGTAACACTGCTGTGCTTAAATACTGAAGTGTGGGTACTCTCCCAGGTCGCCACCATACTAGCCGACAGTGGTCATTCGGGGTAGTACAGAACCGCGATTCATCGTTGAACACGGTGGACACGATTCGTCAGTAGTCCATGCTTCCCCGTCACGGCGTTTGTGTTGTGGTTTTAATGGCAGGGTAGGTATGGGACGGTAATTTCCTAGTCCGGCTGCTATTAGTCTTCAACCAATGGAGCGGTATTACACAGAATTTTACAGAGATTCCATTACTTGTTTTCGCTTTGCAGGTGCAGATGTGAAAGTTTTGCGGTGTTCTGGGTGCTTAATGAGATCTTCCCTTGTGGTGGTCAGGCTTGTTCGAACGGAACCTTGATGATCATCAAAGTTCCCACGCAGTCCAACATCGGACCCTGTCACATCCGAACGCCCCTTAAATCTGGATATTGCTCGATTCGACCAGTCGGCTAGTTGGAGACCCACAATGAGGTCCCTTTCAAACGCTGTGAGATGCTGATAACACGGTCTCATACGAGTACGCGGAATATCCGTGTCCTTCACAGTGGTCACTCAACAGCTGGCGCTGTTCACGGTACTGCCCTACCAGGGGTGGTAACAACACTGAATTAGAACAACCTAATGCACTTTGGTGAATATTCCAGCCGTCACAGAGAATTGCAACTAGTGTATGGGTGTAAAAATTTTCATTGACGTCCAACTAGGTATTGTAGATGCTGCATCTTTTGTTTTGTCAGGCGGTGTGTGAACATTAAGTTTCAGCGACAGTATCCAGAAAAAGTAGACTGTTGTGTGTACTCTGAGCTCAAACGCATTTAAAATGGGAAATTTCTGAAGTTTCTACTGCAGTGTCATTTTTTCTCCGACGTCATTACGCCTGTTGGTAGTGACTCTTCTTGCCACTTCTAAAGCGGGTTTACACAATTGGTCCTTTAGGTGTACGCTGTTTGAGTTGCTTGATGTACGCCATAGTTGACTGATTCTGACAGCTATAAGGACGTGTGAGGAAGTAGTTATACTGGGTGATTCACCTAAAACTTGCTCTGCAAATATTGCTAAAATGTAAAGTGCTGTTGATGTGCTGTTTTCAGAGAATGGATTGGTAGTTAGGGGCTCGTAATGTTAGCCAATCAACAGATTGTAATAATAGAAAGTGTATTTTTTGTGCAAACGTACACTTCTTTAAATGTATCAATGCCTATTGGCATTAACAGACTAAAAGTAGGTTAAATTAGAATATTAGCGGCGTTTGTTGCAGGATTCTAATGCGGGTCGTTTACGAGATATCGTATTTTAAAAGACTCCCACACCGACACTTGTACAATACTTGTGGTAGCGCACACTACAGAACAACACAAGCGCATACACTAGTTATGTGGATTCTGACCGGTAACAAGACAACTGACCATCACAAGTTGTGTTCAAAATGATCACCGATAGCGGCAATACACGCTTCCAATCTGGTATGGAACGACTGTTGCACACATGCTAGCATTTCAGCGGTGATGTCTGAGCAGGCTGCAGTAATACGACATTGCATATTGTCGGCTGTAGTTCGTATGTTCTTGTAGACAGCGTCTTTCAGCTTTCCCCACAGAAAAAATCTACGGGTTTCAAATCCAGGAAACGGGCCGGCCAAGATACAGGTCCTCTGTGTCCGGTTCAACGATTTGGAAACAATTCGTGAAGATATCCTGTAGTACTTCGTGCACTATGGGCTGGGCAGTCATCGTGTTGGTACCACACGTCTCTCCTAGTCTGCAGTGGTACTTCCGTGAAAGATGGTATGCCAGGAGGATGCTATACTTGTGAGCGTTCAGTGTTCCGTCTATAAAAAACAAGTCAATGAGCTGGTGGTTCACTACCCACACCACACGTGTGCCCTCGACGGACGCTGACGTTCCACATAACGAAGCCAACGGGTATTTTCAGCAGACCAATAGTGAATGTTTTGGTGATTTACGTGGTCATGACTGGTAAATGTGGCTTCATCACTAAACAAGATACGTAATTTATCTGGACCAGCCTGTCTTAATGCCCACGGACAGAAGTTAACACGATTCTCCCATCGTTTACACGCAGCTCTTAATGAAGAAAGATGTGATACGGATGGAACCTATGTCGATGTAGAATGCTTAGGGCACTTGCCTGACTCATGCCACTTCCTCGTGCTCCCGAGCTAAAGTGCGGATTAACTGCAACAGCAGGAAGAACATTAATTTCCCTCTCTTCTGTCGTCACTGACTTCCTTCTGTTACGTTGGCTAGGTGTTACACTACCACTTTCACGTAACTGGTTGAAGAGGTTGACAATTAACTGTCGATGTGGTTGACGTCTGTTGCAATATCTTGCCGCATACACCGTACAAAACAGCTGCATTCTTCCTACACTCTCCATATACCATGAGCATGTCGGCTTTTTCTGCATTGGTAAATAGCATCGTCCATCCACGACCTACTGCTTGGGCTGTCTCGCGCTAACAGACTAGCAAGTCGCAATGCACTCAAGGAACAGAAAAGCACACTGTAAGCAAATATAACATCTTACCAAACAACTACGCAGATTGAATGGCCCAACAAGTGACGGCTTGGGAACTTTTAAATACGATATCTCTTAAACGACCCGCAGTAGAATCTTGCAACAAACACTACTGACATTCTAACTTGCCCTACTTTTATTTTGTTGAAGTTAACAGACATTGTTACATTTTAAAAAGTGCATGTTTGCACAAAAAATACACTTTCTGTGTGTTATTACAATCGATTGATTGGCTAAAAATGCTAGCCCCTGACTACCAATCCATTCTCTGAAAACCGCACACCATTAGTACTTCCATTTCCGCAATACTTGCGGTGCAAGTTTTAGGTGACTCACCCTGTATAATTCTGAATTCAGTATGATAAAATACATATGACCATCACAGATAAATATCCTACACATATATTATTACTAAATACACTGAACGCCCAAAATCCACCTAAGAAGAATGGATCACGGAGAAATAGTTCTAATGAATGTTCACGAAGTTTTTGTCTTTTGTTTAACACTTTGCTCGACAGTAACGGGCGTAGCCAATATAGTTATGGATATGACTTTTCCTGCCATGCCTGTCCATTTTTGTTAGTTATGGAATATCACGTGTTCAAACTGAGAGGTAGGAAGCAACTGGATATGGATAGCAATGTATGCTGTGTGTGAAGGGTTGAGGAACCAAATGAAATAACAGAATATACTAATAAACCCAAGACAGTTTTATACTTCGACACTGAAAGTTGGGAACATTTCGGGTATCTGTCATTTCTGTTCATGGGAAGGTGCTAGTCGAGGAAATTTGTCTTTACCTATCCCCGAACAAATCATCTAGCTAGGTGATGCAGTACGACACTGGATCCGCATTCGGGACGGCTGGGTTCAAAAATGGTTCAAATGCTTCTAAGCACTATGGGACTTAACATCTGAGGTCATCAGTCCCCTAGATTTAGAACTACTTAAACCTAACTAACCTAAGGACATTACACACATCCATGCCCGAGGCAGGATTCGAACCTGCGACCGTAGCAGCAGTGCGGTTCCGGACTGTAGCGCCTAGAACCGCTCGGCCACCGTACCCGGCGGCTGGGTTCAAATTCTCGTTTGGCAGTGTAGATTAATTTTGACGAATACCGGATGGTTCGTTTGAAAAAGCCACGAGCGAACTCGTGCACCATCTTTGTGCAATCCGAGCTTACATCCCGTCTCTGTTGACTTCATACCTATCACACGATAACATCGAATATTTCGTCTGTTTTGCACGACATTTTCTGAACCGTCAAGTGAGATGGTTGTGATGACTGCATGAGCAGTGAAATAACGGGTTTGTGTTGTTACAGATGAGTATGGAACTAATAGAAGACAGACAATAAAATACGGTGCGGGCACATACGCCCCTTTTCTGTAATTGATCTACAGCATACGAGCGATGTGGCGTTGACACAAGCAAATAAAAATACTCGTTCTTAACTCAGCAGTCAAAGTTACTCCTTTTACTTTGTAACGATCGCAGAAAGCAGTGATGCGCTCAGCAGCACCTTTCACCAACATGCTTGCCAAAGAACAGTCCCTTCGTCATACATTGTACTCCTTCTCTGCGAAGGATGGAAGGCATGGCAGGACTTGGAAGCGCAGGGGATGAGGAGGAAACGCGACTGGTACGGGAAACGGGCTGGACCGTTAGCAGGCGCACGCGGCGAATTGGTTTAACGGAATCGCCTGGCGCAGCACCGGCTGTGCATCTACTCGTAACAATAAGACACGGTGCGCGACCGTTTCTGCGCGCAACGAAGTCCGTAACCGCGCGCCAGATGCTGGGTCAGACGCTCTCTTTAATATACTCTCTGTTTGCTTCAATTATTCCGGTTCAAATAAGAGAACGTTCACCAGCTGTACACGTAACGTTCGGTGACATGCTTCAAGCACTATTTTTTCTCGCGAACACGAAAGTAGCTCGGTAATTTAAATGTGTAAAATTGCCTCCGTAGCAGTGCAGTAAACATATCTGATAGCCACATGGAGGAACCAGAATCGATCCCTTCAACCACTGTGGAATATTTCCTTATTAGAAAGCTTGGAAAAGAGGAACTGAGGAGCTGCATGAAAGAGAAGTTGCAGCTGAGATTTCGAAAGCCTGTATTAGCATCTATGTGAGTAGTGTATTGAACATTTGGCCGTTCAGTATCACTTCTTATGGTACACTCGGATGAAATATCTCTTGAACAATGCAAGCTTCTGCATCCAACCTCGATCAGAGGGACGGGGAACGGGGAGTAGGTTTTTTACTGGTCCTATAGCTGCCTTCACTCCCTAACAATGTTTGGTATATGCGAGAGAAGACAAAGCGCACAGTTACGTTGTAGATATTTATTTAACTAGCTGCATGTGTTAGTTCTGGAATCTGAGGGAGACGAGGATCAATCATAAATAATAGCTAATCCTTTTAGCTGTGAAATTACATTATCACTACATCCATTTCTTGAAGCAATGGTTCCGTTTGAATGAAGTTATAATGAAATACTACTGCAGTTTTAAGCTACAAATGATCGTAATGACAGAATCATACACCTATGGACGTATGCCTTGGCTTTCAGTTTGTGTAGCTCCACAGCGGATGCAGATGATCATAGAGGTAGATAGTGTACTACGCTACTTCTACCTGTTGTCGCTGGTAGTCAACGTACGTCGTCGATAAGACAGACCGGACAAGAATGATGTACCACTCTGTTCTGTTGGAGACAAATCTTTCTGCTGTAGTGGAAACGTCAACACAGTACGCTGTAGAATTATCTGTTTGTACTGAATGCGCTGTTTTATGTACTCTCAAGTAGCAATCGAGGTATACATTCGTTTTACAGGTCATTGCTCCCTCCACCACGATGTTAACAATTTGTCTTGTATGTCTCTGCCCTACGTGTGTACAGAGTTGCCACTGTACTCAGAGGTGCTGCATTCACGACATTCTAAAAGGCATAAAACAGCCCTTGCTGTCTATTCATCCAGAACTGTTGCAACATAAAATTAGTTGTTGTTGTAGGTAAAAGAAAACAACTTGTGAAAATAAATAATCTTCCGCATTGCAGTGTCAGTCACAATGACAGTGGAGATATTCTGAAACTGACAACAGTAGCACGTAGTTCCCGCAGATCCCAAAGAAATGTAAAAGCTCAGAATTTAGAGTTTATTACATCGTCTTGCGAGACCAAAATGGCATTTTTACGAGAGTTCTGTGACAGAAACTGAATGCACTACGGTTTTTTTTCCCTTAGCAACCATTTGTTTTCCGGAAGATATATGGTTTTGAGACTAATCAGGGTACGTCATCTAGGCAGATGACATTGTAGTGGTAAATTCTGTAATACACGAGGATGTATTTCTGTAAATGTAACGATGATTCTTCGCAAATGAAATAGAAACTGTTTCAGATATATATATATATATATATAGTAATACAAACAATCTCTGTCGCAGAAAACTGATTTGCGTCCATCAACTTTTCTGGATATAATGTTTATGATATGCACAAGACTCTCAGCAGTTTTCTGGAATATTATTGTACTATTATATGATCAATCCAACGTTAACATACTGAGTGCTGACATCTGTAAATACGGTTCTGGCATGAAACACTTTTCCAGCTTCTTTGTTCACTATTTCATTGCCGGATGACAGTCATAACTCGCACAGAGTAACGAAGTCCTGTTTCGCTACCTTTCGAAAGCAAAATCAGCCAAGCAACTTTCCATATCTGTAAGTAATTTCACAACAGAGTATTAATTCCGTGAGAAGATTATTTTGCGGGTATCCCGTATTAGCTTGTTTACGACAGTCGCCGACGCAGTCATGTTAAGTGCTTTTAACTGCACTATCGAAGAAAACGAGTAGGGCGCTCTGATAGTAATGAAGGCTGATAACGTTTTATCTAAGAAGACTTTACCACCGTCGTTATGTTCGACTGATAATTAAGTGTATCTGTTTGTTAATGGTATGTGCAGCTGACAGCCCGTGATATAGTGTATGCCCCTCTGTTTTCTTAAATTTTGGATGTTGTTTTACAGCTGTTTCATTCACTCATTCAGCTAATTAGCAACGTGCGCTTCTCTCACTGTTGACTCATTCAGCTAATTAGCAGCGTACGCTTCTCTCTCACTGTACACCAAAGATCTGTTTCTAATGATTTTGAAAGAATTTTGTAATAACGAAGAACGTTCTCTTTGCGCGTCGCCTTTAGTCTTCGCCAACACTTACATTTGTAGACGGAAGCCAATGAGCTGTGATGTTACTACGAGGGTGTGCTGAAAAGTAATGCCTCTGAATTTTTAATGTGAAAACTCTTAAAGCTTTTTAAGTAAGACATAGAGTATTAACATTCTGCAGTTTTATTCTTCATGTCTACGTATATATCTATCCACTTAGTCACCAAACCGAGCCGGCCGGGGTGGCCGAGCGGTTCTAGGCGCTACAGTCTACGGTCTACGATCGCAGGTTCGAATCCTGCCTCGGGCATGGATGTGTGTGGTGTCCTTAGGTTAGTTAGGTTTAAGTAGTTCTAAGTTCTAGGGGACTGATGACCTTAGAAGTTAGTCCCATAGTGCTCAGAGCCATTTTGAACCAAAGCGACGAACACGTTTCTCCCAACGGGAGAATGAAGAAACCGGTTTTGTTGTTACCGTCACTGTCAAATGTTTGACTGTTGATGGAGCCACATCACGTCTGATTGCACGTTTCATAACTATCAAAGTGAATTCCTCGAAGGTGTTCTTTAAATTCTGAAAACAAATGAAAATCGGATGGGGCCAAGTTGGGATTGTATGGAGGATGATGGATGGCAGAGAACCCAAGGCGGCGGATTGTTGCAGATATCACAGCGCTCGTGTGTGGTCCGGTGTTGTCATGCTGAAGGAGAGGGTACTCCACGTGTGGACCTTTTCTGCGGCTAGAAGCTTAATTACAATACGCTCCTTCTCACACACCGACATTGTTACGTTGCAAATCTCTATGTTACATACTACAATCCGGAGCCCTCTCGCGACAGAGGGTTGCAGATATGTAGACATGAAGAACAAGGCTGTAGAATTTTAATAACGTTTGTTTTACCTAAAAAGCTTTAGGGGCTTTCACATACGAAATTGCCGGCCGGAGTGGCCGAGCGGTTCTAGGCGCTGCAGTCTGGAACCGCGCGACCGCTACGGTCGCAGGTTCGAATCCTGCCTCGGGCTTGGATGTGTGTGATGTCCTTAGGTTAGTTAGGTTTAAGTAGTTCTAAGTTCTAGGGGACTGATGACTTCAGAAGTTGAGTCCCATAGTGCTCGGAGCCATTTTGAACCATTTTTGAACATAAGAAATTAGTGGACTTTACTTTGCAGTACGCCCTTGTACATTTGGATGAAACATCTGATGTTATTTGTATCTATATATTTTCGTGATCTGGCAGCTCTAGTTCTCAAAGTGTCACAATTAAAGCACATCTCTAAGCTGAAAATTTTCATTTAAATTATTCAGCATTGGCATTTCAACATAAACATTGTAGTTAGCAGTCTTCTTGTTGTTATTGTTTCTTTGCTAATGTAATGAGATGGCGAGGGGCGACATTAAACATGTTAGCAGATTTTTATATTGTAGTAAATTAATGTAGTTCAAATAATATGTTCACTTTTCGGTGTTTGCCCATTATTTATTTATGATAAGATGACGACCTTGATTGTTGTGTGGTGATTATTACGCATTAATGAAACTTCGTAAAACTGATCAAGAAAGCATTACTTATATATTCCTTGATTCCAGAAACGCAACTAAATTTCCAAAAATCTAGTTGTAACAAAAGATGAAGCCACGCTGAGATTCTGCGGAAGAATGTACTTCATCCACGAATGAAATCGCTAACAAAACACTTGTTCAACAGATTATTGAGTTTTCTCATTATTCTGGCACCCTTTCCGGATTTGATAAATAGAAGGGAGAGAGAAGATCGAGAAAAGAGCATTACGGAGATGCTCAACAAACTCCAGCAGCAGACACGACAGAAGATTCTTTGTGCATCACGGACAAGCTTAAATTAGAAATTCGAATAACGTACGTCCAAAAAGGTCAGGCAACCTATTGCTTCCTCCTACATATGTCTTGTGAAATGATCGCGACGAAAAAATCAGAGTAATTTCATACGGAGTTTTACCGATGGTCGTTCTTACCACAGACCATTCACGAATGTAACAGGGAAGGGAGCAAATAATAGTGGTGCCAAAATTACCCTCCACCACACATCACCAGCTGCCTTGTGATGTATACACGTATAGGGCAACGTCTACATATAAATGGCGATGTCCATGTATCTAGGAATAGGAAGTGGTCTTCTGTCTCAGCGTCTGCTCCACTATATGATAGAACAAAATGTTGTCTATGAGATTTCGTGTCTTACTAAAGTAAAAAGATAATGTATCTTGCTTTTAGCTCTCTCCATTATGATGCGCTGTCTTAATTGAAGCGTCTAAAATCATTCCTATGCATTTAGGTTTCAACAAGATGTTTTTGGTAGCAGAAAAATTCGTTCGTCAAGAAAAAGTCCTCGGCTAAGATGTAGACAAACTCGACGGTTCCTATAACCTGAAAGCAGCTTGATAAGTTCTTGATAGAAGTATTACCACGTTTTTCAAACATGTTTGGTCATATGTGAATTTGGGCCCAAATCATTCGCGGTGAGATACGCTTTACTTGTTCAAACATCGTCATAAGCATGAGTAAAATTTATCTGCATGTTTTTGAGTTGCTACGCACTTCCAGTGAAGGAAACGAGCAAAAGTGGTCATTGTATTGTGCCTGTACACCAACAAAATGACTGAAATATCTGTTGTGTAAGACGACTAGTTGCAGTTTGTTATATTCATGACCATGATGCTCCTGTCGTAACGATGAATTGCAACCTTCGTAACTGTATATGTGACGCTGAATGGCCTCTTATGTGAAAGCACACAGTAGTGTTCTGTTAGCGCTGTGTATGAAACCTGAGTATTTCATCAGCATCGTGTTGTGTGTGTGTGTGTGTGTGTGTGTGTGTGTTGTTTTCTTTGGTGTGATTATCATGTGTGGTGAAATACGAAATAAAAGGTCCAGACTCCTGATTCGGAGTACAAACACGTCAAGAAAGAATGCCGAAAAAGGAACTGGAAGTGAACGGACCAATTGCTGTGGTAGTTCGGCAGGGCGAGCGGTTCGGGCGTGACGTTGATGGTTCTGATTGGAGGAAACCAGCTCCAATGTGTTAAGTGTCAAGTATCAAGTAATTTTAATCGAACTATGATGTATAATAACTCTGATGTCCAAGATCTCAGTTTATGTTCCCGAGAGACTGTTATCTGATAATGAATAATAACCAAAACTACATACAGGGTGGTCTAAATAAAATCAATTCTGAAATTGCACTCCAAACACCATCCATAATTCGTGGGACTTCAGATTTATCTGTTATGCAAAAGTGGACACTTTGATTCAGATCTTGTTTTTCAGAATTTTATGTAGGACCTTTTCACGTAATAAACTGGGTGAAATATATATATATATATGTGTGTGTGTGTGTGTGTGTGTGTGTGTGTGTGTGTGTGTGTGTGCCCAGTACTTTGCAACCTCCTAGGCGCTTGGAGTGGCTTGCAGGAGATCAATCTTCGTGCAGGATGTAGGGCACAAAAGGCACTGGAGCATGTGGCTTGTGGTTTGTTCTTGTCCACAATCACAGGACGTATCTTCTGTTATGAAGCCCGATCTTTTCAGGTTGTCTCTGGGTCGTCCAACTCCTGATCGTAATCTGTTTAAAGATTTCCACACCAGCCAGCTCTCGTTGTGTCCAGGTGGTAGTTCTTCAGCTTCTGGCGTCTGCAGGTGAGGCGTCGACTTCTTCCATAACACCAGCCTTGCCTTCTCTGGTGAAATGGTGATCTTCTCAGATGTTCTCAGGAAGCTCTTTCGCGATCTCAGCCGTTGCTGTGGTGGATTATGTCCATGCAGTGGATGGGCACTGTCCTGTTCCACTTTCAGTCTCTCCTTGTTGGCAGCCACTGTTCTGCGTATCCATGGTGGCGCTATTCCAGCCAGTCAGTAGAGCTTATCAGTTGGGGTAGGTCTTAAGCAACCTGTCATCAACCTGCAGGTTGCGATGAGAGCAATGTCTACTTGTCTGGCATGAGATGACCTGTACCACACTGGAGAAGGATATTCAGCAGTAGAAAAGCACAGTGCCGTTGCAGAACAGTGGCTTATGATAGTACTTTATTGCACACTTACTCCACTTAACTCTTATCAGACGAGCTGTTGAAACAAGTAATGTTTTTAACGGTAATATATATAATTTTTAACGGCATTTGAAAGATCTTGAGAAGTCGAGTACAGCGATATGAATCCTGTCAGTGTTGGCGTTGACACTCTTCGCAGCAATATCCAAGAAATGAGCTAAAATTTAAAGTCAAGGCTGTGGTAATCGGCTATTGCGGTGTAAACACCACCAGGCCCTGCCGTTACAGGCAGCAACGAGGGAGGGGTACGCTACCAAGAGTGACCTCAATTCCTCTCGGTCCTACTTTATAAGACAAATATAGGTCAGCTACTATTGATGTAACTGCAACTACACAAAAACTTAAAGCATATCAGATTGGATTGGTCTTAGGAAAGTCGTGTCAAAATTGTTTGCGTCCTGATGTTTCAGCAAACTGTTTTTGTGGAAACAAATAAACAGTCGAAAGGCTTGACAGAACGGTGAAACCTGTCGCGAGTGCCCAATTTGGTGCTGTTTACATCAGAACAGCTAATTATAGTTGCCTTGTCTTTCAATTTTATCACATTTCTGGGATATTTTTGTGAAAAGTTTCAACGTGAACATTGATAACCGTAATATCATTGTAGGGTTATTTCCAAGAATGATTGCCTCCCGAATTCGTAGGCCCTTAACGGTATATATCGAATATTCGACTCGATGTCGACCATACGACTCTGGTGGTACGAATTATGGTAAATGTTTTGTGCGTTTCCAGGTGTTCACAGCTTATCGCTTTGGGCTGTGAATAACAATCAGTGAAAGTGTTGCAGTTTCGAGTGCCTATAGTCTCAAATGCCGAAATCTAACTCCTCGGTTATGTAGTGTGGAAAGTCGTTTGAAATTTTATTGGGACTTGGGATTGCTTCCAAAAGTAGGATAGCAGGAATTATGTAGAATGTCATGGACTCAACTCCGGGAAACTTTGCAGTAAAATTGTGGTTGCTGATTTTCCTTTGCAATTGTACTGTGCTCAGTGTCACAATAGTACATCTAAAGGAAAGTTCCAAGTCATCCATGGAGAAAATCATCATTTTAGTTTCTTGTTAGATAAGAGACTATACGCTTCAAGCTACAGCATCTGAAACACAATTGTCAACGAACACCGTGTACGACTACTACGGTTTCTGCCGGGGAGTCTGTCACGTCATAGTCACGAATGAAAATGTTCCAATCGGTGAACAAAGCAAAGTTGTCGAAACAAACGAATCGCATGTAGCTACTAGGAAATACCAGAAACGGCGACCGTTGAAAAATGAAGTTGATCCTATTTATGTGTATTTGACGGCATTGAAAGAAAATCCCGCAAGTGGTTTATAGTTAGAGTTTATTCAAGGGAGAAGAAAACTTTTGTCTCTGTGACAAAGCGCTTTATATTACCGGCACACAAATCTGGAACCAGCGTGTACATGTTACTGCAACAGTGGTATAGTTTGCAAAAGATAACAGGCGGCCTTAAGTCATACAACGTCTTAAATAAAAAAGGATTTCAACATGAATTTGTGAATCATTCTGTTGAGATTGTGTCATCTGTCGACCCATCTAGTCACACACAGAACATCGAACGCCTGTGGCAGGGACACACTCTAACTTTTCCAACAGCTATATTTCCACAACTTGAAGTTGCGTGGAAAAATTGATCCTCCTGATACTCTCCCGATATTTCTGGCTGACATAGCAAGAGCGTACCGTGGTTATGGCAAAAAGGATTGCTGTCGGCGTCTTGTACAACACGGGGAATAGCGCATGAAGAAGACGTGGCTGACGGGTAAAGTAAGTAAAGTTAATACTTTCATAGTAATGTTCATCTGTTGTCGTTGGTCTAGGGAACGCTGTAAATATTGAAACTTCCTGGCAGTTTAAAACTGTGTGCCGGATCGAGACTCGAACTCGGGACCTTTGCCTTTCACGGGCAAGTGCTCTACCAACTGAGCTACCCAAGCACGACTGACGACCCGTCCCCACAGCTTCAATTCTGCCAGTACTTCGTCTCCTACTTTCCAGTCTCGGTCTGGCACACAGTTTTAATCTGCCAGGAAGTTTCATATCAGCGCACACTCCGCTACAGAGTGAAAATCTCATTCTGGCTGTAAATTGTATCCATAACTCTAGTCACCAGAATCGTGAGGTCGACAGAGTCACACGTTAGTTATAATAATCTGTGACTTGGTTCTATAAGGGCCAATGTCAAGAATCTCACTTTTAAGTTGTAAGCTTCTGATTATTTTGTGACAACTATTAACAGTATATTTGGAGCTATTTTTACTATCATTATAGTAAATCATCTCAACTAAAGCTTATTTTTAAATAATAAATTTCCAGAATTTTCAATTTCAAAATTAAAGGACTTAAGAGGACATTGGCCCTTTTTAAGATCATGAACTCTCTTAAATTATTTGACATTGGCCCTTTAGACATCACGGTCAGCTACACTGAATAACCAGAAACAAGTAATTTTAAGATAAATATGTCCTTGTACTCATTAATTAAATCACTTTATTCATTACTCTAGAATTTAATAACTGATGGTAACTGTTATATGTTCCAAAAATCACATTTTATCACCGTAAACCATGAAAACACTGTTTTGCCTCGTAATCAGGGGGAAACTTTATTCACAATTCTTAATATCATACAAATAATTTGCATACACTATGGTTGATACTGTAAAAGGGGAGAGAAAAAATATATCACTCGTTTCCGTCATCATCACCATCCTCATCCTCCCCTTCGTAAGATATCTGTTTATCTCTTTCATCGGGCTCTCAGGTAATTGTTGAACTGCATGGACGACAGCTTACATTGATCTACGAAAGAAAATGGGTATGATGGCATCAGAAATAGGTGCAAGTTTTGGCATAGACAAGCATCTAGTTTCATTTCTATTCAGATCTATCATCCTGAATGTTTACTTTACTCGCCAGCCACGTCTTCTTCATGTGCTATTCCCCGTGTTGTACAAGACGCCGGCAGCAATCCTTCTTGCCATAACCACGGTACGCTCTTACTATGTTTGTAGGAGACAATTCCTAGGATACCTGATTGATACTTCATCCATTTTATCTGGTTCCAAACAATAGGATTCCCTTCTGTGTTAATTTTCTTGCGCAGACAATGACTTCTCATCAGGTCTTTAAAGTTGTAGAAGTCCTTTTGTTCCAGCTCTGTTGCAGTTATGGGTGGCTTTCGGGGAACCATGCGTATTAATTTGGCCCAGTCTCTTGGCAGTTCTACTTCAACAGTTGTTGTTTGCTTTGTCTTTTCAATGGCTGCATGAATTGAGTCAGCTTCCAAGTGATTATGTCCTACTTCAAGAAACTTATGGTTGATTTCCAAACGTCTTACCTGAATCATAAATTCTTCCACTACTCTCAGAAACATGATGGCAATAAAAATATTTCTGTTTTGTGCGGTATACTAATCGCTGTACAGGTGTACCTCAAAAATTTCGTTGGCGAGTTTCATCAAATAATCATATAGACAAGAAGCTATTTCTTGGCCACCTCTTCCTGCCACTGTCTCATTCCAAATGTAACATACTGGAGAACATTCTGTCAAGTTGAAGGTACAAATTTGTCTCTTGTAAAATGCCACACCACAGCGTAGAAAAGGAGTGGATAGACATTTCTGCAAATCAAAGGCCAAGGTTACTATATTGGAATTCCGCTCAGTTTGCTTTTTATCACTGTCTTTCTGATCGTAAGCAGCCTGGGCTAAATCCAAATGTTGCTATCGTTCCACTTCAGCCTTACAACGTTCAGCATCATCAGTACAATTCTTGAGCATCATGACGTATTTGTAACATTTTGCACAAGTGTCAGTCTTCGGTTTGTGGAAGCTAAGATTGAAACGGGTCACAAAAACTCTTCGGTAACACGCTTCACTTCTTGCTTCATACCTTTGGTTTGGCAAAATTCTTAATAGAGCCGGTACATTGCTGAAATTGTCAAGTCTGGAGATAAATATTTTTTAGAAGAATGAGATCGATAATAGTGGCTTTCGTAGGAAGGAAACATGTTAATATGTTCCTTTACTAAATCAATGTCGTCAGATGGAACTTTCGGATGATTAGAATGTTTACCACGTCCATCTTCAGAACACACTTCTCCTTCAGAGCCCCGTCTTTTCTCCGCAGTTATTCTTACCTTCTTTTGTGTTAAAGAAAATGTACTAAGGAACATATTCTGACATATTTCTATCCTAGTCTGCAAAAAAAGACTGTAAAGAAAGTACTTCCTGAAATATTTTCGCCTGCTTGCAGTTCCTTCAGGTTTGTTCCTTAAATGCTCCACATGTTTCTTTTCCTCAGATACATGATTAGCTATGAACTGATTTTGAGCTTCTGGGGACAATTTATAATATTCTATGAACATTTTCTCTTTATCATCGTCATTTACTTTTCCTCCGCAATTTTTCCTGCATTTGCACGATGATTTCAGAACTTTAGCGGGTATAACTTTTCCTTGCGACGTCACATATTTCTTTCCTTTAGTTTTCAACTCTTTCCTCCAATTTTTCTCCACTAATTTTTCGTTTCGCTTTCTTTTTCTGGATGAATCCTTTGGATCACATTTCTTCCTCCCCCTTCCACTGAACTTTGTTATTTCATTGCCAGGCTGCTGTTGAATAAGATTAATTTCTTCAATCCTTGAAGATTTTTTAACTGTCTTTCGTACAGTTATATTCCCTCTGTCATTGCTTTCATCACTATTTTCGCCACCACTTGGAACATATTCATCAGAATCTTCAAATACATCTTCATCAGAACATGAAATCACGTCTACCAACAATGACGAACATCTATTTCCATCTGTGCTGGTACTAGGATGACCTTAAGGAAAATAAAAATGAAATAATTTAAAAGGTGGTTGATAATATTTTATATTGGCATTAAGTAGAGATATCAGTCAATTTATGGTCTTGTGCTGGAAAAATTAGGGATAAATGCTCCTGGTACCATTTTATTTTAGTAAACTTACCTTCAAGGCAAAGTGAGGACTAGCGGTGATATTTCAGGTGCAGTTTGTTCGTCAAGCTTTTCCTTATCGCCTCTGTGAAACACGTTTGTGCCCACGAAGACTGTCTAGACTCCTCACTAACAATGTGCAAAATGGTAAGGGGAATTATTAAAGGAACAACTCTTATTATTGTGTATTCCCGCCAGATTTAAGTCGAATGTCACAGCACTGTTTCAGTTGTTGAAACCATCTGTCAGGTAAAAAGGCCAATGTCAAGATTGGCCCTTTTATGCCGATTGGAAACTTGATAAAACCTTTTGGGGCTTACAACTTAAAACCCCAGTATCTCTCATCCTATGTGGCTTAGACATTGGCCGTTCCAAAATTATGAAGAGCATGTGAAACTATATGGCGTACACCAATAAAACCAGTTTTGGCAAATATTGACATTGGCCCTTTTAGAACCAAGCCAATATCGTGCGCGTTCTATAGTCAATCATTCTTGAAAATTACCCATTGTACTCGTCTATTAAAGATCTTTCGAATGGCGCTAAAAATACATCGTTTTGTTTAAATAAATACTTTCATAAATGTCTAGGTTGATAAGGAGATAACTGGATTAAAAATGCTGCGAAAAATCGTACCGTTCTGTGTCCGAAAATCTCGTTTCTATGTTTGGAACGGTTCCCGATGTAAGAAGGGTGCAAGTTGTGACTTATTCATCCTGTACAGCTTGCCATAGTCATTTTTTATGGCATCTGTCCTCATTTGTGTATTTTAGGGAACTCGGCACAAGTATCAGATCAACCAAACTACCACGTTACTACGTTATATCGGGTGGTTGTAATGAAAGTGCAGCTCCCACTGAGGTCCATTGTGGGCCGTAATTATCGTTTGGTAGCGAAACTTGGTAGATATGGTAATGCGTTAATCCGGAACCGGTTTACGCTGGAAAACAGTAGTTCCAGCTATGGCCACCAGGTGCAGATCTGACTCTGCACACTGCATTACGGCATGACATCCACGCTGTCAGTTACCCAAGCCATAACGTGAGTGAACACTATGGCTATCGAGAAGAGAGACCGTGCGCTGTTAGCGAAACTGCTTTATGTGAAAGGCAGAAATTACAGCGCAGCATTGACAGGGTATTGCTGACTGAAAGGTCTGAGAGATCCGATATCATTAAATGGTTCAAAGAAGATGATAATACAATTCGAAAACACGGATGAGCTTGGTGTGGTATCTGGAAGAGGAAGGCGTCCTATGCCGGTGGAAGTTATTGGCGAGGTTGCTGTTGCTGTAACTGGCCATGCAGCACATGCCCCAGGTAGTGTTAGTGCTCGTGCAGTATCACTAGAATTGTCCATCCCATGGTCAACAGTACGGAAACTTTTGCGGTCTGTGTTACACTGGTATCCGTACAAGATACAAACGGTGCAGCAACTGAATCCTCATGATCCACAGCAACGTTCTGACACAGATCGAAGTAGATGACATGTGGCCGGGAAATAAGTTGTGGAGTGATGAGCCTCATTTTACACTACGGGATGCAGTGAATACACAGAACTGACGAATTTGGGGTACTGTTAAACTGTATGTTGTGCACGAAGGGCCATTGCACTCGGCGTATATGATTATGTGGTGTGGATTCACAAGCGCCTTTATTCGTGGTGCGTTCTTCTTTGAAGAGAATACACCCAGAAGACCTGTCAGATGTCCTGTGATGTCTGCTCGTTATTGAGACCTCCTTGTATAACATGTGAATCCTGCTTTAGAAGAGTGCAGCTGTGTGAAAAACATTGTTTTCAAGCAAGATGTGGCAACACCTCATGTCACTCGCCCATCAGAATATCTGCTTAATGCAAACTTTCCAGATACTTGGCCTGCAAGATCACCTGATCTGAATCCTTGTGACTTTTGGTTCTAGGGTTATCTAAAGCGCGCGATTACCTGGGGCAGTCGGTTTCTGCCTGATGTCAAGGCCAGTATACAGGAACACGTTGCTCAGCTTCCACCGGAACTGCTCCGAGCCACTGTTGATCACGTCTTTTTACAGATGCAGCATCTCGGCGACGTCTCCGGTGCTCATATTGATAAAAACTGAGTAAACGGTGGTTAATAACAACATCAACAGTACACCTTTCTCACTTGTTTGATCCCTTCTGCATATATCCCGTTCCTAATCCATTACACATGGAAACATTTCTATACGTCATTCTTGCATTCACAGCGCCAGATTTACATCCGGTGACCACAGTTCGAAGTAATTATTTTCCAGCGTAAATCGGTTCCGCATTAGCCCCTTAGTATATCTACCAAGTTTCGCTGCCATACTATAATTACAGGCTACATTGGTCCTCCGTCTATAGCTGCGCTTTAATTATAACCACCCAGAATTACGTAACGGCTGTTCAGTGTTGGTGTTAGTATTTTCTGGTGCATAATGGGGTGTGTTCTGTGATTTCACATTTCCGGCAGGCTGAAATAAATCTTATCTGAAGAAATAAAAAACACAGAGCACAACAAATTACCTGATATCACTTCATTCATAAACCATAGGCAAGAGTGAACATGTCCGAGTTGATCTAGTAGCTTTAATTCGTGCGCAGCAGAAAATTTGTAAGGAAGACTATGTATGTCCTTTTTGATAATAGTATGACCTCTAACACGGCAATCTTCTAATTCCCAAATCATAGCTAACCGGCGTTGCTATTGTGTCGCACTTAGCTGCTGGCTATCTTTCACTTGAGCAATATTTCGTGGTGCTGAGCCTCGTTCCGGATAGCCTTCTACTTATCTCTTCGGTATTCAGATCACATTTTTATTTTATATACATAATCTCCTCAGATCACACCATTGCAACTGTGAGGACACTTGCTCCGAGCCGTACAGAGATGATCCTACGACCTGGCAGAATTACCGAAGCACCGCCCACTTCCCCCTTCCGTTCCCGAAAAAAACCTGCATATTTTTTCGTACGCAGATTTATACAATTTTACAATTAAGTAAGTAGGTTTAATAATAATGAAATATTTGTATAAATATTATTTAAATGAGCTCTTCTTTTACTCGTGCCATTGTCCCGCACTGGCTCAGGATCAGCATGGTTAGCGACGGATTTGGCACGGTTAGCTTAAGGGGCGACCGGATGCCCTTCCTGTCGCAATCCTGTTACCCCTGGGACGGAATATGTGTATTCTGACTATCTGGATGTAGTGTTATTCATGTGAAAGTTTGTCTAAATGTTTGCGAAGCGTGTAACTGAAGTGGGACTTGGTTACCAGCCAGGCATTCACCAAGTGGGATGTGGGAAACCACCTGAAAACCACCTGCAGGATGGCCGACACGCCGACCCTCGTCGTTAATATGCCACGCGGATTCGATGCGTGGCAGGCGACCGAAAGCGACCCTTTAACACACACGGCTCTCCGGTCAGGTCACTCGAATGAACTATACTGATGAAAAATATTGCTCACAACAAATTTAATGTATTTCGTGTTTGTGTATTGTGTATTGAACCGGGGACCTAGAAACGACGGAGAGGCTTCGTCCCACAGTAGCCCTTAGTGATTCACAACCCCACAACAGGTCACAGCAATCCACCCACCTCACCGCCGCCCCACACCGAAAAAATGGTTCAAATGGCTCTGAGCACTATGGGACTTAACTTCTGAGGTCATCAGTCCCCTAGAACTTACAACTACTTAAACCTAACTAACCTAAGGACATCACACACATCCATTCCCGAAGCAGGATTCGAACCTGCGACCGTAGCGGTCGCGCGGTGCCAGACTGTAGCTCCTAGAACCGCTCGGCCACCGCGGCCGGCGCCCCTCACTGAACCCAGGGTTATTGTGCGGTTCGTCCCCCCGTGGACCCCCCCCCCCCCCAACCCCCGGGAACGTCTCATACCAGACGAGTGTAAGCCCAAATGTAATTATGGTGTACGCGTACGTGGAGACAGTGTCTACGCAGCAATTGCCGACATAGTGTAACTGAGGCAGACTAAGGGGCACCAGCCCGCATTCGCCGTGGCAGATGGAAAACCGCCTTAAAAACCATCCACAGGCTGGCCGGCACGCCGGACCTCTACACTAATCCGCCGGGCGAACTCGTGCCAGGACCGACCGGCATGCCTTTCCGCTAGGGAAGCAGCGCGTCAGACGGCGCGGCTAGACGGGCGGGCAATTTAATGTATACTTATAGAGTGTCAGATTTAAAAAAAAACTGTAAGTAAATTAAAACCTATACCTTACTGCTTATAGTATGGCTCTGGGCACTATAGGACTTAACTGTTGTGGTCATCAGTCCCCCAGAACGTAGAACTACTTAAACCTAACTAACCTAAGGACATCACACACATCCATGCCCTAGGCAGGATTCGAACCTGCGACCGTAGCGGTCACGCGGTTCCAGACTGTAGCGCCTAGAACCGCACGGCCACTCCGGCCGGCTTGCTTATAGTAGCTAATGTAATGTTTTAGCACGATGTATTATAAATACCAGATTTTCTTTGCTCCTCAAATTACTAGTTAGAAACACAAGATAAAAAGGCTGTAATTATGAGTTGAGAAAATATCCCTTTCCTGGAATTGTGCTTTCATTATAATTTTACTTTCCATTTCCTTTACTGAGCGAAGCAGACTAACTGATTGAGTCATTGAAGTCAAGTTCAGCAGCTGTGTGGTATTCAATCGATTTTGTATCTGAATTTGACAGTCTGCTTTCATCCATACTGGACCTATATCAATTTTTTTTTATAATCTCGAATTTGTTGAAACTGTATTCACAAGATGCTGCAGTCACTTGCATTGGTCCGCAGCTCGTGGTCTAGTGGCTCTGGGTCACGGGGTCCCAGGTTAGATTCTCGTCCGGGTTGGGATTTTCTCTGCCTGTGGACTGGGTCTTTGTGTTGCCCTCATCATTCGTGAAAGTGGCTAGATTGGACTGTCTACAGATTGGGAATTTGTACGGGCGCTGATGACCGGGCATTTGAGCTCCCCCCCCCCCCCCCCTCCCACCGACCAAATATCATCATAATCACTGGCACTGTCATAATTATCCTCAAAGCTGTTTCGATCTTTGGATAAGCATCACTTAATACACAATTTCAAAAATTTTAAAATATCCAAGTTGGAGGCTGTGTCAGTGCATTTCATTAGCTCTTTCACCTGAAGCATGAACTCAACTATTTCGTTAACTAGCTCCCTTACGTCAATATCTCTGATACATTTGCCACCAAAATCGCCAACACATTTTCAAGATAACTGGGGAGCGGCAAAAATACTCGCTGGAGGATGAAGTAAATTACACATCCCCAGCACCGTCGCGGATTAAAACAGTGATCCAGGAAATATAGAATATTTTTTTTATGTCTGTCAATGATCACAAAACCCTTGGTCCTTAGACTACCGTTTACGATCAACAATGATCATCTTCTGATCTGCAACAGAACATTGGAAATGAATTGCAACTACTAGACAGATTACGTTTTAAAACAATAAAATAGACCAAAACGAAAAATTACTACTTTCATCGATCTAGAAACATGCGCTTACAATTGACAAGGCATACCTGTATTATAAGATGTCTTAATACAATAAAGCCATAATGGCATCGTCACAGAATATGCACAAAATCAGCTTGCTATTGTCGCACATATTTAAAATATGGTGTAACCTAGGTCACAGTGCGGCGCTGTCATACTGCCAGTAGCGCTACTGTTCATAACAAATTGCTTGTTTTCCTATTTATTCTATAAACTGTATATTATTTTATTAGCTCTGTAAGCTTGTTCGTGTGTACGCTATTATATTTATCTAAGATGAGCACAGGAGCGTCTAAAAAAATGGCTCTGAGCACTATGGGACTTAACATCTGAGGTCATCAGTCCCCTAGAACTTAGAACTACTTAAACCTAACTAACGTAAGGACATCACACACATCCATGCCCGAGGCAGGATTCGAACCTGCGACCGTATCGGTCGCGCGGTTCCAGACTGTAGCGCCTAGAACCGCTCGGCCACTCCGGCCGGCAAGAGCGTCTCAGAATCACATATTATCACATAGCTGTTTCCTCTTAACAGTTTTAAATTTAACTTTATTCTTGTTTTTAATTATTAAATTTTACCACTATAATAACTTACACGTTTAGCAAGCCAGCTATAGACTTTACCTATTGTATTCTTCATTTATTTCATTCATTACAATTTTATAGTTGATGAATATGTGTAGACTCACAGTAGCGACATCTAATGAACTTACGGCACAAATATATGTTGTGGTTACTGTACTGCAGTTTGCTGTGAACAGTAGCGCTATTGACAGTACGACTACGTCGGCACTGCGGCTTAGTTTACACTATCTTTTAAATATGTGCGACGATGATAAACTTATTTTGTGTATATTTTGTCACGATGTCACTACGACTTTATTATACTAGGACATTTTATAAAACAGGCATGCCTTGACATATTTTAAGCGCATGTTTCCACATCCATAAAAGTAATTATTTTTCGTTATGGTATATTTTATTGTTTTCAGATGTAATCCGTCCACTAGTTGTTAATCCTTTCCCACAATTTGCTGCAGATCTGAAGGTGGTCACTGTTGACTGAAACCGTTAGTCTAAGGGACAAAAGTTTTGTGATCATTGGCGGAAATAAAATAAGTCAATTTTGCTTGCTTCCTCCATCGTCGCATCTCACTCCTGACCTCAACTGGCCGAAATCGGCAAAAAAGGAACACCTTCGATCAAATACGTTTGCTTCAGCTTACCTTTGAGATCCTTTAGTACCGTTGCGCAGTAGCAGCAAGTACTCCACTGCCGAACTGGCGAGAGCTCTGTAGGCGGCAGTTAAGTTAACAAAGTCTACTGTTTCCATATAAACCACGTTATCGGTTCCGTAGTAGAGGTTTCTTTATGACGCTACGTGGACGGAGCGACACTGCAGAAACGGTACTGCGATGAAAGTGGACACAGAGAAAGGCTACTTATTGTTGACGAAGGTGTTAATTCTTATACCGCCATTCTATTTTTTTATGGTCAGTTCTCGGTGCTGTTCTGCACATGGTACTATTACTAGTTGACCCCTTTCGTCTCTTTGACATGAGGTTAAGGGACTAAATAGAAAAGTCATCAGTCATTCGGTCCAGGGAGAGTTTATCTGGAGTTAATGACGCCAGCAAGAAACGTGTTCTAATGATAGCGGTAAAATTGAGGCATTGAAGGCAATACTGATGCCAGAGCTGAGAAATAATTTACGGAGTAGTTTATGGATGGAGCCGGTACTGTGATCAGAGCAAACGTGGAGTTTCCCCAGGGCCCATCCATGGAGAGACAAACCCGATCACCTTCCGACCCTCGCCAACCCGCCAAGGGAGAAGATATGGATCCCTTTCTTCGTTCTATACGGATGACGCGGGAGGGGAAACTATTGTCTCCTTCCGGCCCATAAGCGCTCGTGTCTTCCTTCTTGAGAAATGTAAGATGAACACAATATAAAAAGTACGTGACACAGGAGTAGCTCTAATGGGAAAGAAAGTGTCCGTGGGTTCTCTGAAGAAACAAACGCACATCACATGCGTAAATTGATTAGGAGGATCAGGCAGAATGTAACTCAGTAATATCACACTGGGTACAGAATATAGTGTTTCTTGGTGATGGAGGCAATGAAATTATTTAGAAGCTCATTACTGTCCCCTAAATCCACGGAATAGAATTATCTTTCTTCCGATAACTCCCTGCCGGCCTGTTTGGCCGAGCGGTTCTAGGCGCTTCAGTCCGGAACCGCGCGACCGCTACGGCCGCAGGTTCGAACCCTGCCTCGGGCATGGATGTGTGTGATGTCCTTAGTTTAGTTAGGTTTAAGTAGTTCTAAGTTCTAGGGGACTGATGACCTTAGATGTTAAGTCTCATGGTGCTCAGAGCCATTTGAACCATTTGATAACTCCCTGTCTGTGTACTAAATGGACTAGTTTAAATCCTTGCAATACGTACGACTTCGCTTTACCTTAAAATCTTCTTTTCAAACCACCGATACACTGATGACTGATGATGGCGACTCTAAAGCTGGATGAAAAGAGGGAACTATGACATATCTTGGTAGATACAAGTCCAGAACAAATATTCAGCTTACAATTTGCCAGAATTGTCATTTCGTCTCATAGCAAACCATGTAGACGTTACAGTAGGAGTGAAACTTAAGAACTGTGAGAAACGCTGCTGTAATAAAAGTCCTTTTTGACAATATTATAACAGGAGAATGTATGCCAAAGCTTGTTAAATGCAACGTAATGTTGAGGCGTAGCGCAGTGGTCAGCGTATAGACATGACACATGGAAGTTCGTAGGTTCGAACCTCGTCAAATGTTGCAAAGCGTTTTTATTTCTAAATATAATCAAAATAGTTCGAATAAAAATAATTATTTATTGGTTTAAACGCATTTTTTATAATTCTTTGCTGCGTCATTGCCATCATCGTACTGACTTTATGTCCTCTTATTTTTCTTCCTATCATTGTTTTTTCGTTCGGAATCCGCCTGTGTCTCCTATAATCTGTAACCAAGAGCCAACGAGGACTGCTCATCAGCTGGTAACGCGGCAGCTCATGTAGTTAGTGTGAGGATAGTTTCAGGTAACCAATGATAGCAACAAATTAGTTCGTTTTTAGTGCTGAAAATGAATTGTTTCTGTCTCGAGTTTACTCGTAGAGGTCAGCTTTAATCGCCGCGAACAATTAGACCGTGATTTTAGTTCTGGCGCAGATTATTGACCGCCGTTTTCTCGGGTACATTACACATTACGAAGGTGTGCTTATCATAGGAAATGAGTTTAAATTCAAGGCCACAGAACACGACGATGCCGCAGTTGTCGACAGAGCATCTCACATTTCCGACATACCTACGGCGGCCATTTCCAGCATTGTTCCGCGTTACACATTATTGTGAAGTGACCACGCGTGTGTGTGTGTGTGTGTGTGTGTGTGTGTGTGGGTGGGCGGGCGGGCGCTTGCGTGTCATCTATAACCGCGCTCGGCAGCCGATGTGGCAATACTACAGCGGTAAGTGACAGACATTACCTGTCATGTAAGATGACTGAAGTTTGGCATTCTGAGAAATTAGAAGGAGCAATCGACACTACTGGCCATTAAAATTGCTATACCAAGAAGAAATGCAGATGATAAACGGGTATTCGTTGGACAAATATATTATACTAGATCTGACATGTGATTACATTTTCACTCTATTTGGGTGCATAGATCCTGAGAAAAAAGTACCCAGAACAACCACCTCTGGCAGTAATAACGGCCTTCATACGCCTGGTCATTGATTCAAACAGAGCTTGGATGGCGTGTACAGGTACAGCTGCCCATGCAGCTTGAACACGATACCACAGTTCATCAAGGGTAGTGACTGGCGTATTGTGACGAGCCAGTTGCTCGGTCACCATTGACCAGACGTTTTCAGTTGGTGAGAGATCTGGAGAATGTGCTGTCCAGGGCAGCAGTCGAACATTTTCTGTATCCAGAAAGGCCCGTACAGGGCCTGCAACATGCGGTCGTGCATTATCCTGCTGAAATGTAGGGTTTCGCAGGGATCGAATGAAGGGTAGAGCCATGGGTCGTAAAACATCTGAAATGTAACGTCCATTATTGAAAGTGCCGTCAATGCGACAAGAGGTGACCGAGACGTGTAACGTATGGCAACCCATACCATCACGCCGGGTGATACGCCAGTATGGCGATCACGAATACACGCTTCCAATGTGCGTTCACCACGATGTCGCCAAACACGGATGCGACCATCATGATGCTGTAAACAGAACCTGGATTCATCCGATAAAATGACATTTTGCCATTCGTGCACCCAGGTTCGTCGTTGAGTACACTATCGCAGGCGCTCCTGTCTGTGATGCAGCGTCAAGGGTAACCGCAGCCATTGTCTCCGATATGATAGTCCATGCTTTTGCAAACGTCGTCGAACTGTTCGTGCAGATGGTTGTTGTCTTGCAAACGTCCCCATCTGTTTACTCAGGGATCGAGACGTGGCTATACGATCCGTTACAGCCATGCGGATAAGATGCCTGTCATCTCGACTGCTAGTGATACGAGGCCGTTGGGATCCAGCACGGCGTTCCGTATTACACTCCTGAACCCACCGATTCCATATTCTGCTAACAGTCATTGGATCTCGACCAACGCGAGCAGCAATGTCGCGATACGATAAACCGCAATCGTGATAGGGTACAATTCGACCGTTATCAAAGTCGGAAACGTGATGGTACGCATTTCTCCTCCTTACAAGAGGCATCACAACAACGTTTCACCAGGCAACGCCGGTCAACTGCTGTTTGTGTATGAGAAATTGGTTGGAAACGTTCCTCATGTCAGCACGTTGTAGGTGTCGCCACCGGCACCAACATTGTTTTAATGCTCTGAAAAGCTAATCATTTGCATATCACAGCATCTTCTTCCTGTCGGTTAAATTTCGCGTCTGTAGCACGTCATCTTCGTGGTGCAGCAATTTTAATGGCCAGTAGTGTATTTTACTTGTTAAAAACTTCCTAAAGCCAAAATCGCACATATATTTGTATATTTACACCAACCGGTTGCGACAGACTTTGCTGTGATCTTTATTTGCACCTTTCACGCCGTCTAAAGTGGATCTTCAATGATTAAGCTATGTCCAGCTAACGTTAACATGTGTTACTGCGCATTTTATTGTGTACTGTGTTTTTTATGACGTAACAGTCATCTGTAAGCCTTACGTATATGGACATGGCTATGTGCACAAGGAGCTTTCAGAGTTTAAATGTTTTATTTGTGACAGATCTGTACATAATGTGTTGCATTTTATGTACATGACAACTCGGAGTTAGGTCCAACTGAAAATGGACACTTTTATAACATACATTTTTGAAGGTATGTAAATGTACAGTTTCATTTCCGTTTCTTATAATGCCAAACTAAATCTCTTATCACAAATATTACATCATAACTCGTGATATGAGATATATTCCATGCATATGCGCTATGATACAGACCTGGAGATGACAGGGAAATCTGTCGAAACCGGTTGTTTGTAAATAAAGAATAATTTATGCGATCTTAGCTTTGGAAAGATTTTGTCGGGTAATTTTAATCGGACTGTAGGCAGTAGACGAGAAGCGTAAAAAGAACGTTGTTTTGAAGTGCAACATAAGAGTATTATGAGATCAATTGAGGCTATGTTCTAAAAACATTCTGCTGAAGTCAGGTTCGCGTATGAAATCTCGAGTTTACTCCGCTGTCCACGAGGCGAACATTTTAGAAACGTAACGCTAGAAACACATCGTGGGGTCAGGAATAGAGTCGCCAACGAACTCTGTGACACTTGTGATCCGCGTTGCCTCTCCCCCTTTCGTCGGTTACTGGGAAATATCTGGCTGACAGTTGCACGTGTCCAGGCGGCGCAGAACGCCGGCACAAACAGCGGTTTGACGTATCGAGAGGTATCGCCACGCGCGACAACGCGACCGCGCAATCGATATGTGTCATCTCGCGGGGATTGCAAGTGACAAGCTGCCAGCGACACGGCCCGACGCCGCCACCGGCCGCTTCCTCGTTTCGTGCCGGCCCCGTTTCCGCGTCTCCCACGAGGGACGCGCTCCCGCCCGAGTCCAAGCTCTTCCCTCCCCAGCGCCGATGCGGACGCCAAAGAAAGGAGGGGGGAAAAAAACAAGCCACGGAGGCGTGTCAGCAGGCGCGGCGCAGCGCGGCGTGGAAGCAGCGGCGGCCGTATCGTGAGGGCATCCGCAGTGTGCCTCTGGAATCGACCAGTGCAGTCGGCCGGGGAGCCGCGCCAAGCCGCACTGCGGCCCAAACTGCGTCCCGCCTGCCTCCCTAAGCGCTGCCGGCTCTTCGCAGAAGCACAACCCCACCAGATGGCGAACGCGAAGGGCCCCGCATCCAGTGTTACCACACCCGCAACACTCTGACTAGTGCGGAACGTCTGCCCAGCCCACTGAGATAAAGCTGATTCACACTGGGCGTCACCGGAATTGAAGGCGAGGACACCGTCACACGGTGGTGTCTTCACACTAGATGGAACGTCAACATGACGTCTGTTCGCTTGGCCCAATACCGAATACTGGAAGTGAGGTTATGAAATGTTATCCGTAGTTCCGAAAGTCGGAATATAGTCTCAGAATTAAGAAACTAACAATGATCAACTTATTAATGGCCAAACCGAATTTATAACATATGGAGGAGGAGGAGGAGCTTAGTGTTTAACGTCCCGTCGACAACGAGGTCATTAGAGACGGAGCGCAAGCTCGGGTGAGGGAAGGATGGGGAAGGAAATCGGCCGTGCCCTTTCAAAGGAACCATCCCGGCATTTGCCTGAAGCGATTTAGGGAAATCACGGAAAACCTAAATCAGGATGGCCGGAGACGGGATTGAACCGTCGTCCTCCCGAATGCGAGTCCAGTGTGCTAACCACTGCGCCACCTCGCTCGGTTATAACATATGTTCTTGACTAAGTTTGCATGGTAAACTACTGAGAATTGAAACAACAGGAAAAGTGTAATCCAAAGACTTCAGAATATCGACATTTATTTGCTAGAGACAAGATATACATACAAACACTGCAAACAATATTAAGAAGCCAATAAATACAGATTTTTATCTTACTCTTTTATTTCTTCCGAAGTAGAAAATAACGTCAAAAAACTGTGTTTTTGTATTCAATAGAACAGACTTCAGTACGTAACTGGAATTCTTTGACATTTTATGAATACAGGGTATCCCAAAAGGAAAAAGGGACAAATTTCAGGGACAGATTCCTTGCATCAGAACAAGAAAAAAAGTCTGGTAAACTAGGACACCAAAGCGCATACCTTAAGAGGTATTATGCAGAGATTATATCGTGGCAGTTTTAGGTGGGGTCGGCCGGGGTGGCCGACCGGTTCGAATCCTGCCTCGGGCATGGGTGTGTGTGATGTCCTTAGGTTAGTTAGGTTTAAGTAGTTCTAAGCTCTAGAGGACTGATGACCTAAGAAGTTAAGTCCCATAGTGCTCAGAGCCATTTGAACCTTTTTTTTTTTTAGGTGGGGAGTGTTTTGAACTGTGGTTTCGTAAGATACCGGTAGAGATCGGGCCTGGAGTATCACTGCCAACCACAGCAAACAACTGCGCTATAGCCACTACTAAATGATTTTTCTATTCTAGGTTGCTTTATGTTGTCGATTTCTTGGTTCAAATGGCTCTAAGCACTACGGGACTTAACTTCTGAGGTCATCAGTCCCCTAGAACTTAGCACTACTTAAACCTAACTAACCTAAGGACATCACACACATCCATGCCCGAGGCAGGATTCGTACTTGCGACCGTAGTGGTCGCGCGGTTCCAGACTGTAGCGCCTAGAACCGCTTGTTTTGAAATGAGTGAAGAGACTAATCCAGGTGCATAAAGCTATTCGAATACGACTTTCATCACAACAAAAGAAATCATCGATCCCTAGGGGCGTTATGTTAGTTCTGCTTTCGAGGAAGCACAGAACGCCGACGTAGGATGGCAGCCCTCCGAGAGGGAAAAGGGGGGGGGGGGTCTTATTGGCCCGCACCGCTCCTTCTTCTTGGGCAGTCGTAAGTTCAGTTTTGTTTACGGTCGCGGCCGACTGTCACGATATGCTGTCCGCATAATATGCGAACTTGTTCATATTGGATAGTACGAAACACATCTGTTCTTCTGCAAGTTCTTTGCTTTTCACATTTTGTGAGGAGGAAGTATGGACCAAAACAAGAAAAAAGAAGTCTCGTAAACATGGGCCGGAAGATGCATACCTTAAGAGCTATAAGCACATGTTCAGTTGAAGAGATGTGTTTCACTCAAGCGAAGATGAATAAGTGCTCATAGCTTTAAAATATGCATTTTAGACCCAATATTTATTAGAAATTTATTTCTTGTTTTGGTCAATACTTTCTCGTCCCAAAGTATCGAAAGCAAAGACCGTGCAGTAAAAGGGATATGATTCATAGTATCGAAAATTGACAAATGCTCATACCTCTTAGGGAATACATTTTAGAGCGCATGTTTACTAGACATTTTTTACTTATTTTTGTATAAGAACCAGGTCCTACTTCTGTCGATGTCTAAAGTCTAAATGATTTTTCGCTTTCAGATATATGGAAGGAAGGACGATTAGGATTTAACGTCCCGTCGAAAACGATGTCATTAGAGACTGAGCACAAGCTCTTGTTGTGTCAAGGATACGGAAGGAAATAGGCCGTGTCCAGTCGAAGGAACCGTCGGGGCATTTGCCAGGAGCGATTTAGGGAAATCACGGGATATCTAAATCAGGATGGTCGGACGCTGATTTAAACCAGAATGCGAGTCAATGCTGAAACCTCGCTCGGTTTCAGATTTATAGCCTCGTGTGCAAGAATACTCAAACGAACTTCTGCAGTGTGCCACGGAAACAGAGCAATCAACAAAATATACATGTAGAGCTACAAGCACAACAATAACGCGCTACCTACCCGACAATGAGTGGCGAGGGTAATTCTGGTACCACTAACTGATTCCTCCTTCCGTATCACATTCGCGAATATCTCGTAGGATGATTATCACGAAACCTCTGTTTTCGCTCTAATTTCTCGAAATTTATCGTTTTCATTTCGCGAGTGGTATGTGGCAGAAAGTAATATTGTTGTGCTTATCTTCTCGGAACGTACTCTCCATGACATATAACGCCTCTCTTCTAGCATCTGCCACTGGAGTTTGTCGAGCATCTATACAACCCACGCTATTACTTTCTCATCGACAGCAATAGAGTTCCAGATGTGTGCAGCATATTTCTGTGAGGAGACAAACTTTTACGGTTGATCTAGAAGAACCAATATGAGACGAAGAAACCTTGAAAGGAAACTCCCACTCAGAAAGTAATAACCAAAACAGGACTAACAGGAAATGAGAACACCGCCCAAACTTCCAACGGAAGAGAAAATAATATGACCTCTAATGAACACGCCGTCTTACTTCTTAACGAGCGATGTGGCGCAGTAGTTAGCACACTGGACTCGCATTCTGGAAGGCGACGGTTCAGATCCCCGTCCAGCCATCCAAAACTGGTTCAAATGGCTAGGAGCACTATGGGACTTAACTGCTGAGGTCATCAGTCCCCTAGAATTTAGAACTACTTAAACCTAACTAACCTAAGTACATCACACACATCCATGCCCGAGGCAGGATTCGAACCTGCGACCGTAGCGGTCGCGCGGTTCCAGACTGTAGCGCCTAGAACCGCTCGGCCACTTCGGCCGGCCAGCCATCCAGATTTAGGTTTTTCCGTGATTCCCTTAATAGCTCGAGGCAAGTAAAGGTATGCTTCCTTTGAAAAGGGCAGAGACGATAATCCCACCAACTAAAGTTTTGAGCGGCAAAACAGTGCTCCAATCTGAGACCGAGATGCAATATGGCCACGGTACATTTGTGCTTTATTCTTTGGTATTTTTTGTCTTCAGAGGAAAGTAAAATACATGATAAAGTTTATCCATATTCCCACAGGCGTGTGCCAGGCGATGAGGCCAGTACTTTACAGCAATGAAATGAGGAGATAGCGACATGAGTTATTCATATAATTAAAGCAAACAAGAAACAAATCTCAACCTACAATCTTCAATATTCAACGTTGTTACTCTTTAGAGATAATTAATGCAGTAGAACACGGAAAATAAATGGCTTAGAATAGTGCATCTTAATACATTACCTGACAGAGAGTAACAGAATACCTATGAATGGACATTAATGTGGGGCGTGCCCACCCTTCGCCTTTATGAGGGCTTGAACTCTGCTGGGAACAATTTCAGTGATATGTCTGAGAAGAAACAAAAGCACACATCCACAACTATAACAAACGACGCCAATGCCCCCCCCCCCCCCCCACGCCAACCAGTGTCAACGTCAAAACCTTTTTCCGAGCTGCCTTGGCGTTACGTCCCGTTCAATTCCGTTTCGTTGACGGCCTTTGTAAATGCCGCCATTTGAAATGTATTGTGGAATGTCTAGACGCTCTGTTCCGCGTCGTGAACTGTGAATCGACCTCTATAGGTCTTGTACACCTATTTACAATGTTTCTCTTTCTTGCCTTTTTCCTCTTCGCTGGTGCTACTGAACCATGTCGTTTGACGGCTTCGCGCCTTTCAGGCTACAACGTCAAACGGACAGAGCTAGTTTCTCGTGATCTCTACAATTTCTTACGGCACTTGACGTGACTTTCACATGGAGCAGTATTCTTCAAATCGCTGTAAGTACATCGAAACTGGTACTTTTTCAATGTATTGGCTTTCGGGCCGTGCCCATTCAGCCATCACAATAGTAATATCAATCATGACAATACGAAAATAATGACAACACAACGCCCAGTCCCCGAGCGGAGAAAATGTCCGACTCGGCCGGGAATCGAACCAGGGATCCTTCGCTTAGCAATCTGCCGCTCTGACTGCGCAGATATCGAGGCGGACGAACTGATACTTCGTATTAGACAGTGTGTTTAGGGTTTCTCCCGTTCCGCTAAGGGGTGAAGCGTAGGAAAAATAACTGCTTAAATACCTGTCAGTCTCATTTTATCTTCATGGTACCTACAGAGGAAATAGTTGGAAGGTTGAAGAATGTCCCTGGATGCGGTCCTAAAAAGCTTTTCATGAAGTTTTATTCGGTAATTTTAGTAATGTATTTGGTCTACTTGCAGATTCCATAGCATCTATGGTACTCTCACAAAAGTAACACATGGTTATGGTCATTCACTCTATCCATATTCATACGTATTCTTATTAACCTTCATAGTTCGAGGTGATATGTGTCCTAAAATCTTATGGCTATTCGATTACAAACCGTACAAGCATATCACGAACAGCCTCTTTAGCAGACTAACTGTAGTTTCAAAGTATTCCACCAGCCAGTCTAAGCCTGCTGTTTACTTTTATCCAACTGAGCTCTCGTGATACACTATGTGATCAAAAGTATCCGGTCACCTGTCTGAAAATGACTTAAAAGTTCGTGGCGCCCTCCATCGGTAATGCTGGAACTGAATATGGTGTTGGCCCACCCTTAGCCTTGATGACTACTTCCACTCTCGCAGGCATACGTTCAATCAGGTGCTGGAAGATTTCTTGGGGAATGGCAACCCATTCTTTACGGAGTGCTGCACTGAGGAGAGGTATCGATGTCGGTCGGTGAGGCCTGGCACGAAATCGGCGTTCCAAAACATCCCAAAGGTGTTTTGTAGGATTCAGGTCAGGACTCCGTGCAGGCCAGTCTATTACAGGGATGTTATTGTCGTGTAACCACTCCGCCACAGGCCGTGCATTATGAACAGGTGCTCAACCGCGTTGAAAGATGCAATCGCCATCCCCGAATTGCTCTTCAACAGTGGGAAGCAAGAAGGTGCTTAAAACGTCAGTGTAGGCCTGTTCTGTGAAAGTGCCATGCAAAACAACAAGGGGTGCAAGCCTCCTCCATGAAAAACACGACCACACCATAACACCACCGCCTTCGAATTTCACCGTTGACACTACTCACGCTGGCAGACGACGTTCACCGGACATTCGCCACACCCACACCCTACCATCGGATCGCCACATTGTGTACCTTGATTCGTCACTCCACACAACGTTTTCCCACTGTTCAATCGTCCAATGTTTACGCTCCTTACACCAAGCGAGGCGTCGTTCGGCATTTACCGGCGTGATGTGTGGCTTATTAGCAGCCACTCGACCATGAAATCCAAGTTTTCTCACCTCCCGCCTAACTGTCATAGTACTTGCAGTGTATCCTGATGGAGTCTGGAATTCCTGTGTGATGGTCTGGATAGATGACTGCCTATTACACATTACGATCCTCTTCAACTGTCGGCGGTCTCTGTCAGTCAACAGACGAGGTCAGCCTGAACGCTTTGGTACTGTACGTGTCCTTTCACGTTTCCACTTCACTATCGTATCGGAAACAGTGGACCTAGGGATGTTTAGGAGTGTGGAAATCTCGCGTACAGACGTATGACACAAGTGACACCCAATCACCTGACCACGTTCAAAGTCCGTGAGTTCCGCGGAGCGCCCCATTCTGCTCTCTCACTATGTCTAATGGCTACTGAAGTCGTTGACATGGAGTACCTGACAGTAGGTGGGAGCACAATGCACCTAATAAGAAAAACGTATGTTTTTGTAAGTGTCCGGATTCTTTTGATACCATAGTGTTAGTTATCCCCAAGCAAACGACTCATTTAGCAAGTAGTCACGCAAAGATTTATCTACGGAACGAAGGCAAAGTTGCACCACAATCGGATAGCACCTTAAATTGCAGGTACTCTCGAGGATCGTGTGAGTCGAATTTCGGATTTAAAATATGCAAAGGGATACCACATAGCTGTTTGGACCGTACCTAGTTTAGAACTGATGCGTTTTAACAACCATTTGGGTTGGTGACTACTTTACTTTCCTTAGTACTGGATGATGATTTAATGCGGTAATGTTTTGTTGTCACCGTGGTATTGTACATATTGTATTATCCAATGCTGGGCATTTAAGACTGGTACAGTTGGTCTCAAGGAAACTGTATGAAATGGAGGACCTGTAAGAGGACAGCTTCCTGGGCAAAGTGTTCAATAAACAGTTGTTGTCAGTAGTCGCCAATTTAAATCAAAATTTTGTTGTACAGGTTTTTTTGTGTCATCAGTCTCCTGCCTGGTTTGATATGCAGCCCGTGACGAATTCCTCTCCTGTGTCAACCTCTTTATCTCACAACAGCACTTGCAACTTACGCCCTCAATTATTTGCTGCCGTCATTTACGGCTTTTGTCCGCTACAGCTCTCTCTAGTACCATGGAAGCCATTACCTGGTGTCTTAAAAAATTTCCTATCATCCTGTCTTTTCTGCGTGTCAGTGTTTTCCACATATTCCTTTCCTCTCCGATTCCGCGCAGAACCTCATCATTCCTTACCTTACCAGTCCACCTAAGTTTCAACATTCGTTTGTTGCATCACATCTCAAATACTTCAATTCTCTTCTGCTCCGCTTTTCCCACAGTCCATGTTTCATTATAATACAATGCTGTGCTCCAAACGTAATTCTCAGAAATTTCTTCCTCAGATTAAGACCTACATTTGATAATAGTAACTTCTCTTGGCCAAGAATGCCCTTTTTGCCAGTGTTAGTCTGTATTTGATGGCCTCCTTGCTCCGTCCGTCATTGGTTATTTTACTGCCTAGGTAGCAGAATTCGTTGACTTCACCTACTTCGTGACCATCAATCCTAATGTTAAGTTTCTCGCTGTTCTCGTTTCTGCTACTTCTCATTACTTTCGTCTTTCTCAGTCCATAGTCTGTACTCATTCAGCAGATAATGGACGAGTAATTCTTCTTCACTTTCACTCAGGATAGCAATGTCATCATCGAATCGTATCATTGTTATTCTTTCACCTTGCCTTTTAATGCCACTTCTGAATCTTTCTTTTATTTCCATCATTGCTTCTTTGATGTACAGATTAAACAGGATGGGCGAAAGACTACATCCCTGTCTTACACCCTTTTTAATCCGAGCACTTCGTTCCTGGTCGTGCACTCGTGTTATTCCCTCTTGGCTCTTGTACATATTGTATGTCACTCGTCTCTCCCTATAGCTTACACCTATTTTTCTCAGAATTTCGAATATATTGCACCATTTGACATTGTAGAACGGTTTTTCCAAGTCGACAAATCTTATGAACGGGTCTTGATTATTCTTTAGTCTTTCTTCCATTACCAACCGCAACGTCAGAATTACGTCTCTGGTGCCTTTACCTTTCCTAAAGACAAACTGATCGTCACCTACAATAGCCTCAATTTTCTTTTCCGTTATTACTGCAAGCAACTTGGATACATGAGCTGTTACGCTGATTGTGCAATAATTCTCACACTTGTAAGCTCTTGCAGTCTTCTGAATTGTGTGGATGATATTTTTCCGAAAGTCTGATAGTATGTCACCAGATTCATACATACGTTTAACTTTAAACCTTTGGGAGGGAAGGGTTCTGGGTAGCGAGTTAACGCATGAGGCTCTCGATAACAGCTACGCCGTGCCTTGATTTCGAAAGGAGTTTCCAAAGAGTGAATTAAAGTCTGTTGTTTTCGAGCCGCAGCAAGTCTCACCTCACAATCTTCATTGGATTCACGAGTCCACATAGTCCTCAGTCTTTTAGCCATTCAGATGTATGCAGGTCGTTTTCTAGGCATTTCTATTCGTAAACAAAACGAAATCAAAATATAATTGTTAGACACCCAAATCACAAAGCAAACTTAATAAATCCGTTTTTCGTAGCAAAGAATATAAATAAAACCTGTCGAAAGAAGGAAAGCAACGTCGGTAAATTTTTAATACACAAAGTGACATCAGTAAATCCGTATATCATAGCCAAGCAAATACGCTGTTAATTTGTATTCGTAAAAATAACATTCCATTGCTTTATTCTTTCACTGACGTTAACTTCCAAAAATGCGTTTGTCACTCGGTTAAAAAAAGCTAACATAGCCGTCTGTTGGTTCTCCGTTGTACTACGAAACTAACAACGTCATCTTTTTATTGGTTCTTTGATGTACTGCGACGTGATGATTAAAAATTCAGACTACTAAGTAGAGCAGGCGATTTTAGATAACACTTTAAATTGTTATATCTTTTTTGTGTTCCGATTACTATGAAATTAAACTGAACTCCACCCGAACAGGACTTGGATGGCCAAACGATACCGAACGGCTGCCGTGTCATCTTCAGCTCACAGGCGTCACTGGATGCGGATATGGTGGGGCATGTGGTCAGCACACCGCTCTGCCGCCGTATGTCAGTTTCCGAGACCGGAGCCACTACTTCTCGATCAAGCAGCTCCTCAGTTTACCTCATAAGGGCTGAGAGCACCCCACTTGCCAACAGTGCTCGGCAGACCGTATTGTCACCCATCCAAGTGCTAGCCCAGCCGCCAGCGCTTAACTTCGGTGATCTGACGGGAACCGGTGTTACCACTATGGCAAGGCCACTGGCATTGTGACCAAATAAGATCTATATGTTGTTCCAAGCTACACTCAAATTACCGATGAAAATCCCATGAAAATTCGTTAATAATAATAATAATAATAATAATAATAATAATAAATAATAATAATACACTACTGGCCATTAAAATTGCTACACCAAGAAGAAATGCAGATGATAACGGGTATTCATTGGACAAATATATTAAACTAGAAGTGACATATGATTACATTTTCACGCAGTTTGGGTGCATAGATCCTGAGAAATCAGTATACAGAACAACCACCTCTGGCCGTAATAACGGCCTTCATACGTCTGGGCATTGAGTCAAACAGAGCTTGGATGGCGTGCACAGGTACAGCTGCCCATGCAGTTTCAACACGATACCACAGTTCATCAAGCGTAGTGACTGGTATATTGTGACGAGCCAGTTGCTCGGCCACCATTGACCAGACGTTTTGAATTGGTGAGAGATCTGGAGAATGTGCTGTCCAGGGCAGCAGTCGAACATTTCCTGTATCCAGAAAGGCCCGTACAGGACCTGTAACACGCGGTCGTGCTTTATCCTGCTGAAATGCAGGGTTTCGCAGGGATCGAATGAAGGGTAAATTCAGATGGCTCCAAGCACTATGGGACTTAACATCTGAGGTCATCAGTCCCCTAGACTTAGAACTAACCTAAGGACATCACACACATTCATGCCCGAGGCAGGATTCGAACCTGCAACCGGACTGAAGCGCCTAGAACCGCTCGGTCACAACGGCCAGCAATGAAGGGTTGAGCCACGGGTCGTAACACATCTGAAATGTAACGTCCACTGTTCAAAGTGCCGTCAGTGCGAACAAGAGGTGACCAAGACGGTAACCAATGGCATCCCATACAATCACGCCGGGTGATACGCCAGTATGGCGATGACGAATACACGCTTCCAATGTGCGTTCACCGCGATGTCGCTGAACACGGATGCGACCATCATAACGGTGTAAACAGAACCTGGATTCATCCGAAAAAATGACGTTTTGCCATTCGTGCACCCAGGTTCGTAGTTGAGTACACCATCGCAGGCGCTCCTGTCTGTGATGCAGCGTCAAGGGTAACTGCAAAAATGGTTCAAATGGCTCTGAGCACTATGGGACTCAACTGCTGTGGTCATAAGTCCCCTAGAACTTAGAACTACTTAAACCGAACTAACCTAAGGACATCACACACATCCATGCCCGAGGCAGGATTCGAACCTGCGACCGTAGCGGTCGTGCGGTTCCAGACTGTAGCGCCATTAACCGCTCGGCCACTCCGGCCGGCGGGTAACTGCAGCCATGGTCTCCGAGCTGATAGTCCATGCTTTTGCAAACGTCGTCGAACTGTTCGTGCAGATGGTTGTTGTCTTGCAAACGTCCCCATCTGTTGACTCAGGGATCGAGACGTGGCTGCACGATCCGTTACAGCCATGCGGATAAGATGGCTGTCATCTCGACTGCTAGTGATACGAGGCCGTTGGGATCCAGCATGGCGTTCCATATTACCTTCCTGAACGCACCGATTCCATATTCTGCTAACAGTCATTGGATTTCGACCAACGCGAGCAGCAATGTCGCGATACGATAAACCGCAATCGCGACAGGCTACAATCCGACTTTTATCAAAGTCGGAAACGTGATGGTACGCATTTCTCCTCCTTACAAGAGGCATCACAACAACGTTTCACCAGGCAACGCCGGTCAACTGCTGTTTGTTTATGAGAAGTCGGTTGGAAACTTTCCTCATGTCAGCACGTTGTAGGTGTCGCCACCGGCGCCAACCTTGTGTGAATGCTCTGAAAAGCTAATCACTTGCATATCACAGCATCTTCTTCCTGTCGGTTAAATTTCACGTCAGTAGCACGTCATCTTCGTGATGAAGCAATTTTAATGGCCAGGAGTGTAATAATAATAATAATAATAGTAATAATAATAATTATTATAATAATAATTATAATTTCGTGTGGCTCAATGGCCTGGTGCAGTTATTTCAATTGGCGGATTACATGTCCCTGACCTACTCCAGTTTTCCAGTTGGATAAAAGGGAATTATGGTTTAACGTGGAATCTGAACCACGTGTCGTTTCTGGCGACTCCTCACCGCTGAGAGGTGAAGGCTAGGTTAAAACGAAGAATGAAAAATGCATGGTCCGACCGAGATTCAATCTCTCGACCTCTCAGTTTCCAGGTACATGCTATACCACTTTTTCGAAACCGTGCAACTTGCTACTAAAAAACAGGGTCGGTGTTAATCCTACATGGTACTGCTATTTTTATAATTACAAAATTCCTTTCCATTCGTTGCTTGTAACAGGGTTTTGCCGGCCGGAGTGGCCGAGCGGTTCTAGGTACTACAGTCTGGAACCGCGCGACCGCTACGGTCGCAGGTTCGAATCCTGCCTCGGGCATGGATGTGTGTGATATCCTTAGGTTAGTTAGTTTTAAGTAGTTCTAAGTTCTTGGGGACTGATGACTTCAGAAGTTAAGTCCCATAGTGCTCAGAGCCATTTGAACCATTTAACAGGTCTTTGCTTGTTTATTTTTCATTAATTAAAAGAAACAAGACCAGCAGGATCACAAAAGTTAAGTAAACCACATAAAGAAACCCTTAGAAAGAGGCCGTGAAACGAATACCACAAAGAACGGTCAGCTCAACCGATACCTTGACGATGAAATAGGAGGTTCAACATATTGGCGAAGAAGACGCGATACCGTGGCATGCCTAACACTGTCAGTATGCAGTAGCCATATATTGGTGAAAGGTGAGTGAGTCTCTGTCGCCCCTCCATCTGCAATGTAATGAACATAGTGGCTCAACAGCTATGCAATTATTTTTGATTTTACCTTCGGGAAGTAGTAAGAGTCTGGACGCCGTGTGGCATCAGCCAAAAAGGCAGTCTCAACTGATCGAATTAAATATATTGTTTCTTAAGTCAGTGCCAGTTCGCTTCGTGACCACGAGAGTTAAATCTATGTTGTAGCATGTCTTATGGCGGGACAGCGATTGCATTGATCCGTGAAACGAAGTCAAATATGAAATAGGCGCTCATTGGTGCATAACAGGTTGTGTACCACTTGATACCACTAGGACACCACTACCATTGGTTCAATAGGAAGGCTAAGATCAAACCACACTATCTTCCAAGAAGTTTGCGGCAATGTCAGTGCCACAGGGTCGCTACAAATAATCCCTACCCGCGCATTAACAAAAATGTAGTGAGATGCTGTCTCTGTAGAATATCATTCCCCAAGTAACTGACAGAATTATGAAATTCACGGACATGTTGTAACGAGAAATTCACTCGACCAACATCGACAAGCTGATCAAGACTGCCCGGACTCAAACCAAAATAATCTAGACGTAACCGTATGGACTGCGTGAGACATAGCACGGTACGCCGAACGAATAACACACACCATTTCCTTTTAACATCGGGAAGCCCCAAATACCCGAGAGAACACGCACGCCAAACCACTTCCAATCGTAATAGAATAGTGTGATTCTTCCATTTAAAAAAAAGTCAATACAGCTGTTTTAGCTCTGTAGCCATCATCGCGGAATGGGGAAAGATCTGAGCGATGTAATATGCTTTGGACAAGACGTAGGTATTCAGGATCCGAACTTTCTGGATCAGGTTAAGGGAACGCCGTTCATGTTCCAGAATTGCTCGTTGTATCTTCTCCGCAACCGACTTCCAATTAAGTGTAGCCATTTGGAGTAGAGAACCATCAATTATAACTACCAAATTTTTATGCCTATCGACTGACGTCGCCCACGAAATGACAGCATTGTCGAAACTTCGTAATTTCATCAATCGACATTTGCCTTCGTTGATGCGGGCACCGGATACAAGGTAAAAGGCTTTCAACGTAGCTTTGAGCAATAAAACCTGAGCGGGAGAATGGAGAAACACCATCACATCGTACCCGTATCCGCAAACCGAGATCGTCTCGCCCAAGTGTGTCCACCCTTGTAACTGAGTGACGATTCTTCGGAGAAGGGGCCCAAGTGATACCGCTAGACCACCAGACCCAACATTCATCTAGTAGTTTTGCAAATTAATGTGTGCAAACAAACAGAGAGACAAGACGGTTTTAGATAAAACTTTAAATTAAGATATCTTTTTCCCGTGATCCGACTTTTGATGAAATGAAGCCATTAGTTTCCCCAAGCCATGCTCAAGTTACCTGTGAAAACCTCATGAAATTTCGTCAATTAATTTTGGAGATTAGCTTGTTTAAAGAGACAGACACGCCAGTTTTACACTTTTATTATTAATATAGATGAAGAAAGAGCGAGAGAAAGAGAGAGAGAGAGAGAAGGAAGAAAGGAAGGAAGGAAGGGAGGGAGGGGGGGAGGGAGGGGAGGATGTCACTTACTTTCTCTGTCCCCCTATCGAGCAATGCGTGCAAGTAAGCTGGAGATGGGGAGTAATGAATAGAGATTAAGGTAGAATACAGTGAAGTATGAGCGGTACTGCACTTGTTAACAAACCACTTCTTGACCGCTAGTGGGTGCCAGCCCAGTTTGCTGTTGTAGTAGCCTCGACCAATTTCAGGTTGGAGGGGGAAGATTTTAATCCTTCTAAATGGGTAGTGGTTGGAACCTACTGGGCGGATTTTAAGGGCGATTAATTTTCCCGTGACCACTGGTATTTGCTAACATTCATGACACTCAAACATTTGAAAGTCTCCTACCAGGAAGCAGCACCGTACAATAGCGCTATAAACGGAAGCAGGAAATGACCAGTGGAAACGCCTACATTCTGGTCCAGCTTCGGATTGCCTGAAAGGCATAAATATTTAATAATTTCGTGGAACAGTCTAGAGATCTCGAAATCGAGGAGTGGGCCGACAGCCATTGCAGTTGTAGGTAATGTATGTTTCTCAAGTCAGTAGTTGGTAACCCGGAGTGATCAACCAAGTTAATTTTTCAGTGCGAAGAGTGTAAAAGAATCGGTAGTGTATTCCCACGAAAATATGCCATTTCAGTGGTTCCAGTTCGAAATCTTTCATGAAACTAGTTAGGTTGGTACATGGCTCTTAATTACTGACTTTTGATTTGTGAGGAGTTTAACCCTGTCTCGCGGGTCAAAGCGACCATTATTTTGACTGATTTGATAGTGTAGCAAAGTAGAGAATTAATCCGGGCCCGCTAATAAACGTTTCCGATTAAATCAGCGAAGCATTACGTTACGTAATTTATCTGATACGTCGCTCATCGTTAATAGTGTGTGGCCGCGGGCGCGAGTGTGATTTCACACAATGTGACAGAAATTCTGTATCTTCAGTCGAAAGACGGCTGCAAGGTAACTAATAGTGTGTATACTCCCCCTTTGCTACTATTACTCGGGGAAAGGTTTCCACCAAATTCTAAAACACAGAATGCGGAATTTGTTCTAGTCGTTCCTTTTGTTGAACGACTGTTTCCAAATTTGTGGTCAGTTTGTATTACACGAAACTGAAAGTCTAGTTCATTTCAAAGATAGTCGCCTCGGATCATATTTGGGGTTTAACAGAGTTCAGTAGTGGGCTTTGAACAGGTCACAGAGGCAAATGATTTCCTACGAACAAAGCTCCAGTGTATAACGAACCTGAATTATGGGGATCTTTGATCAATAGTATATTACGAAGCTAAGCCTGTATGCCGACATTTGCGATCTCACTCTTCTTTAGCTAAGTTGTACCTAAAATTGCAAGTCTGAAGTAAGGAAGGCGAGACTGTGGGATCGGTGTATAGTGCGAAAATATTTTGTGGTGTCACCGCCAGACACCACACTTGCTAGGTGGTAGCTTTTAAATCGGCCGCGGTCCGCTAGTATACGACGGACCCGCGTGTCGCCACTGTCAGTGATGGCAGACCGAGCGCCGCCACACGGCAGGTCTAGAGACACTGACTAGCACTCGCCCCAGTTGTACAGCCGACGTTGCTAGCCATGGTTCACTGAGAATTACGCTCTCATTTGCCGAGACGATAGTTAGCATATCCTTCAGCTACATTTGCTACGACCTAGTAAGGCGCCGTATTCAATTGATATTGAGATTCTATTAATGTATCATCAAGAGCGATGTTCTACATATGTGGATTAAAGTTAAGTATTCCAGAAGCTACGTACTTTTCTTTATAGCATTCATTACGTATCCTGTTTCAGACCTCACGCCAGCATGCGTGAGTTTAAGCGCGTGCCTTTCGGCTTCCTCTCATTGTGTCTAGGCTGTCTTGTCTAGACACAACATATTTATTTAAATTTCACACTTTTCGTAGTTTTCATGCTCTTCTTGGAACATTATTTTTATTTTTGCATTTAAAAGGAGTTGATTAAATTATAAATTCAGGTTTGTTTTATTTGACCATAAATGGCATATATTTCGCACTTTGAAGTACTTTGATTACGACATTTCTCATAACTTTTCATTATCTGTTAAATCAAAAACTGTTATAATTTTTCGAAAGCAGACTCAAGTTTTCATAGAAAAGTCATACGAAAGAAAATATATTTTTTATTATTTTAACGATGTAGCAAACTCTGTAATTTTCACAAAACTCTATTACAAACTTACGTACAATAATAATAATTGTTTTTTATATATTTTATTAACCTCAAGTGGTGTGTTTTCTTTGTAACTGTTGAGTCATGTAAGCAGAAAATTATGTACAAAAGTTAATTTGACCAGTTGCTGGTTCTAGAACAGTATAAAACTTCATGCTGCAATATCGTTCGTCATGCACGCCGAAGGTAGACTTGGTCACGGGTTCGAGTGTTATAGCCTTGTCTAGACATGGAGTTGTAGCTTTGTCTTTGTGCTGTTGATAGAATGTGTGCCAAGTACGACTTTTTATGTTGGTAACTGCAATATCTATTGAAAACGCATTTGGAATGTTTTACGAACATACCTGGGTGTGAAACAAAAGAAAATGCGAATAAATATCTTCAGTAGTGTTCTAAAAACCTGGACCTTTACATCATTCCCTAGGCAAGAAGAAGTTAATTCCACAAATACATTCACGAAATAAGATGAGTATTCTAATTTTTCTTCATTGCATTATCCAATTTGGAACTATTTCTTAACATCACTGTCGCTCATACTATACAGGGTCTCTCTCCTACGAGTCGTCAGGTGCATTTTCTCTGGCGTTTCGTCAGATATTTTCAGTTTCTTTTTTGCAGTGTACAGCTGTAGTTAGCCCTACCAAATATTGCTCATCGCGTCTTCCATGCGAAGCCCACTATCTACGGAAAGCGCCAGTTTGTTTCCTATTACGAACAAAATGATTTTTATAGCGGAATTTTACGTGCACAGTCGATAGAAGAGCCTCAAATTAGTCTAGTGCAATATTATATTTGTCGATAGGAATTAACAGGGACAGTAAAACACGAAGAATAACCAGTACTGCAGCAGCGACCTAATAGTGCGTGGGCCAGGGCGTTGCTGTTGCTGCTGGAGTACTTTTACTTCTTCGTGTTTTACAGCCCATGTTATTATGTAAGATAAGGCGGATATCTCACTAGATTAAATTGGTACCGCTTAATCGAATGGGCACGTAAAATTCCGCTTTAAAAATTATTTTGCTCATAACGAGAAATAAACGGAAGCTCTCCGTCAACACGGGGCATCGCATGAAAGACGACGAGCAGTGTTCGTTTGGGCTAACTCGGGCTACACAACGCAAAAAATTAGTTGCAAATATTTGAAGAATCAGAGGAAATATGGCTGACGTCTCTTAGGAGAGGCATCGTGTATAACTATGCATTGACGTAGCTACCGGTTGATCAAAAAGTCAGTATAAATTTGGAAACTGAATAAATCACGGAATAATGTAGATAGAGAGGTACAAATTGACACACATGCTTGGAATGACATGAGGTTTTATTGGAACCAAAAAAATACAAAAGTTCAAAAAAGTCCGACAGATGCCGCTTCATGTGATCAGAAGAGGTGTCGGTCGATCACGATACACTTGCGACTTCAGGTAACCCCAAAGCCAATAATCGCACGGACTGAGGTCTGGAGACCTGGGAGGCCAAGCATGACGAACGTGGCGGCTGAGCACACGATCATCACCAAACCTCACGCGCAAGAGAACTTTCACGCGTCTAGCAATATACTTTTTTGAACTTTTGTATTTTTTCGGTTCTAATAAAACCCCATGTCATTCCAAGCCTGTGAGTCAATTTGTATCTCTCTATCTACATTATTCCGTGATTTATTCAGTTTTCAAATTTATACTGACTTTTTGATCACCCGGTATATGACTAGCTGAAAAAAAATGGCTCTGAGCACTATGGGACTTAACTTCTAAGGTCATCAGTCCCCTAGAACTTAGAACTACTTAAACCTAACTAACCTAAGGACAATACACACACCCATGCCCGAGGCAGGATTCGAACCTGCGACCGTAGCAGTCGCGCGGTTCCACACTGTAGCGCCTAGAACCGCTCGGCCACTCTGGCCGGCAGCTGAAAAAATTACAGTTAATTACCATCGAATGGCTTTTAATGGACGTAGGGAGCAGCAGTGGTAGAAGTGGTCCTCGGTTTTTCGGACGGGTGCTTTACCATTATAAGACAGAAAATGTCTGATTCTAAACTGGCGCCACATTCTGGGAACTATGTTGCAATTTATAGTGATTTCAGTCAACACCTAAATTCATTTTGCCATTGTGCAAATCTAGTAGGTAACCAGTTGAAGACTGACCTCGTAATAAAAAAACCGATTAACCAAGTTTATTCATTCAGTAGGACGTGTTTTGCATTTATAAATCTGATAGACTTGAATCTAAAACCATGTTACATATGCACGTACATGTTTCTTCTTTCCCATTTCCTCACTTACATTTATTATTATGTTCATTAAGTACACCGTTTGGTGGAAACCGGCCAACAATAGAGGAAAAAATGAAGTGTAGCGGCATTCACGAAGTCGAACAGATGCACCCTCAACAACAGCAGCAGTTTCTGTTTTATACACAGGATTTAGTTTAGCTTCTGTTCTCACGTGCTTTAGCGGAGAAGTGAATTGCATCTATTTATTTTAATATATTAAATAGTGTATAATAATTTAAGTTTTTGCGTAAAATTTAGAGCATCTGTATTGTGTGAGCTGACTTTCGAATGTAGTAAAAACCGGTGGTACTGTAGCAGCGGAACTTAGATTGTATCCAGCGACTCCTTGGGTTACAATTATATTGCTTGTGGTATAGACAAAAATTAAAGATGGATAGGGACTGCGTTTGTTGTGCACGGATATAGGCGGAATTGACCACTGTCTGTAAACATCTAGAAGCTGTGTTGGCCACAGTCGACAGGCTTCAGGCTGCTACCCTGGGCTGCGGTGCCATTGGGGCGTCTGAGAGAAATGCTTTGGCTCGTCTGCAGCCTACAGTGTCGCCTGGGATCCCTTAAGTCGCAGTGCTGCAGATTTGAGCGTTCCGGATGGCCGATACTTGCCTGACGATAACTGACAAACAGTGGCGTGGACGCGAATCTCTGTGCGGAAGGAGAAAGTGGGCACTGTCCGCATGGTTGTCCTCCTCCGGCTTAAAAACAGGTTTGAGGTATTGCTCACTGGTGAAAGTACATCTGAGCCAGCACCTGTTAGGACTGCGGCCGATCTTCCTGAAAAGTCCGAACAAGCGCAGAGGATGTGATTGCTTGTTATTGGGATCTCCTGTGTAAGACAGGTGATTGGGCTCCTTCGGGAAATAGTGAGCAAGTCGGGAAATGAGGTTAGTTTCCACTCTGCCTATTTGCGGGGGCCACCTCCGTGGTGTGGTGGAGGCTTTTCCAGCAGCGATTGAACCATCTGGATGCACCTGGCTGCAAGATGTTTCAAATGGCTCTGAGCACTATGGGACTTAATATCTGAGGTCATCAGTCCCCCAGAACTTAGAACTACTTACATCTAACTAACCTAAGGACATCACACACAGCCATGCCCGAGGCGGATTCGAACCTGCGACCGTAGCCGTCGCGCGGTTCCAGACTGAAGCGCCTAGAACCGCTCGGCCACACTGGCCGGCGCACCTGGCTGCAAATCTTGGTTCACGTTGAGATGAATGGCGCCTGCCGCCTGTGTTCAGAGACCGTCCTCTGTTCCTGCAGCCAGCTGGCTGCTCTGGCGAAAACAGCTAGACTCGCTGACGGTGTGGAACGCCAGTTAGCGTTTCCCAACATCGTTCTCATAACAGAACGTAAAAATTTGGAAATTTGTGGTAAGTTCCTATGGGACCAAACTGCTGAGGTCATCGGTCCCTAGGCTCATACATTACTTATTCTAACTTAAACTAAGGAGCGTCTATGGAAAGGTCTCACAACGAGTCTCGCTTATAAAAGGTTACGATGCCCACATAGTACAGCGAACAGAAATTTGGGTGCTGTCTGATATTACGATCGCTAAAATTCTAAATTCCAATTGGAATATTTATCGCACGATTGGTTGAACGTCAGTGGTGAAGGCGTGTTGTAGACGTAAAAACTATAATAATGTCTGGTGACGTTAATGCAGATTCCGAATGCGGAATAATTTGGATGAGGGTAATACGTGTTATTCGGTTGCTTTTATAGACGCCTTCTCACTCCCCCCCCCCCCCCCCTTCTGACTTGGAGCAATAGTGGCGGAATACATCGGGGAAAAGTCGAAGGTTTCGCGTAAATTTTCTGGTCATGTAATAGTACTGAGAGGAGATTTCAACCTTCCATTCGAGACTGGTAGATGCAAGTCTTTAAGACGAGTAGTAGGGGTAGGTAATTATGCGAAACTGTTCTTGATGCTTTATCCAAAAATTATGTAGAGCAGCTAATGAGGGAACCGACTTGTGAAAATAATGTATTAGATCAGATTAATTTTATCCATTACGGATATTTTAGAACCTGTGACTGTTAATTGAATGTAAATACATAAAACTGCAACCAGTCACTTTTTTGAATAGTTATTTATTATTCCATGAACCGGTTTTCGAACCTTTTCAGGTTCATCTTCAGATGGTTTCTCAGTAGTTACATACTTATGTCCAGCATAATGCTGGATACTGGCTCTGTGACAAGAAGATGGAACATGCTTTACTGTATCGCCATGAGTGTTGTTTATCTGTCGATATGGATCCAAAATTTAGGTTCGTTCTTACTGCGACCGCATGGGCGGCGCTTTTCTGTTAGTGTCCATCTGTCTTCTTCCATTGTGATGGGCAGTTGGTACATCACTTCACACACTATTACAAAATATGTATGCATTTACACTGTGATAGCGAAACTTTGCCAGGATCCAGCATGTGCTAAGCAACTGTGGTTTGTTACAGAGATCTTAATACAAAGATATGACATAGGCTTACTTTGCTCAGAGATGTTATTTGTTTTTGCCCGTATATCGACTTTAATCCGTACAAGCAGAAACACATAACATCTCGGACCAAAGTACGCGAATGTCATATCTTCGTATTAAGATCTTTGTAACAAGCAACAGTTGTATAGCACATTCTGGATGCTGGCAAAGTTTCGCTATCACACTCCAAAACCCAGGCGATCATTGTAGGCAAAACCACCCCTTCCTTCCGCCTCCTTGATTTCTATCTCACCATCTATGGCCGTCCTATCGCCCTCACTCCCACCCTTAAGTACCTTGGCGTCACCCTCGACCGTCGCCTCTCCTGGACTCCCCATTTCCGGACAATCCAAGCCAAGGCACGCTCCCGACTCCGTCTCCTCAAGCTCCTTTCCCCGTACGTGGAGTCTGGACCCCTCCACCATCCTCCACACCTATAAATCCCTCATCCGCCCTATCCTTTGTTACGCCCATCCGGCCTGGATCTCCGTCCCCCCCCCCCTACCTTTTATAAATCCCTCCAAATCCTTGAACGCCATGCTCTCCGCCTCGCCTATCCCATCCGTCTCCCCTCCCCCACGCGGATCCTGTATGATCTCATCCCCTTCCCCCAACTCCTCCTTTTCCTTGAAAGGATACGGATCCTGTACACCTCCTGCAAACTCGATCCTCCTCATCCGCTTGTCTCACTCATCCTCTCCCACCCCCACCCACTGCCGCACCTGTATTCCCACGTCCCACCCGGTCTCCATCTTTCCACCCTCCTCACCCTCTCCCAAGGTGGCTTCCGCCAGCTCCCCCTCCCTGATGATGTCCTCCTCCCCTCCATCTACTCCTCCTATCAACTTTGATCCTCCCCCCCCCCACATCCTGTGTCCTTTCCATTAGGCACCCTCCCTCCCTTCTTTCCTTTATCCCCATCCCCTCCCTCCTTCCCTCTTCCCCCGGGCTTTCCCTCCCCCTTCCTCCCTTCCCCCTATCTCCCCTGCCCATGGCTTCTGCTCTTCCCTCTCCCTCTCCCCCCCCCCCCTCCTCCTCTCTTGGCAGGTCCCCGGACTCGTACATGGATAGTGAACATTCGCGCGCCGGAGATCAACGCCTCGTGTTCTGTGTGTGCCGTCGTTTTGTGCTTAAGTGATTCAGTGTTATTCGTTTTGTGCCCCTACGTTCACGTGTGACAATTTTCGTCTCTGTGTCGAAGTGTCTGAACAATTTTATCTTGGACTCTACGCCCGTGAACGGCACCTTGAAAGGGTCCTGTAGCCACCTTTCATTAGTCCGGTAGCCAATTTCACAAGTATTTCTCTTTCTTTTCCTTGTTTCTCTTTTCTCTTTACTCTCATAGTGGCGTGATTGAATGAATATGGTTGTGTGTCACGTTGCTAGACGGTGGCGTAGTCTGCTGCAGAAAGTCTGCGATAGTCGTACAGATTCAGCAGCCCTGGTACAGAATAGCCAACTCTCGTAGTGGTCAAGTAGGCAAAGAGGTTTGCCCTACTTGTGAGAAATCCACCTGCGTTAGGTTGGTGGCGGAAATGGCATCTTTAGGCTTTCCGGTCCACGCGGAGCGTGGAGGAGGCTGGAGAGGAAAAAGGGGGCAGTCTGCCGCCGGTACGGGAAGCGTCCACAGCTGTGCTCCAGTCGAAGAAGGGTGAGTTAGACTGACCGCGTGGCGCGCTGTTACTTGGCGAGGGGAGAGCTGTTAGCTTTTGGTCTCGCTTTTCAAATCTGGAAGATTGTTTTGCCTTGTCGCAGCAAGGAATGCAAAACTTTGGCAGATTTTTCTTTTAGCAAATTTCTGTAGCAGACTTGGACCCGCCGGAAGAGCGCCACACAAAGTTGTCGATAAGAAGTGAGCACTCGCTTCTGTATGAATGTGTTTGCCTCAGCTGTGCCTGCATGAGCTTTCATTTTTCTAAAGATTTAGAGCCTTGCCTTCTCGTAAATTTTCCTTGCTTTCTGTGTCTTTCGTCCGTGGGGAGCCAACCACGTGGTAGAACATTATAGTTGTTGGGCTACCGGCATCACTAACTGTCCGATCGCATGTTTGTTTTAGATAATGTTAACATGATTGTGTGATGTGATATTGTTGGAATTTGGGCACTATGCCTAGAAATTGTCTCCACAAACCACGGGTTATCAGGAATCGTGTATATGCCTCACGTCCTTATCTTAGGAATAAATGATTTTACCTACAATTTTCTCTTGTGTTCCTACATTACGTTTTTGCACCTAAGCCACTCACCTCGTAGCTTTCCCGTTAGCACATCCAATGCGTTTCCTTATGCACAGGTCCAGTGATTAGTCTCCCCATGTATTTCATAACAAATTCTTTAGGTTAAGTCTTATTTTCAGGTGTGTTGCTGGGAGCTGATCTTATGCAGTGTTCATGCATTTTCTATTTTATTTTAAATGTTTGATTGTCGTGAACAGTCCACGGGCAATACTATTAATTACATCGTATCCGCTATGAGTGACCTCACAACGTATGCATTTTTGTGAGTTTTTGGTCTGTGATCAAGTTTATTTATTTTCCGACTCGACCAAACCTTCGATTAGTTGTATGGTTAGAGTCGGTGGCGACCCTAATCTTCTCAAGTTAACTTCACAAGCAATAAGCATTTACAGTCCCAATAATAACGTAATAACCGGTTAGTTACAACCTTGTATTTTAAATAAGTGTTTGTCTCCGTTTATATGTCCACCATGTTTTTTCTTTAAATGTCTTCATTTGTATATTTGTGTTCTCTGCGGCTAAAGAGCGGCGTCGTATGCAGCTGCAGGCCTGCCTGTAATACAGGTTTCAAAATAACAATAAAGAAACAAAAAAAAATTCGCTATCACAGTGTAAATGCATACATATTTTGTACAAGTGTGTGAAGTGATGTACCAATTGGCCTTCACAATGGAGGCAGACAAATGGACACTTAACAGAAGAAAGCCTCCCATACTGTCGTAGTAAGTACAAAACTAAATTTTGCATCTATACCGACAGATAAACTATACTCATGGCGATACGTTAAAGCATGTTCCCTCTTCTTGTCATAAAGACAGCACCCAGCATTATGCTAGAAATAGATATGTAACTTCGGGAAAACCATCTGAAGATGAACCTTAAAAAGTTGAAAACCAGTTTAGGGAATAAAAAATAAATATTAAAAAAGTGACTGGTTGCAGTTTTATGTACTTACATTCAACGTATTAGATCTCCTCGTCACCAACAGGTCTGACGCGTTCGACTCAATTAATGTAGAACAGGGAATCAATGGTCATAAGGCCGTTACAGCATCAATGGATACGGCTGTGATTCGGAATATAAAAAAAAATGATAGGAAGATTTTCTGCTTAGTGAGAGCGACAAGAAACATTTCAGATTACCTGAGCAGTTACCATGAGAAGTTCATCTCCAGCACTGACACTGTTGTGTATTAATGGACAATGTTCAACAGTGTTGTGTATGCATGTTAGAGAGAAATTTGCCGAGAAAATTTGTGAGGCGTTGAAAAGACCCGGCGTGGAAAAGACCCGTCGTGGTTCGTTAGCCGTGTTAGAAAGCTACTGTGAAAGCAAAGGTAGCTTCACTGCAATTTTAAACGTTGCCAAAGCTTGTATCTCTGACGTCAGTTTGTATTAGAATTTTGGAACGTATTTTATGCGCGCGTATAAAAGATTTGTGGATACCGGAAATCTCTTCTGTGGAAATCTCTTTTGTAGAAATCAACATGAATTCAGAAAACAGCGATCGTGCGAAACTCAACTCGCTCTGTTCGTTCACGAGATCCACAAAGCTGTAGATCCCGGCGCCCAGGTGATGCCGTGTTGCTTGACTTTCGGATGGCGTTAGATACAGTTCCACACTGCCGCGTAATTAATACAATACGGGCGTGCGGAATATTGGACCAGCTATGTGATTAGACTGAAGAATGTGTAGTAAACGGAGCACAGAATGTAATTCTCAACGGAGAGGAATCTCCAGACGTAAAACTAAGGTCGGGAGTACCTCAAGCGAGTGTTAGAGTATCATAACTTTTGAAGATGTAAATAGCCTGCTGGATGATAGAAGTCACAGCACACAATCACTGGAACTAGTTACATCCATAAAAATCTAGAAGTATGCGTACAAAGCGATTCAATAAAATTTGTAGCGGGTAAGGCAGATGCCAGACTGAAATTCGTTGGGAGAATTCTCAGGAAATGTGAACCAGCTAGAAAGGAGACAGATTACGAAACACGCTTTCGACCAATACATCCTGCATGCAGTGTGGGATCCGTACCAGGTAGGACTGATAGGGGAAACAGAGAAGATGCAAAGAAGAGCAGCGCTTTTCTTTACACGTTCATATAGTAAGCGCCAAAGCGTCACGGAGATGCTCAGTCGACTCCAATGGTAGACGCTATAAGATATGCTTTCTGCATCATGGTGAGGTTTACTGTTAAATTTCAGAGTGTGTACGTTCCTAAAAGAGTCAACGAATATATTGCTTCCTCCTACATGTATCTCGTAAAAAGATCATGAAGGTAAAATTAGAGAGATTTGAGCTCACACGGAGGCTTGCCAGCAATCGTTCTTCTCGCGAATCATTCTCGAGCAGAACAGGAAAATGGGAAGTGACAGCGGTAAACGAAATATTCTCCACCACGCATTGTAAGTAGACTTGAGTATAAATGTAGATGTAAATCGATTTATTCAAATAATATGCATAGCCACTGAAACCACGACTTCTTGTAATCGCAAGGGATACTTTGTTCACGGCTTGTCGGAACATTACGACTTGTTCCAACAACGACGTGTTTTTAAATTACCCCTTCGAGCTGTTAAACGAAAATGACATCTGACTCTTCTTTTTAGCTTCAGTTTATCGACTTACTTGTGACTCATGCTAAATTCATTGTTTTCTTACCTCTACGGTTAGACTCTCATTTATAGTATGTGAGGATTCCTTTACGTTTGGCGGAAAAGTGACACACTACAGATTTACAGATGAATAGGAATTCAGGTAATCGAATCACAGAGTTGCCGGCGCTCTCGTGTTGAGGAGGAGTAGAATCATCTACCAAGACTACAAAGCTGTTTACCGACACGTTCACAGACTTACAAACATAGCGTACCATGATCTACCGTTAGTTATCTTAATAAACAGGTTGTTTCACAGACATACAAACAGTGCGCGCCATAATATGCCGTTAGTTATCTTAGTAACCAACGGGCTTGCCGCAGTGGTAACACCATTTCCCGTCAGATCACCGAAGTTAAGCGGTGTCCTGCAGGGCTAGCACTTGGATGGGTGACCATCCAGTCTGCCGAGCGCTGTCGGCAAGCGGGGTGCACTCAGCCCTTGTGAGGCAAATTGCGGAGCTACTTGATTGAGAAGTAGCGGCCCCGGTCGCGGAAACTGACCTACGGCCGGGAGAGCGGTGTGCTCACCACATGCACCTCCATATCCGCATCCAGTGACGCCCGTGGGCTGAGGAAGACGCGGCGGCCGCCGGTACCGTTGGGTCTTCGTGACCCGTTCGGGAGGAGTTTAGTTTAGTTTAGTTAGTTATTTTAGTAAACAGTTTCGCTGAGATAGAACACTTACAATTATTATTCCTATTTTTGTGGCTTTTGTTAATAGTGCCGCTTTATGTGGCTCATTTGGTTCTATAAATTCCTTACAATGAACAACACGTTTGGTTGTGTTATCTTTTATATTGACTGTAGTCTCGTCTTTTCAATAGACAGCTGCAAACTTAGTGTTCTGGTATTTCTCTTTGTGCATTCATTTCTGCTGTTGCAGTTTCAAAGTCTCTAGTCACCTTGATTGTGATTGAGTTACTGATTATTGCCTGCCGGAGTGGCCGAGCGGTTCTAGGCAGTAGTCTGGAACCGCGCGACCGCTACGGTCGCAGGTTCGATTCCTGCCTCGGGCATGGATGTGTGTGATGTCCTTAGATTAGTTAGGTTTAAGTAGTTCTAAGTTCTAGGGGACTGATGACCTCAGGGTATGAGTCCCATAGTGCTCAGAGCCATTTGAACCATTTTTACTGATTATTAGTTTATACAGTCGGACTCTAAGTTAACTAATCTTCTCCAAAGCACACCGTAATCAGAGTACAAAACAGTGCGAAATGTAAATCGTTCCTGTTAGGTCACAAAATACTGTAGTACGAGTTCTTGCAAGGTAAAATATTAAGGTTGGAAGTCCAGTTCATCTACATCTACATCTACATCGATACGCCGCCACCCACCGTGTGTGGTGGAGGATACTTTTTAGTGAATGTTCAAATTTTAATAATTAAACCAAAAATTTCAGTGACCATTAACTGTTTTCGTTAACTGTTTGGACCGTCTCCGTAAGTGAATTTTCAGCGTAGATAGGTGGCATGTGAAGAACCCAGGTTCGATTCACGGCATTGCAGAGGATTTTTACTTGGTAGGAGAACTGGTACGGGATGCACTCAACCTCGTGATGCCAATTGAGGAGCTTCTTGGATGAGAATTAGCGGCTCCATGGTCTCGAAAGTCGGGAAAACAGCCGAGAGAGCGATGTGCTCATCATGTGTCCCTCCATACCGCAAGGCAGAGGATGTTAACGGAGGTCGGTCCGACGTCCCTTGGGCCTTCGAGGCTTGGACGAGGAGATTTTTTGATCAACTATTTCGTGAGAAAACTATTGAATCAACAATTATCTGTAGTACTGATTTATTATAGCTGTGCGTCCACGCCCGTACACGACGCAGCATCTGGCCTTCTGCTTAATGTTTATGATGACGTATCTCCTGAACTGTATGTCATACAACGATATAATTTTGTAGGTACATTCAGCGGCATATGTGTATATTGTCTACAAAATGTGTGCAAATGTAATTAATAGCGACGAAGTAATAAATTTAAACGTTATGCATGATGCAGCAGTTTGTCACGCATCTCATTGTTTATGACGTCACATCACCTGAACTATGTGTTGTAGAGTGATATAATTTTGCACTTACATTCCGTGGTATATGTGCATACTATCTGTAAAATGTGTCACGACTACAGTTAGTAATGAAGAAGTAATAAATTACAGTTTCATGCGGTACTTTACTGCATGAACAGCGGAAAAATAGTAAGCGATAAACATTTTTTCTTTCGTCATTTTTAGCGGTTTCAGAGAGAAAAAAAATTGTAAAGGTTTGAAATTATGTGTAAAGTTTGGTGCATTTCACTAAGTACTCTCATTCTGAAATACTGGGTAAATAAACTCTGGGAATTCATGCGTCGCGAGCGACGCTCCTTATTCACTCACACTCCTACCCCTTTATAGTTAGGTGGTTCTTACCCCCACTGCGATTATCACCTGACAATAAGGTATATGTGTACCAAGTTTGCTTGAAATCGGTCCGGTGGCTTAGGAGGAGATGTGGAACACACACACACACACACACACACACACACACACACACACACACACACACACACATATCCATTTTTATAAAATGCATGGATTTAACTTTCCATGAAACTAGACTTCAGTTACAACATTGTGCAACAGTTAAATTAGGAACCTTTTTAACTAGACTCTATCGGCAAATGGTTTTTCAAGATAACAGAAATTTCTTAGTCTTTTTTAAGAAAATAAAAGTTTTATTTTTATAGCTATGAAGCTCTATGGAGCTAGGTAAATTAAAAGATCGGAACCAGGAACCTATCACAGGTAGCATGACGTTGGTCAAATAACAAGATGTACCCATACGAAATTTAAGCTATACTGACAAAATAACAATCATAAATACCGGCCCATGTGATTAGAGTACGAAACGAAACAGTGCATTGCCTGCAAGCGATGATTCGAACCCCTGTGTCGTCGTTATCGAAAATTAAACTATAATTTAGTGACAAAAGAAAACTCCGTAAATACTGGCCCATGTGACCTGCACTACTAAAACAGAGAATACATTGCCTGGAGGCGATGGTTCGAAGCACTGCGTCGTCGTCGTCGCCGCCGCCGCCGCCGAGTGACGTGGATTTAGCCTCAGCATTTAGATGGGTCATACACGGTACTTCTTCTAACAAACGCCGCGGAGCACTGTTTCAACATTTTACATCCTCACCAGCGGAACCAGCGACCGTCCGAGGCAATAAACCCATTTAACTGTATAGATTTTAGCCTCGTATACGATCCGGTATGCGCTCGCTATGACGACTAGCTGAACTTTATCCTCAGCTTTACAGACGGCTATTGTTTTCGTCTACAGCCGTTTGCGCTTTGCAGTTGAAAGCTGTCAAAAGCGCCACTAAACGTTAGGGATATTCTTAAGTTGACTCGGCTGTAGGAGGGTCTTATTAGTAAAGAATGAACGTATTAAAACTTCATGCATGGTGGGGCATTTTTTCACGCAGCTCTGTGTTTGTGACGTCACATCTGTTGAACTACGTGTAGTACAGTGATATATTTGTGTTGGTACATTCGGCGGCATATTTGGATGCTGTTTCAAAATATGTTGCGAATAGAGTTGGTAGCAAAGAAGTAATAAATTTAAACATCACGCACATTGCGGCAGTTTTTCACGAAGATCGGTGTCTTTGAAGTAATGTCTCCTGAACTATGATAGGTAGATGGTTCTTACCCCCACAGCGATTGTTTCCTGACAGTAAGTAATATGTGTACTTGTATTGTTGAAATTGATACAGAGATGTGGAACAAATGGTTCAAATGGCTCTGAGCACTATGGGACTTAACATCTGTGGTCATCAGTCCCCTAGAACGTAGAACTACTTAAACCTAACTAACCTAAGGACATCACACACACCCATGCCCGAGGCAGGATTCGAACCTGCGACCGTATCAGTTGCGCGTCTCCGGACTGAGCGCCTAGAACCGCGAGACCACCGCGGCCGGCTAGATGTGGAACATACACAGATTCATACATACATATGTTTTATAATATATGTACATTATTATTATTATTTTTACTGCTGGAACTTGAATTTCCCGATGTCTCAAGCAGAGAAAAAGTACTATGTGTAATGTCGGACGTTAAATGTGATGAGTGAGTCAACGTAGCTGAGAAGAATATGACAAGAAAGGCCTCTGCTCAGAAACTTGGCAAACATATGTGGAAGGCTGAAGGGAAGCCGTAAGAAACTCAGAAGAAGTAGTAAAGCAAGGGGTAGCAGGCGGCAACTTCCCTCTTTGGGCGGAGTGCTTGGGTTCTCACGAATTTGTCGTCCAGGCGCGCCGAAGCGGCCAGCTGGGGACGCAGGCAGTTGTCCGCTGTCGTATTAGGAGTGAGGCGTGCGTGACGGACCGCCGCCATTGTCTGTGCTGCCTTATGTGGACGCGACGCGACGCTGGCGGCATTTTTAATTAATTGCGGCACTGGTCCCCGCGGTCTTGCCCTGTCATCACAGTGGCGCATGCGGTCTCTCTAATGGCTCCCGCTCCACTCATTTCGGCATATCGATTCTTCTCTACGATGCGATAACTTTCATCATTTTCCAAGTTTTGACACTCGGTTATCGTAGCTGACCCAGATTAGCCACGCATCACCTTGTAACAAACAGAATTCCTAATGGCTGTGTCACGCGAGCTAAAATTTCGAATTATTTATCATTTTTACTGCAGCAAGTCCTAACACCGTGACTTAATGCGCGACTAGAAGACATGAACTACGCTAACAAAGTGGTAATACGAGTGCTATTTTTGTTTTCGTAGTCCGATCGGTCACGGGACGGCAACCACAGTGAAAATCAAAAATATTCTATTTGAAACATTTAGCTACACCTTCCAGCTATTTTTCTACATAGTCGCCGCTCCGACTTACATATATGCCATAGCATTCTGCCAACTTACTGCCAGTTCTCTAAACTGGTCGGCAGCCCGCTGTCTGTGACAAAACACTGTCTTCATGCCCAGAGGTTCATGTGACCAAATGAAAATCAGACACCTGTTTGTAGGTGATCAAACATTTCCCATCTAAAACACTGCAGGAGAGTCTTCGATGCGACTGCAGTGTGCGACCGAGCATTGTCATGAAGGAGGACAGTGCACGATGGCAACATTCCTCTTCGCTTGTTCTGAACTGCCATACTTAGACAATTTGCTCGAATCGTCTGATCCCCTCGCCGAACAAGATCATCGGTTGACAATCGCTTCCTTCTCTGACCGCTTGCATCGTGAACCACTGCACATCGTGCTTCAAAGTTCCTGCACTATAGCCGCACTTTGCTTTCACGCATGACAGTTATGTTATGTAGTCTGCATTAAATCAGGCGGAATCACTCAGCATGAAGAAATCGAATGACAGCACGAACTTCACACTTGGCGGGAGACTATTGTTCCAGGCATATTTACGTTCACAACCTGTGCTCAGAACTGAAAAGAAGGCTGAGAAGTTATTCACAAGGATTTGTGTTGGTACATTTCAGATGAGCTTTATTATCGCTTCTTAATGCAGATGAGAAAGTACCTCGCCCCAAACTGTTCAGCCGGACGGTGTGGCCGAGCGGTTCTAGGCGCTTCAGCCTGGAACCGCGTGACCGCTACGGTCGCAGGTTCGAATTCTGCCTCTGGCATGGATGTGTGTGATGTTCTTAGGTTAGTTAGGTTTAAGTAGTTCTAAGTTCTAGGGGACTGATGATCTCAGATGTTAAGTCCCATAGTGCTCAGAGCCAGCCCAAACTGTTCAACTCCGACGAAGTACGGTGCCCATTTGTCAAATTTTGTATACTGAGAGAATTATTCAACGGCCGTTCCACTGTGGATACACAGGTTCCCGTCAGTCAGCAGAAGTTAAGCACTGTCGAGCGTAGTTGGTACCATCGGTGACCATCCGCGCTGCCATGTGCTGTTGACCTATCGGGTGCATTCAGCCTAGTGATGGTAATTGAGGGGTTACTTGACCGAATAGTTTCGGCTCCAGGTAACGAAAACTGACAACGGGCGTGAGAGGGATATTATGATTCGACGCCCCCTCCTTCTCCACATCCGATGACACCATTAGGCTGTGGATGACACGTCGGTCGTTGGGCCTTCCGAGGTCTGTGAAACAGCGTTTAGTCTAGAGAGAGAAGTAGATAAATGCGTTAATCTCAATACCTGTTATATGCTTGGGCTACTCGGAAAGTAAAGTGCGGTCGGTCGTGAAATGGAAAACACAATGAAAATCAAAAATGTTTTTTGGCAACCGTTAGTTACACCTTCCAGCTACTTCTCTACTTAGTCGCTGCTCCGACTGAGACATTTCTCGTAGAATTCTACCAACTTTTCAATACGCTCGTCATAGAAGGCTGCCGCCTGTGCTTTCTACCAATTCTCTATGCCGATCTGCAGGTTGTTGTCTGTGCTGAAATGTTGTCTTCATAGACAGTGGTTCATGTGAACAGTGAAGAAAATTAGAGGGAGCGAAGTCCTGGCTGTATCGTGGGTGATCTAACACTTCCCATCGAAAACGCTGCCGGCGTCCTTATTGTTCCTGCAGCGTGCCGCCGAGATCTATCATGAAATGGGAAACGCGTGACAGTTATGCTGTGTAGGCTGCATGAAATCAGGTAAAATCCCTCACAGACACTATTACTGTGCGGGAGACACTATTTTCTAGGCATCTTTACATGCTCACTGTGAATTCAGAACTGAAGAGGGCGTCGTGACGCGATCGGTGGGCGTTCTACAGACACTGTGCAACACATCTGCACAAAGCGTCGTCGGATGTACACTGAGGCTTTAATTTTGAGAACAGTCGTACCTTGAAGAAAAAGCTCTTGTAGTAATTGATTTATTTAAGGAGATCAAATACTTATTGATTTATGGATTCCATTGGTACACACTGCAGTGTTGTGTAAATGAAAAACCAGATTTTTTAAAAAGGGTATCGGAAATAAGCAAAAACTGCAAAAAAGGTTTCCATACATGACAGGTTCGTTGCCATGATGGTCACAGTGGAGACTGTGATTGTCTCAGTCCATAACTGTCATGCACACAGAATTCTTTTCACTGCACTGTAGCTGGCACATGTTTCCAAACATTAGCAATGGCACTCTTAAAATATTCCTTTCGTTCGTGTCTTGGTACCTCCTTGGCGTTGGACCGAAGACACACTGGCGTCCTGAATCCACACATTCCTGGCGTTGAGCGGCGCGCGAAACAAATTTCGTGACGTACTGCTCAGCTAATTTAATCGGAAACCTTTATTAGCGCACCCACATTAATTCTCTTGTCTGCTACATTACCAAATCATTCTCAATATAGGTCGCCAGCCTCGCTTTGACTCGGAAGATTAGGTTGTACCTTTCACGACTCCAGTGTCAGTAATCGAAACCCTGTAGCAACCCAACTTATTTCTGAAAGATTCCAAGATTCGATCACTGGTCTGAAAAAAGTACACCGCTTACACTACCTACTCTAGATGCAACTGGTTCCTAACAACGGCCACTTCAACGCCAGCAAAGGCATCCTCTCACGAGACGTGGAAACGTTCTTGGACGAGGAACTGGTGACGTCACAGCGTGGAATTTTGCGTTCCGCTACACTGCGAAGCATGAAGAATCTGCCATTCAGATTTTTGCTTCATGGAGAGGAACGTGGGTAATGGGTTCACCCTCGGTTTTATGTCACAAGCAGTACTTAGGAGACACCAGATTGGATTAAATAATATGAAGTTCTAGTACAATTAGGTATAATAATAAAATGACTGCAAACCACACAACAGTAATCAAAAGCTTCTCATATTTGATGCTTTTCAAATTTTTACTTTCAGGCTATAAAGAACTAGCGTGTCGAGGATCTCTCGAAAACGCCTCGTTTTTAGTACAATTTGTTATAATAATAATATGACTATGAACCACATATCAGCAATCAAAAGCTTCTCATATTTGATGCTTTTCGAATTTTTTTCGAATTTTAACTTCCATGCTGTAGTTACTGTCTGTAGACACTTGTAAAAATCGTATACGATGTAACATGGACTCTGTTGTAATGTTGAAACTGTAGCGTAATTTGTATCGTGTTGAACCACGAAGAGAAAGATAGCAAGTTCGCATTCAGCTACATACTGTTTTTTTTTTTAATCTTTCGTTTTCTAAGGGATTCTGAGAGATTATTATTAGTTTAATAGATCTGTGATCTGCAATACTCGATGTTATGTATTATAAATAATGTATTTGGTGCAATACTTGTTGCAGTGGCCGACGAACGGAATGGTCCCCAGTAATCAGAAATCTTAAGGCAGTCTATGTCAGATAGTAAAACCCAGTTATACACTGGAAAGTTTTGTTATTATGAAAATTTCTTTCTTGGTTTTATGGATTGCCCATTTTGATATCTTGCCGGTAAATATCTTTTTCAGTGATGGTGAGTAGCTTTGAAAAAATTCTCTTCTATTTGAATGAAATTTCAAAATGAATCTCGATCTTGAAGCCTATGTGATGTACATTCTGTCAGAGTAATCGTAGATAGTACCACATGGAGAATATGGATACCATGCATGTACAGACTGATTTTAAATATTGTACTTTTACTATATTCAGTTTAAAACTGAAAATGTGATGAAGATTCATTTGAGATAACGAATAGCATGTTCTAGTACCATATGTATTTTCAGATCGTTGTGCAGCATACGTAGTTTTCCTCTTCCATCAATTCGCTGTTCAAGCCTGGGCGACAGATTCTCATGCAAGACTTTCTCAGCTCTTCTTCGACTATCGATTACAAACTTAACGCAACCGTTTAACACGCGTCCATTTTCGTAAGGAAATGGAGTCTTTAGTGTGCCAGGTGGGGCTGGTCACTGCCACTGGAGAGCGCTCGGTCGCAAATCACGATGAGGAGCACGTTCCGTGAGACGTGGGAAGTCGTTTCAGAGCGTGCAGCAACCACTTCAGATACCACCTCTGGCGTGCTTCACGGTGAGATAAACATTCCGTGTGAGGGTGGCTTAAGGGAAAAAGTGCGAGGAATGTCGTAATCCATATGGGTGCCTACCTGAGCGAGATACTCGGAAGATGTTCTATGCCGAATGGGGGTCGAGATACTCTCTCTGACGGCAGACTTAAGAGGGATGGTGAGATTTCCCCCAAATCAATGCATAGGGGGTTCAAATGGCTCTGAGCACTAAGGGACTAAACTTCTAAGGTCATCAGTCCCCTAGAACGTAGAACTACTTAAACCTAACTAACCTAAGGACATCACACACATCCATGCCCGAGGCAGGATTCGAACCTGCGACCGTAGCGGTCGCGCGGTTCCAGACTGAAGCGCCTAGAACCACTCGGCCGGGTGCATAGTGGGATATGTAAAACTTTCACTGCAAGATGCATTCTTCCTTCAAATTTCAGGGATAACCCTTACCCCAACCATCATTTAAAGGATTTCTCATGACTTCACGGAAAGTCAGCTGATAATTAGTTCATAAAATTAGGTTACGAGCTTTTATGCTAGGCCGTAGAGCTGAACAAAAAGTTCGCACTGGCTGTAAATGTTGCTGAACCTATGAGAATTTTCGTGGAGGAGAAAAACGCCAATCGTTCTGTAACGACTGCGCTGACTGCGTGAAAGGCCTAAATTTTTAAGAAATTTGTACAGTTGCGGATATCTAGGAGTCGTAGACCGTAGTGGGGTGTGGAGGTGGGTTCAAGACGCGGAGTTTTATCGGTAGTTTTGAATTTAGTTGTCAGGCGTGTTCATTTAACCTGATTATGCGGGAGCAGATATACGGAAAGGCACTTGTGACTTCCGAAGTCGGGTGTACCATTAATTAGCCCACGTTAGAGTGGTTATCCGAAGACAATTTTGTTTTAGGTCGAGCAAATTACAGTTAACTGTAGAGGATGATGATCGAGCAAGCGGTAATAGCTAGGCTTATTAGAGTGGAAATGAGTCGTATTGTTTCTTTGGAAACTGGACTGTCGGTGTGAATTTCTGAACTTCATATCTTTGAACTGTTTTCCCGCGACCTGTTTTTTTTTTTGTCGAAATTTCTGAGAGCGCCGAAGAGAATTAGTTGGAGGTAAAATGGAGATTGTTAGCGGTGCAGATTTCTAGTCCATTGGTCGGGTCTTCGAATGTAACCGAGGCCAATTGAATTGCTTCAGGGCTGTGATAAGTGATGCCAGGACCTTATCTCGCGGATTATTGCGAATCTGGGAAGGACAGTGGGATGGGAAAGCGAACTGTGACATCACCCATTGCAGTAGGGTTTTGGGGTCGGCAAAATCATACATTTTAATATAATTCCAAAAGAATGTATTAAACATGACAATGAAAGATTTGTGTGAATGAGGAACTATGAGAATAAGTTGTAAATATAAATCATTCATAAAATCTAGTGTCTTACTGGAAATTGTCAATGGCATGTACCGTCGCAAGTTGTTTCGAACAAAACGTTTGTTTTAGGATAGTTTGCTATATGTAACTTCGGGGGCTGACATCTAGCGGCGTACCCGGGAGACACACATGCATGTCTGCCTGCCGTGGAAAAGCTATTCAATGTCTCTTACTGAATGCGTACATTCACCACCTATAAGAATCTAAATAAAGGATAGTAGTTTTTGTAGAATTGCTTTCAAAATTTGTGTACTGCACTTTGTTTTTAATAGGAAGTTGGTGTGAAAATCTCAGCTTTCTAGCGAGCATATTTTCGGAGATAGAAAATCTACACTTAAGAAAGTAAATTCTCCTGGGGACATTTATGACTTGTTTTTGGTTGTCAGTTGAAATACTTACCTAAAGTATCAGGGTATAGAATTATTTAATTGAAATTTAATTTAAAAATTTCAAATACCCTACTTTTTTCGTAGTATGAAATCTAGAATAACTTCAGAAAGAACTATTAAAATCAATATTTATTTTATTATGTGTTCTGTGAGCCTGTGAGTAAATGAGTCTGTATGTGGGACATTCGTCAGATTTCAATATAGCATTATGACAAAGGAAACGCTGGTGTTAGTCACCTTGGTTGCGTCTGTGAAAGACTGCAACTGTTAATGTTGGCAACTCTGTTTCTAACATGCACATACACTACACTTGAAATATATCTGCGTCAGATTGGAAGAATTGCTCTCCTCCTCACGATCCTTAAATTAATTTTTTTCGGCTTTGCAAATTCTTCCTTTTTTTCTCGATGTAGAAGCCTTAATCAGTAGGTATTAATATTTAAGATAATATGGGAAAAACCCGTCAAAGCTTATTCTTGAACTGAAGCAAGTAAAATGCACGAACTGTTTATCCAGTTCCGTCGTATTTTACACTATGTGCGTTCTAACGACTTCATTTAGCATATAAATGTTATTTTTCTGTAAAATGAATGGAAGTGCTTTCAAATCTGCTTGTTTTGAGTCGTAAATAATGATCGTTGCATGTCGGAAAGCATGCCTTCTCGATATTCGACAATAGCCGTTTTCCTTTATGTACTATAATACTAAATAGACATTGGCAATTTATACACTTTTTTCATCATATACGGCATTTTTATGTTAGTCACTTGCTGTCCTACTTTGTACAGCAGAAACGACTATACGTTCGGCAATGCAGTACCCAGCTGTGTTGGTTGCTAAAGGTCTCGCACCGCTCGCTTCCATCTGCTCAAGCAACGGGAGGAAGTGAACAGATTTTGGTTGCATACTTTGCAAGTGATATAACTTAATTTTGGAGTTAGAACTCAAAATGTATTTCACTGTAAACATCTATTTCACTGACTAGTGCCCCATACCTGGCTCTGGTTTTAAAGACGTATTCACGTCAAAAAGACGTGTGAGTGAGTGTAGTACGCAAAAATGACCTCATGCAGGAATGATAATGTGAAAACTGTTGACTGTGTCTGAAAATACAAGGAGGGTGGGCCGGGGGGGGGGGTGGAGGGGGTGCTCGAAAATTCTGCATGAGGCGGCAAAATCCCTGGAGCCAACCCTGCTCCCTGCTCACTGTCCCATCGCATACAATTACGTCTCGTAGCGGGATTGCGTGCGCCGCACCATATCACACGTAACTGAACACACTCTAGGCTTAGCTAATTACTTGCTTAAGAAGACACTCTGTGCTATGGTATCTCTGTTATCGGTCGTCAGTGTGATACAGGCTCTAAAGCGCTCCAGAAGGCGAAGGATCACACCACACGCGCCGACGTTTTGTTAGTTGTCGTTTGTGATAAGAGAGTCTGTTTGACGCTTTCAAGAACGAGCTAATTCGCCAGTGTCGTCAATGAAGAAATTATGTGAAACTCGGTCAGGGTGTCACGTATTATCCGTCTGCAACAGTTTAGATTAACATTTCTGCTTATTTCTGTGTCATATATTTGTAAATGTGTGCAACGCCCAAACTGAGCCAGTGTAAGAAGATATTCCTGCACGAAATCGTATGCAGCCCGGAATTTAAGATTTCGGCCTTCCTTTCGTCGTCTCCTGCTCGCATCGCGGTATTTGACGAGTGAGGGCAAGGAGGCAGCGGACTTGGTAAGGTATTTTACATTTAATCGCAATTTTTGCTAAGTTCTGAAAGTAGTGGTGGTTGTAGGCTTCAGGAATAGTTCGCCATATAGAGCTACCAGTTACTTTACTTAATACTTACCTTTTTTTGCATTTACGGACCGAGACTGCAGTTACTGTTGTTTTCTCGTGCTATTGTTGACTATCGTACTTGATTTCTGTTATCTAGCGAGTGATGAATACTATGTTTAAGCTTTGATCATAATTCCCTTACAAAGTTACCAACTTAAATTAGCGCCATTTTCAATCTGTGAAATGTATTTCAGTGTCTTCAGCGATTAACTACCGTTAATTCGTTGCGTTCCAGTGCACCTACACTCCCCATTGATTATATATATATATATATATATATATATATATATATATATATATATATACACTCCTGGAAATGGAAAAAAGAACACATTGACACCGGTGTGTCAGACCCACCAAACTTGCTCCGGACACTGCGAGAGGGCTGTACAAGCAATGATCACAGCACGGCACAGCGGACACACCAGGAACCGCGGTGTTGGCCGTCGAATGGCGCTAGCTGCGCAGCATTTGTGCACCGCCGCCGTCAGTGTCAGCCACTTTGCCGTGGCATACGGAGCTCCATCGCAGTCTTTAACACTGGTAGCATGCCGCGACAGCGTGGACGTGAACCGTATGTGCAGTTGACGGACTTTGAGCGAGGGCGTATAGTGGGCATGCGGGAGGCCGGGTGGACGTACCGCCGAATTGCTCAACACGTGGGGCGTGAGGTCTCCACAGTACATCGATGTTGTCGCCAGTGGTCGGCGGAAGGTGCACGTGCCCGTCGACCTGGGACCGGACCGCAGCGACGCACGGATGCACGCCAAGACCGTAGGATCCTACGCAGTGCCGTAGGGGACCGCACCGCCACTTCCCAGCAAATTAGGGACACTGTTGCTCCTGGGGTATCGGCGAGGACCATTCGCAACCGTCTCCATGAAGCTGGGCTACGGTCCTGCACACCGTTAGGCCGTCTTCCGCTCACGCCCCAACATCGTGCAGCCCGCCTCCAGTGGTGTCGCGACAGGCGTGAATGGAGGGACGAATGGAGACGTGTCGTCTTCAGCGATGAGAGTCGCTTCTGCCTTGGTGCCAATGATGGTTGTATGCGTGTTTGGCGCCGTGCAGGTGAGCGCCACAATCAGGACTGCATACGACCGAGGCACACAGGGCCAACACCCGGCATCAGGGTGTGGGGAGCGATCTCCTACACTGGCCGTACACCACTGGTGATCGTCGAGGGGACACTGAATAGTGCACGGTACATCCAAACCGTCATCGAACCCATCGTTCTACCATTCCTAGACCGGCAAGGGAACGTGCTGTTCCAACAGGACAATGCACGTCCGCATGTATCCCGTGCCACCCAACGTGCTCTAGAAGGTGTAAGTCAACTACCCTGGCCAGCAAGATCTCCGGATCTGTCCCCCATTGAGCATGTTTGGGACTGGATGAAGCGTCGTCTCACGCGGTCTGCACGTCCAGCACGAACGCTGGTCCAACTGAGGCGCCAGGTGGAAATGGCATGGCAAGCCGTTCCACAGGACTACATCCAGCATCTCTACGATCGTCTCCATGGCAGAATAGCAGCCTGCATTGCTGCGAAAGGTGGATATACACTGTACTAGTGCCGACATTGTGCATGCTCTGTTGCCTGTGTCTATGTGCCTGTGGTTCTGTCAGTGTGATCATGTGATGTATCTGACCCCAGGAATGTGTCAATAAAGTTTCCCCTTCCTGGGACAATGAATTCACGGTGTTCTTATTTCAATTTCCAGGAGTGTATATTTACGGTATCTCAAATGAGAACACATTAGTATTGCTATCAATATAGGTTCCTCTTGTTGTGAAAGCACTATTGTGTAATTCGCTTATGAATGAGCAATAACTTGCAGATTGTTCCATTGTAACATACTGTAGGTGCAAACCGCTCATACTCACTTGCCGTCAGTGTCGGTTTGACACTGCCACCAATTTTGGGCACTTGTCATCGTGTGAAGGGTTTGGGATGACATTAAATTCGAAACATGCCAATTTCAGGCGCTTGTCCATGAGAAAGTTGTCAAAGGCCACTGACTTTAATGTACAGTTTCAGGGTCATGTTCATTTGGTCATAATTTATGATGGTTCTTTCAACTTCTTTCGGATATGTCGAAGCGTATCACGAGCAGTTCGAGACCTTTCGTTATTTTTCGTTAAGAGAACAATACTAAAATTGCTTGTGATAAAAATTGCTTGTGATACTTGGCATATGTAAATAATACACTGATATTTAGACTATGTTGTTGCTTCTTTATTTCATACACTAAGCTAATTCAGTAAAGAAACCACTTGTCATCTGTCTTCAGAATCTTTATATTACTTTCTATTAAACAAGTGTTTTAGCACATCTCTAATGAACTCCAGGGAACGTTATCATTCGAAAGGGGTAGGAGATAAGATTCCGTTAGTTGAGATGCTGTACAATACCAGCCTAGATGACTGTGTATTATGTGATGTCCTTAGGTTAGTTAGGTTTAAGTAGTTCTAAGTTCTAGGGGACTGATGACCATAGATGTTAAGTCCCATAGTGCTCAGAGCCATTTGAACCATTTGAACTTGTCGATGGAGACGAGCGTGGCTTACGGATTTTCGTCCGTTCACCATAGCTTTTGCGACATTTAAAAACACCATCTTCGTTTGAAGAGGTCTCATGTGTGACCAGTATAAACCGTAGGAAGATCAGCATTGCGGTACTGTGCTGAATAACCCATTGACAGGAATGAACTGTGAATTCGAAATCGTTTGGCTCAGTCTCTTTCACACGTTGCTTACGAAAAGGATCTAATTTGCTGTCCACCAGTACTCTCCACACAGTGCACTTCGAAGTGTGCATTTCATGGGAAACTTGAAAAATTACTTCATGAAACTTCTGCCACATGACCTAACAGTTTCTCTTCAAATTCTACTGTGCGAACACTTCTTTGTCGAGAACCATGGCTAGTTCTCTATGGACTAAAGATATTTGTGTCTTAAGTTTCTATGTATGGCGATAAATTTCTTGAAACCTCTTGCAAAATTTTTCTCCGTACATCCTTGCAGCGATCTAGGAATTCTCATTCTGCACTATTCTTAGAATCCTTGACTGAAAGTTGCTGCAGCAAGTAATGTCTCCTCCTCGACAATCAGTCATGAACAATAGTAGTAGGGCAACAGGGGTGTCACCCCACGTTGCATTGTTGCCAAATTTATTCAAGATAGCGAATCAAGATGGCTGCCATAGATGTGGCAATGTTGAAATGACGTCATGGCTGGAAGTTCAAATTTTGTCGGGAAAACAGGTCAACACAGCAAAATCCACCAACCTAACCCCCCCCCCCCCCACTCCTGACCTCCCCCCCCCCACTCCTAACCTCCCCCATATGGAAACTGGCAGGAAAAGGACTCAGTCTGTGTTGGGCTGCCAGATGGATGGACATATGTCTTATTTTGTGTGCACTGTTTATTTAAACAGTTTGACTTCTTAGCTCCATCCAGCATGTTCACCATGAGGTCCGGAGTGGAACTGACCTAGTTCACACCACCACCAGCAGAGGGCGTTGCTGGCCCTGCCCCTCACCCCTCCCAAAACGCAACCCAAGGTAACAGTCTGGGGAAAAATGGCGGGAAAATGACTGTCTGTGTCTAGCTGCTGGACTGGGAGGACGGACTGGATAAGATGTCTGTGCTGGAGAAGGAGGAGTTTAATGAGTGTCTTAGCTATGATCATGCATCTGAGGACTGTGTTGATAGCAATGATATTTGAAGAAGACGAATACATTTCATCAAATAATGAACATGCAGCAGGATGGGGCTGTTACACTTCAGAACTCATGCTGATAAATGCGGGTACTGTAACAGTAGATCATTCGATAAAAGTCCAGTCACTCTTCTGAAGTGCAAGAGGCAAGACGTTCACCCCAGAGTCACAACACTTTGTTGGAAGAGAGGCCATTTGCTGGACTCATGGCACACCACACAGCAGCCGCAGGAATATTTGCGTGCTTCCTGTCACATTGGAAATACCCATGGAATTCCTCCTTCCCACCCCTGGTTTACAGATATCCTTTGTCGTTGGACACGAACGGCTTCAGGAGTTATTACTTCTGGTGTTTAAGGAATGTGCGGAATATTGACATATACACAACTTGAAGATGTCACAGGAACTAATAAAGGGAGTAGGGGGAGAGAGAGAGAGAGAGAGAGAGAGAGAGAGAGAGAGAGAGAGAGAGCTCTGCAGATAACGCAAAAATATTTAGACAGTTACACGTTTTCAAAAATGGTTCAGATGGCACTAAGCACTATGGAACTTAACATCTGAGGTCATGAGTTCCGTAGACTTAGAACTACTTAAACCTAACTAACCTAAGGACATCACACACATCCATGCCCGAGGCAGGATTCGAACCGGCGACCGTAGCACCAGAGCGGTTCCGAACTGAAGCGCCTAGAATGACTCGGCCACAGCGAACAGCTTTACACGTTTTATTCCGAGGAATACAACAACCGCCAAACTTGAACAGAGACTCTAAAACGTTTGCTGCACACTTTTGAAACCTCCCTGAAACAATTCACGCCCTCGTGATGACTGGGTGTTGTGTGATGTCCTTAGGTTAGTTAGGTTTAAGTAGTTCTAAGTTCTAGGGGACTGATGACCATAGATGTTAAGTCCCATAGCGCTCAGAGCCATTTGATTTGAATTCACGCCATTTTGTAGTAAACAGATCACGAAAGTGGTACCAGCTTCAATATCTGATTTTACACACTAAAACGAAGATGATTGGAAGTCGAAATAAATATCTCTGTAACTCTAAACTGGACGCTCACCACTTTTCGAGTTTTAGCTGCTGTGACGTTCATCATTTTTCTGAAACAGTGATTGGGCTTAGTTTCATATTTGCTGCTGCTGGGGTCAGGGACGTTATTTTCCTCACTTCCCGAAGCACTCACTGGTATCTAAGCACAAACGGGAAAATCAGAACAGTTACACAAACAAAATTCGAAGCACTGTCCTACAGGCGAGTGAAATGGTTGAAATTTTCGGTGTCCTACAGCTGTTGGTCTGCAAATGTTCTAAAGCCACAATGGCGGATCTGGGACAACATCCCACCAGAGGTGGATGGTCTGCTTTGACATGTCTCCGAACACTTGAACAAAGAAGACATCACGTTACTCTCAGACGTCACAGAACTTTCTGGAGATACCCTGACTTGTTCGAACCTGTCTGTAGAGGCTACTATGCCACGCACAAGGCATGTCTTGTGAATGGAGCATTGTGATTGGCGTTTAGTGAATTTTCCCACCAAACTGCTGATGCTGCTGCCTGTGTGGGAGCACTGACCACCATTTTTTCTGCAGACGGACATATTATGAGATTTTCAGCGGGAACACTATTTTGTACAGATCGAGAAAAAAACATACAGCAGCCATATTGCACTGACAGTTAAACCCTACAAAATGGTCTACAGATCATGAAATAGGGAAACTACCGCCAAAGACACTTCCTCAATTACACTGATCTGCTACTGTCTGGGAGAGCTTAAATTTTTCAAGATGAAACTGATCTCCAGTTGGGCTGTATCGCCACATACCATATCGATGTAGTAAACACAATTCGTATACTGCAACATAGAAAATCATCACTTCTGCATACAGCTGTCGACATCTAGACACTCGTACATATACCGCGAAGAAAACCATATCCCAAAAATACGTAAGCACATGACCGTACATATAGTCACAGCACAAGATATTTCCTGCGTGGTCTATCGGTCATCCACCGTGGCCAACAGTCACGAGTCAACTGTCCTCCCACACACACTGGGCCAACACGTGATCAGAGCATCCCCCACGGAGAATGGTTACTCCTCGAACTGCTATACAAGGGCTGGGCTGTTTCCCCTCGGCACGAAGATTTTAGTCTTTCCGGCCCCAACCTGCTTGCTTCCTTGCTGCCATGCTTTCTACATCCATCTCCATACTACGGGATTACAAGAACATATGTATTTTCACATGGTTTGCCAGAACATCATACCATATGCGCAACAGTTATTGATATCAAGCACATATCAGTATGCTACCGACCGCTTGCATAGTATAACTCCGAAGATAAAGAGTGGAAATTATTTGTCTAGAAACCCAAAAACTTAACGAGGGCCGGCCGCGGTGGTCTCGTGGTTCTAGGCGCACAGTCCGGAACCGCGCGACTGCTACGGTCGCAGGTTCGAATCCTGCCTCGGGCATGGATGTGTGTGATGTCCTTAGGTTAGTTAGGTTTAAGTAGTTCTAAGTTCTAGGGGACTGATGACCACAGCTGTTAAGTCCCATAGTGCTCAGAGCCATTTGAACCATTTAGAACGTAACGAGGTGCAGCGAGGTGGAACGTGTTGCACCCCACTGAGTAACTACACTCCTGGAAATGGAAAAAAGAACACATTGACACCGGTGTGTCAGACCCACCATACTTGCTCCGGACACTGCGAGAGGGCTGTACAAGCAATGATCACACGCACGGCACAGCGGACACACCAGGAACCGCGGTGTTGGCCGTCGAATGGCGCTAGCTGCGCAGCATTTGTGCACCGCCGCCGTCAGTGTCAGCCAGTTTGCCGTGGCATACGGAGCTCCATCGCAGTCTTTAACACTGGTAGCATGCCGCGACAGCGTGGACGTGACCCGTATGTGCAGTTGACGGACTTTGAGCGAGGGCGTATAGTGGGCATGCGGGAGGCCGGGTGGACGTACCGCCGAATTGCTCAACACGTGGGGCGTGAGGTCTCCACAGTACATCGATGTTGTCACCAGTGGTCGGCGGAAGGTGCACGTGCCCGTCGACCTGGGACCGGACCGCAGCGACGCACGGATGCACGCCAAGACCGTAGGATCCTACGCAGTGCCGTAGGGGACCGCACCGCCACTTCCCAGCAAATTAGGGACACTGTTGCTCCTGGGGTATCGGCGAGGACCATTCGCAACCGTCTCCATGAAGCTGGGCTACGGTCCCGCACACCGTTAGGCCGTCTTCCGCTCACGCCCCAACATCGTGCAGCCCGCCTCCAGTGGTGTCGCGACAGGCGTGAATGGAGGGACGAATGGAGACGTGTCGTCTTCAGCGATGAGAGTCGCTTCTGCCTTGGTGCCAATGATGGTCGTATGCGTGTTTGGCGCCGTGCAGGTGAGCGCCACAATCAGGACTGCATACGACCGAGGCACACAGGGCCAACACCCGGCTTCATGGTGTGGGGAGCGATCTCCTACACTGGCCGTACACCACTGGTGATCGTCGAGGGGACACTGAATAGTGCACGGTACATCCAAACCGTCATCGAACCCATCGTTCTACCATTCCTAGACCGGCAAGGGAACTTGCTGTTCCAACAGGACAATGCACGTCCGCATGTATCCCGTGCCACCCAACGTGCTCTAGAAGGTGTAAGTCAACTACCCTGGCCAGCAAGATCTCCGGATCTGTCCCCCATTGAGCATGTTTGGGACTGGATGAAGCGTCGTCTCACGCGGTCTGCACGTCCAGCACGAACGCTGGTCCAACTGAGGCGCCAGGTGGAAATGGCATGGCAAGCCGTTCCACAGGACTACATCCAGCATCTCTACGATCGTCTCCATGGGAGAATAGCAGCCTGCATTGCTGCGAAAGGTGGATATACACTATACTAGTGCCGACATTGTGCATGCTCTGTTGCCTGTGTCTATGTGCCTGTGGTTCTGTCAGTGTGATCATGTGATGTATCTGACCCCAGGAATGTGTCAATAAAGTTTCCCCTTCCTGGGACAATGACTTCACGGTGTTCTTATTTCAATTTCCAGGAGTGTAGAAACTTATCTCGTCTGCAAAGATCTTTACGTGAAAACTCGAAAAAATAGAGGGAACTGGTAGTTGCTCTCACGTTTTTTTAACGAATACGAATGTCAGAGAGTTCGCTATTTACCCGCCTAGAGGGCGACAGGGTTAGGTCAGCTGCATTCTTGTACTCCAGCCCGTCCAGTTCGGAAATGTCAATCGTTCCGCTCACAGGCTACCGCCGCAACAATCGCTCTTGCACCCTAGGCAGAATCGTCCTAGGAAACGAGCCACATATATTTTATCACTGTACGTACAAGTAAATATTACGATTGCAATCACAATCTGACGATATTTGACAACGAGAAAAGTATCAAATATCCCCTCCTGACGACTGTGGCTCTAGAAATACAGATATCTGTATCCTCTTTATGACTGGACATAAATTTCCATGTAAAGAAATCTTTCATCCTTCTTACCTCTATCACAATTTTCCATGTCAAATCCACACCTTCCTTACGACAGTAATTTTCTTTGCACATGTCGGAATACTGATCACAGAACACATACTTTTTAAGCGTGCTGATCACAGTGAATCTCTCACATATCCCCTACTAAGTGTAATACTTCGGCAGTAACTGAATCCTCGTTATAGCAAAGAGTATTTAGCGAAAATCCGCGATGGGCGGACATGTCTCATTTGTTTTTCATGCTAGTGGTGCTAGTGTGTCTTAGCAACAGAGACGTAATCGTCTTAAAAGCGACCAGCTATTAAGAAACCACGATTGCATCGGCTATGTTACCGTCACAGGCGGTCATGCTTCTACCGGCGCACGTATCGCTAACGATATCCATGTTAAAAACCATAGAAGCTTTACAAATCGAGGTATGGTATTGCTTCCGAATGAAGTGGTCTTCCACATAAATACTGCAACATTGAATATAGATGGTGATCGCTGCGGTGTATACCAACAGACCAAAAGCGTGGGGTGCTGAACTGTCTCACAGCTGCCGGCAAACCATGCGCAAGTCGAGGGTTGTAACAAATGGTTCAAATGGCTCTGAGCACTTTGGGACTTAACTTATAAGGTCATCAGTCCCCTAGAACTTAGAACTACTTAAACCTAAGTAACCTAAGGACATCACACACATCCATGCACGAGGCAGGATTCGAACCTGCGACCGTAGCGGTCGCGCGGTTCCAAACTGTAGCGCCTAGAACCGCTCGGCCACAACGTCCGGCGGCTGTAACAACTTACTGATTTGTTAGAGAACTACCTCCTCTCTCCTAGACTATGAACACAAAAAATATATTTAACACTACAGTAATTTGTTTATTCCTACTTACGAGGCTGCTCTGATGTCTCATTGTCTGCCGGGGGCTGTTTCAGCTCTTGTTGTTACTGGTTAAGTGTCCAGCTGCCTGTCTACAAACTCAAGCGACTCTACAATGGTTGCTGTAACAAGCCAAAATATATATTTTTGTTTTGAATATTGAATTACGCACACACACATGCCGAAAGATTACACAGCTACTACAGATATATTTTTTTCTGTACTTATGCAACTGTTATAGCTGATTATTCTCAGCTGGAGGCTGTTGCTGTTTTTTTTTTTGCAACCTCCAGCTCAGCCAGCATTCCTGGCATGTAATCTGTAACAAGGACAAGCATGAAATAAAATTTTGAACCTCAAACCGCTGCTACAACTGCAACAGGAACAAATTACAGATGTTTATAAATGTTTACAAGGCAGTCCTGGCTGTAGGTTTTCCACAGGAGGCTGGACCTCAACAGGAACAGGCCGAAGAGTCTGCCATGGTCCAGCCTCCGCCTCTTCCTCTCTCTCCTGACACTACAGAATAAAATCCTGAAGCTGTGCTGTAATGAGCGAAACTAAACGGAATTACTTGCGAAAAATTCACTATAGGATTTAACACACAGAATTTTACCTATTTCCGCACCATAATCAGAGATCTATGGAAAAAAATTTATATACTTATATGGTAGTTTGTCTTCTAAAAATCTACAGCACTTGCCACATGTTGGAGATGTTGCTGCTGCATTTCATTGTAAAAAGAAAAAACACACACAAAAATAACTATAGCCACCACAGTAGACAAGAGCAGAGTGAGGATGAGGGAGGTTTGTTGGGGGCCTTTATAGACTCACCACATTTCAGATGCAGCCAATCACAAAGCTGTATTTTGATTGGATGCCCAGTCAGGAAGAGCAGTTGATTGTTAGTTTTGAAGGAGTATTTTCAGGAGCCAATGAGATTCAAACTTTGACTGAAAGTTCCAGAAATCCCTTGTTTGATTGTAAGGTTGCGTGATCTGTGACGTAACACTTGTTTCTCTCTCTCTCTCTCTCTCTCTCTCTCTCTCTCTCTCTCGCCAGCCAGAAGGTCTTTGTACTGGACTCGTGGTCCATTACAAGGCACTTCATTCAACAACGGACAACACTAACGACTGCTTGTGCAGTGTACAGTGGTCCTAGGCCATTTCATAAAAGCATGCACGGTGGTGGGACACAGTATTCGAATCTTCTGCTGAATAGTGAAGTATGTTTCGGGGTTATTATTACCATGAGGTGTTGTTTTTTTCTCCCAGGTAGGACACTACATTGTGTTTATTAGACACACGACATTTTCTTTTGCAGTTTTCTCATCTGTAGGACTGTGCCATGAATTCCACTGTCTTTTGAAACACAGGGCCTAATAGGGCGAGTGTTCCTACTACACAGTGTCCACTTTGGACTTTAACTTAGGGGAATAAGTCAGGGCTGCTGCTTGGTAGTGCTGGCATTGTGGAAGGTGGCAGTATGCTGCGACGGAAGATAGCAATGGCCACGGATATGATTTGCGAGTTGGAGTGGTAATCAGACGTTTTTCATTCTGGGACGTAAATGATAAGAACAGACTTGTTTACTGGGTGAGACAATACTTAGAGGAAATGTAACGTGTGACATACTGCTGTACAGAATTTTCACAATACTTTAGCAATGTGAGAACGTGTGTTTGATCAGTCGCTATGAATACCAGGAAGAATATATGTTTAGGAGGGGGTGGTCAGCAGGCAGATATTTTGCTATTGTTCACAAGGCCGCCCTGTGTCAGTTTGCAGAAAGCATTTCCCTCAGTGTTTATGAATGTCCTTGATGTCAGAACACTTAATGGTTCATGAGATATTCTATAGAGGAATTTCGTTAACAAAGAACTGTTTGGTTTTACAAGTATTATCTCACTGCCTCTGCTACAGGTGCTGAGAAAGCTTTTAGCATTAACTGCAGAATGATCAGAAATAGCCTGCTGCTCGAAGTTTTGACAATGGGAAGGTTAGAGAGCTATCTCTCAGAAGAACTTTGACTGTGAAAATGATCGACACAGTCCATTATTTATGAACAGAGAGGATCTCTGACCGCACCTCGCCAACTCAACCCCCACCCCTCGCCCCATTCCCCCCCTCACACGCACAGGTGTTGCAAAAGTATGCTATTGGACTGTTTGCTCTCATCTGTCTATAAACATGAGTCTGATAGCGTATTTCTGTTTGGATCGTGCGGAATGGACCACATCACTCTTGTGAGGTCACAACAGCACTCTGCATGCTGTCTCACATGGCAGCCACTTTGAGCACAGCACTTAGTGCCTTACTGTAGTTCCGCCGGCCAGCTGTCGGGTATCGTGACGCTCCAGTGGCGGATATAGAAAAACCTCAAGGAGGGGACTCTAAAGGTATCTTGAGTTACCTTTACTTTTACCATAATAAAAAATAATCAAGTCACATACAAAGTTTAAGAAAGTTTTATTTGAAACAATTATACCCATATAGAAGACAATGCCCTCTTATGATATAAAAAAGTTACGATTGTGGTTCTCTTCCTTAAATGATGACATCTATGCGCCTATTCTTCATGGAAAATTGGTTAATTATATCGTCAATAGGACGATCAATGTCAGGGTGAGTGTTCAACAGAGCTAAACCATTAAGTCGATCCTCCTTCATTGTTGACCTCAGCCATGTCTTTGTACTCCGCAATGTTGAAAAACTTCTTTCTACTGTAACAAGAGATGCAGGTAGACAAGCAGATATTTTATACAGCGTGTGCAAAGTAGGATAGTCAGATCTAGGACAAACAGACAACACCCGCATAACAGAATCACGATCATTAAGGGCGTTTATGCTCGTTTGCTTGTATTGAAGAATCTCTCGCATTAGTCTCTTTTTAATCATAAAGAGTGATTCTTCTTCAAAGAACTGTAGTTCAGTTAAGCACTGATGCAGTTTATGTGCCAGATCATTACCATCATGTTTCAGTAGTGGGGGGGGGGGGGCAAAAGTATGTTGAACTGTAAATGATAAATATTTTCTTCAGCAAAACGCGTGGATGGCAATGCAGGTGGCCACGCAAGAGGGGCGCCCCCTACCCGCCGCCCCCATATGTATCCACCACTGCCATGGTCAGCAGCATACGTGGCAGCCCGGTTACAAGCTACAGTCGTCGGCAGAGCATCAAGCGAGCCATACCATTACCCAAACACAATGCATCACTCCTCCCAGCAGCCTGGAACTTAATGCTGCACCACACTGTGCGTTACATACACAATTACAAGCATCACATGTATTAGTTTTTAACCTCAGCTGAGCTAGCACCCAATAATTTGCAAAGCTTCTTCGCGTTGTTTTTATATCAAACAGCAGGTGGCTGTAATTTACAGATGAAGTGGTGCTACTCATTGTGATCGTTTTTGGCATGGTGTTGTTATCAATAGCAGGTATGTGAAGTCTGATTTCTCATCATCACTGCAGTTTTTTTTTAACACTCCATAATTTCTATGCATATACCAGTTTGGGGGTTGTTTCAGTTATCATTTTAGACTGAATCTTCTTCTTGCCAATACAGAAGTTGAGCAGAAATATGTATTTTGACTTGTAGGTGTAGGGAGCATCCTATGAAGAGTTACTATTTATTTTGAGTCTGCCTGTTATTAGTTTCGAGTGGCATTGTGAATTTTTTCCAGTAGGGTAACACCAGTTGTGCGACATATTTGAGCCATATGCCATTTTAGGCACTTGTTCTGTAGCACTAAGCATATAGATGTGTAATTAGGAGCGATCTTTACTTCAGTTTCACACCAAAAATAAAGTAAGTACATTAACTTAACCTTCCTCTCTAGCAGATGGACAGAGACTGACCATTTTCTACCATTTCCAGGAGCAGGGTGGTGGTGCTGGGCAGTGGGTGACGTCTTAGCAGTGTGGGGAGAGATGGGGAAGTTGGGTTAGTGGAGGTAGCCCAGCTGACCTTTTCCTGCCAAAATTTCCCTCCCTTTCCAGGGACTGGAGAGGGTAGGTGACATCGTAGGGGTGGAGAAAACCGCCGGCCAGAGTGGCCGAGCGGTTCTAGGCGCTACAGTCTGGAACCGCGCGACCGCTACAGTCGCAGGTTGGAATCTTGCCTCGGGCATGGATGTGTGTGACGTCCTTAGGTTAGTTAGATTTAAGTAGTTCTAAGTTCTAGGGAACTGATGACCTTTGAAGTTAAGTCCCATAGTGGTCAGAGACATTTTGGGGGGGGGGGGGAGGGAACCCAGCCTCCACTCTGAATAAATTATTTGTTGAAGAAATGGCTTTGTTCCATTACTCCTAATGGCTGTGGCGTAGATTCTGGGGTCTTCGAAGGGACTTTTGCAGACTTTAGTATAGCCACTTCATTTTTCCTGGTACTTTCCTCCTTGGATTTCTTCTCCTTTCGAATTGATGTTCCACTATCTTTGTAGAGGTTACATCTGTGATTCACAGTCACTTGAGCCCAGATCAGTTGACAAAAACTTTGGGTGCAAGTAACCCTGTTTTGCATGTTGTATTGTAAAGTTTTTGAATCAACATTTTTGTTTGGTGTAATTTATAAAACAATTAAACTGATTATGGATAAAGTTGTAAGAGGTATGAAATTTGAAAAAAAAGACACCAACAACCTGTATCCTTTGGTGGTACCTGTATAGAAGAAAGTTGAAGAATAGAACAACAATAATTTTTCGCTGTGACGAACTAGCTACAGCAAAGCCTCTGGTGGTGAGTATATGAACTACCAAATTTGTGTGTTCTAAAGACATTGCTCTGCCCATCAGAAGATCATAGTTTTAACAGTCTCATCAGTAACTGTTCTCTCTGACAACAGAGCAGGACTTTCCTAGTTTTTGGGCTAAAGATAACTTTGAGTGCTCTAGTAGCCACAGTTTACAGTATAGTTATTTAGGTCTAATCTTGCTGTTTCCTTTTGAACCACTTGCACTTGTCCAATTGCCTTTCAATTCTGCAGAAGTACCTATATATTCTATATGACTATACAGTTATGTGATGTAATGACTCTGCAGACAGGATAATCCACGTGGCCGCTGCCTTCCAGCCCTTCCTCCATCTTTGGCGCCTGGGGCCATGTCTCCCCCTCCCTCCCTCCCTTTCCCGCACTGCGCTACTGGTTACCGGCACTGATGCGAATAAACAGTAAAACTAAATTTCCAGCGACGTGAAAGAGAGGGAAGCAAGCGACTGGGCGACCAGAAGGCCAGTTAGGTAAAGTGGGGACGGCCGTTTCTCGGCCATTTGTCTCTCAGCGGGAGACGGAGCGTCGTCCTCGAAGGGGCCTTGTGTTATGGCCGGGTGGCTGGCTTACACTAAATCCCTCGCCTGACGTGTGCTGGAAGTACCTAACAACGCCAAATTGTTAACAACGGTGAGAGTACTGGGCGGAACTTGGTTGTCTGTATACAGTGTGCTAAAAGAAGAGTGGCAGCGTTTTATCGATATTTTAAAATAATAATTTGCTCTTTTTTTCGCCGCTATTTGGCGAGACGGTGATTCATTATTTACAGAGCCGTTTCACAAAGTAATGAAAATTCCGTCCACTCAGTAATTCTTTCATGGTGGCCTATCAGTTCTACATTTACATCTGCATAAATACTCCGCAAGATACTGCACGGTGGATGGCGAAAGATACATCGTACCATACTATCGATTCTGTTTCCTATTCCATTCTCGTGTCAAACGAGGGGAGCATGACTTTCTATACACCTCTCTATGTGCTCTAATCTCTCTCATCTTGTTCTCGTGTTCGCTGCGCGAGATACACGTTGACGGCAGCATAAATATCGCACAGCTTCTTTGAATACAGATTCCCAAAATTTATTAAACAGCATTTCAGGGGAACTACGTTCTACTTCTTCCATTGATTCCCATTTAAGCTCCCCCAACATTTCTGTTTCATTTTCGTATGCGCTATACCAACCTGATAAGATTATCACGGCAAGTCTCTCAGTTCCTTTTGGTGTCTGTTGTCATGCCTAAAAGTTACGGAATGGATAGGATCACTCATACAGGTATTATCCATAAACAATACCAAACAGTGTGTGCAGTACATCAGCACAATATTGCCTATTCTATTCTTGTCCAAACTATTTACCGTTCATGTTTCACTTCCATACATGGCTACACTCCACACAAATACTTTCAGAAATGACTTCCTGACACTTAAATCTATACTCGATGTTAACAAATTTCCCTTCTTCAGAAACGCTTTCCTTGCCATTTCCAGTCTACATTTTATATCCTCTCTACTTCGACCATCATCAGTTATTTTGCTCCCCAAATAGCAAAACTCCTTTATTACTTTAAGTGTCTCATTTCCTAATCTAATACCCTCAACATCACCCGACTTAATTCGACTGCATTCCATTATCCTCGATTTGCTTTTGTTGATGTTCATCTTATATCCTCCCTTCAAGACACCATCCATTCCGTTCAACTGCTCTTCCAAATCCTTTGCTGTCTCTGACAGAATTACAATGTCATCGGCGAACCTCAAAGTTTTTATTTCTTCTCCATGGATTTTAATACCTAATCCGAATTTTTCTTTTGTTTCCTTTACTGCTTGCTCAATATACAGATTGAATAACATCGGGGAGAGGCTACAACCCTGTATTACTCCCTTCCCAACCACTGCTTCCCTTTCATACCCCTCGACTCTTATAACTGCCATCTGGTTTCTGTACAAATTGTAAATAGCCTTTCGCTCCCCGTATTTTACCCCTGCCACCTTTAGAATTTGAAAGAGTGTATTCCAGTCAACATTGTCAAAGACTTTCTCTAAGTCTACAAATGCTAGAAACGTAGGTTTGCCTTTTCTTACTCTTTCTCCTAAGATAAGTCGTAAGGTCAGTATTGCCTCACGTGTTCCAGTATTTCTACGGAATCCAAACTGATCTTCCCCGAGGTCGGCTTCTACTAGTTTTTCCATTCGTCTGTAAAGAATTCGTGTTAGTATTTTGCAGCTGTGGCTTATTAAACTGATTGTTCGGTAATTTTCACATCTGTCAACACCTGCTTTCTTTGTAATTGGAATTATTATATTCTTCTTTAAGTCTGAGGGTATTTCGCCTGTTTCATACATCTTGCTCAGCAGATGGTAGAGTTTTGACATTATAAATAGTAATATTATACTGCATAATTTATTGATTGGTCATTTGAATTGGTAACAAATTCAACAGAACATCATTATAGAAATTATTGTAAATAATTTTACTTCTCTTTTCGATCTTAAATAACTATCATTGCACTGGCGAAGATATATTTTACTGCGCCAGTGCACTCTCACAACATCGATCATGTAACATCTTTATCACTGTGACGTCTTTGAAAAAATTGTTTGTGTTACTCATGTGAACAGGGAGGTAAAAAAAGAGGGGGCAACAAACTCGCAGCCGATGTCCGCCATCTTAAGTAGCTCAAAACATTAGGTTCACCGCATTCATACCCACGTAGTTCACCGCAGTGATGCTTCCCCGTAACCACACTCTGACTGTTTCGTATTACTAGAGGAAGTACACATTCAAGAACGGAAAAACTTTCAAAATTGCCTTACTGACACTATGTTATGCATGTAAGCTCAATAATTTTTAGTATTTAATACAGTTATTGCGCGCACACGATAGAAATAATGAACAAGAAGCACTCGTAAACAGTAGTCTGCAAATGTCTTGGGCTACTTAAAATTGCATCCACACTGGCTTCAAAACAACGTACTGCGTAAGTCTGTACTGCCATCTCCATTTTCTTCTTGCCTCCATGCGTGTAAAGCTGGACCATGCTTTCTTGCAGACAGAACTCAACACGTCGCTCTAATCGGAACAAAATCGACAGATGTAAGGGTAATATCCGGAGTACTACAGGTAAGTGTGATAGGACCGTTGCTGTTTACAATATATATAAATGATCCAGTAAAAAGCCTTGCATGCTTTTTAAGGCTATTTGCACATGATGCAGTTGACTGTACCGAAGTAGCAACGCCAGAATATAGTAAGAATTTGCAGAACGACCTGCAAAGAATTGATGAATGGTGCAGGCTCTGGCAGTTGCCCGTGAATGTAAATAAATGTAACATATTGCGCATACACAGGAAAAGAAATCTACTACTGTACAATTTGCATTATTGATCTCAGACAGCTGGAGACAGCACCTGCTGTAAAATACCTAGGCGTAACTATCCAGAACGATCTTAAGTGGAATGACCACATAAAACAGATAGTGAGAAAAGCACACACCAGACTCAGATTCATGGGAAGAATCATAAGATGATGTAACTCATCCACGAAAGAAGTGGCTTATCAGGCGCTTGTTCGCCTGATTCTTGAGTATTGTTCATCTGTCTGGGATCCCTATCAGGTAGGACTCATAGAGGAGATAGAGAAGATCCAACGAAGAGCAGCGCGTTTCGTCTCGGGTTCGTTTAGCTAGCGAGAGAGCGTTACGGAGATGCTAAACAAACTCCACTGGCAGACGTTACAAGAGAGGCGTTGTGCTTCACGGAGAGATTTACTATTGAAATTTCGGCACAGCACTTTTCAGGAGGAGTTGGACAACATATTACTGCCCCCAACATACATCTCGCGTAATGTCCACGAGGAGAAAATTCGAGAAATTAGAGGCAATACAGGTGCTTACCGACAATCATTCTCCCCACACACTATTCGCGAGTGGAACAGGATTGGAGGGATCAGATAGTGGTACCGAAAGTACCCTCCGCTACACACCATTAGTTGGCTTGCGGAGTATGATATGGATGTAGACGTAAATATTTATCGTGTTTGCTGCCATTAAATTCAGAATGGTATGGTTTAAAGAGTTGTCTGGTGAATTGAAGAGCACGCACATAGTGCACGTCCACAATTTTTTTAATTGTAAAATTCATAACAAAAACACAGGGCGATTCCGTCACACAGACTTTTTCACAACATTTCATGTTTTGCTGACTTTAAAACCATTCCATGAATGTTTTGATAGAGGTCAAAAGAACTAAGACTCTACTAAATTCTACCGAATTGTGGACAAAAAACCTTCGTCTATCCTAGTGCAGTAAACCAATAACGAGTATAAAGCGTGGGCCAGCAAGAGAGTAGCAAAACCTGTAACAGCCATCTGAAGATGGATTTGTAAGATATACGAAACCGGTCATAGTTTGATTCAAATAAATCCTTTTGAACCATACTTTGGGGCTGGTTGCTGTTTACAACATAAAATTTACATGAAACCTATTAATATGAACATGTAATTTTCCTGATTAGGACGATGTAGTTACTACTGAAAAGGGTGGAATTTAATCACATGGTATTTAGCGTACACACGAATAAAAAGGTTGTGAAGCCTTAGATACAATATTAACGAAAAGTACAAAATTGGAAATCATCCATATAACGAATATAATAATTCCTTGCTGCTAAATATGCTCGCCAGCGACGTGACAGAAAGCTCTGTTTCCCAACAGAGACCTTTGTTTCCGGGCATCTTGCACATGATTCGAGTTTGAAGACCCCAATAGCCATTTGCGGCAAATTTAACTGAAACAAGGAGCTTAGTTGTCTCTCATTAGTAGAAACCCAGAATCATAGCCAAAGCCATTACTGAACCAGATACGTTTCATTCAGCATCTTCTGAAAAGTTTTGTGTCGCTGTATAAGAAGAAACACTGTATTTGATGTGTTGCTTCTGCAGGATTTTATTTAAAGATGCTCTGTGTATCAAACTGAAACGGTTATCGAAGGACAGTTGCTTACAAGCAAAAACAGCTAATCATGGTAAGATTGGATTGGATTATTTGGGGGAAGAGACCAAACAGCGAGGTCATCGGTCTCATCGGACTAGGGAAGGACGGGGAGGGAAGTCGGCCGTGCCCTTTCAAAGGAACCATCCCAGCATTTGCCTGGAGCGATTTAGGGAAATCACGGAAAACCTAAATCAGGATGGCCGGACGCGGGATTGAACCGTCGTCCCCCCGAATGCGAGTCCAGTGTGCTAACCACTGCCCCACCTCGCTCGGTCGTGGTAAGAATGACTGTGATCTTATAACAGCAAGGGGAATTATCTTCCAATCCATTCCTGGCTGTGACACCCGGAATGAATAAACGTATTGTTAGTCAAGAAAATGCCTGACGATGTCGGTTTCAGTGAAATTAACCGACATACAAGCAACTAAAAACGAACGTACCGAAAGCAACCTAATAGAAAGAAATTTATTTATTTTAATGCAGCTTGAACTGAAGTTTCCAGGTAGATTATAGTTACTTGCCGAGCTGAGACTCGAAGTCTGGTGTTTGCCTTTCACTTGCAATTTACGTGCTGTGCAGAAATGACTAAATAAGCCCCTCATAGCTTCGAACTACTAGCACCGCAGTCGTACTGTCCGATGGATGCTTTTCTGCATATCTCGATGGACTATCACACCTCAGACAAAATGTGTGCTACATCGCATGTGTTGTCTTCGGGATGAGATTCATTTGATATTAGGCTTTCACTGCCCTGTTAAATAAACGCAGTTCGTAGCTTGTTGCACGTAATGGTAACTGTATTAAGTTTAACGTATACCGAGGTGCAAAAAAAAAAAAAAGTGAAAGGCAGTATTACATTTACATTGTTGGCAAACGCTGCATAATGACGGTGGGGATAGTGAATGTGTACCCTGTGATACGGGATACGGGACAGCCCCTTTGAGACCAGGCTGCGTTTGGCAATCATCGCACTGTTGTCGCTTGTAGCGCCACTATCATGGAACTTCCTCATTTGCGACCCAAAGCAGGCGTTTCCTCATTGCCAGGGGTCAGGAGTAGCCGTTGGCTAGAGAACCGCGGAAACTTTGACGTTAACAAAAGCACAACTTGACGCCAGAAATTCAGTACAATAAACTTTTAGTCACTGTAACTGTCCTCTGTGTGCACATCAGCAAAATCATCATTATGATGAAAAGCATAACCAGTACGTAGAAGAAATAGATTCTTTGAATGATTTCGTGATGCCTTCAGCTGCAATTCTCTTTATTTCATCTACGATTGTACAATTTCGGCCCCAGGTAATTTCGAATTATCTAAAGCCGAAGTATTCTACATTGGATAGATTAGTGTCACTTGTGATTTTAACATAGTAACAAGTCATATCTCTAGATTTAGTGGGTGTGTTATAACTTACTTTATGAAGGATTCTTTACTGGTATTTATGGTATGTACGTCCTTGCTCCTATGACTGCGTGTAATTGTAACGAAATAAAGTAGAACAAGTTTTTCGCTATTTTAGCAGTACGTTACTTTCGAGCAGTTGCTGCAAAGCTCTTATATATAAGGTCAATGTTTTTAACGTACTTACACTAGGAAGATTCTAATTATTTTATAGGAATTTGGTAATTAAGCTACATACGTCTTTGTTCTCAATTATATTTAACTGTAGTTCATCATTAGTGTAAATGTGGCAGTACGTAATTTTTTTTAAATAACTTATAAATATTTGTTGTTTTATTGTGGGAGCTCGTCATTTTTTAATAGTTGTTACAAAGGTCTTACATATAAAATTAATCAGAGTACATTAATGATACAGTACTGAAAACTATGAGAACCGGGTAAAAACTTTTGTATGGTTTCATGATCTTTCGCATTACAGTAATATATATATATATATATATATATATATATATATATATATATATATATATATATATATGATGCTACATCGTAGAACTGGTAAAAGTTGTGTAGGGCGTTTCCATTTAGCAGGTCTTTCCAATTTCTTTTGTGACAATTACATGCAGTCATGGGAGCAAAGGGCGTACATGGCATAATGTACCACCAAAGAATCGCCCATAAAGTAAGTTATAATGCGCGTAGATAGACTTGTTCCTGTGTTAAAATCACAAGCGACACTAATGCATCCCATGTATAATGCTTCCGCTCTAGATACTTGAAAATGAGCGAAGGGCGAAATTGTACAATCGTACATGCGTACATGAAGCAAAGAGCTGAAGGCATCGCGACGTCATTCAGAAAATTCATCGCAGCTGCAGACCCTGTCGCGATGAAAATTATGAAATAGATTCTGCAAAGTAGCATACCGTTTAGCGATTGGATTTATGTAGCAAACATAAAGGTACACTGCTGCATGTAGGGAAGAGGGCAGTCATGTAGTTGATAGCTTTTAGGACCGAATTTTGCTACTGTTGTTAGTGTTTGTCATCAGGGAAGGATACCTACTTGGGTCTGATACAGTTAAGGCAACATTGGTGTCCAGTCTTTCTGAAATTGTCGTAGTTTTCTACGGATTGATCTGAAACACAGTCGGCGTTTTGGTCCATTCTAAGAATATTGTGTACAGTTCCAGCGAAAGCATCTGACTTTCATCGAACCACGATGCTATCGTCCTCGAGTGGTGGGCAACACCATTTTCATGTTGATACACAAAAAGTCTGTCAACAAATCGTCACTTAGACTAAATAGCTTCAATGAGCACCTGAATTTGTGTAGATATCGAACAAAACTTATGTATCAAGCGAAAACCAACAAAACTTATGTATCAAGCGAAAACCAGGAAAATTTTCACGCATTAACCCACCGCCATCACAGTATTTACAGTGTGGCCGCAACCTTTTCTCAACTTTCAATAGGCGTGGTGGGCAAACTAACCTTCTCTGAAATATATCCGACGGAATGCTCGAACTATTGGTCCTGTTGAAACTCACGCAGTGTTCTACAGTAACTATTGTTTGAATGATTATATTTGCGGTGTTGATTCATTATGTTTCAGATGCACAGTTCGAGGTCACCAAAAGCGCCTGGAGTGAGGAGTCCTTACCTTTTGGCCAAGTACTGTATATGCTGTGAATACGGTGTACTTGTAACCGTTAAATTAATCGTATCACTAATACCGAACCTACATTCTGTAAAACCTCCATTCAATTGTTATGAGCTGGAGGAACATTTCTAAAGCCAAAAATTTTCGGTTTTTTAGTTGTTTTCACTGCGGGTAAGCAATTTACGCAAAGAAAGTAGTAGCCGCGACTATGTTAATACCTCGCTCAAACAAGCAGAGCTATTTTTGAAGAGCCAGAATCTTTAACTTGCTATCGAATTCATCTCGAATGCTTCATCTTACCTCATACTTCGAACATCGTTAAAACACATACCCACAGAAGTTATTTCAGATCTGTGTTTCAGGGCTGCGTTGATAACCACCGACACTCAGACAAGGGTGTATTCTCCCCAGTAATAGAGAAAAAGTTAATTTATTCTCCTCATAAAGCATGACTTCTTAAGTTGAAACATCATTACATTCGCAAAAGGAGCGAACTGTTAAAGGAACTCTGCTCCGTTGTTTTGTTTGGCCCACAGATGATTCAGCCTCGTTTTGTGATCACTGCAGCACGAGTGCTGTCTACCGTTCGGGAGGTCCAGTGCTGAGATCTTAACAGGAAATCTGTCCAAGAAAATTAAGTGATAAGCTGGACCACCGCCGATTGAAGATATAGGAATAGGTGAATCGTCATTTAATACTGTGTACTTACACTAGGTCCGACGAAGGTATCAGCTGTAAGTGGTTTTGGCACACAGTGCAGTCTCCTTAAGCTTCGGAGGGCAAGCGTCACACTTGATGAGGCGTTGATGGAAAACTTTCTGTGTAAAAGGAGGAAGTAAGATTGTCGTTTAATGTCCACAACACAATTCGTAGAGGATTAGATTACAGTCTTAGAGCAAGGAACCATCAGTTAAATTCTTCCTTGCGAACGTCTAATCAAGAAGCCGATAGAGTCTCGTCCGCTAATGAAGTCTTGATGATGTGTTTTGCAATTGGCAAGAAGTGAGCGTTGTTCATTAGATAATCGAGAAATATCAGTTCTACATTATGCCTTTGAAATGCATTAACTTCACTAGAAATAAGAAAAAAGTTAAAATATCTAACCATGAAGAAAGTATTCGGGCCCAAAGCAATTTTCCTCCGTATACATCTTAAATTACCATCGTCGAAACTCCTGTTCTCTAGATTTGGGCCTATTTGAGAATAAATGAATTTGTTAGTGTCTTGAGTTATAAGAGGACTATGGTTAGAAATAAGCTGGATTTTGGTATAGACAAAATCTTCTAAATGAGTGACGTTTCAATCTCCCAAATAATTAATCATAGCGTCTTCTATTCTATAAACTGCTAAACAGTACAAGATAAACAAGGTAAATATTTAAGTATAGACAGCGGAACTTCATTTTACTGATAATTCATAGATAAAAATATAGTAATTTTCATTAAAATGTAATGCATCGACAATCTCCTACAGATTGCCTGTATTTTTGTTTCAATATATATAGTAAATACAGAACTGCCGACATATGGAGATTTTCTGAAGGCAAGTTACCGTGATCAGTTGCCCCTCCGTTTGTTGTAAAGCTCTAATACGAGTTTATAGGATGCTACAGATGTTTCTTCATTAGAATCCTTGTAGCTCATACTTTGTTATATGAAGTTAAACATATTGAATTTAAAACTGTCCAAATGTAATCACTTAATTTTGGAAGGCAAGGGCTAAGGCACATAAGCTAGCAATGCATCCTGTCGCCAGTATTGTTGTACAACTAGATTAAATCAAGTCTTCTTCGGAACACCTAGAAATGATCTAAGTAAGGGTAGGAAAGAGTTTCATATACAATTTCTTTGCTTGTTGCTGCGTAGGCTATTAACGCTCTATAAGCACTAGAATTGAGACAATAAGCTATATTAAGTTTGTGGCAAAACAGTGCTCTTCGCAGCCTGCTTCATGTAATAAAAGACGAATACATATTTGTTCTAATATGTTCACAGCACTCATCTTATCACAAACGCAGTATAATGTTCTTCGATTTTCCTCTGCCGTAATCTTCGTTTCCACCGTGTTTTAACCAGGTCTTTTATCCTCTATATTCATACTAGAGCAGTTTTGGTATTTAAACATCACTATAAAACCACTGTTCTTTAGCAGAAAATTTCATTATTTCTTCTATAACGAAAAGCACAACTTTTCTCAACATTCATCATCGCTAAAAAATTCGACTCTACGAGCTTGATTAAGGTTGTTGTATTTTGGAACTGTTTAATTTTAAGTACATGGCATTTATTTTGGCGAATGGTAGAAAAATTACCAGTTTTTGGGAAAGTGACAAATTCAGGTAAGGAATCAGATATTGCTGTACTTAATGCTCGCGTTATGGTGGAGCAATTCGAGTGTAGTGATTTAGAGGAACTAGGGTAACTGTAAATACGAGTATACAAAAACGGCTCCGAGCACTATGGGACTCAACTTCTGAGGTCATTAGTCCCCTAGAACTTAGAACTAGTTAAACCTAACTAACCTAAGGACATCACACACATCCATGCCCGAGGCAGGATTCGAACCTGCGGCCGTAGCGGTCTCGCGGTTCCAGACTGCAGCGCCAGAACCGCACGGCCACTTCGGCCGGCACAAGTATACACACCAGACCAGTATTCATACCACTATTCAGTTGCTAACATGTTCAGAATCTTATCTATCCACTATCTTCTTCACTGTTATTGGAATGGGGAAAAATTTTCTCTGAAGGTGAAATTAGCTCGGGAGAAGTCTGATAAAATGTCTTTTTGCGCCTTCTCACGATCATTTTTAAATTTTATAAATTGGCTTTGCCTGCAGCCGTAGTGGTTCACACTGTTAGTACGTGGGTTATTGTTTCGATCGTAACTAATAGGAAGAAATTTTCGTTCTCTGGCAAGACAGTTAAATTCCATCCAGTCGCATTATACTCATCTGTAACTCTTACTGAGGAAATAGAAGTAATCTGCTGGATTACAGACCGATATCACTGACGTCTATTTGCAGTAGGATTTTGGAATGTATATTGAGTTCCAACATTATGAACTACCTCGAGGAAAACGATCTATTGACACACAGCATGGATTCAGAAAATAGCGTTCTTGTGAAACAGAACTAGTTCTTTATTCACACAAAGTAATGAGAGGTGCCGACAGGGGATATAAAATTGATCCCATATTTCTAAATTTACAGAAGGCTTTTGACACCGATGTTCAGAAGTGTCTTCAAACCAACTGGTGTGCCTATGGAGAATCGTCTCAGTTGTGCGAGTGGATTTGTGTTTTCCTGTCAGATAGGGCAAAGTTCGTAGCACCTGACGGAAGGTCATCGCGTAAGAAAGAAGTGATACTTAACTTTTTCCAAGGAAGTGTTATAAGCCCTCCGCCGTTTGTAATATATATGAACGATTTGGCCTGAGCAGCCCTGTTAGATTGTTTGCTGATGATTCTGTCCTTTAGCATCTAGTGAAGTCATCAGAAGAGCAAAACCAGTCGCAGAGTGCTTTAGACAAAATATCTGTATGGTATGCAAGGTGTCAGGTGACCCTAAATAATGAAAAGTATGAGATTATCCACACGAAAACTAAAAGGAATCCGTTAAATTTCCGTTACATGATAAATCTCGGAAATCAAAAGGCTGTTAATCCAACTAAATATCTAGGTTTACAGTTATGAACAAATTAAGTTGCAACGATCACATAGAAAATGTTTTGGATAAGGCGAGCCAAAGACAGCGTTTTATTGGCAGAATTCTTATAAGATGCAACAGATTTACTAAAGAGACTGCACACGCTATACATGTCCACCCTCTTCTGGAGGACTGCTGTGCATTGTGAGACCCACGTCAGATAGGATTGACGGAGGATATCTAAAAAGTTCTACATCTACATTTATACTCCGCAAGCCACCCAACGGTGTGTGGCGGAGGACACTTTACGTGTCACTGTCATTACCTCCCTTTCCTGTTCCAGTCGCGTATGGTTCGCGGGAAGAACGACTGTCTGAAAGCCTCCGTGCGCGCTCTAATCTCTCTAATTTTACATTCGTGATCTCCTCGGGAGGTATATGTAGGGGGAAGCAATATATTCGATACCTCATCCAGAAACGCACCCTCTCGAAACCTGGCGAGCAAGCTACACCGCGATGCAGAGCGCCTCTCTTGCTGAGTCTGCCACTTGAGTTTGTTAAACATCTCCGTAACGCTACCACGGTTACCAAATAACCCTGTGACGAAACGCGCCGCTCTTCTTTGGATCTTCTCTATCTCCTCCGTCATCCCGATCTGGTACGGATCCTACACTGATGAGCAATACTCAAGTATAGGTCGAACGAGTGTTTTGTAAGCCACCTCCTTTGTTGATGGACTACATTTTCTAAGGACTCTCCCAATGAATCTCAACCTGGTACCCGCCTTACCAACAATTAATTTTATATGATCATTCCACTTCAAATCGTTCCGCACGCATACTCCCAGATATTTTACAGAAGTAACTGCTACCAGTGTTTGTTCTGCTATCATATAATCATACAATAAAGGATCCTTCTTTCTATGTATTCGCAATACATTACATTTGTCTATGTTAAGGGTCAGTTGCCACTCCCTGCACCAAGTGCCTATCCGTTGCAGATCATCCTGCATTTCGCTACAATTTTCCAATGCTGCAACTTCTCTGTATATTACAGCATCATCCGCGAAAAGCCGCATGGAACTTCCGACACTATCTACTAGGTCATTTATATATATTGTGAAAAGCAATGGTCCTATAACACTCCCCTGTGGCACGCCAGAGGTTACTTTAACGTCTGTAGACGTCTCTCCATTGATAACAACATGCTGTGTTCTGTTTGCTAAAAACTCTTCAATCCAGCCACACAGCTGGTCTGATATTCCGTAGGCTCTTACTTTGTTTATCAGGCGACAGTGCGGAACTGTATGGAACGCCTTCCGGAAGTCAAGGAAAATAGCATCTACCTGGGAGCCTGTATCTAATATTTTCTGGGTCTCATGAACAAATAAAGCGAGTTTGGTCTCACACGATCGCTGTTTCCGGAATCCATGTTGATTCCTACATAGTAGATTCTGGGTTTCCAAAAACGACATGATACTCGAGCAAAAAACATGTTCTAAAATTCTACAACAGATCGACGTCAGAGATATAGGTCTATAGTTTTGCGGATCTGTTCGACGACCCTTCTTGAAGACTGGGACTACCTGTGCTCTTTTCCAATCATTTGGAACCTTCCGTTCCTCTAGAGACTTGCGGTACACGGCTGTTAGAAGGGGGGCAAGTTCTTTCGCTTACTCTGTGTAGAATCGAATTGGTATCCCGTCAGGTCCAGTGGACTTTCCTCTGTTGAGGCCAGGTGGTTTCGTATTATCGTGAAATGGGGGAGAGAGTGCCAAGGGCATGATATGGGAATTGGGAAGGAAATCGTAAAAAACAAAGGCGTTCTTCGCTGCGGCAGGATCTCCTCATGAAATTTCACTCATCAACTTTCTCATCAAAGTGTCAAAATGTTTTGTTGGCGCCCCGCCTACATAGGGAGAAATGATCATCATAATAAAATAAGAGGAATCAGAGCTCGCACGCAGAGATTTAAGCGTTTGTTTCTCCTGCGCGCCGTTCGGAAATGAAACGGTAGAAATGATGATCAACCTTCTGCCAGGCACTTATGTGTGAATTGCAGAGTAGTCATGTAGTCGTAGATGAAGGCCTGCTGGGGCTCAAAGGACAGTTGCTATTTATATACGAAAGAGGAATAAGATTCGTAAAAGCCTACATCGCGTTGAAGGATAAACTGTTCCTTACCACTCCAGACATACTGGAAATAGTGACCATTCGTATGTCGTTGTACAGCATTGTGTGACGGAGGCTCTTCTTCTATTGAAGCGTCGCAGCTGACTCAGCGTCTAAGCTAAATGTCAGCATCGAGTGGTATTTGAAGCGACCGCTACGGGTCTCTCCGGGAAAGAACATCTCAGATACTAGTTTAGAATTCGAACTCTGCATAAAAGCGATTACTCACATGCCATGTCGTGACTGAACGGTAAGGGATATTGTCGTTAATTTATGGCCCATTTTGCCTTTAGTTGACGTTAAGGAGGCATTAAATTTCACGATGCTACTAGTATCGACAAATGCAAGCCATTTATTTTAAACGTTTTGCCAATCACGCTGCTTTAACAGCCTCTGTAAGCAGAAGTCTGCACATCTAAACTGACTTTAAGAACTTTGTTATATGGCGGAACCCTCAAGTCTCTTCCGTCCTAGACATTTCACAAGTAAGCAAAAAATTTACTACTAGCGACAACAGTTTTATTATTTTTCAATAGTAATTCGACCGGTGATTTATTTTTCTGTGATACAGTTTCTTCTTGACTTTCAAAACGCTCGTAATAAAACGAGTACGTTACTCTCTACATAACTTCTTGGCTATTCCATCGATTAATTTAACGAACTGTGAACAAATTGAAACCATAATTCAGTGAACAGGGGTGATAACACTGCATGATTAGAAGTAGAAGACAATTATGTATTTACGAGATGCTAGCAGAAATTATACCGCTGCATATTGTTTCTTGTAATTTGTATTGTTTCAGGGCAAAGTTCACTAGCTCTAAGCCACATAAGTAATCCAATCCGACGAGGTGTTTAACTCTGTCAGAGCGGAGCGCAAATAACCATCCAGCTCTTTTGATTGGATTCTTCGTGGATTATCTAATTCATACCAAGCTAACGATGAGACGATTTTATTTTACCATTTATGTCTCCAACTGAGTGGTTGATTCTGGGAGATGTGTATGGACCAGACACCAGACAGCAGACGCAAAAACATTTTCACCATATTGATTCGAGAGTTCTTGTAACAGTAGCTAAGTGCAAGAAAAGATAACGATGGATCAGTACGTTGAGCTTCATCGGCGGTGCCATCGGCGCCGAAAGTTTCACATTCTCATGTAAAATTCTCCAGACGTTTCAAACTGCCATAGCACTGCACTGTCTAGAACCGTGTTGTTAAAACAGTTGTAGGTCTTCAGATATACTTATTCATCATTTTCCGTTTACAGAGCAAAGTGACACAGTGATAGGGGATTGCACTCGTTTTTGGGAGGACTGGGGTTGAAACTTTTGTCCATATTTCTAATTCTTATTTTCTGTGGTTTGCGTAAAGTCACTTTAGGTGAATGATGAGATGGTTTCATTTAATAGAATACACCGATATCCCTCACTAATTTTGTCTAATCCGTTTGTTCTCCATCTCTAATGACCGCGTTGTCAACCGTCCGTTAGGCCCCTTCTCTCTCTTCTCTTTTTATTTTTTACTTAGTTCAGCTTCTTATCCTTCAGGGAAAATTAATATGATATATGCAGACACGATATACTATAATTTACGCCTTGGGTAGCGGTACAAAGGGATAAACCAACCTTAGAAAATCACAAATAGATCTACCCAATGGATGGATGGAGGAAGTAGTAAAACGAAGAAGTTACCATGAAAGTACCGTGATTAGAGAAGTGGGGTTCATTCAGAAATACACTGACTTGATAGAAGTTACCGGATAGCGATAACCACATATACAGATGGTGGTAGTATCGCTACCCAAGGCATAAAAGGGCTGTGCATTGGCGGAACTGTCATTTGTACTCAACTAATTTATGTGAAAAGATTTCCATCGTGATTATGGCTACACGACGGGAATTAACAGACTTTGAACGCCGGATAGTAGTTCGAACTAGGCGCATGGGACATTCCTTTTAGGAAATCGATACGGAATTCAGTATTCCGAGATCCAAAGTGTCAAGAGCGTGCCGAGAATACCAAATTTCAGGCATTAAGTTTCATCACGGATAACGCAGTGGCCAACGACCTTCACTTAACGGCCGAGAGCAGCGGCGTTTGCGAAGAGTCCTCAGTGTCAACAGACAAGCAACATTGCATGCAATAACCGTCAAAATCAATGTGGCAAGTACGAAGAACGTTTCCGTTAAGACAGAGTGTGAAATTTGTCGTTAATGGGCTATGGCAGCAGCCGACCGATTCGAATGCCTTTGCTAACAGCACGACATCGCCTGCAGCACCTCTCTTGGGCTTGTGACCATATCCGTTGGACCATAAATGACTGAAAAACTGTGGCCGTGTCGAATGAGTCCCTATTTCAGTTGGTAAGAGCTAATGGTAGGGTTCGAGTTTGTCGCAGACCCCAAGAAGCCATGGATACAGGTTGTCAACAAGGCACTGTGGGAGCTGGTGGTGGTTCCATAATGGCGTGGGCTGTGTTAACATGTAATCTGTTGGGCCCTCTGGTTCAACTCAACCGACCATTGACTAAATATGGTTATGTTCGGCTACTTGGAGATCATTTGCAACCATTCGTCGACTTCATGTTGCCGAAGACCGATGTAATTTTTATGGCTGACAGTGCGCTATGTCACCAGGCCACGGTTATTCGCAGTTTGTTTGAAGAACATTGTGGACAGTTCGAGCGAATGATTTGGGCACCCGGATCGACCGACGTGAATCTCATCGAACATTTATGAACATAATCGAGAGGTCAGTTCGTGCACAAAATTATGCACCGCCAACACTTTCGCATTTATGGACGGCTATAGAAGCTGCGTAGCTCAGTATTTCTGCAAGGGAGATTCAACTACTTGCCACGTCGAGTTGCTGCACTGCGCCGGGTGAAAGGTGGTGTCCCATGACTTTTGCACATCAGCGTAATTTGCCCGAAAATTGTTTTGCATCGCCTTTACGACTTGCATAGTTGGTGATTTTTTATTTAATTATGTTTATCGGTAAGCTAATTCCCAATGCACTTTAGACCGCAAGAAATCACTTTCTAAATTATCACGTAAAAATAAACCAGCATTCTCAGTGCAGTTGAGTAGAGCGTGCGGTGTGTTAAATCGTGAACGATGCAACACGGATTGTGTGCACTTTTAAGTCTGTCATCATGCCTCGAAGGGTTCATTTAATACAAGGCCGTGCGCGCATTGTTGCGTAACTGCAAGAAGCCCTATAAGCATAGGAAAAGTCCCGTTTAATACGCATTCATCACAGCGACGATATTCGCACTTTCAACCGTTATTGTAGGGCACAAACAATTGTACATACCTCCGGCACCGTAGGGCACAAAGAAGGTGGCTAACGGAACACTTGAGCTTAAATCTGGATCAGTGATGTCGGTTTCTCTTTATCTACGGATTCAGGATTTGTCCGTTGCGTGATTAATGTCTTAGAAGAGTGTGTAGGCTTCCAGGGGTACCACGGTGCGTCTCCGAATTGCAGTTGCAAGGGCTAAGAGTGGAGGTGTGTTCCTCATCTTTTGGGCCTGTATCATGTACAGATATCGGATGCTCATAACTTCCGAGACTAATTTGCGTGCTGTGATGTTTCGAAATAAGAACCTGACACCTATTGTCCAGCCATAGAGTCAAAGATATCGTTGATGGGTTCGTCTTTCAAGAAGATAATGCATGAGCACACATCTACAGTTCCGTGATCACCTTCATCCAGGAGGTGGGAAGCAGAATGAAAAAAAAAAAAATGAAACGTACTTATGGCAGTCCCAGTCTGGCGATGTCGGCTGTCTAGTGCAAGTTGTTTAAAATTTGACACCACTTCGGCGATTTGTCAATGATGAGGACAATACACACACCCAGTTCCGAGGGAGAAAATCCCCGATAACGGCGGGAACGAACAGGGGACCCTGTGATAGAGAGCAGCGACGTTAACCACAAGACAACCAGCTGCTGACAACCAAGTAGAATAACTTATGGTATCCGCTGACATGAACCTAACTGAGCATGCTTGGGACTAGTTGAAACTCGCGGACCGGGCTCGCAGGACCCTTCTCGCACCCTTGTTGACCCAAGGAGGGTCACCGTCGATGAATGGGACACGCTCGAGTAGCAGCGCCTCAACCACCTTGTGGACAGCTTGTCATGGAGAATCCGAACAGTCATACACTGTATGAGGTGGAGCAACACGGTATTAAATTATTAATTTCTCCGTGTGCTGATTCTGCTACTGTTTGCTTAATTAATGAAAAACCGCTCCAGTTGCCGGTGAGAACTTTGAGTACTGTACTGATTCCGGTATTTATATTAGGCGATTTTTAAGTGGATCTAAAAAATTATGTTGTAGAGAAGCAACGTACAGTTGATACAAATCAGGATGGTTAAAATTTTACGTGTATAATATCTGCACACACGAACAGTCTGCTTGTATTTCGGCTATTTGTATGTTTATTTCACAGTAAACATATATTTTTGTTTTCGTAAGTTTCATTGCCTACTACTCCTGTATTTAAGTTAATGCGCATTCGCAGATATACATGTGGCGCAAAACTTTTTTGAGCAGTTGAATCCTGAATGAACCGTCTAGTAAAATACACCAAAGGAATTATTTCATAAGCTTTTTTCCAATAATACTTTTTAGAAGGTTCGTGGTTTCTCCAGATTAGATGGACCGACCTGTATATGAACTGGCTCAGGTAAAGGCTGCAGTTTTTGTCTTTTTTATCTGTAGTGCTGAGCAAGCCACACAAGTTTCAAGCTCTGCAGAGAGGGAAATATTGGGAGGAAGAAAGTGACCGACTTATGGCTGCGTATTAAGATGGTTACGGTGGACGCAGAAGAGTAGAACCAGAGCTTGAGTGTAAATGAAGGTACCCTCAGTTACCTTCTTGCTGACGCCATATGGGCGATGCAGTATTTCGCAACATGACTAGGCTTCTTCGGTAGCATTTAAACGTTGATTGACAGCAACAATCGTCGTTCTTAGAGCAAATATTTAAATTCAAAACGATTGCTTGATTATTCTAGAGAAATGTTTAGTATCGATGCATCCTGAGATTCGCTGAAGAAAAGAAAGAAAATCCAGAGGAATCTTTAAATCTTAAATTGCCCTGCGTGGACTAGGAATCAGCATACAAAATAACAGGGTGATAGCGCTCCACACCTTATCGCAGTGCCACTTCCTTAACTACTTCACGTGGGTTCAAGTAATCTATTGGTTTCAAAGTTCTGCTTTACTGTATTATGTAAGTTTAACATCCAGAGTATGCCTGAAGTAATATTATCTGAGCCCTCGTGAGGCTATGTTTCTGAAACAATTAGTAACATAAAACCTGCGGCAGTATTTTGTCATTTAACTGCACCATAGAGTTGTTTCAACAGAATTTTGGTATATATGTCTGATCTCAGATGTAGGCTGAAATGATGCTACCACCGCCAAGCAAAATACTCTGTGTCTTCTCTTTTTCTACCAGCGTTAGGTGAAAGTTGAATTTGTAGATCATTGGTGGGTATGAATAGTTTTCATTTTCTTTTGTCTTTCCGCAATCGAATGGCTATGGCAGCGAAATTGGAAACAAATTAATATATTTCATCAGCATTTTAGGACAATATTTTAGGACACAATACAGGCCTACATTTAAGAATCCGTGATAAAACAATCTATGTTAATTATGTGCCTGTTTACCTCACTAAACATTAAATATTTCAACATTTAAAGACAGTTAAATGAGATGCGCTTGGGTATTTCTTTTTACGTCATATACTGTAGAAACTAACAACAGCAAAACAGTGAAGTCACTGCAGATTTAAGGAACATTTCAGGTATTAAATCTTCAGTACATTTTTGTGAATCAAGCCATTAATTTAGTTTCCGAACATCAAGACATGTGCTGTTACCAACATGGAGACGCTGGATGATTAGTGTTCTCATATAATGAACGAACTTTAAGAATTTAGATAATCCTTTGTAGCAGACATTACTTATAAATTTGTGAGTGATATCATTAAAATTTCCTTTATACTTATTTAACGTGGTGGGAATGTATTTAACTATACCATGAAGCATTTATTTTTTGCTCAGGCAGTGCCGATGGAATTACAGGAACTTCACTGTCGAAAAGTGTATACTGGACAAGCGGGCTTAAATCCATGTTTTCTAATTTCTTGCAATCTAATTCTAAGGGCGAAACACAGGATTATTAAGTGACCTTGCATTGCTAGGAAGAACAGGCAGAAGGATCAGGATTAATGAATTAGAAAGGAAATTAGATTTGACTGTGTACACACGCTTGGCTTTGTTACAGACCGGAGAGAACTTTGAAACCTTTCTCTCTGGTGCTCTGTAGCATAAGTTGATTAGTAGGCGCCACCACTCAAAGTAGCGCCCGCTGTGACAAACGCTCGTTACACGAATAGACTGCAACGTGACTACTTCTAAGTCCAGCGTGCTGTGCGGTTAAACTTCGGTTCACTGTGGGAAATCTTTGATTTGTTACTGTATATGCTTCGCGTATCTTCTTATACTTCTTTCGTATAACAGAATGAACTACTTCTTTTGTGTAACAGAATGAGCATTACTCTACCAGATGAACGAGTATTTCCCTCTAGGTCGGTGAAGTGAGTCGGAGTCGTACATAATTCACCAGTCTGAAAGAGCAAAAGGTGTCGCAAAGTTATATATACTGACGGTAGTTTAAATCCTTCTGTAGTGTCATACAGCTGAATGTTGGTTTGATTGCAATTTCGTTTCTCAGATAAGTCCCACAAGGAAAACGACCCGTTAAAAACCATGAAAAATTTTATACGATTCGGAAACTGGTCACAACTTATCATCTTGAGTGCGAAGCTAGATGTAAGTGTAAAATAAGCTAAATATTAAACGAAAGAAAACCTGTGATAAATAGCCGGCGAATTCAGTACGAAAAGTTTGTAATAAAACACATGTGGCTCATACAAGGAAACAGAAAATCACGGTGTGCTTCTTACCTACCTACCTACCTACCTAACTACCTACCTGCCAACTTACTTTCTATCCGTTGTTTCTTCCTTCATTCGTCTATATGTAGGAAGTTCGCTGAACGGAGAGAGAACGCGAAAGGTAATGAGGATTGCGCAAAACATCTGATCTCATTCAGTAGGTGACACAGTAAGCTGAGTGTGCTCTGTTTACTGCCACACAATGATTTAAATAAATCTCGGTCTATACTTTTTACGCATTATTCATCTTAATATTTCAAGTTTTGATTGAATTTATATGTTTTTCTTATCGGATCCTTCCATATATTTTATGCAATTCACTAGCACCTTTAGGTTTAGTCTCCCGATTTGTGCACAGCTGACAAAGGGAAAGTTGTTGTGTATCATACCCCACACACAGCAGCCAGAATTCCAAGCACCAGTCAGTGTGCGGGTTCGCGATTAAAGTAGACTAATTTGACCGGGATGCCTCTCTGCTTTGTTCTAATTCATGCCTTACTATTTTTTGTCGGTAGATTTGAAGACTGATAAGTCGTGACAGGGATGCAATTTCCGTCTGCACCGAGCACGGATGCATCTTGTTTTGGTTATAACGGATGTAACAGATGACTTAACATCTTTGTTTGTAACCAAACCAACACAGAAAATTTAAGACATTCTAATACGGGGACGTAGTGTACTTATTGTGTAGTGGTAAATTTTTTGCAAGATCCTAATATGCTGTTGTATGCCCACAAACGTGTTATTGAAATATAAACGATGAAAAATGCTTGTCTTGGCCCAGATTAATACAGAAAGCAGACCTTCTGGTTCTCTGGCAGCCAGGCATGTAGTTTCCCCAGAACACTCCATGTAAAAGTTTCTAATCAGTTCTCGCCTTAAAATTATCATAGCAGTAATATTTGGTCCCTGAATGAGTACGTGCAATGTGGTTATTGCGACAGCTTGCCTGTGATTATTTCTCAACGTCGACAAGAACATTATCAGAAAATTCTCGAGCAGTCAGCAGCGAATATTCAGCTCTGGGGAGTAGAATGTGGAAGGAGGATTTCTGCACAGATTGGTAAACGTATGGAAGTTAAATACATGCCGCGGAAGATAGGGACAGAAGGGTAGCAATAGCGTTGTTTAAATGGAAATATTACAAAGTCACTACAGACACAGGGAAAGCTGTACGATAGATCGAAAAAAAAATCGAATTCTTGCAGAAGAACAAGGACTAAATGAAAGCAAGACAAGACTAAGGACAGCGACGAGAAAGCTTTCAGTGATTTCTAAAGCATGCTGTTACCTGTCGACTTCTCAAAACGATCTAAAAAGTCATAGTGGTACGAAATATCGCTCAGTGAAACAAAATGACTCCGACTCCTTCCTAATAGGTCCGGGAAGATCCAACGATAGCGACCGACCGCTATGTCATCCTCAGCTGATAAGCGTTATTGGATGCGGATCTGGAGGAGCATGTGTCAGCACACCGCTCTTCCGACCGTATGGAACAAAATAAATTGCCCATATTCTCGTTCATACTGGTGGCGCCGAAATAGAGGATGATAAAATGAAGGCTGAAATACAAAGCTTTGTCTTCCTAAGTTACTTCACCGAAGATCGCAACGCAGTTGCGAAAATGACAGATACAAAAATATCTCAGCACAGCGTTGAAAATCGGCTCAAGTATACGAGAGGAAAGCCCACTGGAGCTCCTGAAATGCCCGTTACGTTCTGTACCGAATATCAAATTTGTCTGTGTGGCCATCCTTCGCAGCAAGCATATAAATACTTGTTTTGCAAATAAAACTGCCTTTTCCTGCTGCTAGTTACTTTATTTATCCCATACGCGTTTCGCCTTTTCATGTTTTAAGGCATCATCAGTGGGATCTATAACGATACAGGTTTGTTAGTTTTAGATTATCAAACAGTTCACTTCGCGATTTTTTTTGTAAAAAAGTACTTACTTAAGATTTGCTGATCGGCGTTTCCTCACGTCTGGGCCGGAGGTTGCACTACCACTTTCATCACTGCAATATAATCACAACTTTGTGTTCTGGCCTTCCTCACACTGTTCACCATGTTTCTCACTCTTTTTTGTGGTGTACTACTGTTCATTTGTCACTCGATGCAACTATTTCGTCGGACACTGTTTTTCACTTCGTAAATATTGCGACTCCATTACGTGTTTCATCCTCTTTGGTATGTTTACCTATTTGTTGCCAATCTAACGAAGTATATGTTCAAGACTAACTTCTGTTTATGATGTTTATACCATGTGTTTGTATGAGAGAGAGAGAGGGGGATAGAGCCGACGTATTGGTTTTTGTTTGTGTGTGTGTGGGGGGGGGGGGGGGGGTGTACTAGCTGTTAGCGAGTGGTTGAAAACTTATTATATTAATCCCTTAAAAATGAAATACAGAATATAATAACCAGTATAAAAACACAATAACACAAAAACAACAAAAACATAGAATCTGCTACACTCAGAAAACTTTGGAGAAAAATTCAAAATAAAAATGTTATCATTTCAAAAGCAGACCAGGGGGACACAGTAGTACAGTAAGTAGGCTGTTTAGGTTTTTATATTGGTAACGCCACGTAGCGCTCTGTATGAAAATCACTGGCTGTGCTGTGTGCAGTCTGTGGCTGGTTTGCATTGTTGTTGGCTATTGTAGTTTTGGGCTGTTGGCTGTTAACAGCGCGTAGCGTTGCGCAGTTGGAGGTGAGCTGCCAGCAGTGGTGGATGTGGGGAAGTGAGATGGCGCATTTTTGAGAGCGGATGATCTGGACGTGTGTCCATCAGAAACAGTACACTTGTAAGAATGTATGTCATGAACTGCTGTATATATATTATCATTTTTGAACACTATTGAGGTAAATACATTGTTTGTTCTCTATCAAAATCTTTCATTTGCTAACTATGCATACTAGTAGTTAGTGCCTTCAGTAGTTTGAATCTTTTATTTAGCTGGCAGTAGTGGCGCTCGCTGTATTGCAGTAGTTAGAGTAACGAAGATTTTTGTGAGGTAAGTGATTTGAGAAACGTTTAGGTTAATGTTAGTCAGGGCCATTCTTTTGTAGGGATTACTGAAAGTAAGATTGCGTTGCGCCAAAAATATTATGTGTCAGTTTAAGCACAGTCTTGTACAATTTTTCTAAGGAGACGTTTCATAGTACTAATGGACAAAGAACAATACATTGAAAAAAACACAAGAATTAATCTCACAAAAGACATTACAAAATTAAAGTCAGACCCAACAAACAGACAAAAGTAAAAAACACTCTGAAAAATATTGACATCATACTGGATAACACAAAGAAAAGAAATTTGACACAGATCAATCCCACTGCACCGATCCTCCGAAGCCAACCAAAAATCCACAAACCGAATCTTCCTGTGAGGCCAATACTGGATTTCAGAAAATCCCCCACTTACATGCTGGTAGGATGCATGTTAAAATTACTGTCTGAAAATTTCAAAGTACAAGAAGACAGAACAATCTCAGACACAGCAACACTCCTCTCATTTGATATAGAAAGCATGTGTTCCTACACACCAGTATCAGAAACAATAGAATTTATAGATAAGGACCCGAAAACTTATAGTCAACTCCGTGATGAAAAGATTAAGGAAATACGCATATTAATAAAGCTCATAACAGAACAAAATTACTTCCAATTCTATAATGAATTTTATTTACAAGAAGACGGATTACCAATGGAGTCCCCAGTTTCAGGAGTCTTAGCAAATGTTTTTTTAAACCACACTGAACAGATCATTTTCACAAAATTAGTAGCTAAAGCGTACAACGTATTATATTGGTTCAGGAATATGGATGACATCCTTTGCTTAATAGATGAGCCACAAACAAAAATTGAAAAACTACATACTGACATCAACAAGATACATAAAAATATAAAATTCAAAATTGAAAGAGGACTGAACAACCAAATTAACTTTCTGGATATAGCAATCAAAAACCAAAACAATAAGCGTATGTTTGAAATTTACCGTAAACCCAATGCAAAGGACATTATCATTCCCCAGTCATCGAACCACCCACACGCACAAAAGGAAGCAGCACTTCGACACATGCTCCATAGACTCAACACAAGTACCACTCACCAGAGGAAGCTACCAAAAAGAACTGAACATAATGAAATAATAGTTACAATAATACAATAATAACACAGACACAAAGCTAAACAACAAAATTAAAAGCAAAATAAAGGCAGAAAGCTCCAAACCACAGACAACAACACAACACAACAGAACCAAACAAATACACGCAGTCCCATAATGACGACACAGGATAATCATGAAAAGATGAAAGAAAAAACATGATGGTACACAATGACATATAAACACAAACTCACCCATAAAATCACCAACATTTTCAAAAGACAGGGAATAAACATAGCATACACAACAGACAATTCCATACAAAAAATACACCTCAAAACTGACAAAAAACAGACATATACCAGAAAGCAGGTATATATCAACTACAGTGTAACACTTCTGAAGGCACATACACAGGACAAACAGGTAGAACATTTGATGTCAGGTACAAAGAACACATGAGAGCCTGGAAATATGGGAGAAACTACTACAAATTTGCGGAACACCTAAGATAAAATGATCACAAACCAATCACTAGAAAAGATGACATGAAAATAATTAGAATCAACAATAAAAAACACCTCCTAACCATGCAAGAAAATTACCACATACAGAGAACCAAAGCAGAAGGGAAAATCCTGTTGAATGACTAAGTACGCATGCCAAGCAATTCATTATTTACACTAATAGGTGAAATAATAGAATAATGTTCGCAAAAGACATTAATATAATAATACTGTCCAATATAATAACAGCACCCAACATCTTTACACTCACTCATCCAGGTGTCACCAAAGTTTTCAACCACTCGCTAACAGCTAGTACACCGTCCCCAAACCCAAAAAAGAAAAAAAACCAACTCGTCGACTCTATCCCCCCCTCTCTCTCACTCATACAAACTCTCAGTATAAACATGATAAATAGAAGTTAGTCTCGAACATATACTTCGGATTAAAACTGTGTGCCGGACCGAGACTCGAACTCGGGAACTGGTTCGCAGAAGAGCTTGTTTGAAGTTTGGAAGGTAGGAGACGAGGTACTGGCAGAATTGAAGCTGTGAGGACGGGTCGTGAGCCGTGCTCGGGTAGCTCAGATGGTAGAGCACTTGCCCGCGAAAGGCTAAGGTCCCGAGTTCGAGTCTCGGTCCGGCACAGAGTTTTAATCCACCAGGAAGTTTCAGATACCGTATGTATCTGAAGGCAACGTAGCCAAGAAATCGTTACGAAATGTAAAGATAGTAAAAGATGATCGGCGTCTGTTACAAAGGTTGGTATTAATTAATGAAATGTAGAAAATACACGACAGGGCCCCATGGCGTTTGACTATGCTACCAGCGATCACTTACTAGAAGATGGAACGACCACCAGTCGGGATCGCAGACGCCAGACTCAGATTTACTGGTTGAAACTGAAGGTAGCGTAATTCACGCACGAAAGTAGTAACCCCTTACAAAATTTTCGTGCTGCTGCAATTTCTTGAGAATTATTCAGTGGTCTGGGAATCACATCTAGTTGGATTAGTGAGAGAGGTGGAGAAAATAGTAACGAGAGTTGGATGACTCATCACAGATTAGTTTTGCAAGAGAGTGAGTTTCACAGAAACTGTCAATAAACTGAAGTTAGAGAGACAACACTAAATGTGTTGCTCGTTCCGAAGCACCTTACAAAATTACGACAGCCCGTTTTCCAAAAGGAGTCAAGGCACGGATACTTCTGCTTAAAAACGTCTCACGTAATGACGACAACGGTAGAGAAATAAGGGTGATACAGAGCACTCGTACAATACGTACTTTGTGCAACACATTGCAAGATAGCTTGCGGAGAACAGATGAAGAAGTAGAACACCGCCCAGGCAGGGTACCTCTGCATTAAAATCGTGTCCTTCACAACCAGACACGCGACGTTTTGCATATCGGCAGGTCGCCGTGGCAAGCACGGCTATCCTGACAGGCTGTTCGTCGCATTTTGGAACATGCAACTGCTTTTTTGTACACTCAGTTAACTTTCTCTTGGCCTTGAATTATTCAGCTTCCTCTGTGCCTAAGTTATTCAAACTTTCTCTTTTGATGCCACCACAAAGTAGTCCCAAGTTGTGTCATTGCATTCAGTCGATGAACATTCATGGGTGTTGTTACATTTGTGCCGTCTGATACTCGCCGTTGAACTGATTGACTAGGTCGAACTGTTTATGAAAGCTGAGAAGTGTTCAGTCCACAGTGAACACTTAAGCAATTTTATACCTCTGTTGTGATCGTAGTTATGCAAGCTGTACTACTGTTCGAAGTTTTTTAGAGAAACCGTAATTGGATTCTGGCAGGCGTAGCTTTGGTTTCGAGCCGGGCAACGTGAATATGGACTTGGATTCTTCCTGTAATTCACCGAGAGACGAACTGTTTCCATTTGAAGCATAATTTTCCTATTTTCAACCATTTTTGATAACCCAGCAACTGAAATATGGAAAAATAACAAAAAAGCACAAAAAACACTCTCAGAAGTCAGACTCTGTACGAAATCGCTACGAACCACATGCGTATATATCCTGAATTCTGAGAGACACTAGTCGGTGTCATTAAACGGGCAATTGTCTCGGTAAACCCGAAAGCTTGTTCGCGGTAACAGTTCGTGTGTTCTCCAATTGCAGCTGGCCTAGAAGCCTGAGGTGAATGATTCATGCCTCGCGGCGGCCTCAGACAACAGCGAGTGGAACTCGCTTATAGTGTCAAGGACGAATTTTGTGCTGGTTAGTCTTTGGTACAAAAGGGTTGGACAAAAATATGGAGAAACAACGTGAAAATGCATGCTTGAACATTACTGCTGATGCTAGCCAAGCCATGGGGTTACGCTGTTGTATTTGACCACGAACGGCATCTGTGGGACGTCCTCAATATGTTGCAAGTGTCTGTCGTACTCAGACCCGTGTTCTGTGTAGTTTTGAGTGGATTATGTATAAAACATGTGAATTCGAACGTGAGCAAATTGTTGGTGCTCGTATCATGGATGCTGTCTGGACCAAGTATTGAAGATTTATACCGCATACAGGGACAGCGGAAAAACATCATCTGCTAAGTCACAACGCGAGGAGCAGGACAAGATTAGTGTGAATCTTCAAGTTTTCGCGGCGCAAAGACTGCTCCATTAAGTTTCGGGAATGCAGCCACATGAATTCTGCTTCTTCTTCTAATATTTCGGCCGTATACCTTTCAGCCATCTTCAGAGAGAGCCGTACGACTGACGCTCCAGCGCTCGCTCCATCCTTTTAAACTCGCGGACCGCGCCACTGCGCATGCGGCCACAGATAAACAAGACTCCAGTGATGTTGATCGGCGGCAAAGACGTACAATATCCATGAGTTACGTCTGTGGCTGCGCATTCTATCCATGCTGGGAGGTCGATGTATTACTGGGAGCTGAACTGTAGCGACGTCTTTGTAAGTTCAATATTGAAAGTGCCGGATTCCATGATTTATCTAATGTGAAACCGCTGTCTCTATTAATTAAATTCTTCGTCAAGCGGATTTCAATGGCCTCTTTTACTACGGAGTCCCAGAAAGATGAAACAGAAGTCAGAATTTCGACATTTTCATATACCATAGAGTGACCAGAATCAATACAATGCTCTGCCACAGCCGATTTACTGGGTTGTAAGAGCCGAGTGCACCTGCGATGTTCCGTACACCTCTCTTGGACTGTACGATTCGTTTGTCCGATATATGAAAGGCCACATTCACACGGTATCTTGTAAACTCCAGGCTTGCGGAGTAGTAAGTCATCTTTAACGGAACCCAGGAGTGCAGCCGTCTTCGCCGGTGGACGAAAAATCACTTTTACTTTATGTTTAGTGAGGATCCGTCCTATTTTGGATGAAAGGCTTCCCACATACGGCAGGAAAGCCATGGATTTAAATGTTTCCTCGTCATCTTCTGCATTCCTTACGGACACCTTAGGTTTTATTTGTAGTGCCTTACGTATCTGTTGTGGAGAATACCCGTTGTCCTCAAAAACTCTCTTCAGATGTAAAAGTTCGTCTTTTAAACTACTTTCATCAGATATGACGTGTGCTCGGTGTACCAAAGTTCTTAGAACACTACTTGTCTGCGAAGGATGGTGACAACTATTTGCATGTAAATATAAGTCCGTATGGGGCGGTTTACGAATATAGAGCATGACCCAAAGTGCCATCTTCTTTGCGCCGAACCAAGACATCCAAAAATGAAGACATCCCTCCTTTTCCACTTTCCCACTTGAGCTTCAAACTAGCAGACTCCAGGGCCTTTGAAGCCTACAGTTTTTTGGAGGTACGTTGATGATACCTTTGTAGTGTGGCCCCATGGCGAGGACAAATTGCAGGACTTCTTAAACCATCTGAATTCCATCCATGGACAAATTCAGTTTACAGTGGAAGTGGAAAAGGAGGGATGTCTTCCATTTTTGGATGTCTTGGTTCGGCGCAAAGAAGATGGCACTTTGGGTCATGCAGTATATCGGAAACCAACCCATACGGACTTAATATTTACATGCAAATAGTTGTCACCATCCTTCGCAGACAAGTAGTGTTCTAAGAACTTTGGTACACCGAGCACACGTCATATCTGATGAAAGTAGTTTAAAAGACGAACTTTTACATCTGAAGAGAGTTTTTGAGGACAACGGGTATTCTCCACAACAGATACGTAAGGCACTACAAATAAAACCTAAGGTGTCCGTAAGGAATGCAGAAGATGACGAGGAAACATTTAAATCCATGGCTTTCCTGCCGTATGTGGGAAGCCTTTCATCCAAAATAGGACGGATCCTCACTAAACATAAAGTAAAAGTGATTTTTCGTCCACCGGCGAAGACGGCTGCACTCCTGGGTTCCGTTAAAGATGACTTACTACTCCGCAAGCCTGGAGTTTACAAGATACCGTGTGAATGTGGCCTTTCATATATCGGACAAACGAATCGTACAGTCCAAGAGAGGTGTACGGAACATCGCAGGTGCACTCGGCTCTTACAACCCAGTAAATCGGCTGTGGCAGAGCATTGTATTGATTCTGGTCACTCTATGGTATATGAAAATGTCGAAATTCTGACTTCTGTTTCATCTTTCTGGGACTCCGTAGTAAAAGAGGCCATTGAAATCCGCTTGACGAAGAATTTAATTAATAGAGACAGCGGTTTCACATTAGATAAATCATGGAATCCGGCACTTTCAATATTGAACTTACAAAGACGTCGCTACAGTTCAGCTCCCAGTAATACATCGACCTCCCAGCATGGATAGAATGCGCAGCCACAGACGTAACTCATGGATATTGTACGTCTTTGCCGCCGATCAACATCACTGGCGCCTTGTTTATCTGTGGCCGCATGCGCAGTGGCGCGGTCCGCGAGTTTAAAAGGATGGAGCGAGCGCTGGAGCGTCAGTCGTACGGCTCTCTCTGAAGATGGCTGAAAGGTATACAGCCGAAATATTAGAAGAAGAAGCAGACTTCATGTGGCTGCATTCCCGAAACTTAATGGAGCAGTCTTTGCGTCGCGAAAACTTGAAGATTGACACTAGTCTTGTCCTGCTCCTCGCTGACTTAGCAGATGATGTTTTTCCGCTGTCCCTGTATGCGGTATAAATCTTCAATACTTGGTCCAGATAATATCCATGATACGAGCACCAACAATTTGCTCACGTTCGAATTCACATGTTTTCTACGTAATCCACTCAAAACTACACAGAACACGGGTCTGAGTACGACAGACACTTGCAACACATTGAGGACGTCCCACAGATGCCGTTCGTGGTCAAATACAACAGCGTAACCCCATGGCTTGGCTAGCATCAGCAGTAATGTTCAAGCATGCATTTTCACGTTGTTTCTTCATATTTTTGTCCAACCCTTTTGTGTACCAAAGACTAACCAGCACAAAATTACATGCCCCACTTCCTGTACGCCGAAGATTTTGTCATCACAGCGCAGGGAGTGTGTTTCGATGAGATAGAAGAAAACCTGAAACGTGCTCTAGCATCATGCCAGTATACACTGAGGTGCCAAAAGTCATGGGATACCTCGTAATATCGTGTCAGACGTCCTTTTCCCTGCGTAGTGCAGCAACTCGACGTGGCATAAAGTCAACAAGTCGCTGAAAGTTCTCTGCAGAAATATTGAGCCGTGCTGCCTCTATAGCCATCCGTAATTCCGAAAATGTTGCCAGTGCCAGATTTTGTGCACGAACTGACCTTTCGATTATGTCCCATAAATTTTCGATGAGTCATGTCGTGCAATCTGGGTCACCAAATCATTCGCTCCAACAGCCCATGTTCTTCAAACCAGTCGCTAACAGCTGTGACCCGATAACATGGTGCACTGTTATCCATAAAAATTCCACCATTCTCCGGCTGCAAAATAATTTCAAGTAGCCAAACGTAATCATTTCCAGTCACTGATCGTTTTACTTGGGTCAGAGAACCCAGTCCATTCCATGTAAACGCAGACGACACAGTTACGGAGCCACCAGCAGCTTCCATAGTGCCCTGTTGACAACTTGGGTCCATGGCTTCGGGGTCTGTGCCACACTATAACCCCACCATCGGCTCTTACCAACTGAAATCAGGTGTCATCAGAGCAGGCCACGGTTTTTTAGTCGTCTAGGGTCCAGCCGATATGGTGACGAGTCCAGGAGAGGCGTTGCAGGCGATGTCGTGCTGTTAGCAAAGGCACTAGCGTCGGTCGTCTGCTGCCAACGAGTACATTCGTCGTACGTCCAACATTGATTTATGCCGTTATTTCACGCATTACTGCTTGTCTGTTAGCACTGACAACTCTAGACAAACTCCGCTGCCCTCGGTCGTTAAGTGAAGTCTGTCAGCCACTGCGTTGTCCATGGTGAGAGGTAACGCCCGAAATTTGGTTTCCTCGGCACACTCTTGACCCTGTGGTTCTCGGTATATTGCATTCCCTAACGATTTCCATGCGTCTAGCTCCAACTACCACCACGCGTTCAAAGTCTGTTAATTCCCGTCGTGAGGCCATAATCACATCGGAAACTTTTTCACATGAATCGCCTGAGTACAAATGACAGCTTGGCCAATGCACTGCCCTTCTGTACGTTGTGTACGCGATACTATCGCCATCTGTACATGTGCATATCGCTATCCCATTACTTTTGTCACCTCACTGGAAATTACCATAGCAGTTATAAGTTTCATAATACAAAATTTGATTAGGTATAAGTTATAACTATATATATATATATATATATATATATATATATATATATATATATATGTATATATATTTGAATGACATGTTGGCTAGTAGATTATTGTGAATTCATTTATCATGAGTCATTATGTAGTTGAATTTCTGGTATTTGTCTTGCAGTTACATATTGGGTTTTGTATACTAGAGAACAGAAGAGACCGTTCGAAACGTGTGCCGTGTGTGGGTCGAGTTCTATCGGAGAAAAACACAGACAATTATTTTCACGATTGAAGAAAATCGTTTTAGCATGAATGATTTTCCACATTGCGGAAGTCTCAGAAGTTGACAAATGTGATGAACTGCTACCATTGTACCTTCATGTGACGTTTTCATTCAATGGACCAGATTAAGAAGTCGAATGCAGAGATACTGCATGCTACAGATCAAAGCAATAAGAATTTCTACTTGAGTATGATCAGTTCACTCATCGAGCGTTCCTATGAAGTATCGTTATTGGTGCACCACGGTTAAAAACTGCGACAGTACTGCATGACAAATGTGTAGCATCTGGATAGTCTCCGCACATAGCAGCACATACTACCCATCTGTATCGCCACCAGGCTGAGTTTCATGTAGTGAGGTCTCATACCGTATTACAACGGAGCTGCTTTCACATATGTGACTGGGACATCGAGTTACTAAGGCAAGTCTCGAAGAGTACGTCAGTGACACGTATTAAGTCCGTGATCTAGTGATACACAGATAAGGCGTAAGCAGGAGACTTTTCTGATACACATAGAGCCTTCAACAGCTGTCCAGTTCATCCGTTACAAAGAAAGAGAGTTAAATAAACTTATAGCCACGTTTCCGATCACAGATTCCTATTGCATAGGTGACCACGAGTTCAGTGGTAGTAGGCATGGACCTATAAATCAATTAATTAAAAAGTCAGTCATATTAATCTGCCAATTCGCGCACTAAAATCTATTTTCCTTGGCAACCTGACACCACCTATAGCTTGCATGAGTTGAGAAATGGCGAATGGTCGAGGCGGAGAAATGTTCATGATCACCGATCATTTAATGGTAAAAATCAGCAGAAGTTCGGCAACTATTAGTTTCGAATTTAGGCCACAGCAACATTTGCGCGTAGGAACACTGATCCCGCCCACGGTCGGGGAACTGGCGCCCTCATTGCTACAAACCTAAGCGCTAGGAGGCCAAGCTGCTCCCTCGGCCGAAAGCAGTAGAAACTGTTTGCATTGTTACCCTTTTCCAATCGCGTAGGTTACAGGGACCTTTTTCTGTGGGATGAAACACATTGCTGTGCTGTGTCCGAGGTTACAAAACTGCTAAAATACATCCTCCCCCCTCCCTCGCCCGGGTTCCCGGGTTCGATTCCCGGCGGGGTCAGGGATTTTCTCTGCCTCGTGATGACTGGGTGTTGTGTGCTGTCCTTAAGTTTAAGTAGTTCTAAGTTCTAGGGGACTGATGACCATAGCTGTTAAGTCCCATGGTGCTCAGAGCCATTTTTTACGTCCTCCCCGCCCCTTTTCGTTGCAGTTCTTAGTCTGCTCCACTTCGTGACTAGCAGCAGTGCAGTGCCACCGTTTCGCTATATATGTGTTGGTTTCCATCCTCGTGGAAGCAACCATCTGTACATTCAGTCTGCTTTAGTGAAGACGTTTCGTGGTCGAATGCTCGTGGCAACTTCATCTGTGATTAAGATGCATACACGCGATTTGCTTTGTGAGCTGGAGCAATAAGCTTTGACACGTTCCCCTTTATGTGTGCACTCTCATATTACGTGCTTCCTCATGGCTACCTGCTTACGTTCAAGATTCTCAGTTCCCAAAATTCAATTTAAAATCGGATGGGACCAAGTCGGGACTGTATGTAGGATGATCGATGACAGTGAACCCAAGGCGTCGGATTGTTGCAGATGTCGCAGCGCTTGCGTGTGGTCTGGCATTGTCATGCTGAAGGAGAGGGTGCTCGATGTGTGGACGAACTCTTCTGCGGTTAGAAATGCGATTAAAGCATGTTGTTTCTCACGTACTGACCTAGTTAAGTTACACAACGCCGTGTTACACGCAACAATTCAAAGCCATCAAGCGGTAGTCGGCTGCGAAACTGTAGACATGGCGAACAAAGGCGTAGAACGTTAATGCTGCTTGTTCGATTTAAAAAGCTTTCAGAATTTTCACATAAAAAATTCGGAGGCAATGCTTTCCAGCATGCCCTCGTATATCTGTTTTATGTACTTTCAGCTTCTGGAAGGAATGCATTTTGCTTTGGTCTCTAAATACTTATTTGATTCGTCTCCCATAACATCGAAATCCATTGCTCTAGCGCTTTCCAGTTTCTTAATGACTTCGTGAAGTTCGTCCATGATAATATCCACTGTGTCCAAGTGTACCAACGGTAACCTTTTTTTTTTTCACATCTCTTCGCCAAATGGGCTTAGCTGAAACTGAGACCTATGCTTATATCACAGAACATGAGATTTGCGACGAAGATTATATTCAATGCGAAATTAAGAGCTTAAATGAGTTGGGTGAGGGGGGGGGGGGCAGTGGGAATGGCTCTGAGCACTACGGGACTTAACTGCTGAGATCATCAGTCCCCTAGATTAGAGCTACTTAAACCTAACTAACCTAAGGACATAACACACATCCATGCCCGAGGCAGGATTCGAACCTGCGACCGTAGCGGTCGCGCGGTTGCAGACTGTAACGCCTAGAACCATTCGGCCACTCCGGCCGGCATGGAGAATGTACGGTGGTATGATGTTTTGTTACTCATGTTTATCACCTCCGCAACGATTTGTCAAATCTTCTTTGGAAGAAATGAAATCGTGTTTGAATAACTAGCGTATGACTGGCCTGTGTTGTGTGGTGTAATGGTAGCAATTAAGTCTGGGCTATAATCCGGCTGACAACAACCACTGTTAACTGAACGCTGAGTGTAAATTACTCTCCAAACAACATGGAGCTCGTTTCAGAGAGCCCTTCAGCACCATGAGCATAGAGCTGTTATGCTAATTACCATTTAACTTAACAATTCTGTTCTAAAAATTACTCTCGATAATTCGCATATGAACTTTTCCATAAGGATCATCAGTATGAAACCACCGGATAATAAATGAAGAGCAAACAGCACCAGTTGCAAGACGTTGCGTTGAATGTGTGTTCCACACACAGTTAGGTGAAGCTATAACTTCTGTTTCAGTTTCTATCTGTTATAACTGTACTGCAAATTGAAAGTATCAGCACTGATTCTTTTGTAATCATTATTGATGGAAGTTACTTCTGGTTCTTGTGATTACTATAGTCTGAACGACAGTTTTGCTTAAGAAAAACTTATTGAAGTCTTTGCTGTCAGCATATTCTGATCCTTTTCACATTTTCTGGTTTCATTTATACCTTTGCAGCAAACCTTTTCGTTTATTGCACTTTATGTGCATTTCACTTTATAAATTAGAAACTTTATATTATTTGTAGCTTACGGAATTTCTCTGTGGATGTTAACGTTTTGTAATCAGTGCTACATTTTCATTAGTGTCCATTGTAACAACAACGACGTTGTACTACTGTACATATAAATAATTTTTTTTCTTCCATCTGATTTTTCGTTAAATTAGTGTAATCGATGTACTGATTTCATTTGTTTTCTTGTTTCATGCCATTGTGTTAAGAAAACTGTAAACAAATTTCAATGTGAATATTAATGTTTATGTCAAATGTCAAGCAATATTGTTATAGAATTGAAATGTAACAAATGTTGAGACTGTTGTAAGATGTTTAAAATTGTAAATGTGCGTCTGGTCCGTACGTAGGCAATGTGTTAGGATATGTAGAATGCAAAACCTCGGGTGAATACCCTGTCTGTAAGGGAGCGGTAAAACGTGGATGGCAGGCGAGCGCGGGAAAATGCACGCGGGCACTGTACGGCACAACGGGCTCAGCAGTTGTAGTTGGAGTTTGGCATTGGTCTGAGCAACACGTTCTGGAGCGAGGAGGCTCGTCTGGAAGAAGTAGTTTCATTGAGCCTCGGGTATGCCGTTCCAACGCCCATACAGCATGGCAAAATTCCATAGGCACTGAATGGAAAAGTATTGCGACGCTATGAAGAAATAAAGTGCCGATACGTCAAGAGCCATTGCTGTGGTTGTATGTGTGCTCTGTGCCTCGCCATCTCGCCGCCCGCCAACCGCCCCATCGCTACGAACAGGTTGAAACTTTTAGTACTGTATTCGTATGGACCAGTGTTAATTTTGTTCCATACTGTTCAATAACAACTTAAATTTTACTAGAACGTACATATCATTTAATTATCCTCACAACTAACCTAGACAGGGTCCTTTCTAAATGTTGTGCAATCCGAGTGTCCCGAAATGAAAAATTAAATTTTGTGTTAATAATAATTACCTGCAGAGCTAACTATGTTAGAATGGTGTTTAAAGAACTGTTTTGTTAATGAACCAGTCAATGAATAACGAAGGTCTGACAAAGTTGGAAGATAACTTTAATACTGATTTAGTAATGTTTAATTATTTCGAGACAGATATAAAGGTATTTAAATGAGTAGGAAATAAGATAAAGAGAGTAGTAACTCATATATTGGAAATCTTGAGTGCATAATGGTGTCAGTAATTAATTTTTTTAATACAGTGATCATAACAGTTCCAAGGTCCACCCCCCCCCCTTCTTTTTTTTTTTTTTTTTTTTTTTTTTTTATTCGTTTGAATTCTGAAGTGTTCTGAATTGATTTGACCAGCAAAAGTTAAAGTCAATATAAAAGCCAAAATTAATCAGTGTCTTATCTTTATTAAAACTGACAATTTGTTTGTGGCTCGAGATTACTACTTCTGGGGCAACCTATGCCCGATTTTAATCAGACCAATAGACAGTACGAAGTTTGGTAGTATACATTATAATGTGGTGTTGTGTATTTATGGGTTTTCCATATTAGTACAGAAAGTGAAACTATCAGTTCAATAGATTTTCTGGTTCTAAAATTTACTAGATTATGCAGTATTACTACGTGTTGGTTTGCATGAATATACACCAACTTGTACAGGAAAGAAACTCAGTTAATGCCTAATTAGGCTGGCGACCGTATTATTAACAAATTGGTAGCATCTTCTGTGTTGTTTTTTTGTCCGCCCTTACGTGTAGTTGCATTTCGGACTTATTTGACGTATCATTGTTATTACAAGAGTGGGTGTAAGTCTGATTTGCCTCCATTCAGGTACACGCGGTCAATATCTATACAAATATCTTTTCTCATAAGGTGAAGCCCGTTAACTTACCATAGTACAGGCTTTAATGAGTATCGTGTGCCACGCGCGCACGTTACACCATCTATTTTGTGGTTAGTGTCAATGACGGCGTCTCTTTTTGAGGACCTGTTTGAAGCCTATAATCATCAAAATATGTGTTACTAACTCAATGTTTATAGCATAAACATTGGAGATGCTCCAAAAACGTGGAACGCATCTGGCGAATGAGCTGCTTTGTTTAAATTAATCTGTAGAGAAAAACTATAATAACTGCAGCAGTTATTCATTTATAAGGTTTAGTTTGGAGCCGGTGCATATGAGTAACTATAAAGTACGTAACTATGCTGTATCTCCTAAGCGGTGATACAGAAATTAGAAGAAAACTCATTGGCGCATATTTCCGGCCCTCAGCGGCCGCGTCTTTCACTAGCAAGCTGTTCTGCTCGCTTCCAGGACCCATCAAGAAACACATCAGCTTTGGAAACTGGAAATATATTCTTGCTGCTATAATTTTTATTTTGGAGAAATCTCTGGCAGCATGGAAATCGAACCCAGGCCCTCCACATAGCGGGCAGTCACTTTGGACATTTTTTTAAAATATATATATTTCAGGCCTCCTCGTCACACATTCTGTCCCGTTCTTACGCTCTCCAGTTATGCCTTTATCAACGAGCTTATCCATTGTAATTTTTCCTGATAGCTAAGTACACTCCTGGAAATTGAAATAAGAACACCGTGAATTCATTGTCCCAGGAAGGGGACACTTTATTGACACATTCCTGGGGTCAGATACATCACATGATCACACTGACAGAACCACAGGCACATAGACACAGGCAACAGAGCATGCACAATGTCGGCACTAGTACGGTGTATATCCACCTTTCGCAGCAATGCAGGCTACTATTCACCCATGGAGACGATCGTAGAGATGCTGGATGTAGTCCTGTGGAACGGCTTGCCATGCCATTTCCACCTGGCGCCTCAGTTGGACCAGCGTTCGTGCTGGACGTGCAGACCGCGTGAGACGACGCTTCATCCAGTCCCAAACATGCTCAATGGGGGACAGATCCGGAGATCTTGCTGGCCAGGGTAGTTGACTTACACCTTCTAGAGCACGTTGGGTGGCACGGGATACATGCGGACGTGCATTGTCCTGTTGGAACAGCAAGTTCCCTTGCCGGTCTAGGAATGGTAGAACGATGGGTTCGATGACGGTTTGGATGTACCGTGCACTATTCAGTGTCCCCTCGACGATCACCAGTGGTGTACGGCCAGTGTAGGAGATCGCTCCCCACACCATGATGCCGGGTGTTGGCCCTGTGTGCCTCGGTCGTATGCAGTCCTGATTGTGGCGCTCACCTGCACGGCGCCAAACACGCATACGACCATCATTGGCACCAAGGCAGAAGCGACTCTCATCGCTGAAGACGACACGTCTCCATTCGTCCCTCCATTCACGCCTGTCGCGACACCACTGGAGGCGGGCTGCACGATGTTGGGGCGTGAGCGGAAGACGGCCTAACGGTGTGCGGGACCGTAGCCCAGCTTCATGGAGACGGTTGCGAATGGTCCTCGCCGATACCCCAGGAACAACAGTGTCCCTAATTTGCTGGGAAGTGGCGGTGCGGTCCCCTACGGCACTGCGTAAGATCCTACGGTCTTGGCGTACATCCGTGCGTCGCTGCGGTCCGGTCCCAGGTCGACGGGCACGTGCACCTTCCGCCGACCACTGGCGACAACATCGATGTACTGTGGAGACCTCACGCCCCACGTGTTGAGCAATTCGGCGGTACGTCCACCCGGCCTCCCGCATGCCCACTATACGCCCTCGCTCAAAGTCCGTCAACTGCACATACGGTTCACGTCCACGCTGTCGCGGCATGCTACCAGTGTTAAAGACTGCGATGGAGCTCCGTATGCCACGGCAAACTGGCTGACACTGACGGCGGCGGTGCACAAATGCTGCGCAGCTAGCGCCATTCGACGGCCAACACCGCGGTTCCTGGTGTGTCCGCTGTGCCGTGCGTGTGATCATTGCTTGTACAGCCCTCTCGCAGTGTCCGGAGCAAGTATGGTGGGTCTGACACACCGGTGTCAATGTGTTCTTTTTTCCATTTCCAGGAGTGTAGTTTTAATGCTTATTGTTTTAGCACCTTCTTACGTCCCATTTTTAAACAGTATTAATAAACAAGTGAAACAACGATTTGTGAGACAATTTAAAAGTGCCATATCCTGATTAAAACTGAAGCTAATTGAAGTACTGATTTTTTTAATCTAAGAAGGTAATAAATTTTTTTTCTTCTTCGTAGAAAATAAATTACAATGTTCTCTTGCATTGCAGCAAGGGACATCATTCATATGTGATGAACGTTTAAAAGGAATGTATTGAGAAAATACGGTTTTCTTGACGAGGTAACTAATAATTACATGACTTAAAAAGAAATAACTTGCAGTATATTAAAATGGTGATGAAAATGAACTGTAAAGCAGAACTGCTTCTTTGTGATCTAACTTCTGTACTTCTGTACAGTACTTCCCATATGAAAGTTGAACTTTTTACGTGACTTATTTTTCGGATTTTTGCATACAGTAAGTGGTGGTATTATGGGATTACATTTAATTTTCTAGTTGTAACTCCAAATTAAACTCATTCTTACCCACTAAACAACCTTTGCTATCAACTTCAACTATTTGATGATATGTATTTGTATTTCTCATAATAAGATTTGAAAAACTTATCACCGGGAAAAGTTTTAAATTCTGAGATCCCTCGTGATTTTAATTTTTAAAAGCAACAATAATATGGTCGGGTAACATATGTGTTATGTTTATTAACTTAAAACAAAGTTCTGAAACAATTATTTGTTTATGTAGCAGAGATGATTGAAGTATTTGCAGAAGTCACAATTACAATCTTTGTTCTCAGTTCTTGCACAGGAATTTTGAAGTATTCCATATTGCCTGACACGCAGTCTTGGACTTCAGAACATAACAGAACCAACCGTATCCATAGCCAAAAATCGATAAATACATAACTATGCATTATTCGTTTACTTAATGAATTTTATAGTTGTAATCTTTAGTGTATATTGTCAGTAATTATTACATTTTATTGAAAACTTACGTACAAAAACTATGTGAAAGAACGAAAACAGTTTTTCTGTGACGTCACTCATATTCGTTCTCTTGTGATGATGGCCGCTCCCATGTCCGTTCCGTTTTCCGTATTAATTATAGCATTGTAGGCATTGTGAACTGTGTAATATAAAAAATCTTGGACAATGCTTAACCGTAGTGCTAAACGTACTTTATAGATGTTTGCTGTGGCAACTCCATACGCTTGTTGTGCGTTCATGCCCTGTTTTTCTGGGTGCTGTTAATATACATCATTGTAGAGACTGTTTGGTCTTCCTCTTCCTGATCTCTGTTACAGGTAAGCGGTATCCTCCTCCCATCATCTGGAGTATTTATTGGTTTGGTGGCGCTTTTCCTATTGATTCACGTATCTCCATCATTTATTCGTCCTCATTTGTTTCGTCTACTTCTTTGTTGACGTTACTTTGCGTAGTTCCTTTGTTGTTGCCATTTTCTCACAAGAACTATCCGCTTTACGTAGGTCAATGACAAAGATTTTCCTTTCATTAAATACTTTGGCGGCTGGACTTACTGTGGAAGAACTTTCTCTGCGCTGAATTTCGTTTGGGGCACTCGTTTTCATGTTGTTATTATCAGATGTTTGCTCGATCTGTTTGTTTCCAATTCTTTTAGCTTTCTCGCGTAGTCCAACCATCTGTTCGCTGCCGTGATGGGCTGGGAATCGCTTCTTCTCCTCCTTTGGAGAGGACCTTTCTATTGTATTTTCAGATTTCCTAGTGGCAGGTTTTGGTTCTTGGGTCGGGCTGTCGTACTTATTGGAGAAAGTGTTGGATTCTTTCTCCTTTTGTGAGCCATGTTGCCCTTGCGCACCTATGTTCGTTTTTGTGTCCTGCTCCGTAGGAGTTACTGTCTCTTTGGGATCACCAATTTCCATGAGAAAGTTGTTACCCAAGTTGCATCTGGGGTCTCAGTGTCCGAGTATTGACCGCCTGCTGCTGCTGCATAGGTTTATGAGGAGTGTTTTATCATCGGGAGTGTTACAACTGCCCGCATCTCGTGGTCGTGCGGTAGCGTTCTCGCTTCCCACGCCCGGGTTCCCGGGTTCGATTCCCGGCGGGGTCAGGGATTTTCTCTGCCTCGTGATGGCTGGGTGTTGTGTGCTGTCCTTAGGTTAGTTAGGTTTAAGTAGTTCTAAGTTCTAGGGGACTTATGACCACAGCAGTTGAGTCCCATAGTGCTGAGAGCCATTTTGAGCCAAGTGTTACAACTCGCTAACTGGAAGTTGCACAACTCGCCGTTGAAATTACTGCACACAGACGTGACCTATTGTACTGCATGTCTCGCACGTTCGTAGCTGAGCGTCGTACATGATGATTGCGTGGTAACCACGTATATTTGTATACGACGGGATATGTGTGTGCAAGTCGACTTCGAGTTGGCTGACACCATTTATACTGGAAGTTTATGGACAGACAACCACTTTTTGGCGAACTATTTACACCTTGCCATAGGGGGTAATCACTGCATTCGTTTGGTCAACGGTTATTTCGAATAGAAATTCGTAGCTAGTGATAGTATGGAGACCAAGTCATGCATGGATCATGGCAATTTCACTCATGTTGCCACCCAGGATCCAGCTATTTTGTCACAGAGTTCGGTACTGTTCAGCTTTACGTACACAACACAGTTAAGAAGTTAAACATGGACGCCTACTACGTTTATAAAGCTGATTTTCACCAGTTTCTCGAGCCATCATTTCTTATCAAAATAATTCAGTCATGTAAAGTTTCGGTCGAACATGAATTTCAGGTTATCTTTTCGTGTTGCATGCAACATTATGTACCATTGTACATCAATAACTCCTTCAGTTGAGTACGTTCTGATTACAACAGAAAGGTGTTTCACTGACTGAGTTGAGCATTGTCGACAGCAACCAGCAGACAGATTCGCACACCTCCACTCCCACAGGCAGGCTGACCCAGCCACAGCTCTTCACAGAAAGTTTCTGAAAGGTCTTTGTATTACAGTGCGTTAGAAAGTGAAGCAAATTACTTTTGAGCCTGCATTGGACTGATACTTTAGGTAGATAAACGAAGTGTGGTTCAATAAATTAAAGGAAGGAATGGAGTTAAACTCGCTACTTTGCGTCTACAGTGCGCGACGTTTACCACGAGCAGATACGGCACTAGAACAGATCGAGTGGAAGACAAAACTTCCTGCAGAAAATTTCGGATTCCTCAGTATTGCCAAATCTTGCAGATTACCAGACTCAGAATTCGGAGGCGTGGTGACTTTTATTGGTGCCGTAATTTAGCGATCCAGGTTTCGACTCTGCAGCAGCGGCCGCCTGGTAGTAAGGCTTTATGTCAAAGACTGTAGCGTGACTAACGATTCTGGACAGCCGACAAAATAATGTGTCCTTCTCGTTGGCACTCTGAACCCATATATTCCATATTCGCATGATCACCAGCGCAAGCAGCAATATAGGGAATCAATAAACTACAGTGTTGACAATCCATGAGAACGTCGCAGATGAATTGCGACACGTGCTTGTAGACTTCTCTCCATCTTAAACAAGGAACAATACGATTATCCCACACACAAACGATTTATGAATGAAGAACTTTATATACACAATGTCGATGGCGTTACTCCTACCTAGTTTGTGCGGTTGCGCTGAAATTTTAATCAGTTACATATCCAAGCATATAGTACACTCCTTACCAATTTGACGTTGCTGTTTACCGCCAGTATGGTGTAGCAATTTTAAGGGTCAACAGTGCACTTCTAGGTGCGGTTTTCACTAACTTAAGGGGGACAACGTGGCACATTTTCTGATGTACGCGACTAATTTTTTAAGTTTAGGATAACTGTGCAGCAAACCACTGTCCCGCTGTCAGAAGTCACCCAAACATTTGCCCTCATGTACCAAATGTATGCAGACATTTAACGCAGTAGCGGCTCAGGTGTTTATTATTATTTCTGTAATTTTAAGTGCTCAAAATGTTCACCTTGAGCATTGGTACACGACCTGCATATACTTTGGTTGGCTTGCATTTGCTGCCTCACCCTGTTTAGTGAATACATTTTTGGTAAAACAGCGATTTTGTAAGGTATCCCGGACACTAGTTCGAACGACCAGCGACTGAATACTTTATTAATTGAAAGCAGCGTTTCGGGCACGCTACCTACAGCTGCAATAGCCAAAACGACAGCGGCATAGGTGAGGTGTTGCCAGCGAGTTGAGCTCTGACCATTGCCTGCTCATGTCAAGACCGTTTTCCTTGGCTGTGAACCAAGTATGGCCTTCCTCGACACAACATGAGGTGCCGTGGCCAGGTTTACGACCACGACGTCGATAATACTGATTCCGAAGGTCAAAGATATCGCTTCTACTATGAGGTCGACACATATCTTCCATTCTCTCACAATTTTTAGTGTCAACAAACATTCCTTTACAAACTGAAGCTCTCATTACAGACTCACAAGGGGACTGCGTCTACTCGTAATCACCGATTTCGTCCAAATTTATGTTATATGCAGGGTCTGGCCGGAAATGAAAGTGGCAGTAGTGGGAGCAGCCAAGCATTTAACAAAAAGTAGCATCTTTGGCGCGGATAAGGCGAGGCATGAGCCGTTTATGTTAGTCTAGTTTACAGGCTACTGTTGGCTCACTTGCAAACACTTGCGTATGGTTACCCGAAGCTTGTGGGGGTCGACTCCTTACGCAGCAACTTTTTTTCCAATTTTTACGTTACTTACATTCCAAATAAACCGAAACAATGCGCAGTATATTGTTTTTATTAGTCTTCATAACAGTCATGAAAAGGAAAGACAAAAGAATATTCGGGGTTGCAATTAATTTCCAAGAAGAGACTGTGCTTACACTGTCGACGGGGGCTCTGCAAATAATTTCCCCAAACGATATTTTAATTAAAGCGGACTGGACTTCGGATTCCGTTAGTTTCATTTTGACCTTCGAGCAGTCCTTGGCTGCAGCACACGAATGATAGGTTCCCCTGTTTTTACGATGAGTATCGCCCGAGCACGTACAAATCATCAGCTTTAAAATAAAAGAATGTAATCTTATATATTGCGCAGCTCGTGGTCTCGCGATAGTGTTCTCGCTTTCCGACCATGGGCTTCCGGATTCGATTCCCGGCGGTGTCAGGGATTTTCACCTACCCCGAGGTCACTGGGTGTTGTTGTCGTCTTCATCATCATCATTCATCCCCATTACGGTCGGAGGAAGGCAACGGCATATCACCTCCATTAGGACCTTGCCTAGTGTGGGGGTGTGGGTCTCCCGCATCGTTCCCCTACGTCCTGTCAAGAAGCATGGATCTTCATTTCCCTTCCAGTTTTATATACGAAGTAGTCATGAACACTTTCCAATCTCTTCCTGGAAGTATGCAATTGCAATGTTTCCTTGGAGTTTAATGTTGATACATTTCATAAAAATATTAATAAATCAATATATTGTGCATTATTTCGGATTATTTGCAGGGTAAGTAACGTAAAAGCTGAAAATAAAAGAAAATGTTCCCACACAGTGACTCGACCACAATACCCTCTGATTACCATTCTCAAGTCTTTCCACTGCACCAACCATTGGCGGAAAACCACGCTAACATAAATAGCTCGTGCCCCGCCAAACCTGCACAAAAAATGCTATTTTTTCTCCGTCTGGAGCTCTCACTTCTGTCACTTTCATTTCTGGCCAAGCCCTGCTATACCATAAATTTGGACGAAATCGGTGACGATGGGGAAGCGCGGTCACTCTCAGAACGTTAGTTCAGTCAATACTGTGCTACTGTTCGCGCCAAACTCTCGTGGTACGAACGAACTCCAACGGCACGTTCACAAAGGGCGCAGACCTGCTGAACATATGTTTGTCGTCTGTTTAGAAGACGTTTTACTGCTAGCGGATGACGACAGCTTGGCGGAAGCCGGTGGCGCATGCGCCTAGCGGCGCGGGCGGTCCACGCGTGTCGACGACCGGCGCGGGCCGGCGAGCCGTAGCGGTACACTACGCTGGCCGCGTCTTGCATCACCGCCTCCGCCGCCCTGACGTCAAGCACGCTTCCGCCCACGCTAACTGCTCTGACACGATTTAGCGAGAATGCCCGCCTCACTTGTCTTGCGCCTGGCCGTACTGCTTATGGTCAGCGACTGACATGATCACGAGAAAAGTATAATCTGTCTTACGTCCTAATCCTAGAGCTGACGTGGCCCACTACCTTTTCAGAGCGCAACCAACTGAATATTCACTTTACTACATTTCAGAAGTAAGTTACGTTGAATTTAAATACTAGGATACATGACATCAGCTAAGCACACTGGGCAAAAAAATTTGCCATCCTCAAGAGACATGACTAATACCGTGTAACACTGCATATAAAATTGATAATGACCTCAATTCGGCGTAGAAGAAGCCTGCAGGTCGTTTTTCAGCTATGCCATATCCTTCCGCCGAACGTGAGGTTGTGAATACTTTTACGAACCTGATGGTGGTCTGACGACTGAAACTGGTTATGTGAATAAAGTATTTTACCAGCAGCTCAGGGCGGTAATATGACATTTTTTTCCAATATGTAAGAACTGTGGGGCACCCCCTCTTGAAAATATATGCCACATCGAGGTGATGCTAGTCATTGTTGATTAGATTCCGTAGAAGCTCCCAGTTTCAGGGTTGTTGGTTGTTACGTTTCACTCGCTGTTCAAAATAGTCCCACATATTTTTTATGGGGAAACAGGAACGTATGCAACCAGTCCTGAAGAACAATGCTGTTGTCATCCTCCACAGAATACTCACCTTGAAAATGTAGAATGAATAGTAAATCTTCTTCTCCGAAAATGTTGAAATAAGCATCTTGGGTCATGTTTACGGTAACCTGAAAGAGTTGGCCCATACCCTGATTTCCCGCTTGTCTGGAGTTGTAGCCCTAACCACTTCGGCTGTCCAAGCACACTCCCAGTGCCGGTCCAAACTTCTATGCGTCACGCAATCACAACCCAAATTCCTGCAAATTCGTGAAACATATGTAGACAAATGTTATTTTATGTAGTCATTTTAGCCCTGCTAGGTGTGATTATATCGCCAACGGCCTTGCCGCAGTGGTAACACCGGTTCCCCTCAGATCGCCGAAGTTAAGCGCTGTCGGGCTGGGCTAGCAGTTGGATAGGTGACCATCCAGTCTGCCGGTGCTGTTGGCAAGCAGGGCGCACTCAGCCCTTGAGAAGCAAACTGAGCAGCTACTTGACTGGGAAGTAGCGGCTCCGGTCTCGTAAACTGACCTACGGCCGGGAGAGAGGTGTGCTGACCACATGCCCCTCCATATCCGCATCCAGTGACGCTTCCGGTCTGAGGATGACACAGCGGCCGGTCGGTACCCTTGGGCATTCATTGCGTGTTCGGGCGTAGTTTAGGTGTGATTTTATCAGGTAGGCTGAGATGCTGAGGCTAATACACGTTCACAAGCTGTGAACCTGTTTCAAGATTTCCACAGCTACAATTCGTCAAAGGCAGTGTCTGTCCCTTCAGACAGGCATCCATGTCTGAATGAGACTGTAATACAATAACTGCAGTACTGCATAAACAGAGGCACTGTCGCCATTAATCATAAGATCACGCCTGGCGCGGCTAAACTGACGGTACAATATAACATGTGTCTTCCTATGCCGGGCGGTGTGGCCGAGCGGTTCTAGGCGCTTCAGTCTGGAACCGCGCGACCTCTTCGGTCGCAGGTTCGAATCCTGCCTCGGGTATGGATGTGTGTGATGTCCTTAGGTTAGTTAGGTTTAAGTAGTTCTGGTGGTTGCTATGCTTAGTTCCACGAATTTGTGAGAATTTGGATTGTGACTGCTTGACGTATGGAGATTTGGAGCGGTATTGGGGGCGAGCTTGGATAGCCGAAGTGGTCAAAGCGACTGCTCAAGACAAGCGGGAAATATGGGTTCGAGACCCGGCCCGGCACGAATTTTCATTTGTCACGAGTAGTTGATGCCAATATATATTCACAGTATGTGAATCCATTTCACTCCTTGAAAGCATCTCGGACGTACCGTGGAATTGCATTAGCTAAACTGCACGATAGTTCCACGGGACAGCTGCTCGTCATCTTGATGTGGGACGGTAGCTGCTTGTGGCTCGGCTACCGAAACAACTGGGCAAAGTCACACCTGAAGATGACGAGCAGATCCCTCTCGAAAATATTGTGCAGCTTAGATAATACGATCCGACGCTAAGCTAAAGAACATTTCTGTCTGTTCATACTCACGAGGAAACGCAATTTACCTCCCACCCCACCACCAGCACCTCACCCCACCCGCCATGGACGGCCTTTAAAGTTTAACATTAACATAGTTGTGTATGTTCCGGTATCATGAAGGTGTGTCTCAGACGCGGCAGACAATTCCCTAACCAGGTCAGATTTTATAATGGTGACATGTCACGAACTCTCAGGGCAATGTAACGACCCTGGCACTGGGTGATAGGCCTTGACAGTACTGCCTTTAAATGTTTGCTCCCTCGCGGAATGTTACCCTCAGCTGTGAAATACCACCAAGGCCTTCAGCTCTTGCCTCACAACGTGTTCACTAATGCCTGTCTATAATGTGCGAGTATTCCAGCTATACGTGATGTCATCCAGACGTGCTCATACGTTCTTGAATGCTGTGTGTTAAACGCATGTAACGCAGAGACCAAGCCATTGTCCCCAGGGCCTCCGCCTACTCGCACTGTTCCAGACACACTAAATAGCCTCGTACTGTTCTGTCACGTACATCACATATTGCCACTGATTCACACCTCCATTTCTAATGTCCTCTTCGTTGAAAGGGCGTCAAACGGTAACGTACCTTTCTTTTACGATAGTGCAGTGGCTGTGCTATTTTGAATTACGATGCGAAGTTCCTTTGGACGTAAATACATGTCCAAAGGAACATGCACTGCGGTGACAACAGCCGTTATGAAATATATTAATTGTATTAGCAATTGCGAATATGGACAACCATCAGCTGTAGAATGGAACGACGACAATGAAAATTTGTACCTTTATTGTAATAACATTCACATTCACGTCCATAGATTAAGGCACCTTCGAGATTCACAAATTAACACTGTACGGACGAAACTGTAGTAGGACATAAGAAAGGTACATACATGCATGTCCAAAGGAACTTTGCATCGTAATACAGAATAATTTAGACATTGAACTATCGTATTTATCTGCCGACACCGGACAAGCGACTTTCACCTGTACGGAAATATACATAATGGATGTACTAGTACAGGTTGTACACGCATGGTTGACGATATATGGAAGTTTGGGTTTGGCCATGACTCGTGTACGGATAACCAAATGGGCCGGCACGGTAGCTCAGCGTGTTCGGTCAGAGGGTTAACTGCCCTCTGTCATAAAAAAAGGAGTGAATGGATCAACCATGAACTTGAACAGGAGTCATGCGACGTCCACCCCGAACCAATGCAGCGAACAATAACGAACAAAATGAGAGTAGCACAAAAAAAGGTAAGGCGGCCGCTCGCGGTAAGCGGGGAATCCGGGTTCGAATCCCGGTCCGGCAAAAATTTTAATTGTCGTCATTCTATTGCTAATTTAAAGGTAAATATGTTCTAGAATGGTGCTCTTAGTGGTACAGATACGAAGTATTATTTGACTACTGCTGTCAGCAAGATAAGTGCCTCAAGTCTTCAGGTTTCGTTCCGTTGAATACTAGGAATTTTACTTCTACTTCGATATTTTCCCGCAGATTATCACCACCTGATATCTCTCAAACATTGTTAGAGCCATCATTTGTATGTATTATATTATCCATGTCCAAAGCATGGATGTAGATGTAGTTGAAAGAGCACATCATTAATCGTGCAATGTAATCTGAAAGAAAGACTATTATGTTGACAAACTGACTTAATTACAGTCATTAATTTAGATTGGCTTCCGGTTGATTTGTAAATAGCTGCTTCTGGTTGTCCCTTCAACTAAAATCAAAATATCGATTCTGGAAAAAAATAAACGTTTAAGGTTGTATATTTGCAGGGACGTTCTATAAGTTAGATTCACATTTTGCAAGCTTCTCTGTGATCTTTGGCGCAATATGATTAAAACTTGTATTGGAGGTTGTATACTATTGAGTTTTAGTTGAAGCTGGACGAAACTAGGAGTAATCTAGTAGAGTAGTATGAAAACCGCTCTCAGTAACAATCAGTTCACCGAAGTTTCTTGCATCTGAGGGACACGGCATGGGTTTACTTCTTTTAGCTTTTCCGCAAAGTGTAATGAGACACAGAACGATTTATATTAACACTTTGCTTTCTTCAGTCGGGCAGTGCACGATATAGGTTTTTCTCGTGAGGGCAGTTCGCGTGACAAGGCGATTACGACTTTCCTGATTTAGATTCTCGCTTCGGGGGAATACTGAGATGGCTCTTCCGACGCGGTCACATATTTTCTTCCCCAGTCCTTACCATAGCGAGACAATATTCTTTCCTAACAAACCAGATGTCTATGAGGTACTGAACTCTTTCTTTCCTTATTCGACGTTCACGGAGTGTGAGGAACCGTTTTTGGAAGTTTGGGAGAACGGGTAATACCACCATATACCGGTTGTATTTCATATCGATTCTCTATGTCGCCAGGTCTTTATATTTCCCTAGTCTCGGTGGTCGGTGGTTTAAAAAGCGGAGGTCGTCAGTTGGAGTTCCCTCCTGGGCATGAGGTGCGTTCTAAATGTAGTTACTAAATATCTTCTCGGAAGAGTGTGTGTGTGAGCGCGCGCGCGCGTGTGCGTGTGTGTGTGTGTGTGTGTGTGTGTGTGTGTGTGTGCGTCCGTGCGTGTTGAAGGTAAATGATTCATGTATATTTCCAACAATCTTCCAGGAATACGTATGAGGACAATGTGGACACAAAAATTAATGAACTGGCTGTATGGCCTCTTAGCCAGATACCAGTTATATTTAAAAGAGTAATAGTAACGTAGGAAACATTTCACAATGGAACGCTGCTCTTTTACGCGCGCAACTCGAGGGACTGCATTGTATTACAGCTTATTTCTCTTTCGTTTTTGCCAGTATTCTTTCTCTTGCCGCAGTTGAATTCAGATAACACAGTAATGGTGACTATGCGCTCGTACGTTTCGATGCTTAAATGTACGTTAATATTAATGATTTTACTTTTGCGCCCTGCTTCTGTGTAGAGTTCACACGGCATCACAGTGAATAGAAACCAAGTAATCGGCTGGATTTCACGTGGATTGTGAAGGGAATCGTTCAAAACATTCTTTAAAAACTCATTCGTGTTCCGTTTGGCATTATTTAAAGCAACCCCTAAAGACCTAAATTGTAAATCTGGAATCTAATAATGATTCCGTGTAATTATGGTTCAGTAAAATTATAGTTTAGGGAGGCCTGAGTAGTGCTAATGACGAGGCTCTGGTGGCGGCGCTTTGCCGTTTACTTCATTGTGTTGTACCGGTAAAACTACACCTTTAGGATAATGAGTGGATTTTTAGCTCTTATTAATATTAAGAAGAAATAAATTCAACTTGTTTAAAAAGATGCACATAAATCATTACTAGGCAAACCGTCTGGATAAACCACAAATAAATAAACGTGCTTAAATACAATATCCAACGCAGATAGCTTAACCAGGAGTACTTCAATGAGACAGGTTTACAGACTCGATGTCACAGTACAGCCACATTTCTGTAAGATCCCGTAAGTAATACGGCATCACACAGGTGTAACTAAATTTCTGAAGCAGATAAGGTTATGCGAGAATCTGAGCACAAGATTGTAGTCACTAGTCAGAGTGGCATGAATCTTGAAATAGTGAGTGACTTCTCACTAGCATGGCTTCCCTAAAATGTTCATTCAATTACGCTAACAAACTTGGTACTACCACAGAACACAATTACCCTTATACAGGTTGTTACAAAAAGGTACGGCCAAACTTTCATGAAACATTCCTCACACACAAATAAAGAAAAGATGTTATGTGGACATGTGTCCGGAAACGCTTAATTTCCATGTTAGAGCTCATTTTAGTTTCGTCAGTATGTACCGTATTTCCTCGATTCACCGCCATGATTTCATACGGGATAGTCTACCTGTGCTGCTAGAACATGTGCCTTTACAAGTACGACACAACATGTGGTTCATGCACAATGGAGCTCCTGCACATTTCAGTCGAAGTGTTCGTACGCATCTCAACAACAGATTCGGTGACCGATGGATTTGTAGAGGCGGACCAGTTCCATGGCCTCCACGCTCTCCTGACCTCAACCCTCTTGACTTTCATTTATGGGGGCATTTGAAAGCTCTTGTCAACGCAACCCCGGTACCAAATGTAGAGACTCTTCGTGCTCGTATTGTGGACGGCTGTGATACAAACGCCATTCTCCAGGGCTGCATCAGCGCATCAGGGATTCCATGCGACGGAGGGTGGGTGCATGTATCCTCGCTAACGGAGGACATTTTGAACATTTCCTGTAACAAAGTGTTTGAAGTCACGCTGGTACGTTCTGTTGCTGTGTGTTCCCATTCCATGATTAACGTGATTTGAAGAGAAGTAATAAAATGAGCTCTAACATGGAAAGTAAGCGTTTCCGGACACATGTCCACATAACATATTTTCTTTGTGTGTGAGGAATGTTTCCTGAAAGTTTGGCCGTACCTTTTTGTAACACTCTCTATTACTAGCAGAAAACTGGCCAGTGATCTTTAATGGCAGCTTGCTAGGAAAACTAATTGCTTATGATTAAACATCATTATAACCATATGTTAACACGCAGAACTTAAAAACCAGATTAAGGTTAAGTTTTAAAACTTTTTTCGATCAATGGATGATATTCCAGCGTCCGATAATATCATGACCATATGAGCTTTTGGATGCACAGTACCTTTTGTAAAACACAGGTCTACACCAAACTTTCATAATACTGAAACATATGCCAGATATAGCTTTCCTGGTTAAGTGCGAACTGTGTCACTTTTCACTGCTTCCTACGTAGGATAGATCTTTAGTACATGGCAACTTCATAAATTAACAGTACCCTGGAACAGACTTATTGACACGCAGAAATGACAAATGTTATTATCAAAGGAGTTCAGTTCTGTCTCTAGTTAAGATAATAAGAGACAGCGTACAGCTTCAAACGCATCACAGAACAGTCAGATGGCACGAGTTAGCTTGACTTACAAAACTAGTTAGCAAATAATGCCCACAGCAAGCAACGTTGACAGAACTTCACACAGCACAAACGCTCTCCAGTGAGCTGGATATAGATCACTACTATTCCTCGCAGAATGTCACAAATATCATTACCTTTAAGTTGGAGCATAGGAAGAGCACGAGTAGTTCTACATCGTATACATTCACACTCTTCCTTCTTATCATCCCCTGGACTAGTGGCCGCTACAACACACACAGGCAACCCACAGCTCCAGTATCACCCGGACCGCGCTTGCAGTGCTAGGGCATCAACAACCAGCACTGCGAGTCAGAGATCCGTAACTAACTCTTCATTCCTCATTTCCGTCTCTCTGATAAAGAACCTGCCTCACAAGCGATAACAAGAGTCTAGGAGGAAGAAATACTGTCAACCTCTTTACACAGTGCCAATCCTGGCACAGTGTATGAACGGTATATGAGTTGTACAACTATAGAATTCGGGCGAATGAATGAAATGTTTGCAGAATCTAGTGTTGCGATTTTGTGGCTACAGTTGAATATAGCAACGTAATTGGAATTGGGAATGAAACCTGACGTCATCATGCAGCTTCAGGGTAAACTAGAACTCCACTAGTTCCACTGAATCTATTTTAATCTCCACCGACAGACGTTCATAGATTATTCAGGGATACCTTCTGAGTATTTTCGTAAAAGAGACCCACGATGGTTGGCGGCTCGTTACAGAGCAACAATGTAATAATCATTTATTCGGTTTGTTACCGTAATCACACTTGTATCCGTGAAAATGCCTTCACAACAGTGAAGAAGTCTGTATATGAAATAACCAAATCACACAATGAACAATACATAGCAATAAATACAACCCCCGTCCGTAAAAGTGCTGTGATGTGCTTGGCGTCGGTACTGGAACAGCTCAGCGTAATGTCGTTGTGTCGCTCTGGCACTGCTGCAGTGAGCCCACACACGGGGTGCATATCGGCAAACTCTTCATCAGTAAACCTGTCCATAGTAATGTTATGTATCAGAACTAACGCTACCGGAAGATAAAACATTAGACAGAAACGAACAGTACTGAATCCAAACTTGAGGGCTACGAGTCGAAGAAGGGATTGCTGTTGTCACCAGGAGGTTCCGTGAGCGGATGGAAACAAGACATAATTTGCACTGTTGTGCACTATTTTCATTGCAGTACATATACAAAGCAAATCGGGGCAACAAACCATACTAAATGCAATTTTTTTTCAAGTGGTGATTCCCCACAGTTCTTACATACCGGGTGATCAAAAAGTCAGTATAAATTTGAAAACTGAATAAATCACGGAATAATGTAGATAGAGAGGTACAAATTGATACACATGCTTGGAATGACATGGGGTTTTATTAGAACCAAAAAAATACGAACGTTCAAACCATATCCGACAGATGGCGCTTCATCTGATCAGAATAGCAATAATTAGGATAACAAAGTAAGACAAAGCAAAGATGATGTTCTTTACAGGAAATGCTCAATGTGTCCACCATCATTCCTCAACAATAGCTGTAGTCGAGGAATAATGTTGTGAACAGCGCTGTAAGGCATGTCCAGAGTTAGGGTGAGGCATTGGCGCCGGATATTATCTTTCAGCATCCCTAGAGATGTCGGTCGCTTCAGGTAACCCCAGAGCCAATAATCGCACGGACTGAGGTCTGGGGACCTGGGAGGCCAAGCATGACGAAAGTGGCAGCTGAGCACACGATCATCACCAAACGACGCGCGCAAGAGATCTTTCATGCGTCTAGCAGTATGGGGTGTTTTTCTTTTGCTTTGTTTTAATAAAACCCCACGTCATTCCAAGCATGTGTCAATTTTTACCTCTATATCTACATTATTCCGTGGTTTATTAAGTTTTCAAATTTATACTGACTTTTTGATCACCCGGTATTTCAAAAATGTCATATTACCGCCTTGAACTGTTGGTAAAATGCTTAATTTATACAACCAGTTTGTCGTCTGGCCCTCTTCCTAGCACAATTTTTATAGATGTAACTTAAATAACCATATGATGATAATGTATTAATCATGGTTTTACCACCTGACGATAACGATTTGATATTCGGCCTAACATGATGCTGTGATTACTTTTCATAAACCTGATGAAGGCCAGACTGATTGTATAAATAAACTATTTTACCAGCAGCTCAAGGCGACAATATGACATTTTTCAAATTTTTAAATATAGTAACACACTAAAGAGCCGCCAGAGATGTGGGTCCCTTATACCAAAATACCCAAACGACATTCCTGATCAGCCTATGAAAGTTTGTCAGTGGAGTGCTGGTTCACCCTGTATCTTCCATACGTGGAGGAAACTTGTGGTACAACCAACACTTTCCACCTTTAATGATCCATTCGCGAATGCTACGTAGGAAAAATGATTGTCGCTAAAGCTCCATATGAGCTCTAATTTCTCTGATGTTTTCGAGGTGGTCACTTGGGAAGATGTACGTAGAAGGAAGTAATAAGCTGCCTGACTCGTCTTGTAACTCTCTCTCTCGGAATTTAAACAGTGAATATCTCCGTGAAGCACATCTCTCTCGTATCGTCTGCCATTATAATGTTATGAACATCCCCGTAACGCTCTCGCTCTTGCTAAATGCACGCATGACGAAACGCGCTGCTCTACGTTGGATCTTCTTTGTCTCCTCTATTAATCCTGCCTGTTAACGGTGCCAGACTGGCGAGTAGTACTCAATAATCGGTCGAACAACTATTTTGTAAGCTATATCTTTCGTGGATAAATTACATTTCTTTAGGGTTTTTACAATGTTTCTAAGCCTGGCATCTGCATCTGTTTTAAATGCTCATTCCACTTCGGGTCGCCCCTAAAAGTTACTGCTAAATACTTTAAAGTTGTCACAGTTTCCTGTGATTTGTCTTCAATCATGTAATCGAACAGTAAGTGATCTTTCCGTCTATTTATGGGCAATGCATTACGTTTATTTACGTTGATAGTCAACTGTCAGACTCTGGGCCAATCGCAGATCTTCTGCAGGTCTTTTTGCATTTCGCTACAGTTTTGTGGCTTTGGAGTTTTCCTCTGTACAACAGCATTTTCCGCGAGAAGCATCACAGAGCTCACGACATTGTCTACCAAGTCATCCATATACAAGGTGTCACTTCTAAGAGTAGTCAAAAGCATTTTCTCTTGAGTTTCAGTATAAATTTGCAATTTCGTTTTTTGCGATTTATGGCTGGACTTGCCCCATACAAATACTACTTATCACGTCTTTATGCGACTTCCAGTGTCAACGGAAGTGTAGGTTAGTTTCCTGTTATGAACAAAATGATTTTTAAAGTGTCCATTCCATAGAGCGGTTCCAAATTAGTTTCATTGCTGTGTTAACAGGGACATTAAAACACGAAGAATAAAGGCAGCAGTCAGTGCGGACAGAAGCGCTACTCAGTCGCTGCTGGAGTACTGCTTATTCTTCGCATTTTAACGTCCCTGTTAATACATATTTATAAAACGAATATCGCGCTAGATTTATTTGGGACCGCTCCATCGAATAGGCCGTATAATTCCACTTCAGAAGTCATTTTGTTCGTAACAGGAAACTAATTTACTCTTTCCGTTACACACTGCATTAACTAAATTGCAAGTATCTGCCGAAACACAAGAAGAAATGTGCCTGACGACTGTTTGGAGGGACACCCTATATGTCGTGAAAATTAACGATCATGTAGCACTCCCTAAGATACTGCCGAAATTATATTTACATCCAACGATATCAGCCCGTTAAGATAGGCCTGTTGAATTCCATCTGCTGTGAAGTGGTGAGTCACGAGTCTAACCAGATACCCGGTAAGCTCATAGTTTCTGCAGTAAGCGACATTGCATAACTGTGTGGAATGCCTCCCGGAAGTAAAGGAATACACCGTCAACCTGGGCGCCCTTGTCAACGATGTTGTGGAATTTATGGCCGAACAGAGCGAGTTTAGTTTCACAAGATATCTGTTTATGGAATCTACGTTGATTTATACAGGGAAGGGTTTCATTGTCGAAAGGTACGTGAGGGTAAAACTATTTTTTTTTTTTTTTTTTTTTTTTTTTTTTTTTTTTTTTTTTTTTAGTTCCACAACCGATTCACGTCAACGACACAAACGTAATTATATGCAACTGTTCGAGGATCCTCCTTGAATACGGGAATGACCTGTGCCTTCTTCATTTTGCTTAGTATCTATCCTTGCTGCAGCGACCTACGATAAACTGCTGTTAGAATGGTAGAAATTTCTTTCGCATAAGGTATCTAGAATCGTGCAGGTGTCTCATGAGGTCCAAAGTCATTCCTTTGTTGAGAGATTCTAGTTGATTTTCTTTTTCGTGATCACTTCTCTCTGTCATCTGCCACTTAGGCGTTCGTGCGATAGATGTAGGAAGGATTGTGTTAGAATTGTTTGCAGTGAAACAATTTTGAAGGCCGATTTCAGTTTTTCGGCCCTCTCTAGGTCATCATCTGTTTCGGTGCCGGTACACTCAGGATATCAGTTGCCAGAAAGTTACTTGCAGTTTCATTGAATGCTTTTCGCTTAGCTTTCGTTAAGGAGCGCCGCTCAGCGTGAGCCACCTGTTGTCGGTTTTTCCGGCAAGCTGAGAGGCGCGCTCAGGCTTTCACGGAAACATTACCAACTTGACCCCATATTTTAACGAGGAAAAAGCCTGCTTCCAAGACATCAGCTCCAGCAGACGTTCCCGCGCGAAAATTTGGGCCATAATTGTGATAGGACGCAGTGGTGACCTTATGAACGTACAGCTTTTAAAATTCGCGAACGCCGCCGCCGGTGGTCTGTCATTCGCTCTTCCCCACCGCAGCCGCCTAAGGCCCGAGCGCGAAGTACTGTATAGCGATGTTTCGACATTAGAAACATGCTTTATTCGTTGTGTCAAAGTTCGCCGTTTGTAACCTACAGCTGGTGCCAGAGATCTCTTTGCTTTGAACATTTTTGTGTTGCTATTCACAAATGTAGTGTAAATGAATGAAACGAATGAGCGTGTCATTAAAGCTGTTTAATCATTAACCTCGGTGTTGTGCCTTATTTTCCTTGGATTTTAAAGATAATGCTGTTAAAGTGAAGTACATTTCCAGAAGACACTATGTTTTCCAACGTGACTGGCGTGTTTAAATCGGAAATCGAAAATCAGTAACTTAATTACATAATAATTCTTTAGTTGCTTGGGTTTATTCATTTTCATTCTGAGACTTATATAGAGCAGCAGAATATCAATGCGGGAAATCGTTAAAATGAAATTGAACGTTCATGTGCATGAGGTTTACATGTTATGTACTCAGATTTTTCGAGTAAATTAACATATATTCTCAAACAAGATGTCAGAACACTCTGCGTACACGTGACCTCTCCATGTTCCTCTCACCTCGTCTTCAGCATCCCACAAATAGGACTCTGGTTTGACACCGCCGTACAGTCCTTCGTGCTCGGGCGTAAGTCAGCTGCAGTGGGGCGGAGCGAGTGACAACTTTAATGAATCAAATGGCTCTGAGCACTATGGGACTTAACTCCTGAGGTCACCAGTCCCCTAGAACTTAGAACTACTTAAACCTAACTAACCAAAGGACATCAAACACATCCATGCCCGAGGCAGGATTCGAACCTGCGACCGTAGTGGTCGCGCGGTTTCAGACTGTAGCGCCTTGAACCGCTCGGCCACCTCGGCCGGCTTGCCAAGTTTAGAAACTGTACATTCACAAGGGCGTAACTGCATCCTATCAGATTTGTGGCCCAAGTTTTTGCACGGGGTTGATTGCTGGGGCTGATATCTTGCGAGTGTCCTCTTTTATCCGTAAAGTATGAGATCATGGTGGTGCTGCTTCCTTGTTAATGGGGATGGCACTTCTTTGAGCTCGTAAAGTCTCCGCACTGCAATGCTTAGGTAAGTCTCTCCGCGTCATTTTTCCCTCGGACAGCTCACAAACATGCTAGTAGTACGTATACGCACTTTTACGCTAATTTTGGCTTCGTTCAGCTTGTAATCGTCAACTAGGGTCTGACTTCGCTTAAATTTAAACTGCCCGAATTAAGTTCTGTACCACTTGCATATTTGCGAATTTGTGTGGACGTAGATCCAAGAGAAGCTGAAAAGAGAGCATAAGCTCTATGAAATGTAAAAAAAGTTTAACTACGAAATAAAAAACAAAATAAAAGCTGTCTGTTAGAAAATCCTCTAATTTGCAATGAAAATCTGCTGCTTGGTAATATTCAGCATCATATTTATAAAATAATTTTTACTGCTTCAGGCGTTTTTTCAAATATTTATTAGCACAATGCACTTCGGCAGCATGCTGCCATCATCAGGTGCTTTCCAGCTACACGTACATTTCATTAAACTGAAGTGTGGTGACGAATAATTGCTGGGTGTGTCAATGAGTTTATGTACAGGAACTTAATCTAGTACAGCAGATTCATGTATTTCATTGTCGCCATCAGCGAGTTGTATGTTTAAATAATTTCATTCATGTCTTTACTTACATTTTTGCTGGAAATTTATTCGTCTGGCACTATAAACACGCCATCGGTTAGCACTTTAACATTCAGATGTTTACAGTTCAAAGACTCTCAATATTCAAGATAAACTTATTTCGATTTCTAAGATAGTATAAACAATGAAAATACAGTCTTTTTTTATACAAGCGTGTTTATGTCATATTACATGTTAAACATTATGAATTATAATTATTTGATATTTCTTGGTCATTCAATAATGTTGACACAATTTTTAGTTAACTCATTATTAATAAGACAAGCACTGGAGCCGGCCGAGGTGGTCGAGCGGTTCTTGGCGCTACAGTCTGGAACCGCGCGACCGCTACGGTCGCAGGTTCGAATCCTGCCTCGGGCATGGTTGTGTGTGATGTCCTTAGGTTGGTTAGGTTTAAGTAGTTCTAAGTTCTAGGGGACTGATGACCTCAGAAGTTAAGTCCCATAGTGCTTAGAGCCATTTGAACCATTTGGCGTTTCTTTACTGGTGCTCACGTCTAGGAATTCGATCCCACAATTGTTTTCATCTCTTGTTGCTCCATCCTGTGCATTTATGTGCACTTGTATCCTCCTAAGCATGTAGTGCACATAGTGGGTCGATACGTTGCTGTTCAAGCCTGTATTATTGTTCCGCAGCGGTCATTTAGTGAATGAGGAGCGTTTCTGCTATGACGGACTGCAAGTTTCAACTCGTCCCAAGCATGAGGAATCGGATTCATGTCAACAGACACAGCAGGTCGTTCCAGTCGGTTGATTTCCACCTTGTGAAGGAAGGTGTTCACAAAGTTTATGCGATGTACTCTCTTATTATGATCTTCAAGGCCATCGCCAAATATTGACTGTATGGCTGGATCCTGGTTTGAGGATCCTGTCGCAGAACCTCACAGCACTGAAGTCATCCTCGAAAGCGGTGGGAGATGTTCGACATCTGTACACGATACTGACCCAAAACATGACAAACCCACCTCTTTGCTGGACCCGTGGGACTGCTTCCCTGAGATGTGCATTGGTGCCTGGCCGCCCCCACACTCTTCCATGCGAATCACGCGACGGACAAATCCTGGAGAACCAACACCATTGCTCCAGATTCAATCCTAGGCGTTCGCTTATCAGCGTTCTTCGCGTTCTGTTACCAGCGTTCTTAGCGTTCTGTGGTGCTGAGGGAGGGTGGTGGGATGTACTGTTGTTCATAATGGGCGCCTACTGACCGAACTGATTTTGTGGAGATGGTTACGCACTTTTTGATGTGACACAGACCTACTATTTGTCTCCAAAGGGGCAGCACTCAATTGTATTGCACTCCCCTCCGAGGTCCCTACTAGCCACAATTTAAAGGCACCGGTCATCAGCGAGTGTTGTTGACCGAGGAGAACTACTATGAGGCAGATCTTCAATGTTTTGTGATTCACAGTACCGACTGTATGTTCAAATGACAGCCACCCGTGGCGACAATTCTTCTACCCGTAAAGTAACTATCCATGCGCGGTATACGCTTGAAATTAATCTCCTAGGCATGTTGACAGACTGAGTAGTGTTTACATCTGACATTATTCTTAGCTACGACGAGTAATACAGCAAGTTTTACTGAAATGAAATGCATGAGGACGCACGTTTTCTTTAACCTCAGTTTGGCGTGTGGCTGTATATGACAGTTTATTGTGGTCAAAGTAGCATTGTGAAAGAGTCTTTAAATAAAAAAACTTAGTGAGATATGACGGTGGTACTAACGTTATTTTAACGGAATATTGTGTAGGTTCTCTGCTTTCGTAACATATTTGTAACTTGGTTCTTCAACAACGGCCAGTCTTAACTATGCCTCGCAATTTTAAACGACATATATATCTCTAAAGCGTGTCGTGTAATGCTTTTGAATTTTATCCATTTGTGTTTCACAACTTCGTCCACAGCGGTGATTATTTGATGGTTATATTATATTCAGTGGCAAATGCATGGAAAAGTATTTTCCTAACGTTCTCAACATTCCTTTTAGCACCTGTATACACTGATGCTATAACAACCTTATATCCACTGGTTCCTTTATCTACGTTAACTGATTCTAAACGTTGTGGTCTGTTTGTTATTAAGAGATTTAAAACGTTTGCTCACGAATCAGTTCTCTAATTGCTCGAAGTAATCTTCAGAATAGCCATTCAGATAATCTCCCACGAATCGCCGTGTTTCGAACCATTGTAGTTGCATGTCTTTTCCATTCTGTAGCTGGAAGACTGAAGTCTCGTGATCAGGAAATTCACGCGATATTTCCAACGTTTACTCTGAGTCGCTCACGTCTACAGCTCCTGAGGCAGATGGTCCATAGAAGCATCCATATACAGTGGTTACCTTCACCTAGATCAGTTCACATTCGCAGTACGTAACAGATATTATCGCCGCCACCAAAAGCATCTAGCCAGTTTTTGCGATGTATAGGCATACAGCATTCCAACCGGAATTTAGCATTTCGCCACTGTTCACTTCTGGTTTCATCCAGCTGTCTACTCCTTGTACATGGATATTATTACTTATAACTTCTCTAACAGAAAACTAAGAGAGCCCCATAGGTAACAACCCCAACCACCGGACGAACAGAAATCACCATGGTCTTATTCCTTTCATACAGGTCAGTTCGCAGACGTTTCGAGATTAGCCTAGCGCTGTGGGACACAATTTCGAAATTACATTGCAGGGCATACAATTATTTTGATCGCCCCAAATCAAATAACCTTTGTCCAGAAGCAAAATATAAAATGTTTTTAGGTACCAGATGTACATTAACGAGCATCATTACCTTTCTCGTATCTTTGTTCGTTACAAAGATATGAATAGGAGTATGTCTTTTTTAAATGCACCATGTACTTTTCATTCAGTAATACACTTTCAACATAACGTGTAACATGACTCTCGTTCCATTTGAAAAACCACGGCTTTTAAAATTGCCGCCAAGTTCGTAACATAGCCTTACATGTTTTCACCTCTAGAGGAACGTGTTGCCGCTGCATGACCAAGAAGTACAGATCGATTTCTAGAGTGTTTCCGCTGAGTGCGATGGATGGCAGCTCACTTGTGATAAGTTATCTACGGAACATAATTTCCCACACTGATTGTGCAAATAATGATAGTTATCAATGGACTGTTATCAACATGACGTCGTGGCAATCCCCAGCAGTAATAGGCAAAGGCTGAGAAATTTATAGTCAGTGTTTTTGTACTTCGCTTCCAATGAATATGAACATAACAGAACTTTGTGGTGTTTGACATAGGAAATGCAGATTGTCAGCATAAATGCCAGTGTTTATTTATTTATCTTTTTTTTTCATTCAGGTGAGGGAATGTCAGTCTGCTAGCGAAGGAAAGACGACTAAGAACCAACCTTGACAGTGCTCAAAATACCTTGGAAAGAGCAGTGTGCATTCAAGATGATGACCCTAAGTGATGGATTGTAAAGACCTGTCACTGCTACTCCTTCTGAATGTGTTACGGCATTGGAGCTGTATTAGATAGCAAAAGCGTTAAAACTCTTCCCCAGCGATCCTGTGTATAATTTTTTCCTGGCGTTAGGGAAAACCAATCGTTTGAAAAGCGACACACTTTATTAATATACGTGAGTTTACAAACAGCATATGCGAGTGAATAGGTAAAATCTTTCTTTCTCAATTTTCTCAAAGCTACACTTTGTCACACTATCGACTGGTAACAAGATTTGATCATACACCTATGAGCCAAAACAGTATGACCATGAGCTTAGTAAAGTCTTGGTCCTCCTTTGAAAGGCAGTACAGCAGCAGTTCTGCGTGACATACATCTGACAAGTCGGCGGTAGGTTTCCAGAAGTATGTGGCACCAGATGTGTGCGCATAGGTCACACAATTCCCGTAAGTTACGAAGTTACGAACGAATATTTGCGGGCCCGGAGCTGATGCTCGAAAGCTTCCAAGACATGTTCCCTGTGGTTCATATCAGGCGAATTTGGCGAGTAAGACATCAATGTGAGATTTCTGTCATGTTCCTCAAACTATTGTAACACGGTTTTTCGCGGGCACGGTAGCTCAGCGTGTTCGGTCAGTTGGTTAGCTGCCCTCTGTAATAAAAAACTGAGTTACTCGATCAACAACGAACTTAAATGGATGTCTTACCTCGTCCGCCCCGAGCAGATGCAACGAACGAAAGCAAACAAAATGAGATTACTAAAAAAAAAAAAAGAGAGAGAGAGCGCTAACGCGCTGCTTCCTGGACTCGGGTAGGCGCGCCGGCCCCCGGGTCGAATCCGCCTGGCGGATTAACGACGAGGGCCGATGTGCCGGCCAGCCTGGATGTGGTTTTTAAGCGGTTTTCCACATCCCACTAAGTGAATACTGGGCTGGTCCCGCCTCCGTTACACGGCTCGCAGACATCTGAACACATTCGCACTATTACATGGATTACACTCGACGCAGACAGTTGGGGTACAATAATTCCATCCCAGGGGGTACGGGGTGGCGGCAGGAAGGGCATCCGGCCACCCGTTAACCATTAACATGCCAAATCCGATTAACGATGGCTGACCCTGCGTAACTGTGGGACAAGGCTCAAGCGATAGATAGATGGATAGCATAATATTGTCCCCAAGGCCTGCATACCTGGTGTGGTTGATGTTTCGAGCAGCTGTTTGCATGGATGACGGCGTATCTGGTCACAACAATCTACATGATGTAACAAGAAATGTGACTAGGCGACACGTTTCCATTAATAAATGATTCAATCTCGATTATCCTGAACACACTGTAATCATAGTTTACGATTTCATTGCATCAACATGGGAACACGTAAAGGTCGCCTGCTGCTGAGCCCCATGTTCAAGAAGTGCGTTGGACGGTTTGCTCCAGAACACTTGCGCCTGCACCCTATTGTACTCTGTCGTCCGATTTGCCACAAGTCGCTGCCTACCCCCCTTTACAGAGCGGGCGAGGCTCCGACTTCCACGTTCGGTGATGAGACGTGGACGTCCAAAACCTTGTCACTTACTCATGGTTTCACAGTTCGTCAACTGCTTCCCGTAGATGCTCACGACAGAACAGCACGTGAACAGACTACCAGATTCGCTCGTTCCCAGGCGTTGGGCCATAACAACCTACTCTTTGTCCAATTAGATTATGTCAGTGTATTTCTCCATTTGCGACCTGTATCGTAGCTAGAATCATTCCCCATTCGTGTCTGATTCGCTTGTATACAATGGTGTCAAAACTTAATGACGAAAGTAATTTTCGTATGATGGATCACTAGTAACATAGCTCGAGGAAACATGGATTATACATAGAAAGGACTCCTACAGTATAATATAGAAGATAATTGAAAGAAATACACAGTGAGACGAAAAGAAATAGCAGTTTTATTCGAAGAAAATAATTATATTTGAATCATCACGATTTATGATTCTCCCCTGGACTTTACAAAAGACGGGACGGTTCTGAATGGGTTGTGTGAGCTCCACGCACGGCAGTGCATTCTTTGCAACATGCTCCCATGCTCTCAACAAGGTTGCTAAGGAGCTCTTGTGGTAGGGCGTTCAATTTCTCCATCAGCGCGGTTGACAACTGCTGGGTCATCATTGATTGATGTGGAAACGCTGCAGTACGTCTCACCAACGCATCCCACCCGAGCTCGACAGGATTTAAGGCGGGAGAACGGGCAGACCAATTCTTTCGCCAAATAACCTCTCGTTCCAACCTTCCAAGTGCTCCTCCATCTGCGCTGTTAGATGCGGTCGCGCACGCTCATTCATAAAAATGAACTCAGAGCCGAATGCACCTCTGAACACACGTACATGGAGAAAGAGTACAGTGTCGTCCAGCAAAATGAAGTCAGAGCCGACTGCATCTCTGAAAAAACGGACAAGGGGAGGAGGACAGTGTCACGAGGACGTTGACCTGCGAGTGTACCGTGTTCAGAAGTGTGCAAGTCATCACGCCCATGAAAAATTGTACCTCCACCCATCATAACACGTGTGCTAAGAAAAGGATCATGTTGGACAATGTTCTTAGGTGCATTACGTGTTCCCACCTCTTTCAGTATAAGGATACATCCAGCACAGTGGAACATTACCATTTTGGTGGTCCAGATGCTTATCTACATCTACATGGATGCTCTGCAAATCACTTTTAAGCGCCTGGCAAAGGTTTCATCTAACCATCTTCACAATAATTCTCTTTTATCCAATCTCGAACAGTTCGTGGAGAAAACGAACATTCATGTTATAGTGTGGGGAGGTATAATGTTGCATGGGAGTACTAACCTCCAAATCTTTGAACAGGGTACACTCACCAGTCAGAGTTATTGTAACTCTGTACTCCTTGAAAATGGTTCAAATGGCTCTGAGCACTATGGGACTTAACATCTGTGGTCATCAGTCCCCTAGAACTTAGAACTACTTAAACCTAACTAACCTAAGGATATCACACACATCCATGCCCGAGGCAGGATTCGAACCTGCGACCGCAGCGGTCACGCGGTTCCAGACTGTAGCGCCTAGAACCGCACGGTCATACCGGCCGGCTCTGTACTCCTTCCCCATGTCCTTGTTTTCAGGGATGCATTCGGCCCTGACTTCATTTTTCTGGATGACAATACACGATCACATCGAACAGCGCAGGTGGAGGAGTTCTTGGAACGAGAAGATACTCGGCGTATAGACTGGCCTGTCCGTTCCCTCCACTTAAATCCCACTGAACACGTGTGAGACATGTTGAGGAGATGTATTGCAACATTTCCACACGCACCAACGACCATCGTGCAGTAGCAACCGCGCTGGTGGAGAAACGGAGAGCCCTGCCACAAGATCTCCTCAGCAACCTCGTGGCCAGCATGGGAGCACATTGCCGAGCGTGCATTGTCGTCCATGCAAACACACTACTAAGAGCCATGTCTCACCTTTTGTAATGTCCAAGGGACCATCATGAACAGCAGTGACTTCTGTCTATCTGTTGTCCTGGAATAAAAGTGTCGTTTCTCTTGGTCTCACGACGTATTTCTTTCAGTTACCTTCTGTACTGTACTGTACTGTACTGTACTATACTGTAGCAGTTCTTTCTATGTAAGGTCCAAGTTTCATCGTGCTATGTCACTTGGCAGTGACACATAATGAGAGAGCTACTTTCGTCCTTAAGTTTTGCTGACCAGTGTACTTTCTTAATGGATCAAGTGGCTGCAACGCCACTGGGTGACATTGTCCAGGAATAGCTCGGTGGGCTGTGGTCCTGATGTTCTGGTTCCTCAGTGCATCTAATAGAAACCAGTAGTTCATACTGGAATACGAATTACGAACGGAAGATCTTATGTATCCCAAGGGACCTAATAGGACCGCTAAGGTGCTCATTCCGAAATATTTTTTTATGTTAAAATATGTTAAATTATTCATACCACAGGCCAGAAAGTTCCTTTACCCTTGCAATTATTTCATTGTAACCTTAACAACATAGTTGTTTGTTCAAAACCGCCGAGTGTGCACCACCATTAACCTTGCACTGTTTGATACGCCTTCATTTCCTTCCGTTTTAGCGGGTGGAGTATCCATTTTCATGTGGAGTTCCACTGCGCTCCCGCTAATTCCAAAGCCTTTCAGCAAGCTTTCTGGTCGAGTTTCAGCTTGAACGTGTAACTGATGTGCTAACTTAAGTACATGTTTCCCTTTGGTTTAATGGACGACCAGAGCGAGGGGTGTCCAAAACACTTCCCAGGTAAAAACTTTCTTCTTCCTCATGATCGAAGTCTGACAAAATGATCTAGTAATTCTGTAGGATGGTCTGACAATGTAGAAGCTTTCCCAAACATTTCATTAAATATAGGATCAATTTCACTATTGGCCGATCTGATAATTTGGAGCATCTCGCTGGCGAAAAATATATTAATCATCTTTTGCTCCACCAAATTCTATGCAGAATGCGACATATGTAATGCATCCAACAAATTGATGGATAAATCTTCTGTTACATAAATAGCAACTAAATATTTTTGCAGCAATTTCTTTCGTCAGTGAAATTTTAGGATTTGTTTAATGCCCTTATCACGTGTTTGTAAGACACTTGAGGTTTTGTGAGGCAAAACATTATTGCTTTAATTTTAATATCAGAGTGTGCTGGACGGTTATCAGTATTAATTGAGACCTTACGCATTTCTCGTAAAAATCTATAATCTAAATTGAGAATCCAGTCTGTGAAGATAGTGGCCATCATCCAAGTTTTTTTGTTTGCCTTGAATTAGACTGATAATTTTTTACAAATTTAAAACACTGCGGTGTTATACTTTTCGCAATGACAATGGAGGGTAGTTTCCAGATGCTTCCGAATTGTATTTTACTAATATCGTATTCATTCTTCAGAGAGTTCCTCTCTTCCTCCCCCTTAACACGATTGCCCTCAAATGATAAAATTTTATTCAGAAAAAACAGTGGTACAATAAGCCAGTTTCGTTGGTGTTGAAGACATCTTTTACACCATATTGCTCAAGTATTGAAGGGCACATAGACTGAAAACTATCTGTAGTTACAACCTTTAAACTCGGTTAGCTGCACGGAAAATATTTTTAACACTGTGCTTCTTGAAACGTTCTAACCAACCTGAATTTGCACAAAGTTAGTACTTATTTGTTTTGCAATTTCATTTGCTCTTTCCAGCAATGAAGGTCCTGTTGTGGGAGTATTTTGAGACATAGTTTGTTTTAAGCAAACAAGCAACGCAATCCCCACATTTTGGTATTTAGCTGTTTCCATACGTTTTCGTTCCGACTCGAACGTACTTCGCGCAAACATTGCCGTAATTAATTAAGTAATTAATTAAAGGCAGCTGCAGTTGCTGATACGTACGTTATTAAAGTCACGACCAGTTTCTTCCTTCACGTCCAGACCACCTTCAAGTGGATGTGAAGATTATGCTGTTGTCAAATGACGTCACTTCCTAATATCACAGGACGACACTGGTCGTGGAGTACATAACAGCAACTGGTGTGGCCTTTCATTAATTAGATATGCAGTTGAGGGCTAACAGCATTTTCCGAACGTGAAGAAATTAATAATTGCCGTAAGTTCATGTCTATTTTTAACATTTGTCGACATTGTGGAGTTAGCAATGCTAAACGCTTTACGAATTTCCGTTGTCGACCTTCGCGTTTCGTTAACTGTTTTAAGCAGCTCCAGCTTTATTCCAAGCGAAAGTGTCCAGAGTTACCTGCCCTTGTGCGTAAAAATTTATAGTATGTACATTTAAAAATAAAAGATACGAAACGATTTTCACACAAAAATCACTAATTTCAGCATATAATTAATTGATTTTGACACACCCATCACCTATTCCGAAGCTAACTGAAATGTTTCGACAATGGCAGTACCCAAAGTCAAGCGATATCATAACGGTAGTGACCACTTTTTCCTTTGTTTGTTCCAACGACAAAAAAGTAAGATGGATCAATAAGTCTGGGTGACGTCACGACTGTATATAGATGTATTTTCTTCTGTCGGAGCAGCGAAATCTTTTCTTGATTATATGGTTGAAAGAAAAAAAAAATTCATTCGAAGACCTTTCTTGTTAAGCATTTACGACTTATCAGATATTAGGCTATTTAGATGTGTCCCTATGAGGTAGAAATGACAGCCTAATCGAATTAATAGATGTGCTACGAGAATTGCAACAGTTCCGTATAGCCCATACGAAGTTCTAACAGAGATGCTCCGAGATCTTACATAGGACTATTCGAAAGACAGGCTTCGTTTTTCTCACAAAACTGTGCTGGCTAAATGTAGAGAATGTATATTAGACAAAAACTGTGCAATAATTGTACCACCTCAATCGTGTCTATCGCAGTGCATGTGACGAAAAAGAGTATGTCCTCTACCGAGTCATACAGAAAGTATGCCTTGATACATATGCTCGAATGGAGCAGGATAAAAATTCACTAATATTGTACCATCGGTCATGCATGTTACGGTCGCTTACAGAGTAAATATTTAAATGCTGTTATGCACCTGCAGTTATCAGCAGTAAAAACTAATTCGTGGCTAATAGTAAAATGCTTGCACCATGGAGTGAACCACGGGAATAAATAAATACTAGTGGATTAGTCTATAATATATAGACACATGTTTCGAATTACATTCATATTCTGGTCGGAGGTGGAAATCAATACCAGTTGCCCAGATTACTCGCTATGGCAGTCGGGCGCTGATGACCGCGCAGTTGAGCGCCCCACAAACCAAACATCATCATCATCATCGCTATGGCAGTTGTTTGACGCTGGACACAATCCATTTCGACTTTTTTGATCTCTTTTTAAAGGTCTTCTGGAGTGCTGACGTTTATTGTGACACGCTGCGTAGAAATAATCATATTCACAACTGTAGAACTACCCAAGTTTGTGTTCTAAGTCCTTTTTCACTTTATGGCGACATGAAAATAACAGTGAAAAAAAGCAGACAAGTTTTCCATTTTGTTGTATGACATGAAAGTTGTTACCGTTTGACAAAGAAACTTTGGTCTTGAAGCACGTCGATTCTAGCGTTGTTAAAAGTGTGTTGCGCCGTTGTCCGGCAGTGTATAGATTTCTTTTATACCTTGTCACGGGCGTTAATTGGGGGGAGGGGTGGGGGGAATAGCGTTCGGTGGATGTGTTTGTCAGCACAACGTTTTTCCCCCAGCTAGTATCGGCTTTCAAAACCAGAGCGTTACGTCTCCTTCAGACAGCTCCTCGATTGTTCTCAGGCTGAATGAACCTCGTTGCAGTCCCTCACGGAGGAGAAATCCCTGGTATCACAGAGTATCGATTGCGGATCCTTAACGTGGTAATCACGCTAACTTGCAGACTCGAAAGAAACTAGCGTAATAGATAAAAATGAAAAAGTTAAAGCAAGTTTAACTGTATGTACTGCAAAAGAAGATTTTTTATCATTCTTAAACTATTGCTCTAAATGTTCTATGTTTTGCTTAAACAACATAACGCTTCTGCTAGAAGTCATTTATTTCACTTTCATGTCGTCAAATCTCTACACTAACACCATTTTCGACTTTAAGGAGTTGGAGGAGATTTGTATTTAACGTCCCGTCGACAACGGGTGTCATTAGAGATAGAGCACAAGCTCTGATTAGGGAAGGATTGCGAAGAAAAGCGGCGGTGCCCTTTGGAAGGAACCATCTCGGCATTTGCCGTAAGCGATTTAGGGAAATCACAGAAAGCCTGAGTCAGGTTAGCCGGACATGGCTTTGAACCGTCGTCCTCCCGACTGCTTGGTTCTTTTAAGTTCGCTCGGTACTCGTTCTTTTCATTTGGGCCTACGTAGGACCACGGAGTTCGTTTTGACTCTATAAGGGGACTTCTTTTTCTTTTTAGCCCAGAGAGTTATCATTTTCTATGTGTGAGCAAGCTTCCTCTCCTCTGTCCACTTCAGTCTGCTGGGTCCTGTGCTCTTTTTGCAGGCAAGGACCACTAGGAATACCTCTTGTAGAGTAATCTGCTGAAATTTCGACCGGTCCTGTATTGTTTATAGTGAAATTTCACGTTGCTCCAGGTATGATTTCACTGTAGTGATCCATTTGTTCTTGGAGGCTTTCCCTCCACCAGTCGGTTTTCCTCATAGAAGTGACGATATCTTCTTCGAGACGGTACAGCTCGCTGTTGTATTTGATCCTGTAGATGCTATTCTCTTCTCTTATTGGCCTTAGAATTCTCTTTAGGATTTTCCACCGTAGGTTCCTAAATGGATCCTTCCTGCTCATCAAGAGACATTTAGAGCCGTATAAATACGGGGGACCTTACTACTGAGTTGTAATATTTGAGTTCAAGTTTCATGGGAAGATACCTGTAGATGTAAATGCTCTTTCAGGAGTGGTAGTCCCTCACCAGCTTGCCACATCTGATATCTATTGCCAAGTTCTCCCCTCATGTGTTGAAACCCATTCTTCTAAGTACTTGACTGTAGGGACTTTCCCTTCAAGTGGTGTTGCAGATGAGGCTCCCTTTATGTTTGTAATGAATTTAGTTTTTTGTATACTGACTTTCATATCGGTTCTAGCCGCCATGCTGAAGAGACTGTAGTTCGTGAGTAGCCTTCTCTATACTGTTGGCTAACAAGACGAGGTCATCTGCTAAGGATGGGCAGGGCACACTAGGTTATCATTTTTGTACCATGTCTTCATTCCAGTTTCCGATGGCAGGGGCAAGCCCTTTCCCTGATTATCTTCTCCAGTACACAGTTGAAGAGCATCCACGATAGGTCATCTCCTTTGTAACTTCCGTTTGAATGGTGAAACGCTCAGATAGCTCACTTCTGGAGGTGGTGTTCCCCAGAGTGGCCAGGATTAGTCTGGTGGTCTTCTCATTTAGGCCCAGTTCTCGGAGTGTAGAGAGCAGGCTCTGCGTGTCTATCGAATCATATGGCTTTCGAAGGTCCACTAGGATGGCAACCCAGGGATGTTCGCCACAACTCCGACAAGATGATCTTGGGGCAGTGTATTTGCTCTGTGCAAGATCGACTATCATAAAAACCAATATGGTATTCACCTATTTGGGAATGAAGTTGTTTGCACGGTACTAATTTAATCCTACAGGAGATACTAGAAACGTGCCATTTAGATTCTGGCCGTGACGTTTCAAGTCTCTAACCTGTGCGACTTACTTACGTACGTCCTTTTTCTACAGTTTGCTATTACGTCCATGTTATAAGCACAACAGATCTCAACACATAGACGATGCCATGAAGTTTCTGCTCGGAGCTCACCAATATAAAAAAAGAAAACATAAGGTTCACGTATCGACGTTCCGTTGCTTCTATTATTGAGTTCATTAGCGTCATCAGTCGACGTGAAGCCGGCGGCGTTCGGTCCCGCAAAAAAATTAGAAGTTGTGCGTAGAAGTGCAGATTACGTTACGCGACTGCAACGCTGGAGACGAAACAGGTTCCGCCGCAGACTGTAGAGGGCAGCTTGGCTGTCTGGCAGTCTGGTGCTGAAGGAGCGCCAGGGCTGTCCAACGCAGCGCGCAGCGTCACGACAGGCACAGATCTGTGCTACAATCTAGGTGTCCTATTGGTCGTCGCCATTGCGTTTAAGCCTTATGACCGAAATGTGTCACCCATTTGAATTTTAAGGTAAAGGTCTCATCACTCCGAAGGCTGGTTTGATCACCACAGTGCTTTACTAGGTAGACTTGGAGATAGCATCACCCTTGACTTTCTTCGACCTTTCAACAAATTTGCCTACCGAAGTCATCGACAGAGGTAAAAGTACAGAAAAGTAAAACAAAAAATGCTGACTTGAGAATGAACACCGAATTTTTGGATTTGTAGTATGATAAGCAGTTCCTTTTACAGAATTTTGTTTCACTGTTTAAAGCATTTCGCACAGTAGCATAATACTAACAAAAAGGCATTCACATTTCGTTCCACAATATGGAAACTGCGAGGGTACTCCTTTTACTTGTTATACAACTTCTTTGCTATCTTTGGGATCTGCCCCTATTAATACGGTTTCGTTGTAGCGTCTGTATGTTCGTTTGGATCTTCTCCTTTCCGCTGCCGCTGTGATTTTTCTTTTGACGTCCATTTGCTTCAACATTTTCCAACGTAGAACGGCGTATCTTGTATCAAGAATCCTACGATGTCGTCTTTTCCTTTCTGATGTTTCCGTAATTTGCTATGTTCCGTTGTAATCTAATACTAGCAGTCCTCAAAGCTTTTCTCGTCTCTTTCGATTTCCCGTACTATGCATAGTTGCCCGGTAACCAGTAGTATGCAATTTTTTATTTTACATTTTCGGGTACGGCACCTTGTCCGGAAGCTGTATATCTTGTGCAGTATTTTCTGTTAGGCGAAACCCTTATTATAACAGCCAGTTTTTCTTTCGTCCACGCCCATATCTCAACCTCTTCCTTTCCTTCTCTCATGCCCATGGCTGACAGCGTTCATAGTTTGTCTACCAGCCTGTCATTTTTTTTCATTGTTCTTATTATGAACTAATATAAACTGTGATTTTTTGTGTGCTCTAACAACTACTATATCCCCTATTTATCTCCTAGTAATCTCGAAATGTTGTGTTTGATATTAGATGTAACTTACGACGTGCTTGTTGTAACGAATGTGATGTAAAATATGTAGAATGCCTGATTAGATTAAAGAGAGTAGTTGATGACCAAAATTTGTCGGCATAAATAATCAATAAATTGAAAAAAATTTCGTCGATGTTTGGCAGCTAATCAGTCGGCCAACAAACCACGCGCCGTTTGTTATCAGTACACTTGCACACTCAATGGCACTTTCTGTCGATGCTGACGCCCAATTTATTAAGCTTCAGTTGCCCATGAGTACCGTCTCTGTGATAACCTCGTTCAGAGTTTGATGTGAATGCGGTGCTAGGCGCTTCAGTCCGGAACCGCGCTGCTGGTACAGTCGCAGGTTCGAATCCTGCTTTGGGCATGGATGTGTGTAACGTCCTTAGATTAGTTAGGTTTAAGTAGTTCTAAGTCTAGGGGACTGATGACCTCAGAAGTTAAGTCTCATAGAGTGCTCAGAGCCATTAGAACCATTTGAACCTAACCACTTCGGCTGTCCAAGCACACTCCCATTGCCGGTCCAAAGTTCTATGCGTCACGCAGTCACAACAAGGATGTGGTAGGTAGCATGGTTGACATTGCGGGCGTATTTGACGATCTGTGGTGATCCGAAATGTTTGCCCGCCACAGAGATTATTGTGAAGGGTGCACTGTGGACTGGTACGAATCATTAAGGGTTTTCCACAGGTATCTACACTGAAGAGCCAAAGAAACTCGTACACCTGTCTAATATTGCATTGAAATCTGCAGCAATTTGCGAAAGGGTTGCACTTCTGTCTAGTTGAAAGATTCTCTTCAGTCGTCGTTGGTCACGTTCTTGCAGGATCTTTTTCCGGCAGCAGCGATGCCGAAGATTTGATGTTTTACCGGATTCCTGATATTCAAGGTACACTCGTGAAATGGTCGTATGGGAAAATCCCCACTTCAGTGGTACCTCGGAGATGCTGTGACCCATCGCTCGTGCGCCGACTGTACCACTACATTCACACTCACTTAAATCTTGATAACCTGCCATTGTAGCAGCAGTAACCGATCTAACAACTGCGTCAGACACTTGTTGTCTTAAATAGGCGTTGTTGACCGCAGCACCATGTTCTGGCTGTTTACATATCTCTGTATTTGAATACGCATGCTTATTCCAGTTTCAGTGTATATGTGTACCAATTTTCTGGGACCTTAGGCTGTTACCATGGTTAACAACTTTGAATAAAAACCCCCAAGCGTCACGAGTCAGAGTATGCCAATGTCAGGCTGGTTGTGGTGGCAGAGGACTCAAGAGCCAAGCCGGAAAGTGTGTGATGTTCTTGCTCAGGGCCAAAAATGGTGCCCAGGTAATAAACTGGAAATCGCAGCACATAAGACTGACTACCTGCTGTTCAAAGACAGCCTCTCCCGCTCGCGGACTAAACTCCAGCTGTGAAAACTGGGGGAGCCTCAGGGCGCCGCAGTGAGGTGTGTATTTGAGCGTACACCTAGATGAGAAGCGTAACTTCCATATTCATATCTCTTATACAGGGTGTCCCAGCTATCTTGTCCACCCAAAATATCTCTGGAACAATAACAGCTATTGGAAAACGACTTTCACCGGTATCAATGTATGGCTGGGGCCCATGAATGTACATATTTGGAAACATTCTAAAACGAAAGCATATGCGCTTTTTAACACAAACTTATGTTTTTTTAAATGGACCTCCCATATTTTTTCTGCAGCAGTCCATAGCATGACAAAGCACATACACAATGGCGTTGATTGCATCGCAATATTCCCATTACATCCCGAGATATTAAGACGCGAAGTTGACGCTTGAAACACCCGACATGCGCTGCTAGCGCACGTCCTGAGGCTCAGGCGTGAACCCCATGCTGCCCGTAATCGCGATGTGATTGACATGCGTAATCATACTTCCATACTTATCAAGAGGTCCGAAACGAATAATACGGTCTGCTGCCATCCTGCATTAACGTCGTACAATCCAGCAGGTATTTATCCCATAGGCTAGGGATGATACGGTTCTGTAACATATCTGTGTACCGCAACGTTAGTCACAAAGTTAGCTTCGCTTATCGTTAATCCGTTAGATTGTGACTAACGTTGCGGTACACAGATATGTTACAAAACCGCATCACCCCTAGCCTGTGGGATAAATACCTGCTGGAATGTACGACGTTAATGCAGGATGGCAGCAGACCGTATTATTCGTTTCGGACCTCTTGATAAGTATGGAAGTGTGATTACGCATGTCAATCACATCGCGATTACGGGCAGCATGGGGTTCACGCCTGAGCCTCAGGACGTGCGCTAGCAGCGCATGTCAGGTGTTTCAAGCGTCAAATCCGCGTTTTAATATCTCGGGATGTAATGGGAATATTGCGATGCAATCAACGCCATTGTGTATGTGCTTTTTCATGCTATGGATTGCTGAAGAAAAAATATAGGAGGTCCATTTAAAAAAACATAAGTTTGTGTTAAAAAACACATATGCTTTCGTTTTAGAATGTTTCCAAATATGTACATTCATGTGCCCCAGCCATACATTGATACCGGTGAAAGTCGTTTTCCAATAGCTGTTATTGTTCCAGAGATATTTTGGGTGGACAAGATAGCTGGGACACCCTGTATATGCCAAGAAAGATTCTACAGGTAGTCGCAAGTTATTAAGAGTGAGACCTTTCACGTTATGATCCCATTGCAACTCCTTAGACTTCCTCATGATGCTATCCTCGCTGCTGTCATAGGGTTTGCAGTTACAGAGTCTGGCCACACAAGTTACAATACAATCGATACAAGTCAAGCGTAAGGTGCACATGAGGGAGTGTGCTACTGAGGTTCACAGGAGCCTTTCAGATATAACGGATGGACACTTTATTAGGTATTCCAGGCCTTTGCCAAGTAAATATTACTGTCAGATAAAGAGGTTCTCCTCACTGGCTTCATAAATAGGCTCTTCCCAATGTTAGAGAAATTACTGGACACGTAATGAGAACCAAACTAGAGCTAAACTTATAGAAAGTGCGTCAGTGCCAAAGAGGCTGGGCTAATATCACAACAGGTCGAAGAATATATGTTTCCTAAAATCGAAGACATTATGAGACATGTAAATTCATCTAGAGGCTTGATTCACTGCATAAAAGACGGTGCACCGTACCCTGAATATTTATATATGATAAAGAAACGTTCAACAGATATGTGTCCAAATGGCGACATTGAAACATCTGAATATATCGTACTACAGTGCCCTACCTATTAAGATCTGCGGACTCAGAGTGACATTGTTTGAGACAAAGAAGAATGGCACCTGTTGAATGAAGTAGTAAATAAGGTATCCGGGGTGGAATAGAAAATATTTAGAAAATAAAAGGACTGTAAGAGGAAACCCAGTTGTACGTTATAGTACTGAAGTGAATACTGTGCGTGCAGTGAATGTCATCGAGGATTCGCCGACTTCCGTAACCCTGAGGAATCCCAGTGGTGACGGTTAGAAACTGACAATAACCCATCTGCTACAACGGTAGTGTGGATGATCATCGAATGTAGTAGGTTGGGTTAAGAATTTTGGGTTCTTTTTTCTTTTTGTAACAAATTATTTGAAGTGGTAAACTGCATTGTAAATCTTGATGCGAATGTGTGCAACTTTCCGTAGTTATGTGAAAATAAAACCCAAGTTCTAGGTGGCGGTTGTAAGCAACAGTAAATAAAACTTAATAAAATCTCCAAGTGCGCGGTATCATGAAACGTACATTAGACTTAAGAGAGATCTGAAAGAATTAGAGAAGAGGAACCTACTTTCATAAACTACGTAAATAACCTGAAGAATCGAAAAAATTGTGCTAAATAATCTATCTTAACAATTGCAATTTGAATAATTTTGAAACATGAAAAGTTTTATCAAACATACATTGTGACCACATTCAGCCAAAAATGAATTAAGGAAGTAAATACGTGCAAATACGTATATCAAGGACATTTTTAAGAGAGGCGTTTAAATTAATAAACAAACCATAAATTACTTTAATTTAGAAATGACCTCATAACGCAATAACGTTTTCGAAACAATCCTGTTCTACTTCGGAAAGTAGCTACGTAATAATTCAATGTCGACTACTCCTTCTATAACACCGTGATGGGTATATAAGGCATTGAAGAAAAACTTCAGAGATTCACTGGTACAGGGTTTAAGGTAGAAAATAAAATAATGTTGCGGAAATGCACAAATCAAAATTTACATTTGCGCAAAGTGTGAAAAGTTTCTACAAAATTCTGCTAGTAGAAAATTGTGTAAATTTTACCATTAATGAGGGTTTTAAAAGTGAAATATGTGTATATTGATTTGAAGCTAAAAGTAATCTGCGAAATGAAATTTTATAACTTTGTTAAATTAACTTTTGCAGATATAGAGATCCATATATACCACATCACATCCACAATAAAGTAAATTTTCTGTGCTGATTTATGCACACTACACAGAATTAATGCCTTTTAAAAAATCAAAGTCATTACAAGTTGTCCCTTCAGTTTCAGTCATTGGCAGTTTACTAAATCTTTCCACAGAAAGACGATTTCTGATTTGTGTTTTTATATTGTTCATGCAACTAAACCCTCACTCCCAGTCAACTATGTGCAGGGGACTACTAGTGCCGTATTCTGTAATTATATCCAGAAGAGGGAATTGTTCACTTTCCTTATTAACATAAATGAACTCTGGCAGCTCTTTGGAATTCATTCCATTAAACAGTATCCATTCCAGTCAAAGATCATTTGTTTTTTTAGTTGTGGCACAATTAATTAGTATATATATTTCTTTGATATCTTATTGCCATAGTCATCATAATTTCTGTAATTTTTCGGATATAATATATTAAATACTCATATCTTACCTAAATCTGCTAATCTCTTTTAATGTTTTGGAATTATTTGATGATTGTTCAAAGTAGCTAGAAATTCTGTTCATAATATCTTGAAATTTTACGAGCTCTGAGCAGGATTCAGCTGCGTGACTGACTGCTAGAGCTAACTGAAGAGCCACACACTGTACAGATAATATATGGGGTAACTATTTTTAAAATCCTTTTGCATTCCTGCTCGAATTCCTGTCATGACAAATGCACCATAAGTAATAATTGAGGAGCATTTGACCTTATAAATGCCATGCCTATCCAAAGTTCCAACACATGAATATGGATCTCTCAGAGTATATCCTGTTAGCATAAATAGTGTTGAGTAGTGCGAGTAAATTTCCCCTTCTTCACTATTTTTACATATACAGGTTGTTTCCGACGTTATGGTTAATACTCAGGGATATGACAGGAATGATCATTCTTAACAAAAAAGTCAATTACGTATGGGCTCTAAAACGCGTACCTTAAGAGCAATGAGCATGGTTGTGAATTTTAAAAAGTGATAGATATACTTGTTTCAAGGAATAAAAGGTAACGAAGTTCTAGTCCCAGTGAAACTAAAGATGGACATACAAAAGAAACAAAACCTGATAATAAAATAGGCGTGCCAAATAAACAATTAGTGGAAAAGTGGAAAATGTTATACAAATGGTACTCTGGAGAAATTCCATGATTTGTGTACAGTTTGTGCGAGAACACGGAAAAGAAGAACTGTTTGGCATAAGCATCAGGTAGGCTGTAGCATTTATTAACTTTGACAACAATGCGAGAACTTACCAGTTTAAAACAATTTTTTAAATATAGACAGCACCGCAAATGATAGTTATAGAATAATTCTTTATATCTAACTCAAATTAGGTTTATCCTAAAACACAATAATAAGTGAACCACGCAGACCTGATCATTTATGAGAGCGACTAGCTCGGAACGAAAGCGATATAGCGTTCGTTTTAGTGACATTGTTATGGTCTGTTGAAACCCGAAAGATTGTTTTTTTTAGCCTCTGTTGTTTGGTTCTGTGGCAGATTTCTGTCGCATTCTGCGAGGGAAGAAGGCATTTCGTTTGTTTCTGTGACAGACTGATAAGGCTCGTTTGTGTTTATAGCCTAATCGGGATCCCCCTGCCCCAGTGCCAACTTTAGCAAGGCTCGAAAAAACCAAGTTCTCCACGCGCCCGCTCTCTTCTCTCGGGGAGGGAATGAAAGGTGAGATAAAAAAGGTCGTTTGTTTGCTGTGGCAGAATATTGACGCATGTTATTTTAAAGTTCGTTGCATTCTTCAGTCTCGAGTAACAAAAAGTGACAAAAGCGACTGTGAGCTAAACCTTGGTTTAAATCTCTTCACAATGTGCTGAAAAAAAAAGAGCAAACAATTAATTCCTTACGTTCGTACGCAATGGACTGTACTTGTTTATTACGATATGAACTGCAATATTTTGTATGGAAATATTTAATTTTGTTGGTAACGTTTTGCAGAAGTTTGTGTTTTTTTTTATTTTTATTTTGAAGAGCTCTTAACGGAAAAAAGCTAAATGTGAAATGTGCGCAAGAACAGAGAATTGGTTGTGACTGACGGCCTAAAATGGCCAGTTCGAGCTATTTTTCCAAGACCCAAATGTGCAACAAGAGGCAGTCAGTGCACAGTAAATATTGGTTGTTAGAGGAAGAACACATAATTTCTTCAGGGGAAGCTGCAATGATGTCTTGCTCATTTGAAGCTTATCACGATGTGTTTTTATAATGGGAAATCGAGGCCCACTTATCTTCGATTTCACTGTGGGGAATCTACCGGTAATGAGTATAATTTATAATGGAAAACAAAAATACACCGTAGAAAGATAATTTTACGAACACATAATAAATACAATTTGCCACTTACGTTGCTCTAGCTCTGACCTTGATCACTGTGGCATTTTTTTACCTTGACAGTACTTTGAGTAGCTTGTCATCATACCTTGCAGCCACTTTTCGATGAAACAATTCCCTTCAGCACTGTGGGGGTACCTCTTAACCGCAAAGCGTTTACCAGCAGAATGTTCCTTGGTAGTCTGATTTGCAATATGTAAAGGGGTGACAAAAGTCATGGGACAGCGATATGCACAGTTACAGATGGCGCTAGTTACGCGTACACAAGGTATAAAAGGGCAGTGTGTTGGTGAAGTTGTCATTTATACTCAGGAGATCCATGCGAATAGGTGTCCGACGTCATTATGGCCGCACGACGAGAATTAACCGACTTTAAATGCGGAATGGTAGTTGGAGCTAGACGCATGGGACATTCCACTTCGAAAATCGTTAGTGAATTCAATATTTCGAGATCGACAGTGTCAAGGGTGTTCCAAGAATACCAAATTTCAGGCACTACCTCTCAACACGGACAACGCAGTGGCCGACGGCCTTCACTTAACAACCGAGAGCAGCGGTTTTTGCATAGTGTTGTCAATGCTAAAAGACAAGCAGTATTGCGTGAAATAAAGGCAGAAATCAATGTGGGACGTACGACGAACGCATCCATTAGCACAGTACGGCGAGATTTCGCGTTAATGGGCTATGGCAACAAACGACCGGCGCGAGTACCTTCGATAACAGCACGTCACCTACAGCGACTCTCCTGGGCTAGTGACCATATTGGTTGGACCCCAAACAACTGGAAAACCATGGAGTGCAGTCTACACCAACGGGGAGAAGGTAGAAGTTTACTTTCAACTGAAGATAGTTGACTGACTCAGCGGTGTAGTACAGGACAGTCAGTCAGTTTCGTGTTATGTTTTACGTTACGCCATGTCAACGTGAACGTTACACTGTGATACCTTTTCCAACAGGCTTTGAGGAGAAGTGGATTACCAAATAAAAATATAGGTAGCTTTTTAAGAAAGACGTACTACTGTTCATATTTTCGGAACGGATAAGATTGCAAGAAAGTCAGTTATGTTTGTCAATATCTCCCTGGTAGCTAAACAACATTTGCTTGATACTTTTTATTTTGCTTCTTGAAGCCAGCCGGGGTGGCCGAGCGGTTCTAGGCGCTACAGTCTGGAGCAGCGAGACCGCTACGGTCGCAGGTTCGAATCCTACCTCGGGCATGGATGTGTGTGATGTCCTTAGGTTAGTTAGGTTTAAGTAGTTCTAAGCTCTAGGGGACTGATGACCTCAGAAGTTAAGTCCCATAGTGCTCAGAGCCATTTGAACCATTTTTTGCTTCTGGGAAAAAAGTTACTGGGAGTGGTGAAGATAAATGGGACCTCTTGTATGCTAGATGCTGTTTGTGGGTATTTACAGTATTCATGGAAATTCCGAAATAGACTGCAAGTGTACGACGATGATCCCGAATAACGATTTTGGTCCACAGAGGCCGATTTCGTGTTCGGCACGATTGCAGTCGCCACTTTTCTTGTCACTACTTGTTAGTCACAGGCCGTGGTTAGATCTCTGGTACTAACTGCCATACGTTAAGGCTCTACGCCTTGCTGAACACAGAATGAATAACGGGCTGCCGGGAACGAGAAACGCTGTGTCGTACGTGCATACGATAATTACCAGGAATAACCTATCTACCTTTATTTTACGTGTAGCCCGGATGCACAAGCGCGCTTTATTTCAAATATCGAACCTCAGTTACACCCACGGATACACGGCAGGGGTCACGCGCAGTTGAGCTGTGAGCTGTAACGTCACCGTGGCGTAAATCCTTTCGCCACGCCGCACTGCATTTGAGCTTATTTGCACATGTGTTTAACTCATATGTAGGTATGAATGTAAGCGAGGTTTTTGATGTTTACGTTATTTACTGTTATTATTATTAAGCTTTACATCAGTTACATTACTTTTTCTACGGTCGGTGAAATGTTAGTGTAAGGATGAAGACCTCTTTCACCATCTCGGAGGGCACTGGCTTTTGTTTTATGGTAGAAGAGACCCGCACGTTCTTAGGCCTTGTAGACCTGTAGTGCGTAGAAACCACCTATAATGTCATTATAAACTCTTTAACTGTGTTAACAGATTTTCTTTTTCTATTGTGGAAAGTTTTGTTATAACTTTTTTCAGTTTTTGTCTTTGTTCACTCTCAGTTCCAGTGCTAGATTTGCATTTTGTTCCTCGTTGATAGCTTTCATTCTGATGAAAGTGCGTGTTCTTAAGAAACACATTACGGCGAAGTTCAAAAAATGGTTCAAATGGCTCTGAGCACTATGGGACTCAACATCTGTGGTCATAAGTCCCCTAGAACTTAGAACTACTTAAACCTAACTAACCTAAGGACATCACACACATCCATGCCCGAGGCAGGATTCGAACCTGCGACCATAGCGGTCTCGCGGTTCCAGACTGAAGCGCGTAGAACCGCTCGGTCACAACGCGTCGCGGTTTGCTACTGCGCATACACCTTGTGATCCCAATCGTGTACTATAATGTCGTGGTTACACCTATTAAGATTTTTTATACAGTGTTTGCCGTTCAGGAATGATTTCCTGGTAAATAATTCCCCTGCACTTCGGTTGGTTTGGGTGCATTGTACTGTGTTCGGCGTATTTTTTATTATTAACATTTTCAACAAGACAAGCAGATTCTAGAACCATTCGTAGCAGCATGTGTGGTTATTATTCTCGTACATATCGTAATCAAACAGTTTGTAAATGTTCGAAAGTCGAACGACGTCACCGAACAAGGTGGCTAGTCTTAACTGCTGGCATTGTAACGTGCGTCCCAGCGGTCCGTTTAGGAACTCGTATACATCCTAGATGTTCCTCATCTTATGCCACATTCAGAAATGCATATATTATTTTATGACAGTGTGTCGAATCTCTCCCTGATTATTCTCTCTTCGTAGTACTTCTTTGCTTTTTTTTACGAAGTACGGGATAAACGCGAGCAATCAGTAACTGGCAAGTAGCCTTGATGTGAGCCGCCCGTTATGCTTCAGCATGATTAACGACGCAGCTTTTAATAAACATGTTGCCATCTGAGCGTCAGCCTAAGATTGTGGAGCAAAGCACGTACCTGCACGCTTCCTGTGTGGTACATTGCTTGGTGCCAGGACGAAATTTCCGTGGCTTACATGTCTGTGTGTAGCGTCGGTGGCTGTGATGACAAAGCCAGGTGACAACATTGTCGTGTTTGCGGTCGAGAGAGGGAGAGAGAGAGAGTGAGAGAGAGAGAGAGAGAGAGAGAGAGAGACGGACGTAGGCACAAGTGGGGAAACTGTCACCCGCGAGACATCTTACAGCAGTGAAACGCTTTCGAGAACTTTTTTCAGTATTCGAGAACTTTTTTTCAGTAACACTGTTCTCATAATATAATATACCCTATAGTGGAGCAATAGACATGTGAATATCTATATATATTTTTTTAACTATATAATGTAGTAAACCTTCTTCACGACTATTTCTTGTGCTTGGCACGTTATTACTTATTTATTCTGGCATCTTTTAAAATCGAATAACACAGATAATTAATTTATCTTTTCTGAGACCTTCTTTTCTACCGTTGAACTCTAATATGTGCCATAAACACTGTGAAGTTTTTCTTATATTGCTCATCACATCGCATAAATTACTCCGTAATGTCGTAATATCGTATCTACCCGTATCGTCAATAGATTATTTATTCAGCCAGGACGCTCATTTCCCTGCAGGGGAACAGCGATAGTTAGAAAATTAAACTGTTCCCTCCGAATGCGAAAATATTGCCTTCACACCGACCTACATATGGAGGAACGGTCACCACGATAAAATACGGGAAATCAGAGCTCGTACGGAAAGATATAGGTGTTCATTCTTTCCGCGCGCTATACGAGATTGGAATAATAGAGAATTGTGAAGGTGGTTCGATGAACCCTCCGCCAGGCACTTAAATGTGATTTGCAGAGTATCCATGTAGATGTAGATGTGGAACAGCCACAAGTCGCATGTAGCTTTTTTTATTGTTACATGTTTCACTGACCAACACGAGCATCTTCAGAACTATGGAAATATAATGTGTTACACCACCATACAGTAAGATAAATGTACTGATTCAATTTACATCGTGGTAACTTGCATTACATAGCCGAGGACCACCCGTTACAAATATCGGGCTGTGAATAGCGCCGCCGTCATACATCAAATAGAGTAATCTGGTAGTGTTCAGTAAACGTCAACTCTGTGGCCAGATACATTCAAAGATTAAACAGCAGGACCTGTCATTTCTTGTTGAGCGAGACAAAGCCCTATCGATATGCACTTTGGTTGAAACTACCTCATCAAGCCTAATTTTAAACGATGTAGTACAAAAAAACATTACTACCACTGAACTATGGCAAATATTCGCCGCTTTTTTGGGCGTTCACACGTACTAGTCTAGAAACATACCTTGTTATTAAAACAATTTTAAAAAGAGATAGTAAAATTACTAATTAAAATTATAATTGCCACTTTTACGGACGTTAATACACGTGTCTTGTATGAAACAGGATTAGAGAAGAAGGTATTTCCAACATACATATTTATTTCAGACTTACATGTTCGGTACATATACGTATTTGCGTATACTCATGATGGTAACAAATTTGAAGTGCATGGAACTTTCGTATTTATTTTACTGTGTCGTGGCCGCGCGGAGTGGCCGCGCGGTTTGAGGTGTCCTGTCACGGACTGCGCGGCCCTTCCCGCCGGAGGTTCGAGTCCTCCCTCGGGCATGGGTGTGCGTGTTGTTCTTAGCATAAGTTAGTTTAAGTAGTGTGTAAGTCTACGGACCGATGACCTAAGCAATTTGGTCCCTTAGGAATGCACACACATCTGAACATCTTACTGTGTCGTGTTAAAATAGCTGTTAATTTTAGATATGTGTGCTCATGCCCATAAAAGCAACGATTCATTACCACCTTTGACATGTTGTCACTGCCTACATGAATCGTCTATGTGGCGTCTTGCTTAAATCCGAAAATGTCATGTTCTGTAATTTGAAATTTTTTCGTTTTTCCATCGGAATGAACTGTAATCTTTAGGTCAATAATGTCGCTATTTTCGACTTCTGTACTGATATGAATTTAGTTGCACGTATTTCAATGACACGTCTTATGTTAATGGGACATTCAATGAGTAATGTCCTAAAACGATGAATAAATGCACAATTATCATTTCTGCAAGGAAACTACGTATTCTGGAAGCGGTGTTCTTGCTGACAATCCAAATAACTGAGTATGTTTACGTCCTTTATCGCAGTGCATTCAGTACCTATAACGAGTCGAGCCACCGGAGACAGTGGGTCCCATATGCCAAAATATTAAGGAAATATCCTTGAACAACCTCCGAAAGTTTTCGGAAGCTTGTGGTAAATGTCGACGGTATTCTTTTTCTTTTGGAAACAAACTTGTTCTGTACGGGCTATTAACTACAGTAATGCCCACTTTGCTCTTGCCCTAATATTGCATTCAATACTGCTCGTTTCTGTGTCGGGTTTGTTTTTCCGGCAGTGTTAATTGTAAGTTAACAGTGATACAAACCAGTACAAGTAGGTTTACAGACAACGAGTTTGTCGACATGAACCTCGTGTATGAATTCACTGAATATAATGGAAAATACTGAATACAGTGTGATAAAAGGTAGAAATATATTCAGTTATTTCGATTATCAGCACGAAAACCACATTCAAAAAATTTGTACTTGTGCTGTTAAATGGTTACACTTCTCGGCTATCATACAGTTGTACCGAAATCAATGCGTCAACAGAAGTTGGAAATGTTTCAGTGCTGACAGCTTAGTGAACGCACCCAACACAACGGCCACAAATGCGACGTGAGTAGTTCGCAAGCAATGCGTCAGCGGAATTTGTGTACTAACTTCGCTGGCAGAGATAAATTGAGGGCGCTGGTCAAGCAATGCGCCACATATGATACGCCCAACGATGCGCATGGGATCGCGTTACAAAAGCTGCATCAGTTAGCTGCAGTAACATTACCACAACTGGCTCCATCGCTAAGCCCGCTAAATTGTTTTACTGCCGTCACATTCAGTTACCGATGTAGCCGATTCGAATCCCAGTGGTGGAAGGAACTTTCACCTGTATAATATTCGGGCCTGCAGGTCTAGTGGTAAAGCACGTGGCTGAGAACAGAAATGTTGCGAGATCGAATCCCGATCGGACCACGGAATGGTTCAGTCTGCCTTCATCTAGCGTTCACCCCTCAGTGATGTGAAGATTCGCCAGGAACGACACGTGGTTCGGATTTCACATGAAACTGTAAGTCCCCTTTCCCCGGCCGTATTATTGGGTGTCTAAGGCGCTGCAGTCATGGACTGTGCGGCTGGTCCCGGCGGAGGTTCGAGTCCTGCCTCGGGCATGGGTGTGTGTGTTTGTCCTTAGGATAATTTAAGTTAGGTAGTGTGTAAGCTTAGGGACTGATGACATAAGCAGCTAAGTCCCATAAGATTTCACACACATTGGGACATTTTTTTGATTATTGGGGTGTGTTAGAGACACTCAAGTTGGCGAAATGTTGCCCAGTTGAAAGATTTGTACCAGGCAATATTATTACCTGTGTAATTTGGTCAATTGGGTTACGTGGGATGAATTGTTCAAGAAAAAGAGCAGCAGAAATTGAGCAGGTTGATCCAAATCTGGCCATTACGCAAGCAGTAATTCGGCTTGGAATTGATTGATAGAGTTGTTAGATGCCCTTCTCAGGGATATCGTGCAAGCTTCTGTCAAACTGGCGCGTTTGATCGTTAAAATCCCGAGATGGTTGGAGGGCCCTGGCCATAATGCTCCAAATGTTTTTAACTGGGGAGAGGTCGGGCGACTTTGCGGGCCAAAGTAGAGTTTGACAGGCGGACGGACATTATCTTGCTGAAGTGTAAGTCCAGGATAGCTTGCCACGAAGGGCAATAAAACCGGGTGTAGAATATCGTTGACCAACTGCTGTACTGTAAGGGTGCCGCGCCGTATGGCGGGCGACGTTAAAAAAAATGGCTCTGAGCACTATGGGACTCAACATCTTAGGTCATAAGTCCCCTAGAACTTAGAACTACTTAAACCTAACTAACCTAAGGACATCACACACACCCATGCCCGAGGCAGGATTCGAACCTGCGACCGTAGCAGTCCCGCGGTTCCGGACTGCAGCGCCAGAACCGCTAGACCACCGCGGCCGGCCTGTTATCACAGATGCACGGACTATCATGGCAAGCCTCATGGCTAATCCATGCTCTTACAGAGCGCCACCTATACGATCATTTTATATTCGACAACAGCAAGCTATAATTCAAGAGAATGTTGCTGTTTTGTAGACTATGGCAGTTCCCATTTTACCAATGTGCTGCTGTATCGCACTGGCGTTTATGAAACATATCGTGTGAGCAAATCTTGTAACAGAACCCCATAATGTCATCTAAATGAGAACCCTGCAAGATTCCTTCTGTACATCGAAAACACATATTGTATGTGTGATTACATTTGACGTTTTTTGCTCCATAACTCGCCTCTAGCTACCTGTGTGTAAAGTTTCTGTTTTGTGGCAGACAATGATTTGCAGTAGCAGTAAACTCTTGATTTCTAGTTTCATAAGCAATTTGATCGTCACAGAACAGCCTGTTTCACACAATCCAGTCACATGTCGGGGAGAACACTACCATTTCTAGGTTCCTGAATGAGCTATAATTCAAGTGGTGTCTACTTTATAATTAGAGGTTTTGAAGTATGAAATAACACAGAACTAGCAGTAACACCTATTTTTAAATATGCAATCGTGACAATAATAATAAAAACAGCCGTGATACCATGAGAATAGATACAGTCAATTTCTGTTAGTTATGTTACCAAAATCGGTGTAGTTTCAGAGCATTCCATGTGTTCAAATTACAAATTGTCATGCACGAGGGCATTACATTCATTTCAGACATATGAAATACCGATAAAGATCAGTATCTAGTCATTTAGTATGTTTGAGAGCACTCCTCATCGTTATTTTGTAACAATCAGAATAGATAAAGAACTATGAACTATCGGCATCCAAACTTTGACCAGTCTTACCACTCTTTGTAATAGAAACTCGTATAAGATTATACCATGTCTCTCTCTTCTGTTACATCGAAAAACAAATATCACCCACATTTTGACAGATTACATATACACGTATCACTCCATTGGAGCAGGTGGTCAGTCACAAGAGAGAGATCCTGTGTTGTTCTTTCGTAAGTAGTTTAATACATTGGTTCTCATATGTAACACATCCAAGCAGTTTGTGACTTGAGGTTTGTACGGTGCCGTACACTGTTGTTTTACCATGACTCTGAGGACTGTGTCAGGTGCTAAACCAACAATAACACATTTTGATCCATTGGCTCTCACAGAAAGCTGAACATCGTATGTGTAAACTATACTGCTCCAACAACACACTGGATCACAGAAATAAAACAGACACGAGGTTTCTCATTGAGAAAAATGTGAAAGACATGGCAACATATGGAAACTGGAAGAGTTTGCGGCATTGTGGAGCGTTTCCAAACAGCTTTCTACAGGTGGTGACCCCTACAATTAACCTCATCTTCCACATTGACAGCGTAGCAGATGTCTAGTGTTCCACCAAGACTCTCTCAAACTGGTGTTGTAAAACACAAGAGCCTGCATTCTGTGATATGGTCACCGAACAAAACATGCTCCGTATTCCTGTATTCATCCACAGAAAACAGAAATTAGCTCCCAACCAGAGCATCATAACTGGTATTTACACCTGACTAATTCGATGCTGAAGAAGTGTTCATCAAACAATAGTCAATTACATGATTAATGATTGATGTGTTTGTGTGGGTTGATGAATATTTAAAATGTATCGGAAATTGTTAAAGCGTTGTTTACTAACTTCAAATGGAACGAGCACGCTCATTTACTGTACCAGTCTGACTCCATTCGTTACAGCAACATTGTGCTGCGCTTTTAGTGAAATAGGAGGAGTGAACGTACCCATACTAAGGTTGGCGTAATCTCCTGAGCTGGAAAGGCACCCAACTTCTTCAAACTGAATGCCGGACGAGTCTTCTGAAACGGGATCCGACAGTTTCTATACTTTCGGATACTTTTGATAGGGGAAATATGTGATTAAATTCCCTCTCTGATTACAATGCTGATCAGTTGATGAAATGAACTGTCACCATAAAAAAACTCTATTACATCCCAAATACAGAGTATAACAGAGAAGGAGATATTGCTGTTGTTATAGCAGGCAGGCAGTAGATGCAGGGAGTTGTGAACATGTTTCCCTGTCTTTGATAATGACCAGTGCAGGTGCCCACTCCACAACCTCCACATGGCCCAGTGAGCAAGCAGCAAAATGCCAATTTGTTTTGGTGAGCTATGGAGAATTGCAAGTGGACCTCTCTACCATGACCTGACAACAGACAAACTATGTTTTCCTCGAGTAAAGCATGTGCCTCATATAGGTACAAAAAGGGGATTACTATACTTACAACTACCTAGTTTCAACTAGTTTTCAATGTCACCTCACGACCCACTTTCCCCATCTGAAATACATGCGTATGGATCATTGTATATAGGAAATGTCTTAGGATTCTTGGCAGATTAGCGGATAAGACAAGCAAATATAGTAGTACCACATCTTTATTAGCGTTTGCATGTGTATTTACATTAAGAAAACAACTCTTTCCTTATTTTTGTTAGGTTTAGTTATCATAATGTCCAATTTAATTTTTAATTTCTAACTTAAATCCACATCTGAATCATCCATTAACTACCTCTTTTATGGCTTTAACAATTAGTTCTGTTACTTCCGGCAGTTCTTCTAGATAAGGGAATTTGAGGATTTTAATTTTTCCTCTTATTTCTTGCATCGACGAAAAATTAAAATCACCGAATGCTGTCATCAAATGATCCAAATGGCTCTGAGCACTATGGGACTTAACCTCTGAGGTCATCAGTCCCCTAGAACTTAGAACTACTTAAACCTAACTAACCTAAGGACGTCACACACATCCATGCCCGAGGCAGGATTCGAACCTGCGACGTAGCGGTCGCGCGGTTCCAGACTGTAGCGCCTAGAACCGCTCGGCCACTCCGGCCGGCAATGCTGTCATCCTGAAGAACTGCAGGAAGGAGCAGAACTAATTGTTAAAGCCATAGAAGAACTACTTTACAGTAAAAAATTAGATATATAACGGAATTTGAGGACATACTTTCTCTGTATTTGTCAAATTACTGGCTGTAGAAAGAAATAGATGATTTAGATGTAGATTTCAGTTAAAAGTTAAAAATTAAATTGATATTATTAAAATTACACCCAACAAAAATAAGGAAAGAGTTGTTTTCTGTATGTAAATGTATATGCAAAAGTTCTTAAAGATTTGTCTCATTCGCTTATGTATCAAATTTCCTAAGACATATCCTATATACAGTGATCCATGTGCATGTATTTCCGATAGGAAAAGTTCGTAGTCGGGTGACCTTGAAAAGTAGTTGAAACTAAATAGTTGAGGGTATAGTAACACTCTTTTCGCACCTGTATGAGGAGATGATGTGAAAGGCTGTATTCTGTAATGTTATTTCACGTATCTGAAATTCTTATAATACACTTGTGCATGACAATTTATATACAATGATTTGAACATCAGGGAGTCTCTCAAGCTCTGTAATTTCGTCCATCAAACCCCAAGAAATCACACTGACCTCTGTCGTTTAGTCATCTACAATCAGCAACAGCAAGAGTCGGGGGAGAGGGGGAGGGCTGAGAGAGATGTGAATTGTATCCTGCAGTCGAACGTAAAAACTATACCGATTTTGCTCATAAAACTAAAAGAAGATGGACTGTGTCTATTTTAGTGGAAAGAGGACAAGTATTATCTTCGCAATTGTGCCATATGGAGGTGCACTGAAGCTAAATACAGGTGTTCTCTGTTGCAGAACGGCATGTGGTTGTGGGTATGGAGCGGATCCAGTGTGTGTGTGTGTGTGTGTGTGTGTGTGTGTGTGTGTGTGTGTGTGTGTGTGTGTTACAAGCGGAAAGTAGTCATTCAGTTTCTTGTGGTGGAAAACCAGAGCGTCACAGATATTCTTACACGCTTGCATAAATTCTACGGAAATGTGGCAGTGAAAAAAAGCGCGGTGACTCGTTGGGCGAGGCGTCTGTCATGATCACAACAAGGTCGCGCAAACATGTCCGATGCCTAGTATGCCGGCCGGGCGCACACAGCTGTGACTTCTGAAATGTTGGACAGTGAGGACACTCTCATTCGATGTGAACAACGGATCACAATCGAACACCTCGCTCCGCAATTGGACGCTTGTGAGGGTAGTGCTGACACATTCGTCCGCCAGTTGGGGGTATTCAAACGTGTGTGCCCGCTGGCTTCCTTGCCGCCTACCGGATTGCCGGCTCGGTAGCTCAGCGCGTTCGGTCAGAGGGTAAGCTGCCCTCTGTAATAAAAAAACTGAGTTAATCGATCTACAAAGAACTTAAACGGAAGTCTTACGACGTTCGCCCCGAGCAGATGCAACGAACAAAAGCGAACAAAATGAGATTAAAAAAAAAAGACCTTAAAGAGTAATGAAGGACCATCTGTGCGGAATTGCCTGCGCGTTACGGGGCTGTTCGTGACGATTTTTTGTCAAACATCATCACAGGCGATGAAACGTGGGTTCATCACTTCGAAACGGAAACAAAACTGCGATCCATGGAGTGGCGAGAGAAAACCGCTCCTCCGAAGTAGTAGTTCAGAGCCTCGCCCTCAGCCTATAAAATCATGGCATGGTCTTCTGGAACTCTGAAGAGGTTATTCTGTTTGATATCCTTCCTCATGATGCAACGATAAACTCTGAAGTGTTCTGTGATACGCTCAGAAAATTGGGAAACGACTTCAGCGTGTTCGTCTCCAGAAAAGTGAAAACGAACTTCTTCTTCTCCATTACAACGCAAGCCGTCACACAAGTTTGCGCATCTGACAGGAGCCGACAAAACTTCATTGGACTGTTCGTCTCGCTCTTTCCGACATGCGTCTGTTTGGTCCAATGAAGGATGCACTCCATGGGAAGCAGTACGTGGACGATGGTTCTTGGTGCAGCAAGACGTTGGCTCAGACGTCGACCAGTAGACTGTTCCTATGCGGTCAAACAGACCCTCACAGAAAGATGGCGCATGGCTGTCGCATTGAAAGGGGATTAAGTTGCAAAAGCCGGCCGCTGTGGCCGCGCAGTTCTAGGCGCTTCAGTCCGGAACCACGCGGCTGCTACGGTCGCAGGTTCGAATCCTGCCTTGGGCATGGATGTGTGTGATGTTCTTAGGTTAGTTAGGTTTACGCAGTTCTAAGTCTAGGGGACTGATGACCTCAGATGTTAAATCCCATAGTGCTTAGAGCCATTTGAAACATTAAGTTGAAAAACAGGGTTTTGGAGCCTGTAAGGAATGAGGAATATTGTAGTGTATTGGAATCCTGAATAAAACCAACCTCGTCTCAGAAATAACTTTCTCATTACTCACTGAGCCCCCGCTCGTATATGGCACAACTACTGTGAGTGCCTGTCTTACTGCTCGCTTCTGGGTAGGAAAGCGCTCACCGAACTCTTTACTGGTCGTTGGACAGGCCCCCCTGCGGGTTCGGGGGTTAGAATAGGCCCGCGGTATTCCTGCCTGTAGTAAGAGGCGACTAAAAGGAGTTTCAAACATTTCGGCCTTAATGTGATGGTCCCCATTAGGGTTTGACCTCCATTTTTCCAAATTCCACAGAAGTACGAGCCTTCTGGGGAAGGACACCTTACGTGGTGCACCATCAGTCCTCTGTGCCCTAAGGCCTTGACACTCTTGATCGTCTTGGCGTCGTAACTGCACCCTCCATCCCTAATTTTGGGCATACACACCTGATGGATTGTGTACGTAACGCTCTTAGTGCGTCACCATCTGCACCCACGATCACTATGGACTACCCATGGCACCCAAAATCCAGCACGGTAGCCAGCCCGTTGTGGTGGGGTCGTCATGTACCCTCTAGGTTGTAGCCCCCTGACAACACAGGGATCGTACTGCCGATGCCTGAGCTGACACCTCCCCACGTAAGCCAAGGAGTAGATGCCCGTCTCTCTGGGGCATCGGGACTCCCGGCAACGGCCATCCTGCCAGGTGGCCTTTGCTGTGGCTGGGTGGCGCCCGTGGGGAGAGCCCCTGGTCGGAGTGGGTGGCATCGGGGCGGATGCCCCGCAATGAAGCGGGTGTAATCTCAATCTGGTGGTCGCCCGACCGCCAATGTCTCTAAGCGTGGTAAGGTGGAATTTAACGGTGTGACTTATAACCCGAAATCGTTCCCTTCCCTAGCCACACCATGGGAGGAACGTAGGGCTGCAGACAGACAGGAGCCGTATTCGCCACGATACCTTGTATGCAGCAGAACTGATGGGGATTCATTTTTGGGGACTAAGCCTCTTTTCTTTGTGCACAATCTCGAAGATAAGTTTGGGGAAGTGGCGTCTCTTTCCAAACTGAGGAGCGGGGCCATTTTGATACAAGCAGCTTCATCTGCACAGTCCCAGGCCTTACTCGCCTGTGAGAAGCTCGGTGACATCCCCGTTACTGTCACTCCCCATAAGTCCTTAAATTTGGTCCAGGGGATTATTTTTCATAAAGATCTTCTGCTACAGTCTGATGACGAGCTACGTGAGAACCTGGCACGACGAGGTGTACACTTTGTCCGTCGTGTCTTTAGGGGGCCGAAGGATAATAGGGTCGCTACCGGTGCTTTCATCCTGGCCTTTGAGGGCGACTGCTTGCCTGAGAAAGTCAAGGTAATGATCTACCGGTGCGATGTCAAGCCCTATGTCCCGCCCCCTATGCGATGCTTCCAGTGCTGGAAATTCGGACACATGTCCTCCAGGTGCACTGCCAGCCCCACGTGTCGTGATTGTGGACGACCTCCGCATCCTAAGGCTCCATGTGCTCCGCCTCCCACCTGCGTTAACTGTGGGGAGCGTCATTCTCCCTACTCACCAGACTGTGCAGTCTATCAACGAGAGCGGAAGATACAAGAAATTAAGACCTTGGACCGTTTAACCTACCAAGAGGCAAAGAAGAAGCTAGAATGACTCAACCCCACATCTATGTTGAGGAGTTATGCTACCGTCACACTGCCGCCACCAGCTCCTGCACAGACTCCCTTCTCCGTTGGCCCACATAACAGTCAAGTTACGCCTGCCCCACCGCTGGGACAGGCCACTCTCTCTTCCACTTCTCCCAAAACACCCAGTTTGGGAGCAGTGCGCCCCATGCAGCCGGGGACGCCAGTCCCCACCTCTCAGCCGGAGCGTTGACAGCCCTCTCTGGCTCCTCAGCCGGGGAAGCGACAGCTCTCTCCAGCTGCTAAGCCGGAGACGCAACAGCCTCCTCCGGCCTCACTTGTTCGAAAGGGATCCCTTGGGGGAGTCCCTTCCAAGGACTTCCCCAGTGTCTCACAAGACACTAGCCAGTGGCTGAAGAAGCCACCAGCTGCTGGTCGAAGGGCTTCACGCTCTTCCTCTGTTCCTGATAATGCGTCAGGAAAGCCCTCCCAGCATGCCAACCCTCCTCCCAAAGACAAGAGAGAGAAGAGGAAGCTCTCAAAGAAGGATAAGGACCCAGTGGTTCCCGCACCAACGCTTCCTGTCAGCTCAGCCTCTGAGGATGAGGTCGAGCTCTTTGCGTCCCCTGATGACCTGGATCTGGCCGTCTCCTCAGAAACGTTGACCGTAGCGACGTCCGTCACTCAGGCGGTGGCAGCATGTGACCCTGCGAAGTAATTTGCCTTTTCAGTGCCTGAATGCCCCTACAGGACACGCTTTGTACAATCCTCCAGTGGAATTGTGGCGGTTATTTTAGCCATCTACCTGAGCTACGTCAGCTTCTAAGCATGACACCTGCTTTATGCATTGCCCTCCAGGAAACCTGGTTCCCGGCAATGCGGACCCCTGTCCTCCGTGGATACAGGGGTTATTACTGCAACCGTAGCACATACAATAGTGTGTCAGGTGGAGCCTGCGTGTATGTCCTTACCTCTGTATATAGAGCTCCTGTGCCCCTTCAAACATCATTCGAAGCTGTGGCTGTCCGCGTAAGGACTACCCAGGACATAAGCGTCTGCAGTGTCTATCTCCCTCCAGGTGGTACAGTCTCCCTGACCGAACTGGCTGCACTTGTCACCCAACTTCCCACGCCTTTTATTCTCCTGGGGGATTTTAACGCCCACAATCCCCTGTGGGGTGGAACGAAGATTACTGGCCGAGGCAGAGATGTCGAGAATCTCATCTCCCTACTCGACCTCTGCCTCTTAAACACTGGCGCCGCCACACATTTCAGTGTGGCGCACGGCACGTTCTCGGCCATAGATCTGTCGTTGTGCAGCCCAGGGCTTGTACCATCGGTCCACTGGAGAGTCCATGACGACTTGTGTGGTAGTGACCATTTTCCCATCTTCCTTTCACTACCCCAGCGTCGCTCCCATGAACGCTTGCCTAGATGGGCATTTAGCAAGGCAAACTGGGAAACGTTCTCCTCTGCTGCCACTGTTGACTCTCTGCCCCACGGTACCATCGATGTGGCGGTTGAGACACTGACTGCAGCGATTGCTTCCGCTGCGGAACGTACCATTCCTCGTTCATTAGGGTGCCCCCGGCGAAAGTCAGTGCCTTGGTGGTCTCCAGAGGTCGCTGAAGCCATGAAAGAACGTCGGCGGGCTCTTCAGCGACATAAGCGGCACCCGTCTTTGGAGAACCTAATTTTTTTCAAACGTCTCCGTGCTCAGGCACGGCGGCTCATCAAAAGGCGGAAACAGGAGTGCTGGGAGAGGTACGTTTCCACCATTGGTTCCCGTACTTCACCCTCCCAGGTGTGGATGAAGATTCGGCGCATCTTTGGATTGCAGCACTCTACAGGTGTCTCAGGGCTTACCATCAACGGGGCGGTATCCACCGATGCCGATGCAATCGCCGAGCATTTCGCCCAGCACTATGTTCGGGCCGCTGCGTCGGGGAATTACCCGCCCGCGTTTCGCGCGCTAAAACGCCAGGAGGAATGCAAACGGCTTTCTTTTACGTCTCGCCACCCTGAGGCGTATAACACCCCATTTAGTTTGTGGGAACTTCAAAGCACTCTGGCACAGTGCCCCGATACAGCCTCTGGGCCAGATGGCATCCACAATCAGATGATCAAACACCTGTCCCCGGACTGTCAGCAGTGTGTTCTTGCCATCTTCAACCGCATATGGAGCGATGGTGTCTTTCCGTCGCAGTGGCGGGAGAGTACCGTCATTCCGGTGCTGAAGCCTGGTAAGGACCCGCTTAATGTGGATAGCTATCGGCCCATCAGCTTGACAAATACTCTGTGCAAGCTATTGGAACGCATGGTGAGTCGACGGCTGTGTTGGCTGCTCGAGTCTCGGGGTCTTCTGGCTCCGTGCCAGAGCGGCTTCCGTCAGGGCCGTTCCACCACCGATACTTTGGTCTTTCTTGAGTCTGCAATCCGCACTGCTTTTTCCAGGCGCCAACACCTCGTCTCTGTCTTTTTCGATCTCTCCAGAGCATATGACACGACGTGGCGGCACCATATTCTCGCCACGTTGCACGGGTGGGGTCTCCGGGGTTCTCTCCCCATTTTTATTCAGAATTTTTTATCTGTTCGGACATTCCGCGTTTTAATTGGCACATCCCATAGTTCACTTCATATCCAGGAGAACGGCGTTCCACAGGGCTCTGTATTGAGCGTGCCCCTCTTCCTTGTGGCCATTAATGGCCTTGCAGCAGCAGTAGGGTCGTCTGTCTCACCCACTTTATATGCTGACGATTTCTGCATCTTTTTCAGCTCCTCCACCATTAGTGTTGCAGAACGTAGGTTGCAGGGAGCCATACGCAAGGCGCAGGCGTGGGCCCTAGCCCATGGGTTTCAATTTTCTCCTGCGAAGACTTGTGTTATGCACTTTTGTCGGCGTCGAACTGTCCATCCCCACCCTGAGCTTTATCTTCAGGATGCCATGCTCAGGGTTGTTGACACTTACCGTTTTTGGGATTGCTGTTCGATGCCTGGCTTACTTGGCTTCCACATATTCGTCAGCTCAAGCGTCAGTGCTGGCAGCATCTGAATGCCCTCCACTGCCTCAGCAACACAACTTGGGGCGCAGATCGTAACACGCTGCTGCAGCTCTACAAAGCCCTTGTGCTGTCCCGACTGGATTATGGGAGGTGGCGTATGGCTCAACGTCGCCCTCTGCGTTGCAACTGCTGGACCCCATTCACCACTGTGGGGTTAGACAGGCGACAGGAGCATTCCGCACCAACCCTGTTACTAGCCTCCTTGCTGAGGCTGGGGTTCCTCCACTCCGTATTCGGCGTCAACAACTGTTAGCCAACTATGCTGCCCACGTCCGTTGTTCACCCCGTCACCCTAACTATCGTCTCCTTTTCACTACTGCGGCAGTCTATATCCCACACCGGCGGCCGCGATCGGGCCATACCATTGGGATTCGTGTTTGGTCGCTCCTTAATGGACTCGAGTGTTTGCCTCTTCCATCTGCTTTCCAGGTCCGCCCACATACACCACCTTGGTGTATTCGTCGGCCGCAGCTTCGGCTGGAACTTTCCCGATGGCCAAAAGATTCAGTTCCTCCTGCAGTCTTGCGCCGCCAATTCCTTGCTCTCCTAGGCGCATACCATGCCTCGGAGGTTATCTATACCGATGGCTCGATGGTTGTTGGCCGTGTGGGGTACGCTTATGCTCATGCGGACTATGTCGACCAGCGCTCCTTGCCGGAAGGCTGCAGTGTTTACACCGCAGAACTGACAGCCATTTTTCGTGCCCTTGAGCATATTTGTTGGTTGGTTGGTTGGCTCTGAGCACTATGGGACTCAACTGCTGAGGTCATTAGTCCCCTAGAACTTAGAACTAGTTAAACCTAACTAACCTAAGGACATCACAAACATCCATGCCCGAGGCAGGATTCGAACCTGCGACCGTAGCGGTCTTGCGGTTCCAGACTGCAGCGCCTTTAACCGCACGGCCACTTCGGCCGGCGAGCATATTTGTACCCGCACTGGAGATTCCTTTGTCATTTGCAGTGACTCGCTCAGTAGTCTGCAGGCTCTTGACCAGTGCTACCCACGCCATCCCATTGTTGGTGCCATCCAGGGGTCCATTCACGCTCTTGAACAGCGTGGTCGTTCGGTGGTGTTCATATGGACCCCGGGACACGTTGGGATAGCGGGAAACGAACACGCCGACAAGTTAGCTAAAGAAGCCACCCGCAAACTGCCGTTAGAGATCGGCCTCCCGGCAACTGATCTCCGATCGGTGTTACGCCGTCGGGTCTTTGGGATGTGGGCAGACGAATGGCGCACTCTGTCTGTACCCAACAAGCTGCGGCGTGTAAAGGAGACCACGACCGTGTGGGTTTCCTCCATGCGGGCCTCTCGCAGGGATTCTGTTATTCTCTGTAGGCTCCGCATTGGTCACTCTTATCTGACGCATGGTCATCTGCTGCGTCGAGAGGACCCCCCTCATTGTCGCTGTGGTGCAACCATGACGGTGGCCCATCTGTTGTTGGAATGTCCTCTTTTAACTGCTCTCAGGCGTGCTTTTAATCTCCAGGGTGATTTATCGTCTCTTTTAGGTGACAATGTCTCTATGGCAGATCGTGTTTTAAGTTTTATTCGAGCAAGTGGCTTTTATAGGTCCCTCTAATTTTATTGCGTCACCCTCTTTTGTGCTGTATCTTTTACTTTGTTTTGTGTTGTAATTCGACTGCACCCTAATCTTTTAGGCTGGAGGTTTTAACGTGTTGCAGAGTGGCTGGCTCATCCTCTTATTTTCGTGATCAGCCAGCCACGATCCTCTGCTGTACAGTTTTAATTCTTTCTGCCTTTCTTCTTTTTGTTGTTTTTATTGCTGTGCTCCGTTTTCCACGTTTCTTTCTTATTGACCTTATTGACTTTCTTATTGACTCCCCTGGAATTTTTATCTTGTGCTTCGAATGACTAATGGATGGTTTCACTGTGCTGTGTGTGTTTATGAAACAAGGGACCGATGACCTCTGCAGTTTGGTCCCTTTAATTCTCAAACCAACCAACCAATCGTTGGACAGGACAGAAAGACGTTACCAGTCCGCTCCTATGTTCGCCCGATTTGATGCCAGTGGACCTTTTGTCTGGAGTAAACTCAAAGGATTTTTAAGGAAGTGTTTACGACCACGTACTTTCGTCGTTTTCTTATTGCTGCTGTTGCAGTTTTATAATGTAAGTGCGTATCTTGACATTAAACTCACGATACTAAGTTATTATTTCACTACCTGTACAACCCAATTCTCTGTTTTACAAATCCATTCGATTTTTGACGTTCACTTTTATTTTTCAAAGTTCTGGCAGGAACAAGAGCAGAGCTGTTACCGTAGGTAATTGGTGAATCATCCTTAGATGTCACGTTCTTTGCCTTCCTGTTGGTGTTTTAGTCCAGCCACGTGTAACCGAGTGTCACTAATATCAGTTTTAAACTAAAGTTTTCCACTTTTGTAAGTAGGCTCTTTTAGCTGTCTCTCGCTGGAGCGTCCCATCACCTTGACATGACAGTTCTGTATAACAAGACAGAAATCAGTTACATGCTCAAAACAGATAAAGTTCTAAATATTGCAATCTCTAGTATTCGGGAGACTGCGGCACTCGTGCTATTTTAATATCAAATTGAAAAGTAAACTAAGTAAATTGATCAATTAATTGCCCCCACCCCTTCATTCTCCACCCACCCACACCTCCATCCCTGGATGACATAATGTGCTTTCCCCAGCTGGCACGTGGGCCCCCAGCCCCTCCCCTTCCCCACCTCTCCCTTTCCCTGTCACCACCTACACTGTTGGTGGGAATTTCGAATTTTGGTGGGAATTTCGAATTTTGGTGGGAATTTCAAATTTTGGCGCGAATTTCTTGTCGTAGGGCTGTGATGACATCCCAAACCGACACTCCCCCCCCCCCCCCTTTCACCCGGGAATTGGCAGCAATACCATTCGAAACTAGTGGCACACATACTGCGACGGATTTTTACGTGCGTGCGTGCGATGCACCAATTGCGACGGATTATACGTTGCTGCTGCAATGCAGTTTCTTTTATAATTTTTGTTCACCTACCTCTTTACAGCGGTAGATCTTCGCACGTAAACTCCTGACTGCAGCTACTTACGAGATCACAGAAAAGCAGTGTTGAGGAAACTGTAACCTCATAGCTACACGCCGGAGGCCGCTATAAGTAAAATTTGCTGAAAATTTTCTATGTACTTTGAAGAAATGATTCGGAAAGGGGATGTCACTCGTACTTTAAACTTGAAGTTCAAATTTAAACCTTAAGTAGATCTTTTTTGCCGTTAAGCAAGATCATCAGCCCACATTTACGAAAATTACTTAAGTTTCTGCTCACAGTTATCACCATACCTAAAACAGCCAGAACTTTTACCTTCCCAAATCCCGAAACCAATTACTTGTAACACAGTCAATGATCGGACAATTAATTCTGCACACGATATTCAGTGGTTGTCTTTAGTTAAAGTTTATGCTCGCCATAAAGTACTTAGTAAGAATATACTCAGTACCGCCACGCTATATAATTCAAAGTTCACTCGCAATTTTCGTCGGAACGAATTATCACAACACTCTAAAGTTTTCATAAACAGTTTCTGGTCACTACCAGATACCATTAACGCTGGACCATAACGCGGAAGTCATCCCAAGACTTCATCTTACACATAATGCGAAAAGTCACATCCAGCATAACCGCCTCCAATCAAAGCTAGATCGCGACTCTCCTCTCACTCTCCCACTCTCAAAACTATATCTCCCCTCTAGGCGGCCAACCGTCTCGCTTCTCATTGGCTGTCAGCACTTACGACCAATGAGAACTCACTTCTAGGACGCGGCTCGCGCCAAAATCTAGCAAGCACCAACCACTTCTCTAGGCTCATTGACGTCATCAAATTAAGTAACACAAAACTCTCTAATTAAATAAACAAAACAAAATGAACTATAAGCTTTACTCTACATCTGGAAATTTATTATGTAGTCGCGAATGTTCTGGCTGTCTTATACATAAGCATACATACTTGGACATCCGACATTCACTAGTAGGGGAACCACTAGCGGACTCGTTCCCACGTTACAGAGTTGGAACACTTGCCAGTTCCTGTAGAGAATTACATGAATGATTTTTAATAATGCCGAACGTCCCACATACTCTCACGCACGCATTCTCATTCACACTCACCCTAACACACAATACACATATTTACTTAGAATTCTTGAAATTATTATTATAGAAAAGTCACAGAGGTTTTCTGAAACTAAAAATTTTCCAAATTTATATATGAAAACTGAAAGCGTTATCAGATCATCGTACATAGTCACTGATGGTGAACTATTACATCACTGTATTTATTTAAATTCTTGACTGTCGGAAAATTAAGTTTTTTGAATTTTACTAACTTCCAAAATACAACTATTTTTGATCTCAGACTTTGACATATTGTTTGTTTCACAACAGAAGGTTGTACGTAAAATATCACGTTCCTCAGGTTATTCCTTTATTAGTTATTAATACTTTTAGTTTCGTATAATGTAAGTGGCCTGCCAGCGCTACTCCACTGCTTTCACACGCGCAGCTGCAACAGATGGTCGTGACGTTAATCTGCAGGACTCGTCCGTTACTGACCATATAATACTCTACCGGCTTACATTGCAGCCCACATACATTCCGAAGTAAAGCTTTTAATAGACAAATGGGCGATCGCGCACTAGTTGCGACGCCACAATACTCAAACTCTACCCTTCACCTACAAGCTGGCGGGAAAAAGGCTGGAGTGTAAAGCACTATCTTTATTTTTTGAGAGGAATTGTGTTCAACTGGAGAGATTCTGGTGTTGGACAGAGACGATTTTAATAAGTGTATTACTTATATGCATACAGCTAAGCACTGTATCTGCCGCTGTTTGACGTCAGAGTTCACTACAGACGCCTCCTGCTGCATTGCTCAGGTAAACGAAATTCAGGAAAACCAACACACACTACCACAACTGATAGAAAATGGCTCACTGTTCTAATTATACATCGAAATTTTCGTGAAAAAACCACCACTCATAATGAGTTCAAATGTGTGTGACATCTTATGGGACTTAACTGCTAAGGTCATCAGTCCCTAAGATTACACACTACTTGATTTAAATTATCTTAAGGACAAACACACACACCCATGCCCGAGGGAGGACTCGAACCTCCGCCGGAACCAGCCGCACAATCCATGACTGCAGCGCCTTAAACCGCTCGACTAATCCCGCGCGGCACCACTCATAATCAACGGATAGCAATGCTACAAATGTATGGGGGACTAGGGAAAATCGTTGTCTCAAAAGATTGCTCCAGGAGAGAGGGGTGGCAATTGAATGTGCATTCTCCTCGATGTACGGTCAGGGATTACCAAAATTAGAAGCATGTTACCTCCCCTCATCCCTCCCTCTACCTCCCTCACCTCACCGTAGGTGGGGGTACAAGCTTTTTCAAACGGCCAGCTGCTACCACGTCCGTGCGGCGCCTATTTCGACTGCAGCCTCCCGCTAATCTGGTGGTAGAGGCTTCATCCAGCAGAGCACGTGGCTGGGTGCTCCAGGTGGCAGCTCTGCGCTAACACAAAAGGTCGTAATGCCGGCGGCCTACAGAACGAAGCGAGATAAATGACAAGCACCAAAAGTACTACTTGCTTGTTTGTCTAAAATGTAGCCACACCCTGGCCGGAGCACAGCTGCCTAGGGCGATCACACACACACACACACACACACACACACACACTGGACCCGCTCCCTAACGCGTCTCCATCCTAGACGCCAGTCATGAAGGCTACGTATAACGTCCCCACGTGTCGGGACTTCGTGAAACTATAGGAGCTGTAGCGGAAATATTCCACCATGTCCCACAATAAAGTCCGCATTTTTTCAACCGAAGTTGGCCGGGGAAAAATGTGTTCCATTACTTACTGAGCGTCCCTTGTACATCTACGTATTTCAAGTGATAGTACCTCTGCGAGAGCTGGTAGCATTTTGGCAAGAAATTTTCTCTGTATTTCACCTGTTGAGATTTCTTCAGTGAAACAAGGACGAATCAAGTACTCTCCAATAATCCCGCACCAAGCGTTCACAGTGAACTCATTCTGATGTTCAACCTGCCTCAGCGATTCCGTACACTCAGCGTTCCAGTTATGCGTATTTCTTACATTCAGCTTTCCATGATTTGTAAATGTAGTTGCGTTAGTAAAGAGAATCCTTTGAAGAAACACGCCGTTGTCCCGATGTCGTTTCAGAACCGAGCGACAGAATTGGATGCATCTCTTGCAGTTCCACTCGTTAATCTGCTGGTGATGTAGCGCATGATACGGATGGAAGCTGTTACCTCACAGAATGCGAACGACGCTGGGCTTACTGATTCCAGACTTACCTGAAATTTCTGTGGAGCTAAGACGTGGTTCATAAGAAGCAGCTTTCGGAACATCTACTTCATTCGCTCCGCTAGTTGCAGGCTTGTTTGTTACCCTTTGCGTAGTATCGCAGTTGGACGCCTTCTGTCGAGATACCGTTGTGCATACACCTCAACTGTTTCCTTCACGTTAGTTCTGTATTATCCGTAAAGAAGTAGCATATCTGATGTCTCTTCGGTTGTGAAAGGCAATTTACTTTCAAAACTAGCCAGCACTCGACACACGTCAGTGACAAAACAGAATGAAAACTGGATTTCCTCTTTGCTCGTTTTATACCGGCATCGCGACGGTGCAATACTCTTCTTATTTGGGTATTAAGTCGCGAACTTTCGCGTAAGACTGCAATCGGTTTCATGTTCAAAACAGATAAAATTATTAGTATTGTAACTGCTACGAAATTAGTATTTGAGTTTTGAAGTGTGAAACGCCGTTGAATTCGTCTCATGTAGAACTACTTCAGGGGCGTGCTGCTAGATTTATTACTGTTTGGTTCGGTCAGCGCGCTAGTATTACGGGGATACCTCATGAACTCAAATGGGAATCCCTGGAGCGAAGGCGATGCTCTTTCCGTAAGGTACTATAGCGCAAATTTAGAGAACCGGCATTTGAGGCCGACTGCAGAACGCTTCTACTGCCGCCAACGTACAATTCGCGTAAGAAGCATGAAGATAAGATGCGAGAAATTAGGGCTTGTACGGAAGATTTTACACAGTCGTTTTCCCCTCGCTCTGTTTGGAAATGGGACAGGACGGAAAATGACCAGTAATGGTACAACGTACCCTCTGCCAAGCGCAGTACGGTGGTTTTCGGAGTATGTATGTAGATGGTGATGTAAAACTATTATACTACCAAGAGAAATTACTGTATTGCCACTTGAAAAGGTGACGTTCATACCCTTATCTCTACATTTTTATTTATTTATTTAGTGATCAGTCTTCTCACTGGTTTATTCCTCTGCTGTGACAACCTCTTCATCTCAGAGTAACGCTTGCAAGTTACGTCCTTAATTATTTGCTGAATGTATTCCAATCTCTGCGTTCCCCTACACATAGCTATGGAAAGAGACTATATGTCGTTTAGTGAGGACTTCCTGACATTTCATCTGTGTGAAAACTGAATTGCGATATCTTACACAGTTCCAGAAATGCTTGAGGTAAACCACTTAGCTGATTACATTTACTCTCTCAGCTTCAGACATTGGCAGACACAGGATTAGTTTTTACTCTTAACGTTAGCTTATTGCTTGAAACAACAACAACTGTAACAGTAACTCCTGTGATTTAATATTTATAGACGTTTATGGATGCAAAACATTGTGTGATCTACTGCAGTGAAGGGCTCTAAACGTTTTAGACGAAGTACGAATTGAAGTCGTACTAGAAGGAATCAGCGGGGGAAAAACGCTGTTAAAAAAAGAAAAAAAAGGACCATGTCTTACCAAAAGACCGTACAAATTAGTCAGATGCATGCCAATGAATTCTGGAATGGTTAACTTCGTAGTGCAGGGAGTAAGAGATAGGGAAAAACTGTAAAGATAGATAAAGATTAGGAACATACAAAACGTTTTATTAATGATGCTGTGTGTCGTCAATATGCAGAAACGGAAAGAATTAATGCAAGGTGGAAAAAGGCGAAAAAGAAGACATAAAACTAATCGAAAGAGTAATGCCGTAAAAAGGAGTAATATTCGTGTATGAATTTGATACTGAATGAGTGGTCGCTCTCCAAATTATGGTAGAGGTATTCTCCTGCAGAGATCTAGGAAAATTCTGGAGGACCGCAGCATCGCGGAACTAGGTTGTGTAGACACAGGTGTTCGTGTCCCTTCTGAAGCGTGGAAGCTGTCGGTTATATCGTGTTAGGTCACCGAGACAGCGGGTAAACGCATGCGCCACATGGCAGCCTCTTTCGGCACGCGCGCTAGGTGGACATGTTTGCACTTGTAACTACATTCGCGCGTTCAATAAACACGGTACCCCGGCCGAAGTTTGCGTTGGACGATGTGCCCGACTGTCATATTGCGAAATACACTGGCCAAACACGGGCATAAATTCCTGCCCGTTCGTACGTGGACTAGCGTTCACACAGTAGAAAATATTGTTTTCTGTGGATGCTCTCTGGAATCTTTCAACGAGACTAAATCTTTGGCGTTTAGTTCTAGGTGGGTGACAAACTTTGGAGATTTGTAAACGATTTGCAGGTAATGATGAGAACGATGTTAAGTACTCATCCTTTGCGTTGTAATTGAAACTACTTGCCAATTTATCGTAACCAAAATAACCTCGTTTCAAGATATTATTCGCAATTGCTTTTTTCCTTAAAAATACCCGCCTACTCGTACTGGGACTACTATTTTATGCTGTTTGATCAAAGTGGTTTCTGAGCATGTAAATCCTGCTCGCAGACGGTTACAAGGCAAAATAAATTATGCTTTCGCGGAGAGTGCAAACATAAGTCTTTCGTAAATCCTGCAGAACAATCAGTAGTAGCCTGTAACTACCTGTTAACTAAAACATAGCAGAAACAAACTGAAATTACGTCGTTTTTTATTGACAACGCCATAGTCATTTTTGCGAATTGGTCGGACGCGAATGAAAACCGAAACAAGAAACGGTTCGATTAGGTGATAGTTAAGTACCGTTTCCTGTTTTAAATTATGCATCTGTCATATGGTTCCCATTTACCTCGCGACAAAAGGAACTGAACACACAGGGGCAAGGATGTGCAGAGTGATGGCGTCTATTTTTCGTGTAAATTTGTCCGTTTTCAGGGGATACCAGCAATAAAGGCATGTTATGTAGGCTCAGGCAGCAGATCAGTTAGTTTCTGTTTTTGTTATAAACTATGAACGATATGTTAAGTTTTAACTTTTCTCCTTATATGATGACCCAAGTTTGTTGTGGCTGCTCCGTTTTTAACCTTTGAAGGCAAATTGAGGATTGGGCTTCACTGGTACCACACTTTGTAAAATACTTCCAGACTAGTGATGGTGCCACTCTGTAATATAACTGATGTCCAATGGCGACAGCGAGAAACTGCAATGTAGACCAAATGGGCAAGTCTTGCACAATGCATGTACGCGCTACCATATAACAGGCCACACTACATCCTAACAGGTACGTTATTGCCTCAGCAGTGCTGTACCAGTTCTTATGGCATGTGTTTGTTGCTCGTTCCTGTCTGCATTGTTATTAAAATAGTACTGATCGCTTTTCCGTTTTTCTATAATAACGCAATACTACAAAGCAATGAAAATTTTATGAGTAAAAATGACTTGTCCTACAAAAACCTGGACCGATGACCACGCTGTTTGGTCCTCTCCCCCAACTCAAACAACCAACAAAAATTTCATTTAAAAACAAAAAAATAGCACTAGTGCTATGGATAATAGACGTTTCGGTTTATTTACCCTGTTGCTCGTAAAAAGTAGAAAACACCTGTAATAACTGATACCACAAAACTCTGAAAAATACTAATTATTGAGGACTAAAATACCGGTATCGGTTTTAACCAGCCGGTTTTTCCCATCCCTAGAGTAGAGGCAAGACTAACAACAGAAATTGGGATTGCTTGGATCTTCTGCCTCTGACAGGGAACAGAATGAGACGCATAAAACTTCCTGGTTGTTTGAAAACACTGAGAAAGCCATTCTGAAATATTTGTAGAATCCGTGGTGTGAGATAATGTTCTATTAATCCAGTTATTATTTATTTATTTATTTATTTGTTTACACAGTTTACTCCCACATTGTAGCACTAAAATCAAAAATAGTACAACAGAGTCTACAATGATTAATTTAGGTCTTAGCAGTCAGCAATTCCTTCGTTTCCCAAAATTTCTTCATTCACTGTGATCTGGCTGCTCGTTCTTCTGCAGATATGACATACTTCTTTCGTTCTGATGGTTTGAATGTTAGCTGTGTGTATGTGTTCTTCAGAAGCAGTTTTTCTTCTCTGTGTTGAATTTGGTGTGTGGTGGTGTTCAATTCATGCAAATCACTTTGTACTTCTTTAAACCAGATGTTTTTGGTTTTACTATTCCAGAAATAGTCAGAAAGTTGCTTCATGCTTCTAGTATTTGGTAGGCGAGATATGTGGCCGAAAAATGCAATCGTTCTTTTCTGAATTGTATCAATAATGGATTCACTTTCTTTATGCACTACTGAATTGGACAAAAGTCTCCACTGCCCATTAACTTGATGTTTTTTACTGATGATTGTTCGAAGTATTCTTCTATCAACTTCCTGCAATTTGTCATTGTTGTTGGAGTATTTAGTTTCACTAGTGTTTCACTTGCATATGTTGCTTCCCGTTTAACGACGGAGGAGTAACGTCGAAATTTAGCATTTATTGAGAGAGATCGTTTTTTGTAGGTTGACCATGTGGTTCTCTGCGCTTGCTTTTTTTTTAATGTTCTACTATCTATTGATGCTCTTTTATTAGCATGCCAGGTAATAATCTCACCAAGATATTTAAACTTTTTTACCACTTTAATTTTTCGATCATTATGGAGTATGATATGGGATGTCTCAACTGGGAAGCTGGGCATCTTTTCTGTTTTCTCAAACGAAATTTGCAATACAACCTTTGCCGCTAATCGTTGTGATTGTTCTTTCTGAACCTTTGCTTCATCAATATTGTTTGCTAACAGCCCCAAATCATCTGCAAGTGCAAGGCAGTTAAGTCGAATCTTTCTTCCAATCTTAACACATGGTGGGCATATCTTGTTCCATGATTTTCTCCAGCACACAATTGCACAATAATGGAGACAATCCATCGCCTTGTCGAAGGCTAGTATGAATCTCGAAACGTTCAGAGAATTCATTTCGGAACCTTACGCTAGCTTTGGTATTTCGAAGGGTGACTGCAACGAGGTTGTCAAGTTTCCGATGTAAACCAAATTCTTTAAGAATTACAGCAGAGATGCACGATGGATACTATCGTAGGCTTTTTTAAAATCAACAAAGGGGATCACCAGCTTCTTGTTCCTGACCCTTTGATGTTTCATAATCCATTTGAGACTAATAATTTGATCAGGACAGCTTCGTCCTGGACGAAAGCCCTCTTGAAATTCGCCTAGTTCACTATCAAGCTGTCCATGAATTCTGAAGTACAGAACCTTGGAAAAAATTTTATAAGTAATATCCAGCAGGGATATACCCCTATAATTATTTGGATTTGATCTATCTCCTTTTTTGTATAGTGGATGGATTATTGCAACATTCCATTCCTCTGGTAACTTCTCAGTATTCCAAATGTCAGTAAGATGTTTGTGTAAGTTCAGAATAGTTTCTACATTTGCATATTTCCAAAGTTGTGCCACTGGTTGGTTCTCACCTGCTGCTTTATAATTCCGAAGTGAGTTAATAGCTGCTTGTACTTCACCTAGATGTGGTGTTATAACTCTTTCTAAATGCGTTTTGTTTCCTGGATAGGGGTCAAATTCCAAATGATGTTCAGGTTCCCCGCTATTCAGTAACTGTTTGAAATATTTAGCCGATATCATTGAATAGTCATAACTGTTATGTGCCACCTTTCCACTATTACTCATAATCCGTCTTGATTGCAAAAATGGTTATTCACATGACTGGTTTGGGTTCCTCCAGAACGATCTTCAGATCTGCAATTTCGTAACAGGACTAACCCGTCCACACACAGCAACCTTCACATGCTGCGTCACATATGCGTTGCTGTATGTGGACGGGTTAGTCCTGTTACCGAAATTTCAGATCTGAAGATCGTTCTGGAGGAACCGAAACCGGTCATGTGAATAAATATTTTTGCAATCTAGACGCATTATAAGTAATATTGTATAACCAGTGATAGCGGCATCCCATCAGACATTATGTCTGTTTTTGCAAAATGCTAGCTTTCCGTTTGTATCCTTCATCATAAGAGTAGGTGGAGTGTATTTCGACTGGTACTGTTTGAATATCTGATAGTAATCTCTTGTCTTGTGGCGATAGGAATGATTCAAATGGCTCTGAGCACTATGGGACTAAACATCTGTGGTCATCAGTCCCCCAGAACTTAGAACTACTTAAACCTAACTAACCTAAGGACATCACACACATCCATGCCCGAGGCAGGATTCGAACCTGCGACCGTAGCGGTCACGCGGTTCCAGACTGAAGCGCCTAGAACCGCACGGCCACACCCGCCGGCTGTTGCGATAGAAAGCATCCTCGATAGATTTTAGCGAGTCCTTACGAAATTGCCTTTTGACCCATCTAATTTCTTTGGCGGTTGATCGTCTAGCATTTATTAATTCCTCCCTGGAGCTTTCAGTTCTCTTTTGTTGGTTATTTAACCAGGCCTTATGTCTATGTTGAAACGCTACATCGTATTCCTCATTCCACCAAGCATGTTTCTTGCGTTTCCGTACAGGAGCTACTGCTTCAGCCAAGGCTTTTAATCGCTTGACAGTGGCCCCTAGATTTTCTCTTAAAGGTATTCTTGATCTTTCATAATACATCTGATTATTAATAATATAACTAGGGTCATATGTTCTCTTTATATCTAACTTTTGATGTTTGCCTTTCCATTTAGGTGTCAGTTTGATTTTAATTTTTGAAATGTAGTGGTGTGAATCAACATCGACGCTACGCAGCACTTTAACATTATAGATTTCCTTATGGAATTTCTGATTAGTGGCCACATGATCTATCTGGAACACTTCAAGCTCGACGTTAGGGCATTTCCATGTCATTAACTTATGTGGTCTACTCTTAAACCTTATTGTCTTCAGAACCAATCCACTTGTAGTAAAAAAATCAATTAACCGTTCCCCGTCCTTGTTTGTAAGTTTATGCGCTGGCGATCGCCCCACCACACCTCGAAATTTCTTCTCTCGTCATATCTTCGCATTACAGTCTCCATGCAGAATTTTAATGTTAGTATCCGGCATGGTCCTTACTAGTTGATCAAGTTCATCCCAGAATTTTTCCGTTCCATCCTAGTCAGTTCTATTTTTAACATTAGTTGGAGCATGGATATTTATCAGTGTGTATCTTTTGTTTTCCATCTTAATTGTTAACAATGCCATTCTTGAGGATGTGGATGAAAAATCGTCAATGGAATCGAATGTTCTATTATGTACCAAGAAACGCACCCCGAACTGGGGAACATTTTCTATTACCCTTTCCCCTGGTGGTCCCGTATAAAGTCGATATCCTCCTGATTCGATCGGGTCCTGGTCAGTATTGCGTATCTCTTGAAGGACTGTGATAACTATGTTCTGTTGATCTAAGACACCTGTTAAATGTTTCAATTTACCAACTTTCCTTAAAGAATTAATATTTACTGTTGCAGAATACGAAAATCTTCCTGGTTTGTTAAATTTTAGCGCCTTCTTGTATGGAATATGTTGCATATTTGTCCATTCAGTGCATCACTAGGCGCTCCGACTCGCCTTTGTCCTCTGTGTTACATCCCACCGTATCCGAATGGTGTCTTCGCTTGGATAATTTAGTCTTGACTGTCCAAACCGATGGATTCTTTCAATAGAAGACTCCTCATATTTGTTTGATTGTCTGATCAATGATCAAGTGTCTGACCAAGGTCAGGGCTTACAATTCCAGATGTGATCTGGAAAGGTGATGAGCGAATTATGGATGGCAAAAAAAAAAAAAAGGAGATTGATGGGATGTGTGTGTGGTTCGCGAGAGCTATTTTATTTCGCTCAAGTCCGCCAGCAAGCTGGTGAGGACCCCCTATCCGCCACGAGGGACGCGCACGTAGGAGTACACCTGTCCTCCTATTACCGAGTGGAGGGTCTGAATCAGAGGCTGAGACGGTTCTGCGACCATGTGGGCTGCAGATTCCTCGACTTGCGCCATAGGGTGGTGGGGTTTCGGGTTCCGCTGGATAGGTCAGGAGTCCACTACACGCAACAAGCGGCTACACGGGTAGCAGGGGTTGTGTGGCGTGGGCTGGGCGGTTTTTTAGGTTAGATGGCCTCGGGCAAGTGCAGGAAGGGCAACAGCCTCAACGGGTGCGGGGCAAAGTCAGGACATGCGGGGACCAAGCAGCAATCGGTATTGTAATTGTAAACTGTCGAAGCTGCATTGGTAAAGTACCGGAACTTCAGGCGCTGATAGAAAGCACTGAAGCTGAAATCGTTATAGGTACAGAAAGCTGGCTGAAGCCAGAGATAAATTCTGCCGCAATTTTTACAAAGGCACAGACGGTGTTTAGAAAGGATAGATTGCATGCATCCGGTGGTGGAGTGTTCGTCGCTGTTAGTAGTAGTTTATCCTGTAGTGAAGTAGAAGTGGATAGTTCCTGTGAATTATTATGGGTGGAGGTTACACTCAACAACCGAGCTAGGTTAATAATTGGCTCCTTTTACCGTCCCCCCGATTCAGCAGCATTAGTGGCAGAACAACTGAGAGAAAATTTGGAATACATTTCACATAAATTTTCTCAGCACGTTATGGTCTTAGGTGGAGATTTCAATTTACCAGATATAGACTGGGACACTCAGATGTTTAGGACGGGTGGTAGGGACAGAGCATCGAGTGACATTATACTGAGTGCACTATCCGAAAATTACCTCGAGCAATTAAACAGAGAACCGACTCGTGGAGATAACATCTTGGACCTACTGATAACAAACAGACCCGAACTTTTCGACTCTGTAAGTGCAGAACAGGGAATCAGTGATCATAAGGCCGTTGCAGCATCCCTGAATATGGAAGTTAATAGGAATATAAAAAAAGGGAGGAAGGTTTATCTGTTTAGCAAGAGTAATAGACGGCAGATTTCAGACTACCTAACAGTTCAAAACGAAAATTTCTGTTCCGACACTGACAATGTTGAGTGTTTATGGAAAAAGTTCAAGGCAACCGTAAAATGCGTTTTAGACAGGTACGTGCCGAGTAAAACTGTGAGGGACGGGAAAAACCCACCGTGGTACAACAACAAAGTTAGGAAACTACTGCGAAAGCAAAGAGAGCTTCACTCCAAGTTTAAACGCAGCCAAAACCTCTCAGACAAACAGAAGCTAAACGATGTCAAAGTTAGCGTAAGGAGGGCTATGCGTGAAGCGTTCAGTGAATTCGAAAGTAAAATTCTATGTACCGACTTGACAGAAAATCCTAGGAAGTTCTGGTCTTACGTTAAATCAGTAAGTGGCTCGAAACATCATGTTCAGACACTCCGGGATGATGATGGCATTGAAACAGAGGATGACAAGCGTAAAGCTGAAATACTAAACACCTTTTTCCAAAGCTGTTTCACAGAGGAAGACCGCACTGCAGTTCCTTCTCTAAATCCTCGCACCAACGAAAAAATGGCTGACATTGAAATAAGTGTCCAAGGAATAGAAAAGCAACTGGAATCACTCAACAGAGGAAAGTCCACTGGACCTGACGGGATACCAATTCGATTCTACACAGAGTACGCGAAAGAACTTGCCCCCCTTCTAACAGCCGTGTACCGCAAGTCTCTAGAGGAACAGAAGGTTCCAAATGATTGGAAAAGAGCACAGGTAGTCCCAGTCTTCAAGAAGGGTCGTCGAGCAGATGCGCAAAACTATAGACCTATATCTCTGACGTCGATCTTAAAAGTCTCTGAGCACTATGGGACTCAACTGCTGAGGTTATTAGTCCCCTAGAACTTAGAACTAGGTAAACCTAACTAACCTAAGGACATCACAAACATCCATGCCCGAGGCAGGATTCGAACCTGCGACAGTAGCGGTCTTGCGGTTCCAGACTGCAGCGCCTTTAACCGCACGGCCACTTCGGCCGGCTGACGTCGATCTGTTGTAGAATTTTAGAACATGTCTTTTGCTCGAGTATCATGTCGTTTTTGGAAACTCAGAATCTACTATGTAGGAATCAACATGGATTCCGGAAACAGCGATCGTGTGAAACCCAACTCGCATTATTTGTTCATGAGACCCAGAAAATATTAGATACAGGCTCCCAGGTAGATGCTATTTTTCTTGACTTCCGGAAGGCGTTCGATACAGTTCCGCACTGTCGCCTGATAAACAAAGTAAGAGCCTACGGAATATCAGACCAGCTGTGTGGCTGGATTGAAGAGTTTTTAGCCAACAGAACACAGCATGTTGTTATCAACGGAGAGACGTCTACAGACATTAAAGTAACCTCTGGCGTGCCACAGGGGAGTGTTATGGGACCATTGCTTTTCACAATATATATAAATGACCTAGTAGATAGTGTCGGAAGTTCCATGCGGCTTTTCGCGGATGATGCTGTAGTATACAGAGAAGTTGCAGCATTAGAAAATTGTAGCGAAATGCAGGAAGATCTGCAGCGGATAGGCACTTGGTGCAGGGTGTGGCAACTGACCCTTAATATAGACAAATGTAATGTATTGCGAATACATAGAAAGAAGGATCCTTTATTGTATGATTATATGATAGCGGAACAAACACTGGTAGCAGTTACTTCTGTAAAATATCTGGGAGTATGCGTGCGGAACGATTTGAAGTGGAATGATCATATAAAATTAATTGTTGGTAAGGCGGGTACCAGGTTGAGATTCATTGGGAGAGTCCTTAGAGAATGTAGTCCATCAACAAAGGAGGTGGCTTACAAAACGCTCGTTCGACCTATACTTGAGTATTGCTCATCAGTGTGGGATCCGTACCAGATCGGGTTGACGGAGGAGATAGAGAAGATCCAAAGAAGAGCGGCGCGTTTCGTCACAGGGTTATTTGGTAACCGTGATAGCGTTACGGAGATGTTTAACAAACTCAAGTGGCAGACTCTGCAAGAGAGGCGCTCTGCATCGCGGTGTAGCTTGCTCGCCAGGTTTCGAGAGGGTGCGTTTCTGGATGAGGTATCGAATATATTGCTTCCCCCTACTTATACCTCCCGAGGAGATCACGAATGTAAAATTAGAGAGATTAGAGCGCGCACAGAGGCTTTCAGACAGTCGTTCTTCCCGCGAACCATACGCGACTGGAACAGGAAAGGGAGATAATGACAGTGGCACGTAAAGTGCCCTCCGCCACACACCGTTGGGTGGCTTGCGGAGTATAAATGTAGATGTAGATGTACTACACCGTAACTGGTTCCTGGATTATTATTATTATTATTGTTAATGTTATTGGAGTTAATGTTATCCATTAGTGTGGTTAACTGTACTCGTTAGGACGAGTTGCTGGTAACCAAGGAAGGAAGATAAAATGTTGCGCTGACAAGGTCATTAGAGACGGAGCAGAAGTTAGGATTAGGGAAGGGTGAGAACGGAAATCGTCCGCGCCCTTTCCATCGAACCAACCATTCCAGCATCGCCCTCCCGAAAGTGTGGTAACAACTGCGCCATCTTGCTCGGTTGGTAATGAAGGAGTCATGGTTTTGTGCCCAGCCGTGGGCGTTTATGGGTTTACGGAACGCTCTATGCTTACAATGTTAAATTGAGCTAAAAGTTAGGAACATTTTCTCATTTGTTATTTGGACGATACTCTTGATTTTTTTTTTCACAGAATGCAGAGATATGTTCTGCTTTTATGCTGAATTATTAATTTTGAAAAAAATAATGTATAGTTTTTCAGATATTTTATTTTTTTTAAATGTTAAAAAAAGTTATACATTTTAACAAGTACTTTAAAATTTACATCCATTAATACAAAATAATTCCACATATCTTTTAATTCAGATATATTAGAAGGTCTTAAGGAACAACTACAGAAAATTTCATCTTTCTACTATAAATAGACCCTGAGAAAATGTACCTTATTCACAAAAAAACTAAAGTTATGGGAAATTAGCTTCAAAGTTTTTACTTCAGTACAAGCCTGCTCCATAGCTTGCATCATCAGAATCGTCCAACAGCTTCCTCCTGATGGCTCTGCTATGCTGTCTAGCCATCTTTGAATATACTTTTATGGCATTATCTGAAGACCTGAGCCGTTCATTGTCCAAACAAAGCATAGCTGCGGCAGTTCGTAGTCCTACACGGAGCCCCAACTTCTGCAGAACTTTGCACTTTGTTATATTGCCCTGATTGAATGATGAAACAGCATCATAAACGCCAAAGTGAAGTGTGTTTATACCCACAAACACAGTTTTAGGTAGTCTATTCCATATCACATTGTTCACACACTCATTTGGATTTTGAGTCCGGCCATGAAGACATTTCTTTAGTAGACTAATATCTGCGAGGTCTCGGAATATTGGTTTTATTTCATCCATTATGGCAGGTGGCAGGTGATGAGGGTGATTGTATTGTTTCTTAGTTACCTTGCCTCTGTTGTACTTGCACCAACTATCGTCTCCTTTTTGGACATAGCCCATGTTGGGGATTCTCATTGTTTGAAGCTGTATGAAAAAACAGAGCCCAGACTGCTCTTCTCATTAATTCTGCATCTGCTGTATTCTGTCTTATTGCTAGACCATAGCACTTCTGAATATGATCTATTGTAGCATCTGTCAGTCTATTTTTCCCATCTAAAGTTTCCATCGCTCAATTTCTTGCCTTTCATGCTAGCCTTGAGCCGTCGAAGTCTTGATCCCATCCTTTTCTGAACATGGCCAACACCCTCCAGTTTGGAAATTTTCACATCGTTACCATAGGGTCTCAGTTCCTCAATTTCTTTGAAAGCCTTTGAGTCACCATCTCCAAGATAATTTATGTATCTAACGTTGTACCATTTTACTGAGCATTGATAAATACTTCTTACACCAGCAACTTCCATACCAGCACTTGACCCATAGTAATTTGCCATGCACTCCTCTTCATGTTTATTTTTCATTTTCTCCTTGCATCTGCAATGCTTGGAAAGTATTGCCACATCAACTACCTTACCAGTGTCCACACTTGTAGCTGTTACTACACCATTCAGAGATGTGTGGCCTCTCTTCTGCCAGCTTTCATCAAAAGCTATGGACAAGTCTCTGCTATTATTATTTTCAACAACTGCTTCCTCAACAGCATCTTTCATGTTTTCCTGTGCCACATCTTCTACAGCAGAGCCTATTGCAATTATGTGTTTGTTAAATTTTGAAGGTGGAGGAGGGAGGTTCATCACACCACACAACATGGCACCTGCAGCCCTGCCCTTTCCTATACACCGTAATCCATAAACCAGTCTAATGTTTATATCGTATAGTTTACCTGTATCTGCAGTAACATGTGAGGAATTGAAGAAAGTAACACTGTGTTTGCAATAACTGCACATCAACTCTAATTCACAAGCAAGTCCTACATGTAAGTTTGTTTTCAATGAAACACCACATTTTCCACATTGTTTGCAGCACACATTGTTCTCCAAACGTCTGATAATAAAGAGACGTTAATTACCTCATATTTTGTAGTCCCAGCATTTAGTTTCTTGTATTCTTCTTCATTTCCAGCTAGTTTTCTTCTTGAAGCACTTTCCGGTGTAGTGGCAGCAGCATCACTCAATGTATCACTACCAGTGTTGAGGTAAGTCGCTACTGGGGCATCAGATACTGATGAAGATGACTCAGACGAATTTTTAGTACACTTTACTTTCTTGCGCCAATGTACACGCTTTCTAAATACTTTCAGACTAGGTCTTGGCATGTTGAAGGAAAGAAAACTCAATGACTTCTCCACATACGACTTTCACAACAATGACATGGATGTACTCACAAAGGAAACAATATGAATGGTGCAGAATCTATTGTTAACTGTCTAGCCGTGTAGCCAACAGAAAAGCTAACTCTCTTGTGCTAAATTATATCTCTGCCAAGGCTGTCTATATCAGGTATATTTCGCGTCTCATATACAAGGAGCGGAACATAGTGTGTCGAAATTATTTTAAAAAATTATTTAAAATAGTTCTATTCACGTCATCCAAATATTTTATACATGGTATTAAACGGGAGAGTCTAAATTTTTCGAAAATGCATTTACCCAAAAATCGATTTTTTCATCGAAAAACTCATTCCGTATACCCTTATGTGAATATTTTGTCTGCGTCTTCTTTTTTCTTTGCGTTCCGTTAGCGGCGACATGTACTGCTCAAAATATAATCATAGAGGTCTTTCATTGTTCTGTGTTTAATTCAATCTACAAAAGCGCGAAAATACATAGTGGTAAACGGTGTTACCCTGTTAAAGGACTAACATACCATTTATTTCTTGCAATTATTCGCAGCTAAACTGGTAACTTTAAGTAACAACCTCGAAGGCGGTGACGTAATACTGTTAAAATCACCACATAAAGATAGTGTTATTATGCGAAAACATATTAGAAGTGTAGCGGTAGTAAATGTCTCACACAGGGCACACATCATTAAAGATTAACATAATATTCTTCCCTTGTTCCAGGTGAGTCATCTGTAGCTTCTACAAGTAGCAGATGTGACTGCATAAAGGTAAGCGTGTGTGTGTGTGTGTGTGTGTGTGTGTGTGTGTGTGTGTGTGTGTGTGAGAGAGAGAGAGAAAGAGAGAGAGAGAGAGAGAGAGAGAGAGAGACTCCCCCTCCTCTGTACAGGAACCGGCGTCGGGCGTATCGTCATGAGTTTGTAAGAGGTGCCTATACTGTGTGTTGGCAGAACAGTTAATTCCAGCCTAAACTTTTGAACTTGACTTAGTTCCGATTTAAAAAAAAAAAAGAAACTAACGTTCACCCGGCATGAGATCGCAGGTACTGGGACCAGCCGTGGAACTTTATCTGTTGGTTTAATGTGTTCTGATGTGTATATCTTGTGATGTCTGAAGCTATATTAACAGTTTTTACAGCTTTCGCGCTTAATATGGATGACGCTGATGATTTGATGCCACTGAACCACTCTTCTTGTATCTGTGTCCATAAATGCAGAACGTTCTACTTCAGGAGTGGCATGTGTTTATATTCCTCGTGGTGTGTTCGTGATTTCGCATCGGTACTAGTTCATTTCGTGCACCATTGCATCTGTCAGACGAGGAGTTCGTTAGCTGTGGTTGGCTCTTCATTACTATATCAGTTCTGTTACTTTGAGACGTACGGCTAATATTGGGTAACAGAAGACGCTGATGCAGTAAATTGCACAAAATAGCCTCTCTTCCATCTAAGTCGCTGCAGGAGAAAGAAAGATATGTGACTGAAGTCCCGTCTACAGCGGACAAGTGCGTATGGACAAGGATGGGTGGATTGAGTCGAACATTGTCTTGTGGAATCTACGTCCACTGCGTACACATAAACTAGTGTAGATCTAAACCACATCTTTACTGTAGAAAACTTATTGTGCCCAAAGCTGGCTCAAAAATACAGTTCATTCTATAAGGGACAATCAAATGAAAGCGAGGCAAATGGAATAAAGTAAGTAATCTGTGTATTATTTCAAAAGTAATCGCCATAATGTTAATACTTTTTTCCCGCTGTCGGACAAGACGGTCAGTACCTTCATGGAAAAACGATTGCGAATGCCTGCGGAATCATGGTTGTACCCAGGCGCGCTTCTCCTCGTCCGAAGCAAATTGACGGCCACGAATGTCTTTCCTCAGGACTCGAAAAACAATGGAAATCCGCATGGACAGTTTGCAAAAACTGAAGTGCGCCATCAACCCCAAACGCCTAGGAATGTTGACGGACGGAATCGTTCTGTTGGAGGATAGTGTTACATTACATGTTACCGAGGTTTTTTCGACTATGCTGCAGAAGTATCGCTTGGAAGCTCTTACACATCCTACGCAGACTCCCGATCTCTCCTCATGCGATTTCCATATTTTGGAGCCATGAAAAAAGACATTCGCGGCCGACTATTTGCCTCGGACGAAGAGGTGCACACCTGGGTACACTCATGGTTCCATAGGCAACCGCAAACATTTTTCCACGAAGGCACTGACGTCTTATCTCACAGTGGGATAAATTTTTGCACAGTTACAGCGATTACTTTTGAAATAATGTACATTTCATTTGCTTTTGTCCCTGTCTCGCGTTTTCATTTGACAGCCCCTTATATAAAGAGCACAACATTTTGTATGTGTACTTTTAGTAATGTACCTGATGTACTGATTTTTAAAAATATTAACGTGCCCCACATCACAAATTGGCGTACACATAACTCGTAGTACAAGATGATGATGATGTTTGGTTTGTGGGGCGCTCAACTGCGAGATTATCAGGTTCCGTACAAACTCCCAACCTTTGCTCAGTCCAGTCTCGCCACTTTCATGAATGATGATCAAATGATGAGGACAACAAAAACACCCAGTCATCTCGAAGCAGGTGAAAATCCCTGACCCTGCCAGGAATCGAAACCGGGACCCCGTGCTCGGGAAGCGAGAACGCGACCGCGAGACCACGAGCTGCGGACCGTAGTACAATAGACAAACTAAACTAAACGAAACTAAAGCGATGTTACACTGGGATTTAAACACCGCCCTTAAATATTAATTAAATATCTTCACCAACGATCATGTCATTTGCTACCATAGACAGTAGTTCACGAGTAGTAGCATTAATTTTTTATGATATTGTTCTTGTTTGCAGCCATTTTCCTCGGTTGCTACTAATAAATTATGTTTTATCATAAAGATAAAAAAATTTTGTCTTCTGCAACTGAAATTTATTCTTCAGTAACAGAAATGTTTTGCCTGTTCATGTTAGGCATTTTCAGTGGTATTCATTTTTGTGTCCTGTTCATGCAGGCATTTCTTGTTCTATATGTGCTAAATGAACGTGGTGGTGTATGTTTCTTCCAGTAACTACACTACTGGTCATTAAAATTGCGACGCCGGCCGTGGTCGCCGAGTGGTTGTAAGCGCTTCAGTCCGGAACCGCTCGACTGCTACGGTTGCAGGTTCGAATCCTGCCTCGGGCATGGATGTGTGTGATGATCTTAGGTTAGTTAGGTTTACGTAGTTCTAAGTTCTAGGGGACTGATGACCACAGCAGTTGAGTCCCATAGTGCTCAGAGCCATTTGAACCATTTGAACCAAAATTGCGACACCACGAAGATGACGTGCTACAGACGCGAAATTTAACCGACACGAAGAATATGCTGTCATATGCAAATGATTAGCTTTTCAGAGCATTCACACAAGATTGGCGCCAGTGGCGACACCTACAACGTGCTGACATGAGGAAAGTTTCCAACCGATTTCTCATACACAAACAGCACTTGACCGGTGTTGCCTGGTGACACGTTGTTGTGATGCCTCGTGTAAGGAGGAGAATCACGTTTCCGACTTTCATAAAGGTCGGATTGTAGCCTATCGCGATTGCGGTTTATCGTATCGCGACATTGTCGCTCGCGTTGGTCGAGACCCAATGACTGTTAGCAGAACATGGAATCGCTGGGTTCAGGAGGTTAATACGGAACGCTGTGCTGGATCCGAACGGCCTCGTATCACTTGCAGTCGATATGACAGGCATCTTATCCGCATGGCTGTAACGGATCGTACAGCCACTTTTCGATCCCTGAGGTCGGCCGGAGTGGCCGTGCGGTTCTAGGCGCTACAGTCTGGAACCGTGTAACCGCTACGGTTACAGGTTCGAATCCTGCCTCGGGCAAGGATGTGAGTGATGTCCTTAGGTGAGTTAGGTTTAAGTAGTTCTAAGTTCTAGGGGACTGATGACCACAGCAGTTGAGTCCCATAGTGCTCAGAGCCATTTGAACCATTTTTTCGATGCCTGAGTCAACAGATGTGGACGTTTGCAAGACAACAACCATCTACACGAAAATTTCGACGTCGTTTGCAGCAGCATGGTCTATCAGCTCGGAGACCATGGCTGCGGTTACCCTTGACGCTGCATCACAGACAGGAGCGCCTGCGATAGTGTACTCAACCACAAACATGGGTGCACGAATGGCAAAACATCATTTTCTCCTATGAATCCAGGTTCTGTTTACACCATCATGATGGTCGCATCCGTGTTTGGTGACATCGCGGTGAACGCACATTGGAAGCGTTTATTCGTCATCGCCATACTGGCGTATCACCCGGCGTGATGGTGTGGGGTGCCATTGGTTACACGTCTCGGTCACCTCTTGTTCGCATTGACGGCACTTCGAACAGTGGACGTTACATTTCAGATGTGTTACGACCCGTGGCTCTACACTTCATTCGATCTCTGCGAAACCCTACATTTCAGCAGGATAATGCACGACCGCATGTTGCAGGTCCTGTACGGGCCTTTCTGGATACAGAAAATGTTCGACTTCTGCCCTGGCCAGCACATTCTCCAGATCTCTCACCTACACCTACATCTACATCTACATGACTACACTGCAATTCACATTTAAGTGCTTGGCAGAGGATTCATCGAACCACAATCATACTATCTCTCTACCATTCCACTCCCGAACAGCGCGCGGGAAAAACGAACACCGAAACCTTTCTGTTCGAGCTCTGATTTATCTTATTTTATTTTGATGATCATTCCTACCTATGTAGGTTGGGCTCAACAAAATATTTTCGCATTCGGAAGAGAAATTTGGTGACTGAAATTTCGTAAATAGATCTCGCTGCGACGAAAAACGTCTCTGCTTTAATGACTTCCATCCCAACTCGCGTATCATATCTGCCACACTCTCTCCCCTATTACGTGATAATACAAAACGAGCTGCCATTTTTTGCACCCTTTCGATGTCCTCCGTCAATCCCACCTGGTAGGGATCCCACACCGCGCAGCAATATTCTAACAGAGGACGAACGAGTGTAGTGTAAGCTGTCTCTTTAGTGGACTTGTGCATCTTCTAAGTGTCCTGCCAATGAAACGCAACCTTTGGCTCGCCTTCCCCACAATATTATCTATGTGGTCTTTCCAACTGAAGTTGTTCGTAATTTTAATACCCAGGTACTTAGTTGAATTGACAGCCTTGAGAATTGTACTATTTATCGAGTAATCGAATTCCACCGGATTTCTTTTGGAACTCATGTGTATCACCTCACACTTTTCGTTATTTAGCGTCAACCTCCACCTGCCACACCATACAGCAATCTTTTCTAAATCGCTTTGCAACTGATACTGGTCTTCGGATGACCTTACTAGGCGGTAAGTTACAGCATCATCTGCGAACAACCTAAGAGAACTAACTGAAAAGTCTGGTCAATGGTGGCCGAGCAACTGGCTCGTCACAATACGCCAGTCACTACTCTTGATGAACTGTGGTATCGTGTTGAAGCTGCATGGGCAGCTGTACCTGTACACGCCATCCAAGCTCTGTTTGACTCAATGCCCAGGCGTATCAAGGCTGTTATTACGGCCAGAGGTGGTTGTTCTGGATACTGATTTCTCAGGATCTATGAATCCAAATTGCGTGAAAATGTAATCACATGTCAGTTCTAGTATAATATATTTGTCCAATGAAAACCCGTTTATCATCTGCATTTCTTCTTGGTGTAGCAATTTTAATGGCCGTAGTGTATTTCTCAGCTGCTAACCTGTAATGTAGAAAACATGTGCAGTTTTCTACCGTATAGGTTATGTGCCAAACATATGCAGTTGTCTATAGTATAGGTTATGTGCAAAGAAATATTTACTCGCAGAAACCTACACCATTTGCATTTAACACATATAGAACAACAAATGGCTGCATGAACAGGACACAAAAATGAATAGCACTGAAGAGGCTTAACATTAATAGGTGAAACATGTCTGGTTATCTAGAATAAATTTCATTTGGAAAAACGGAAGTTTTCTTGTCATTATGACAAAACATAACTAAAGTAATATGAAGCTTTTATCTGGCTGCTGTAGAGTGCTGCCTTATTGCATTGCAGTTAGTTGAACAGTTTTGAAATCGTAACTGATCTTCTCTACATCTACGTGATTACTCTGCTATTCAAAATAAAGTGCCTGGCAGAGGGTTCAGTGAACCACCTTTAAGCTATCTCTCTACCGTTTCACTCTCGAACGGCGCGCGGGAAAAACGAGCACTTAAATTCTTCTGTGCGAGTTCTGATTTCTCTTATTTTATCGTGATGTTCATTTCTCCCTATGTAGGTGGGTACCAACAAAATGTTTTCGCAATCTGAGGAGATAACTGGTGATTGAAATTCCATGAGAAGATCCCGTCGCAACGAAAAAGTCTTGGTTTTAATGATTGCCACTCCAATTCACGTATCATGTTTGTGGCACTATCTCCCAAATTTCGCAATAGTACAAAACGAGCTGCCCTTCTTTGAACTTTTTCTATGACATCCGTCAGTCCCACCTGATGCGGATCTCACACCGTACAGCAATACTCCAGAATAGGGCGAACAAGCGTGGTGTAAGCAGTCTCTTTAGTAGATCTGTTGCACCTCCTAAGTGTTCTGCCAATGAATCGCAGTGTTGGGTTTGCTCTTCCCACAACATTATCTATGTGATCGTTCCAATTTAGGTTATTTGTAACTGTAATCCTTTAGTATTTAGTTGAATTTACAGCCTTTCATATTTGTGTGACTTATCGCGTAATCGAAATTTAGCGGATTTCTTTTAATACTCATGTGAATAACTTCACACTTTTCTTTGTTCAGGGTCAACTGCCACTTTTCGCACCATACAGAAATCTTATCTAAATCATTTTGCAATTCGTTTTGGTCATCTGATGACTTTGGAAGACGGCAAATGACAGCAGCATCAACAAAAAATCTAATAGGGCTACTCAGATTGTCTCCTATGTCGTTAATATAGATCAGGAACAATATAGGGCCCATAACACTTCCTTGGGGAACGCTGGATATGACTTCTTTTTTAGTTGATGACTTTCCGTCTATTACTACGAACTGTGACCTGTTGACAGGAAATCACGAATCGAGTCGCACAACTGAGGCGATATTCTATAAGCGCTTGTTAGGAACGGTGGGAAAGCCCTCTGGAAATCTAAAAATATGGAATCAATTTGACATCCCTTGTCGATAGCACTCATTACTTCAAGAGTATAAAGAGCTATTTGTGTTTTACAAGAACGATGTTTTCTGAATCCGTGCTGACTATGTCTCAATAAATCGTTTTCTTCGAGGTAATTCATAATGTTCGAACACAATATATGTTCCAAAACCCTACTGCAAATCGACGTTAATGATATAGTCAGTAATTCAGCGGATTACTCCTCTTTTCGTTTTTGGGTATTGGTGTGACTTGAGCAATTTTCCAGCCTTTAGGTACGGAACTTACTGTGAGCGAGCGGTTGTATATAATTGCTAAATATGGAGCTTTTGTATCAGCATACTGTTAATGTTCAGTTTCGTTACGTGCTTAGAAGAGGAATGCGGTTCTCATTTAAATTATGTTAAGCCCTAGCAGTAATTAAAATGCTTATGATGAAGTTCATTACAGTGTTCTTTGAAGTTACGCTGTAAAAGACCGTAGTTAATTCACTAATTGCTAAATCGATCGAGACACCGTGAGAAGAGTACCGTTGTTTCAGTCTTCTGTCTCCTTGCTTTGTTTATCGTTCAGCCGTGAACGAAGTCACGCGCTAGTGATATACCTAGCGGCAGGCAACTTAAACGCGAGCGCTTAACTGCTGAACTCAGCGCCGGTTTGCCGGGACGAGATAGGCTGTCCATTGTTCTTGTTCCAACACTTACGTCCCGTTCACGTACACAGCGAGCGAGGTGCCGCACTGGGGAAACACTGGACTCCTAATTGGAAGACGAAGATTGAAATCCCCGTCCCGCCGTGCAGATATAGCTTTCCCATGGTTTCCTTAAATCGCTGAAGGTAAATGCCGCGGTGGTTTCTTTGAAAGGAAACGGGCGGTATCCTTCCCAGTCCCAGCTCGTGCTCGATCTTTAACCCTCTGCGTCCCAAAAAATATAAAAAGAAATTAATTGTAAATTATTTCAAAAAGTTGACCTCTTTAATCATAGAAAGCAACGAATATAAGAAGAACTCGGCAAAAATAAAAAATCAGTTATTGTAAGGAGAAGGTTTCACTTTGGAAGCACTTTGGGCTACTGTTTTCAACCACTCATCATTTCATGACACATATTCGAATGCTATTTGGCATTTTTACTAGACACAATCCCAAATCTCGAAATGTACATTAACTCATAATGCGTAAAACTAATTAGTCCTCAATAACAAGCAAAAATGAGCCTAAAATTTTATACATTGGTATCATTAGTACGCAAGCTTCAGTGGCTTAATTTCGAAACCCCATAAAAGCATTAGTACAAACTCAAATTTACTTTGTAATACCGTTAGATAAACATACTTTCGCTGTCAGTGAACTCCTCAATATGATCATTATAAAACAAACCACATGTCACAATCACCTACAATCAAGTAGTACAATCTCTGCACCGACTGCTGTTTTGATCACTGTATGTGGCTCTTACAGTCTACTACATTCGTAGAAGTACCTCAGTGTACCACTAGAAGTCTTGCACCGGTGGTTCCGTGCGGAAGGCACTGGTACTTCAAAAAAAAAAAAAATAAAATAAAAATAAAAATAAAATAAAATAAAATTAATAAAATGGTGGTTTGAGACAAAAATCACTGGTACTCAAAAGTTTAATGACCGTGTCGTTGAAACAGGTACGGTTTACGACCCAAGCGACACAAGGGATCGCTTGGGGCGTTAAGTTGGTTCACAATCTGTATACGGAGTGTACGATAATTAGTAGCAGAATCTGACACAGGTGAGAGTACACGATAATACAAGAAAAACTTTTCCAGTAAACATGGAGCCGCAAACGAACCTTTACGAAATGACTTAAACTTTTTAATTAAGTATCCATGTAATTGGGCTCAAAGTTCGTGAAAGGCCTAAGGCCTAACTTAACAAGAAATCATCGCGTCACATTTTACAATTTTGTTGTACAACATTACGTTAAAAGAGCTGTTCCGTGTGTCGTCCTCACACGTGGAGGTACTTATACAGCACTCGTTTGTGCAGTGAGTTATAAATTCTTTCAGACACCCCTCGATCATCTTGTAAGTATTGGGAAGACTGCTCCTGTTCTACGATCGAATCAAAGGGAGTTGCTGTAGGCTTCGCTTTTGAGACGACCAGAGGTTTGAGTTCAGGCGACTTTGGAGGCCAAGTTGCAAACTGTGCTTGACCTTTCCATCGTGGACCACACTGGTGCGTTAGATGGCGTCTTAAATCAACAGCGAAATACAGCTGTGCTCCCATCGTGCGTGTACCACATTCTCGAACGTTGCGCAAGGTAAGACAAGCCTCAGATGGCATCTGAGCACAATTAGATAGAGACTTAATCGAAAAGTTTACATTTGAAAAGCAGTTATACGTACCAGCTAGGAAAACATTTCATACGGAAGTCAGTGAGTGCTCGTAACCATACATTCGTAATTAACCTCAGTGGAAAATTTTTACTTCGGTTGTCGTGTACTTTCACGCGTGTTCAATGTTACTTGCGACCCACACTGTACTTATAATAACAAAAATTTTATTATAATGTATATAGATAAATAATACTTGATGAATACAAAATCAAACTTCTAGCAGTCCAAGAAAAAAGATTCACAACAGATGACGTCTCAACTATGCTGAAAGAACGACCAGCTATCAAGGTTAAGAAAATAGAGAAAACAAAGAATGCAGTGTTAATCCTTGGAACGGCCTTCTTCATTTCTAATTCTAAAACTGAAAAAAGAGTTCAGATCTCCATCTCCTAAACTGTCTGTAGTAACTCTTGCAAGTGGAAACAAATTATACACCATATTCAACGCCCATGCGCCAATCAATGAAGACAATAGAAAAAAAAACAGAGAAGGTAGAAGAATTTTGGTCACAACTCGAAGAAGAACTGTTCAGAATCCCAGTCAAGCATGTCAAGATCCTCATGGGGGACTTCAATGCACAGACTGGAAAAGAAGGAAAACACCGGAACATTGTGGGCAAATATGTAGCTCACAAAAGGACAAACAGAAATGATGAAACATTGATTGATGTTTGTGAATCATTTGGAATGAAAATTATGGCCACCCAGTTTAAGAGGGCTCCAAAGCAGATGAAAACATGGCGATCACCCAATCCCATGTTAGGAGAATGTCAGATTGACCACGTAGTGACGACCAGCCCGAAGGAAATAATGAACGCCAAAGTGCAGAAAGGTGCGAATTTTGATTCCGACCATTATCTGACAAGGATCAAAGTGAAACCAATCCCTGGCAATCGGAGAAGGAAAACCCTCAGAATACAGAAGTACAGAATTGAATAACTGAAAGTTAGTGAAGAAATAGTTGTGAAGTATCAGCATGGACTTGACACGTTGAACTCCAACGAGTGGGACAAAATGGCTCAGAAGATTCAGGAAGCAGCGAAACAAACAATTTTACTTGCTAAGAAAAGGAAACATGCATGGTGGGATGATGAATGTGAAGATGCCTTACGGAAACGTTCTGAAGCTTGGAACAAGCGGAATTCTACCAAACAGAACTTCGAAGAATTTAAAACCCAAAGGACGACGACAGCAAAAGTATTTAGGAACATCAAACGAAGGTTTGAAAGAGATCAATTAAAGGAGCTAGAAGAGAATTTCCAGAAGAACAACACCAGAAGCTTCTATCTGACGTTTAAATCCAAACTTAGAGATTACTCATCACCCAACATCTGTTTCAAAAATGATCAGGACAAATTGATTATGAACAACAAACAGAATTGCAAACACTGGCTAGATACTTCAAAGAGTTGTTCAACTGTGACCCACCACCAGAAAAATTAACCTTCCAGAAACCACAAAACAAACTTCCTGATTCTACCCCACCAGATATAAAGGAAATACGAGAGATCATCAGGGGCTTGAAAAACAACAAAGTGTCTGGCAAAGATTCAATTGTTGCAGAAATTTTAAAGTACACAGGAGACAGTTTCCTGGAACGACTTGAAAGTCTCTTTCAAAAAATCTGGCTCACGGGAGAGAACCTAGAAGAATGGAGAGATGCTGTCATCCACCCATTGCACGAGAAAGGAGACAAATCCATTTTCAGTAATTCCAGAGGAATATCATTTCTACCAGTAGCATACAAGATTCTTGCCAGTGCTCTCAAACATAGAATAGAACAACATGTAGATCAACAACTAGGTGAATATCAAACCGGCTTTAGGACAGGAAGATCGTGTGCAAGGCAGATCTTTACCATCAAAACCTTAATCAAAACAAAGACACTAGCAGGTGATAAGAAAGTGATCATGACATTGTGGACTTTAAAAAGGCGTACGACTCCGTAGATAGAGACACATTAATAGAAGTGCTGAAAGAATTTGCAATAGATGATAAGACAACGAGACTTATTCAGCAATCACTAACAAACACCCGATCACAAATTAAATTTTTGGGAGAGCTGTCAGAGCCCTTTGAAATCAAACCAGGTTTGAGACAAGGAGACAGTCTCTCTGGGATCTTGTTCAACTGCGTTTTAAGAAAAATCATCAGGGTATGGCGAAAAGAAATGGGTCAGTTCAACTTTCCAAATGGAATCAGGCTAGGCCGCAAACAGTCTGGGCTTACATTTGACTGCCTCGCCTTTGCAGGTGATATAGTGTTTTTTGCAGAGAATCTGCGAATTGCAACTAAACGGATTGAAGTCCTCAGGGAAACAGCAGTGAAAGCAGGATTGCAAATATCTTTTGAGAAGACACAATATATGAAAAATGCCAAATGGCTCTGAGCACTATGGGACTTAACATCTGAGGTCATCATTCCCTTAGAACATAGAACTACTTAAACCTAACTAACCTAAGAACATCACACATATCCATTCCCGAGGGCCGGCCGAAGTGGCCGAGCGGTTCTAGGCGCTACAGTCGGGAACCGCGCGACCGCTACGGTCGCAGGTTCGAATCCTGCCTCGGGCATGGATGTTTGTGATGGGGCCACAGCAGTTAAGTCCCATAGTGCTCAGAGCCATTCCCGAGGCAGGTTTCGAACCTGCGACCGTAGCGGTCGCGCGGTTCCAGACTGAAGCGCCTAGAACCGCTCGTCTGGAACAATATATGAACATAAATGCCACTGATCCAGTCTGGACAATGAGGACCAAGTTTGGTGACATCAAAAGAGTTCAGAAGTTCAAGTACCTAGGGGAGATTTTGACTCCAAACAACACTGAAAAGGCAGAATTTGAAAAACGAGCAATAAAAATGGAAATAGCATTCAGATTGTGTCAGAACACGTCCAAATCTAAATGACTCTCATACTAGGCCAAATTCCAATACTACAACACAGTCGTGAAACCTGAGACAATAGCCAGGAAGGGACTTTCAGACTTAGAAAAGAAAGAAAGGAAATTCCTTAGAAACATTCTTGGGCCCAGAAAGATATCTAATGAATTTACGTTCCGTCTAAGATCAAATCAAGAACTTTATCAACGATTTGAAAATATTACCTCCACAATGAAGAAAAGAAGACTGTCTTTCTATGGACATATTAAAAGAATGGAATCAGAGAGGCTCGCCAGCAAGATTCTGCTCTTCCAGGAGAACAAGAAGACACAAGTTCCATTGGTGAAAGAAGTGCATTGAGATCTAGAAAAATGCGGGATAATGGCAGAAGAAATTGTGAACAGGCAGATCTTTAGGAAAAAGGTTGTAGAGGTGAAGGATTTCTTCTAGGGGGAAAACGAGGAAGAACAGAGTATTCTCGGCAGAAGAACGTGCACTAGTGAGCCAACGGATGGAGGAGTACTAGCAAAAGAGGAAGGAAGAGAACTTTAGAAAATGAGGGAAGTTGTGTAAACGTAGTCCATAGACGGCTGTAACGAAAGTAAATAAATAAATAAATAAATAATAAATATCATTTGGCTCACAGCTTGGTGCAAACATTTTCATTTGATGCCATTGCAGTAATGACTGTGTCAGGTTTAATTGGTGCTATCACCAGTAATCGAAATCAGTTCCACCATGTGAAGGCTACCATTCACCTACAAAGAGCGATTATTATACCCAAGATAAGAGTAAAATACTTCTTTCATCATCATCATCATCTTCTTCTTCTTCTTCTTCTTCTTCTTCTTTTTCTTCTTCTCCTGCTACTACTACTTCTGAAACTACTACTACTACTTCTCATTTTCCCGTTTCCATATGGGGTCGGCATTGTAAACTGACGGAAAAAAATTCGCAACACTAAAAAGTAATTAGAGTAATAAAATACATTTGTTTAGGCAACATCTTTAAGTGATTAACGTTGCAAGATTACAGGTTAATGTAAGTGCGGGATAATCCACAGGAAATGTGAAATGGTGGTAGATTAATACACGGTGTAACTGCCAGAATGTTTAATGTTAGATGCAAAAGTACGTGCTTTGTGTTGTGCAGGTGCCGGATGTCAGTTTTTGGGATGGAGTTCCATGCCTGTTGCACTTGGTCGATACAGGGACGGTTAATGCTGGCTGTGGGTGACGCTAGAGTTGATGTGTCATATGTGCTCGACTGGAGACAGATCTGGAGATCTAGCAGGCTAAGACAACATGTCGACACTCTGTAGAGCATGTTGGGTTACAACAGCGGTAAGTGTGCGAGTGTTATCCTATTGGAAAACATGCTCTAGAATGGTGTTCATGGATGGCAGCACAACAGGTCGAATCACCAGATTGACGTACAAATTTACAGTCAGTGTGCGTAGGATAACCACGAGAGTGCTCCTGCTGTCATACGAATAGCATACATCCAAGACCATAACTTCAGATGTTGGTCCAGGGTATCTAGCACGCAGACTGGCTGGTTGCAGGCCCTAAACTGGCCTACTTGTAACCAACACATGGCCATAACTGGCATCGAGACAGAATGAGCTTTCATCAGAAAAGACAAGACACCTCCATCCTGCACTGTCCACCACTGAGATCGCAAATGGTGGTAGTTTGGGGTCAGTGGAATTATCATTACAGGACGTCTGGCTCACAACTGTCCTTGAAGTAATCTATTTGCAAAAGTTGTATGTGACACTGTGGTGCCAACTGCTGCTCAGATCGCCGCTGCAGGTGCAGTTACGATGCGCCCATACGACGAACATGATGGTCTCCCGTCTCGGTAGTGCCTTATGCCGTCCGGAACCCGGTCTCCGGTCTTTTTGCGATATTATATTCTAGTGACCACCGCTGTCAGCAATCATGTACAGTGGCTACGTTCCTTCCAAGCCTTTCTGCAGTAACGCAAAAGGAGCATCCAGCTTCTCGTAGCCCTAGTACACGACCTCGTGCAAACTCGGTGATGTGTTGATAATATCCTCTTTGTCGCCTTAAAAGCATTTTTGACTAACATTAGTTCGCCATGTCCATTCTCAAAGGTAACTAACGATAACGACAGTTACAGCGTGTATATAAAGGAAACCTCATTTGTATCCACATAGTGGCACTCTAGAGCCACCCTAATGCGACTGGCGCGAAATTTAAGTTCATATTATCTCTCAGACGTAGAAACACGCCTGCCAAATTTCGTTTATGTCGCACAACTCCTTATTGGTATTAAGATTTTTTTTTCGTCAGTGTAATGCAGTTTTTGCCAGTGTTAATGACCGTCAGTGGCCGCATGACCTTCCTGACGCCAAAATCAGTAAAACACTTCTGAATGGATATTATTAACGTCGAGGAATTTTGAATAATAAATTGCAACCCCTTTGGGAAACAAAACAATGAACACTTCGTCAATACTCACTGATGAGGAATTTCCCGTTTACAGGCCGTAGTCAGCTTTGGTGCCTCCCTCCTCTACGTCCCCACAGCATAGCCGACAATGCTATCCAAACGTTGTGGCAGCAACACTTCATTCCAGACCGAAGTGTTCAGTTAGTCTCCGAGAGTACTATTGTTCCATGCCCTTGTACACTGTTGTGTGCCCGATTGTCCAGCGCTTTTGTGAAGCTCCTCTCTATTTGTACTGTCTTCGTAGCGACGAAAGAACTAACGAAAATATGTATGATATAAAAGAAAGTACTGGCGCATATTGTTGAAAAATAAAAGCACGAGAAAGAAAGAAAAATGACATATAGACTAAGGGCATGGTTTTCTTTTCTTTTTTTGCGTAGCCATATGGATGGCAACGGGATTAAAGGCAGTGGCATAAATTTTGTGGTAATGAGACTGTGGGTTTCATTACAGACCTTCCCGCAGTGTCCCACGGAGAGATGATATGAGTCGCTACTGGTTGTGACCCCCCTCGGAGTTATTGGAACAGATTAAGCCATGCTCTCACAGCGTGTTTCATCCTCTCATTCCCGTTCATTCCACATTCATACCTAATTATGTAACGCAAAACTACATTCCATAAGAAATTGTCAGTTATTCACACAACACAGATGTAAACTTGACGCTTCACAACTAGTCGGAAGAGAGAATGGGAATCACTCTCCACAAGGGTCTTGGACGGGGAAAAATGTGGGATGACCATGTTCTCCCAGACACACAAGTTGTTAACTTTGAAAACTACGGGAATACACGGGGACACATTGTCTTGCAGCAGGCCCCTCTATAACTGACCTATTAGAGCTGATGACAGACGTTATGTTTCGTATATTGGGCGGCGTAATCTCTATGGACAATGGCTTGAGCTACCAGAAATACTCGTGTGGTTTTTGAAGGTATTGGTGCTCAAAAGACTGTGTCGCCCAGAAATGAAATGGCAAGTGATCTGCATGTCCACGAATGCAATTCAGCTTGCAGATTAGCACGAGCTCCGTTATTCACACTCGGTTCAAGATAACAGTTGGCCATGGGGGCGGTTCGAAACAATCAAAATGATAAGCGCAATGTCTGTACAAGTTTGGAGATCGGACGTCTAATGCATCTGGCCCCATTCATGTGGACAAAGATCTGATTTCCACAGCATGATAACTCTCTCTAATTCAATGTGTCATCAGTGTGCATCATTTTTACACGAAGAATCAACTGTTGCAAGTAGTGTATTGTTTCAGCCTAACCAAAGTTAAGTAGCGCTGATCAGTTTATACTTTCAAATATAATTACTATATATCTGAAACTGATTTGGAGAGGGTGCTCAGAGCTTTTTGACAGACTTATCCAGCGCGATCAGCGTACATAGCTGTAAAAGAACTGGGAGTCTACCTGCGTATCTACACTCCTGGAAATTGAAATAAGAACACCGTGAATTCATTGTCCCAGGAAGGGGAAACTTTATTGACACATTCCTGGGGTCAGATACATCACATGATCACACTGACAGAACCACAGGCACATAGACACAGGCAACAGAGCATGCACAATGTCGGCACTAGTACAGTGTATATCCACCTTTCGCAGCAATGCAGGCTGCTATTCTCCCATGGAGACGATCGTAGAGATGCTGGATGTAGTCCTGTGGAACGGCTTGCCATGCCATTTCCACCTGGCGCCTCAGTTGGACCAGCGTTCGTGCTGGACGTGCAGACCGCGTGAGACGACGCTTCATCCAGTCCCAAACATGCTCAATGGGGGACAGATCCGGAGGTCTTGCTGGCCAGGGTAGTTGACTTACACCTTCTCGAGCACGTTGGATGGCACGGGATACATGCGGACGTGCATTGTCCTGTTGGAACAGCAAGTTCCCTTGCCCGTCTAGGAATGGTAGAACGATGGGTTCGATGACGGTTTGGATGTACCGTGCACTATTCAGTGTCCCCTCGACGATCACCAGTGGTGTACGGCCAGTGTAGGAGATCGCTCCCCACACCATGATGCCGGGTGTTGGCCCTGTGTGCCTCGGTCGTATGCAGTCCTGATTGTGGCGCTCACCTGCACGGCGCCAAACACGCATACGACCATCATTGGCACCAAGGCAGAAGCGACTCTCATCGCTGAAGACGACACGTCTCCATTCGTCCCTCCATTCACGCCTGTCGCGACACCACTGGAGGCGGGCTGCACGATGTTGGGGCGTGAGCGGAAGACGGCCTAACGGTGTGCGGGACCGTAGCCCAGCTTCATGGAGACGGTTGCGAATGGTCCTCGCCGATACCCCAGGAGCAACAGTGTCCCTAATTTGCTGGGAAGTGGCGGTGCGGTCCCCTACGGCACTGCGTAGGATCCTACGGTCTTGGCGTGCATCCGTGCGTCGCTGCGGTCCGGTTCCAGGTCGACGGGCACGTGCACCTTCCGCCGACCACTGGCGACAACATCGATGTACTGTGGAGACCTCACGCCCCACGTGTTGAGCAATTCGGCGGTACGTCCACCCGGCCTCCCGCATGCCCACTATACGCCCTCGCTCAAAGTCCGTCAACTGCACATACGGTTCACGTCCACGCTGTCGCGGCATGCTACCAGTGTTAAAGACTGCGATGGAGCTCCGTATGCCACGGCAAACTGGCTGACACTGACGGCGGCGGTGCACAAATGCTGCGCAGCTAGCGCCATTCGACGGCCAACACCGCGGTTCCTGGTGTGTCCGCTGTGCCGTGCGTGTGATCATTGCTTGTACAGCCCTCTCGCAGTGTCCGGAGCAAGTATGGTGGGTCTGACACACCGGTGTCAATGTGTTCTTTTTTCCATTTCCAGGAGTGTATATTATATACAGTAAAGTACGTGCATATAGCATTTTTATTCAGCCATATGTAAAGGTTTCCTGTCGGCCTATTCACGAATGAAGCTTGTGAAGAGTATTGGTCGTACTGCTCTGTGCGAGCTGTTGTTAGGTCATTATAAAGTCATGTGTGATGAATATCCCTTTGCAGCCGTAAAGGCAGTTCTTGAAGTTTTCTAATTAGCGGACGTCCATTAATTACGTAAGCTCAAAGTGGATGGGGTGGGGGGAGGGAGGGTCCGGTAAAATCTCACCATATCTCATTTAAGGGGAGGGGGAAATGAAAATCTAATGTCAACGTTTTGATCCAGAGAATATACATTATCATAACGGATAACATTTGGTTTTATAAAACTACTCGCGAGCATAGACTATATTAAAGTGCCCACCAATCTTTACGGTCTGTTTAAACAGAATACTTTTCACGTGTGCATGCTCGGGATTCTCCTATCTGAAACAAATGCCGCACAAGTGTCAGATTTCATTTCGGCAATTCCCGGAAGCGCCGGTCAAAGTCACTGCGTGTCTGTCAGTGAGATACTCGTGATATTCCGCAATGCATATAAAGCCGATTTTACTGCGTTCAAAATGAATTTGTATCAAAACTTTTATACTGCGTATGTTAATCAGTATGCCGACAAATCGAAATAAACGTGCCAGCAATAAGTTAATCGTTTGTGGAAGAAAACTAAGCTGAATTTCACTGACAAGAATTCTCTTAATGATAGCATAAGTTGAGAGATGGAAAAGCTACGTAATTATGCTGTTCAAAGGAAGATACAAAGTAAGTAAAGGTTCACTGACATTTAATGTATATAATGTATCAATAAAATGTCGATGTTTTAGGGGTCCGTCAAAACAGTTAATACTTTTTTCGTGGAGCCTTTTGGTCCGTCTATCTGTCTGGCCGTCCGAAAACTTCTCAGGACTGGCATGTTTAAAATAAAGGATTTTTAATTACGTGTTAAAAACGCTGTTTAATCTAGGTACCACATTTTTATGTGAAATTAAAGGTGAAAATGATCACTACGTTTAAGATGCGGTGTGACGAGTATAGTTAAATTATTTGTCTTGAAAGCTACCAAATGGCGGAGAATATTCAGAGAAGATCGATCCTTCTTGTTTCGTTTCACTCTGCTGTGAGGTACGTTAAATCAGTCAATTTTTAAAGTTCCGTGTCTTTCTATTAGCCCAGTACTGTTTCTTTTTTTTTTCCTTCTTCTTCAGAGATCTGGACTGTTCGTTTGGTTTTCATTTTGACTTGTAATCTCTCTTTCTTGTCTTTGGTTCTTTTTATTATGAGTACATTTTATGTGATCTGGAGTTCTCTTCAGTCTTTCTCCGTTTCCTTAAGCCAGTTTGGTTGGGTTCTGTTGTTGCAGAAGTAATCAAAAAACATTTTAATCTATTTGGATTCATTGTGAGGATGTGTCCAAAAAAATCTTCCCTTCGTTGATCTCCAGTCTTTCAACTAGGTCATGGTTGGTGATGGACAAGGTTTCAGCTGCATAGAGGGCTTCCGGTTTGATTTTGTATTGTAATGTTTTATTTTTGCATTCCATGAGGGGGACTTTTTGTTATGTGTGTTTTTGGTGAGTTGGAGGGCCAGGTCAGCTTTATTTCTTCTAGATTGCATTGCTTTTTTTCTCTAGGACATTCCAGCTGATTCATTCTCCAAGATATTTGTATTCTTTGAGGATCTCTATTTTTTGTTCTCCCACATTAATATGGTTTGGTGTTTTTTGTGTTTGTCATTATCTTGATCTTTTCAGGGGAGAGTTTGAGACCTATTTTTTCAGCTTCCTTTTGTAGTTTGAGGGTCTGCTCCTTGGCTTCCTCCCAGGTCTCGGCTAGTAGGCTCATATCATCTAAAAAGGGCAGACAGTTGACTTTGATACCTTTTTTCGTGTTACCGACGGATTCCATTACGGATCTTCGTCTTCCACTCTCTGACTGCTTTTTCTAGGGCGCAGTTAAACAGCAGTGGGGAGAGCATCTCCTTGCCGTACACTAGTTTTTATCTCGAAAGAGTCGGAGCGTTCTCCCATGAATTTGACTTTAGAGTATGTGTTCGTAAGGGTTTCTTCGGTTTGGTTTGTGGTTTTCTTGTCGAGGTTTAATTCTTTTAGTATAGAGATGATGGATTCCCGTCTATTCAGTCGTATGCTTTGTGAAAGTCAGTGGAAGTGATAACATACGATTTTGCTCTTGATTTTTAATAGGCCATGAGGTTTTTGAGGTTTAGGATTTGTTCTGGGGAGGATGTTCCGTTCCTGAAACCCGCTTGGTATTCTCCAAGTTTTTGGTGTAACTGGGATTCTGCGCCAGTTAGTAGGACTTCAGAGAATATTTTGTACGTTACGTGTAGGAGTGAAATCCATCTGTAGTTGTTGAGGCCAGTTTTAGACCCTGCCTTATGGAGTGGGTGGATAAGAGCCGTCTTCCAAATATCTGGCATTCTTTCATTAATCGAGATTTATTCAAAGAAGTTTTGGAGAGAGTCTATGGCATTTTTGTTGTAGTTTTTCCAAAGTTCAGCTGTGATTTGGTTTCCTCCCGAGGCTGTATGGTTTCTCGGATTTGATATGACTGTAGTTCCTCGGTAGAGGGTGGATCAGAGTTTGGGTTGGTTATTTTTGAGGACTTAAACTCAATTTTTTCTGTGGGTTCTTAACAGTTGGGAGGATCTCTGCAACATTCTGTCAATATTTTTAAAGTTTCACTGTTGTTGTGGGCAATATTTCCATTTTTGTCTTTGAGCTGTAGGATCGTCGGGCTGTATCTGGTTACTTTCTGTTTAAATAAAAGTTCCTTGTGTTGTTTTTGATAAAGTCTTCCTTGATCTGAAAGAAGTGTTGGTCATCTTTCGCTTTTTTGGCTGTTTTGATATTTTTGCTCACTAATTTTCGTTTTTTAAGAAGTTTTATCTGTTACGTTCATTTTTCCGTGATCACCACTGTTGCCATGCTTTTCTTCTTAGTTCAAGAAGTCTATCACATTCTTGTATCCGCCAGGCATGTGTTTTGGCTTTCGTTATGGGAGCTAATTGTTCGGCTTTACTTATTAGGCTTTCTTTTATTTCATCCCAGTGTTGGTTTTGCATATCTTCGACTGCAAGGGCAAATTCCTTGGAGTTTATTACCTTTTCTGTCTCGTATTTTCTTTTTTTCGGGTGTTGGTTCCTTTTTTTTCCTTTTGGGGATGATCTTGAGTTTGGTAGGCTCCTTTGAGGACTTTGACATTTTGTATTTCGTTATGGAACTTCAGTTTGATGGCCACATGATCGAGTTGGAATTCATCTAAGTGTAGATTTGGTGAGACCCATGTTTCCTGTTTTCGAAGTAGCTTTTTAAAGACTGTGGATTTCAGGATGATGATGTGTCGTGGCATAATCCTGTCTGATGCCATTTTGGTTAGTTCTGTTACTTGCGGGTAGTTTCCAACTATTTTTTTGTGATTCTTCTCATTTCTTGTGTGGGCACTGAAGTCCTCCGTAAGTAGAACTTGTGTTTTTCTGGAATTTTTTGAACTAAATTATCGAGTTAGTCCCAAAAACGTTCCACCTTTTCTAAGCCCCTTGTAAAGTCTTCATTTATGGGGAGATGTGCATTCGCGATGGTAAACAGTTTGTTAGCAGCTTGTGATTCAAAGTTGATCCATTATTATAACGGGTAACATTTTGTTTTACCTAATAGGTGTCACCTACTAGATGTTTTTAGTGGTAGCAAAAAAAAAGTACATATCAAATTTCATTATTAATAAATAATAGGGTAAACCTCACGTGAGGGGGAAAGGGGGGTCCCACCACATCTCACCAGATCTCGACAAGGTGACAGGGGGTCCAAAATTTCAAAATAAAACCTCACGTAGTTAATGGATTAGCTTTACTCGACATTTAATCCTTCGCTTTTGCTATTGTGAATAACTGTAACTGGTTTATATTAATGTTCGACTTCATATATGCATGAAGTTACACGTGTGCATACAGTCTGTATTAAGAGTATTTGTCGCTCGTATTGTTTTCATCAAGTAAAGCCTGTGGCGGCATCTCCATGGAAGTTTCACTGTCATTTTCTAAGATAACATCCACCAGTCAAATAAGGACACACGATTTGCAGCCATGCGCTATACAGTGGATTTAGCTAGTTGATAATTATATAGACAGTCTGATCAAAAGTGTGCTGACCCTTTTTGTGGACATTAATATGTGGTGTGTCAGCCCTTCGCCTTTATTACGGTTTGAACTTTGCTGCAGATACTTTCAATGGCGTGTCTGAATGTCTGTGGAGGAATGACTGTCAGTCTTCTTCGAGAGACGAAACCAGAGAAAGTACTGATGTTGGATGATAGGGTCTAGAGTCACGTCGACTTCCTAACTCATCCCAAAAATGTTCCATTGGGTTCAGTTCGGGACACTGGGCAGGTCAGTACATTACAGCAAGGTTTTTGTCCACGCACAATTGAGTCGTAGGTGTTGCTTTATGACAGGCCGATTGCAATACTGACACAATCATCGTCTCCGGACTCTTTCCTCTACTGTCCGTAGTACACAAAGGTGTATAATGTCTTCATATATTTGCGCATTTAGCGTTTTACTTTCGAAAAACACCCCCATACCGTAACGGCACCACCTCCTCCGTACTTCACTGTTGGCTGTTGGCGCTGCAAATGGTAGGTAACGTTCTCGGCGCATTCGCCGAACCAAAACTCTCCCATCGGATAGCCACAGTAAAAAGCGCGATTCATGACTCCATATCACTCGTTTCCAGTCTTCCACTGTCCGGTGTCGCTCTGCACACCGTCTCAAACGTCGCTTAGCATTGACAACAGAAGTGTTTGGCTTATGAGGAGCCGCTCGGCCATAGTGCCTCATTCTCCTTAACTCCCTACTCACCGTCACTTTACTAGCTGGAATCCTGGTAGCGCTTTGAAATTTAAGAGTTAATTTTTCCGCTTATTTTATGCAACCTTCCACAATGCTAGACGGTACGCATTCGTCAGTCCATGAGGTCTGCATTGCCTTGTTTCGTTGTGGTTGTTCCTTTGCGTTTCCATTTCACAGTCACATCACCAACAATCGACTTGAGCAGCTTTAGAAGGGCTGAAATTTCCCCGAAGAATTTGTCACTAGTCCACATTCGAAGTCACTGAGCTGTCCTGACCCACCCGTTCGTGCTTCTCCGCTGACAACACAATACTTCACGCCTCCTTTTAATCTGGTAGGTTCGTCTCTCATGACATGCAGTGGTCAGTTTCGAATTACATAGGGCACTTGAATGCATACCTTAGGAGCTATGGGCACTTGTTCGTTTTCGATACTGTGAAAGACTCCTCCTGTATTGAACGAGTGCTCATAATTCGTAACGTATGCGTTTTAGGACCTATGTTAACTGGTCATTTTTTCATTTTTTGGTCCATAGTACCTTCGCCCAAAACGCGGAAAGCAAAAAGCTTGCTGTAGACGAGATATGTAGGCGCTGGCGCTTTTAACTTCGACGATTCCGAATACGGGTTCCTGTCCTTATTTTGTTGCTCAAGACAACATCTAAATCCCTTCGAAGTTTGTCGGTGCAAATTGGAAACACCCTGTATATCTTCAACCATTCACGAAATAAAAAGCGTGCATGTTCTATGGTATCTGCCGTGTATACTCGTATCTGGTATGCCCTGCGATTCTTTCCTCTACTCCTACAGTAGTTTCCAGCAACGAATAATATCGTAATATTTGCCCTGTCATTCTCTACGTTTGACTCTTTATGTTCTTTACTAGCATTTTTTCTTCGACGCTTCATCTTTATTCCTTACTCCATGTTCTCCATTAGAACTTTAATAGTCGCCTGTAACACACTTCAAAGGCTTAGAGTCCTGTAATATTTTTTCCCTTACTGCCCACGTTCGAGACAGAGTGATTAGCATGCTACTACACTCCCAGCACAGTTGCAGGAGGCGCTGCAGAATTCGCCAGCTGCCTCGGCAATTGCAGGAAGTGCTGCGGCTTTCCCCGTCCCGTACGAAAGTGCCGGCGTGGCCGCAGCCACAGCCGCAGCTGGCCTACTTCTCGGGCGCGACGACCTTTCTTGCCTGCGCCGCAGCACAGGCGCATGCTAACTGGGGCGTGAGAGAATCCGCCACAACTGAGAGCAATCCGGCCCGTTAGAGCCACTTTACAGCTTAACCCTCTAACGGTAAGGTGAAGTTTCCTGACATAAACGGTAAGGTGGGGTTGGATCAGACCCCACCCTCCAAATATCGATTTTTCGGGGTAAAATAAAAAAATGAATAATAGGAAAAAGTTTTCTTATCAATTAAACACACATAATATTTGTTATAATAAGTTTTTTATTTTTATAGTCAATAAGTAAGAATATAAAGTACTTTGGAAAAAAATAGGAATATGATTACAAAAAAATACCTTAATAGAAATATTCTCTATAAAATTGTTGAAAACATAGTAAACATCAATAGATTCAGCCATCAACTAGAAACTTGAGTGCTTTAGAAATTCTACAGATAGGAACTAAATGAGAAACATCTCTTACTACTTGTGGAAAATAATTATAGTGTCAGCAGTTTCGAAATATAAAGTTCTCAATAATAAATGTCTTTGTAGACATAATGTAATAGGTCGTTTCTGAACAGTTTTCTGCATCGATATTGTCGCCATCCTCTGACTCAGCCTCCTGTCGGAGAAACTCCTCAGGAGTTCTAAGGAGTTGATTCGCCATTTTAGTAAGATACTAGAAGAGAAAACATAACTTAGATGTAATATAAACATCAATATGGGGTTGAATCCTCCCCACAAAAGAAACTAATAAGTGTGACGTAAACAGTAAGGTGGGGTCGGATCCAACCCGACCGCGGGTAATGTAGGGTTCGGATAGAGAGGGTAGCTGCAGACCCCATACCAGACTGACGTGTTCTCCTCGGCGTTCTCGGTGTAACGTCCCCTTAGAAAAATTATAAATGACTGTGCTTAAAGTGACACACGATATTTTTTTTTAGCGCAACGCAATCTGACTTTCAATACACCCTACAAAAGAATGGTCCTGACTAACATTAACCTATACCTTTCACAAATCACTTACCTCACAAAAATCTTCGTTACTCGAACTACTGCAATACAGCGAGCGCCACTACTGCCAGCTAAATAAAAGATTCAAACTACGGAAGGCACTAACTACTAATAGGCACAGTTAGCAAATGAAAAATTTTAATAGAGAACAAACAATGTATTTACCTTAATAGTCATAATATATATAGCAGTTCATGACATCCATTCTTACAAATGTACTGTTTCTGATGGACACACGTCCAGATTATCCGCTCTCAAAAATCCGCCATCTCACTTCCCCACATCCACCAATGCTGGCGGCTCACCTCCAACTGCGCAACGCTACGCGCTGTTAACATCCAGCTGACCAACACTACAATGGCAGACAACAATGCAAACTAGCCACAGACTGCACACAGCACAGCCAGTGATTTTCATACAGAGCGCTACGTGGCGTTACCAATAAGAAAACCTAAATAGCCTACTTACCTCGGGACGACTGTCTGGTAGGGTAGCTGGAACCACAGCGCTCTCAGAAAAGGAGTGGGGAGTTATAAACAAAACAGACTCGCTGGGGTCGGATCCAACCCCAACCTTACCGTTAGAGGGTTAAGTGCCGTGCTCTATGCTCCGTGTAGCTCGTTTTCGACAGAGTGGTGTGCGTGAGTGTGCTGGTTTGCGTGACTCCTCGCAGAGGACGTACTGTAGCAGCTCAGGAGACTTGAGTGTCGCACAGAGGAACCGTGACTCGAATCTCAGCCGGGCTCTGTCATACGTGAAACGGTGAAGGGAGTGGAAACTGCATAGCTTATCGGACATACACAAGCAGAGAGCTAAGTGTAGTCGGTATCAGTGTTTAATCATTTTCCCACATCAGAACTCAAAAAGTCGAACATGCGGCTGTTTATTGAAAGACTTTGATCGAAAAGTGGGGTAACAGCTGCCTCATTCTACCTTTCTCAGCACCTTCAAAACATTTCCGAAAAATTTTGGCTTGCGAACATTTCGCTCTTTTTTTCACATGAAACTCATCTCACATTCCCACAAGCACCCCTAACTGTAACTCGCTGACACCCACTACTTCAGCCGGCCGTTGTGGCCTAGCGGTTCTAGGCGCTTCAGTCCGGAACCGCTGCTGCTGCCACGGTCGCAGGTTCTAATCCTGCCTCGGGCATGGATGTGTCTGATGTCTTCAGGTTAGTTAGGTTTAAGTAGTTCTAAGTCTAGGGAACTGATGACCTCAGATGTTAAGTCCCATAGTGCTTAGAGCCATTTGAATCATTTGAAAACCACGCATTGCATGTTGTACCACTAGACAGCGAGACCTTCAGAGGTGGTGGTCCAGACTGCTTTATCACTGGTACCTGTAACATCCAGTATCACGTCCTCTTGCACTGATGCACGTCTGTATTCGTCATGGCATACTATCCACAAGTTCATCAAGGCACTGTTGGCCCAGATAGTCCCCCTTTTCAACGGCGATTTGGCGTAGATCCCTCAGAGTGGTTGGTGGGTCACGTCGTCCTTAAACGGCCGTTTTCGATTTATCCCAGGCATCTTCGATAGGGTTCATGTATGGAGAACATGCTGGCCACCGACCGACGTCGTTATCCTGAAGGAAGTCATTCACAAGATGTGCACGTTGGAGGCGCGAATTGTCATCCATGAAGACGAATACTTCGCCAATATGCTGCCGACATGGCAATATCGGTCGGAGGATGGCATTCATATATCGTACAGCCGTTACGGCGCCTTCCTTGACCACCACCAGCGGCGTACGTCGGCCCCACATAATGCCACAGCAGGGAACCTCCACCTTGCTGCACTCGCTGGACAGTGTGTCTAAGGCATTCAGCCTGATCGAGTTGCCTCCAAACACGTCTCCTACGATAGTCTGGTTGAAGGCATATGCCACACTCATCGGTGTGGAGAATGTAACAGCAATCCTGGGCGGTCCATTCGGCATGTTGTTGGATCCATCTGTACCGCGCTGCATGGTGTCGTGGTTACCAAGATGGACCTCGCCATGGACGTCGGGAGTGAATTTGCGCTTCATGCAGCCTATTGCGCACAGTTTGAGTCGTAACACAACGTCCTGTGGCTGCACGAAAATCATTATTCAACATGGTGGCGTTGCTGTCAGAGTTCCTCCGAGCCATAATCCGTAGGTAGCAATCATCCATTGCAGCAGTAGCCCTTGGACAGTCTGAGTGAGGCATGTCATCGACAGTTCCTGTCTCTCTTTATCTCCTCCATGTCCGAACAACATCGTTTTGGTTCACTCCGAGACGCGTGGACACTCCTCTTGTTGAGAGCCCTTCCTGGAATAAAGTAACAATGCGGACGCGATCGATCAGCGTTACTGACCGTCAAGGCATGGTTCAACTACAGACAACACGAGCCGTGTACCTCCTTCCTGGTGGAATGAGTGGAACTGGTCGGCTGTCGGAGCCCTTCCGTCTAATAGGCGCTGCTCATGCATGGGTGTTTACATCTTTTGGCGTGTTTAGTGACATCTCTGAACAGTCGAAGGAGCTGTCTCTGTGATACAATATCCACAGTTAACGTCTGTCTTCAGGTGTTCTGGGAACCGGGGTGATGCAAATTTTTTTTTTTATGTGTGTATTTCACCATTCTCCGGGAATGTACTGTGATGCTGTTTTCGCCAGAGCGCAAGGCGATGACGAATCGTGCCAAAGCACAGCTCACGTCGCTCTCTCGCTGGCATCTTGAAGGAGCTATGGTCAGGTTGCGCTCACACGGTGGGTTAGTGCAAGAACGTCCATCCACGTATCATGTTATAACGGAACGCCGGCACCGTCGGAGGAATTTTACTAACGTTCTTACGACTGATGATGGGCAAAGTTTTGATACCCAACGGGATATCGGGTCCGACTTCCATGCACATTACAGTACACTGTATTCTGAACAACGTCACCGCCCTGCCAACATTACGGCGGTCTCTACACTCTGCTTTGTCTCGGTTCCCGTGGATGCGACGGATGCAAATTTGTCAGGACCTTATTTCCCCTTTCGTGCCGATTCCAGGCGGTTTCTCCGATGGTTTCCTCATTCCCGTCCATAAGCCTCGGGGTACCTCACGGATATGGGATTATCGCCCCTTGACGTTACTCAAAAGCGATAGAAAGATCTTTACCCGGTTGTTGGTTGCGCAGCTTGAACGGACAGCTCGGTACGTGGTTTTCCTCGATCAGATTGCTCTGGGAGGTACCAGTAACACCCGCATTGCCCTCTGCCACTATCGGGACATAATCGCTCTTGCTCACGCACGTCGTATGCCTGGACTTTTGGCAGCTCTTGATTTCAGCCAGGCGTTCGAGCGCATCGGTCACGACTTCCTGGAAGGGGTGCTCCGCAACATGGGCTACCCTGATACAACCGTAGACATCGTAATGCGCCTCCTTCGTGGAGCTACGTCTCGTGTACTCTGCGATGGCAGTCTTAGTACTCCCATCTCTATCCGTCGATCAGTGAGTCTAGTCTGCCCGCTCCCTGCACTGTTGTATGAATTCGCCGTGGAACCGTTGCTATGCGGCCTCCATCAACGACTCTCTGGGATGTGTCTCGGTGACCATGTATTCAGCTGCACTGCATATGCAGACGGTCTCGTCATCGTTCTTCGTAGCGGTGCTGAGGTCAGGGAGTCAGTCACTGGCTTACCACCTACGGCGAAGCTTCTGGTAGCTGCCTTAACGACCGCAAATGGAGCCCCATGGCTATAGGTGAGAGACTTCCTGCGAACAATGCTGCTCCTTTGCATGTTGCTGATACTCTCCGATGCTTATGACTCGATTTCGCAAGTGATCTGCGGCGGACAATTGCCCTCGACTGCCGACGTCTACTTTCCCAAGTACGAGCTGGGCTCTTAGATCACCGTTTACGAGCACTCGATCGTTTGCAACGCACACAATACGTAAATGTATATTTGGCGTCACGTATCCCCCACGTGGCACATACAATTCCTATTCCGCCATCCGTGGCCCGCGGCATGCTAGCGGCATTGGGTTCGTCTGTTTGCCAGGGCTTGCTATTCAAGATAAGATACGAAACCCTCACTTCCCGCGGTGCAGGCGCGGTTTAGGTCTGTATCTCGTGCGTGACAGAGTGGTAGTCCTTTTCATCGGTTCTCACATTACGTTGTGGCGCCTTAGTCCTACGTGCCTAACCAGCCTATTGCTGGAGGCCCTTGCACCTCGCCCTCTCGCAGCACCTATCCAACTTTAGGAAGTCCCGCGGCTCTTCTTTTACTTCCGCCACATTTTCCTTGAACTGAGCTACGTCCGTACTGTGATACTGCCGGCACAGTTGACATCCACGAAGGCTATCTATGGTTTCCTTCAGCAGCACAGGTCACCGAATGTGGTTAAGGGGAAGCTTCCCCACGTCGACTGTCGTGCCGTTTGGCGATCGGTATGCGCTCCTTATATTGACAATGACGTCCAGTCTGCATGGTACCTTGCTGTCAATGGGAAGCAAGTATGCCGGTCACGCCTTCACAGGATTCACCTAGCAGACACTCGGTTGTGTGTCGACTGTGATGTTATGGACACAGACGAGTACCGTCTGGTGTGCAGATCGGCGGGATACTTCCCGCAAGCAACGACGACCTCTGAGAGATGGATTTGTGGACACGCAGCACACTACTTGTATGCTGATGGCGAGAAATGCGTCCTTGACTTTTGGCAGTTCCTTAACGGACGCCACTGTGCAGTTGTCCGCAATCCAAAATACAGTCAATTTTTCTCAGATTTCTTCTGCAGTGTTTTCCTTAACCCACCGCAGAGATGGAATGTTCCTGTCATGACGAGTCGATCCCCGCCTCTTCCACACTTAGAACCGATATATTCATTGGTAATCAGAATGTTCTTCTTAGACAGACGACTTGCTGCGAACCGCTCCTCGCATGACGCCGGTTTCCTGATATTCTCGGTGGTATTAATGACAAAAATAAATGAATAAATAAAAGTAAAAAAGAACCAAAAGCAAAATAAATAAATAAACGATGTTCATTGTACCTCTACTCCACATTTCCTACGCTTTCCTTGGTTCCTAGAGGATGGGTACGGAACTTCGTGGCGAGGCCTCGGATTGCGACCCCTGCCCACTTTGCCTCCACCTTTGGGCGCGGGAGGTTTTCTTAAAAAAAAAAAAAGGAGGTGGGGTTAGCGTTCGAGCTTGCTGGTTGGTTGGTTGTTTTGGGGCGAAGGAGACCAGACAGCGAGGTCATCGGTCTCATCGGATTAAGGAAGGATGGGGAAGGAAGTCGGCTGTGCCCTTTGAAAGGAACCATCCCGGCATTTGCCTGGGGCGATTTAGGGAAATCACGGAAAACCTCGAGCTCGCTAAGACGATCGTTAGAGGCGACGGTTCGTTCCCACTCAAACTTAATTTTTAAGCTGTATTTTTGTCATCACTGCTCATATTTTTTAATTTATATCACATTTGAGAGGCAATATAATTTTAAAAAACACCGGTACTTGAATGAGGTTTTATTGAATTTCATGTTATTTGACTACTTACTCATTTTAATTAAATTTAATGATTACAGCAAACATATTTGTAAGTGTCGACAAGTACATGAAGAAACGCATAGAGTTTTCCTGGAAATATATGCCTATCGTGAATTGCGAAATCTCTCATACATGCAGTGTGGTAAGGGACCGATGACCTCTGCAGTTTGGTCCCTTTACTCCTTAAACCAACCAATCAACCAACCATGCAGTGTGGTAAGGTAGCCGGAACTACTTTGCTCCTTGGCGCTTCGAGCTGCAGACACAGAGGCAGGTCTTATTTGACAGTTAATCAACTTAGTGGTGAGACGTTGCTAATGTAGCAAGAGGGAATAGTATAGGTGCAAATTTTTTTGAACATTTGAGCGGTAGTAGAACCGTCGTCTCACACACATCCATCTTACAAACCTTGAACACTAACCCCGGGACCACCACGAGCTCTGACGGCAAGCGCCTACGCGCGATACATCACTTACATAATATCCGTGTAAAGCTTCTCTTGCGATTTTCTCGGAATTGCCAGAGTAGTGCATATGACAATTATGTTGTTGTAATTGCCTATTAAAGGTGTACAAACTTTGAAGTACACCCGTGATCCCACCGTCGTGGCCTCCCCTTGTTAGTAGTCACGTAGCTGTCACATGCTTTATAGCACGTGATAAACTGCTTGATACAAAGATGCCTGGTATTTCCAATACGTCGTGGAGATTTCTCTGATATTTAGTCACCTGCAGACTAAAACTGTTTCCCAACCTTGAAAGGAAATAAGACACAAAGCTCCCATTCTGGTGGAGTGGTGTTGTAATCCGTATTCAGCCTCTGTGGTATAAATTGTCTATTATTTTTTAATTACTTCGTGTGAATGCTGGGATGATTCTTTCAACAAAGCAGCAGCTGTTTCCACCTCTCATGTGCATCCAAATGAGCCACCACTGCATCGTAATGAAAACTGAAATATGTGAGACTTCAAGCTGATCAGCTGGTGAAGGAGCCTTTGACGGACAAAGATCTGTTCTAGTCCTAGCTGCTGTACACACGTCTGTAATCTGTCATGTGTCTCACATTGTGTTTTTTACTAAATCTCTTTCCAGTAGTGACTATGTGTACCATGTCATCAGTCCTAACGCTGTAGCTGCATAGGAAATCAGAATGAGAATTTCCCCCTCCAACCACTGCAATAGGTATGTTGTTGTTGTTTTGTTGTGGTCTTCAGTCCAGAGACTGGTTTGATGCAGCTCTCCATGCTAGGTATATTTACCTTTATTTACAGATTTAATTATCAACCGCGTTGTTCACATTACTGATGTGTCTGCAAAATTTAAGACACTTGATTTGTACAGAGTTTCCTTTTCATGCTAATTAAAAACATCTTGTTATTAACTGATTGACTACACTGGAGAGCCAAAGAAACTGATACACCTGCCTAATATCATGTAGGGCCCCGCGAAAACGCAAAAGTGCCGCAACATGACGTGTCATGGACTCGACTAATGTCTGAAGTGGTGCTGAGGGGGATTGACACCATGAATCGTGCAGGGATATCCATAAATACGTAAGAGTACGACGGGGTGGAGATCTCATCTGAATAGCATTCTGCAAGGCATCCCAGACATGCTCAATAATGTTCATGTCTGGGGAGTTTGGTGGCCAGTGGAAGTGCTTAAACTCGAGAAGAGTGTTTCTGGAACCACTGTGTAGCAATGCTGGACGTGTGGAGAGTCACATTGTCCTCCCGGAATTGGACAGGCCCGTCGGAATGCAAAGTGTACATGAATGGATGCAGGTGTTCAGACAGGATGCTCAAGTACGTGTCAGCTATCAGAGTTGTATCTAGACGTATCAGGGGTCCCTTATCACTCCAACTGCACACGCCCCACACCATTACAGAACCTCCATGAGCTGAACAGTCACCTGTTGACATTCAGGGTCCATGGATTCATGAGGTTTTTTCCATACCCGCACACGTTCATCCGCTCGATACAAATTGAAATGAAACTCGTCCGACTAGGCAACATGTTTCTAGTCATCAACAGTACGATGTCGGTGTTGACGGGCCCAGGCGAGGCGTAAAGCTTTGTGTCGCGCAGTCGTCAAGGTTACACGAGTGGGCCTTCGGCTCCGAAAGCTCTTATCGATGATGTTTTTGCACGCTATCACTTGCTGATGGCCCAGCATTGAAATCTGCAGCAATTTGCGGAAGGGTTGCACTTCTGTAACGTTGAACGATTCTCTTCAGTCGTCGTTGGTCCCGTTATTGCAGGATCTTTTTCCGGCCGCAGCGTTGTCGGAGATTTGATGTTTTATCGGATTCCTGATGTTCACGATACACTCGTGAAATGGTCGTACGGGAAAATTCCCACTTCATCGCTACCTCGGAGATGATGTGTCCCATCGCTCGTGCGCAGACTACATCACGTTCAACTGCCTTCAGTCTTGATAACCTGCCATTATAGCAGCAGTAACCGATCTAACAACTGCGCCAGACACTTGTCTTACATAGGCGTTGGCGACCGCAGCACCGTATTCTGCCTCTGTATTTGAATACGCATGCGTATACCAGTTTCTTTCGCGCTTCAGTGTATATGGTGCCAGATAAATGGATGAAGACCGCGAATATGAAAGGTATTTATTAAGTTGCTTAATACTTGTATTAAATATCCTGAAACTGCATGAGTACTATAATCTAAGGGTGTTTTAACTAATTTTCCCTTGCAGCTGTTCAGCATGGTGGATAGTTATTAAGTTGAAAAAAAGAAAAAGAAATCAGAGCGGTTCGATGAACGAATTGAATAGCGAGTTGCAAGAACTCATACATCAGCAAGTTGTAGGCCAAAAGCCACGGAGATAGAAATGCGATCTTAAGCTATTATTTGCTATTTTAACACATATTCATACTGTGGGAGATATTGTACAGTGAACAGTTGAGGAAAGTGAAAGAAAGAAAGAAAGAAAGAAAAGGAAACTGACGTTGTAGAATGCAATTCCTGTAACAATTGCCGTAATTACAAAAAAAAGGCTTCATTGAAGGGCGTCACACACGAACGGCCCATTTGGTCCGAGTCCTCCAGACTTCATCTGTCTGGACTGCATACGTGAAGACTAGCTCCAGATTAGGGGAACACTCACGAACGGGCCACCCCGAGCCGTGCTGCGCTGCGCTGCCCGCGCCTCCAGAATTTTTATTTGTTTATTTTGTGCTTGTATTTATTGAATCATACTGCCACCAGCTTGGTACAAATGCCCGTACACTGGGTGATTCAGCTGCTCCTACAGATGTAGTTTTGTGCAGCCCGTAATGTTATGTCTGGCCTTCAAAAACAAGGATCCTGATATTATACCGACTACATACAAAATAAACAAGGTAATTAACAGTGATAAGGCAGCATACACTTGGAGATGAAAGTGTTTATGTAACTACTGATAGTGCGTCAAATTTTATAAACACACGTGACTGTCTCACATAAAATCAAAATAGCTCTTTGTATTTCAATATTTTCGTGACAGTAAAACGGAAGTACTTGTTGGAAGGTTTTGGATTAAGCGGTTTTGCTTTTCTTCGAAATAACTGCAAGAAAGTAGCGAGTGGTTTACATTTCCTCGCAGAAACTGTTATCCTTGATGCCTTTCAGATGCAGAGGGGATGGAGTTGTACCACTTTTGGGGTGCATTCGTGCCAGAGCAATTGCTGCACACATGAAAATTTCAAAACCTGGGAGAGTTTTTAATCACTCCTTTGAGCACAGTGTAGTATTGACCTTTATGACTGAACGAAAGGCGTCAGTCAAATGGTTCAAATGGCTCTGAGCACTATGGGACTTAACATCTGAGGTCATCAGTCCCCTAGAACTTAGAACTACTTAAACCTAACTAACCTAAGGACATCACACACGTCCATGTCCGAAGCAGGATTGGAACCTGCGACCGTAGCGGTCGCGCGGTTCCATACTGAAGCGCCTAGAACCGCTCTGCCATACCGGCCAGCAGGCGTCAATCGCCTGGCAATTATTTCTCGGGGGTTTCTATACCCATATCTTGAGGATGGTAGGTTAAAGTTCATTATGGGGCCAGAAACTCTCGTGGCAAATAAATTTTCTCGTCTAGTACTGACGTCGGAAATTCAGCGGTGGTTCATCAGATTGTGCTAGTAATTTTGTCGGAGTCCAACGCATTGCTTCAAGAGGCGTCGGCAGGCAACGAAATTGTACCATGTGAAATTTCTGAAAGTGTATATCTGTCAGCGTTTTCTTATATGAAACAACCACAGACTATGTCAGAGCTGCCCAGGTCCTTGTAAATGATCAAAAGAATGAAAGAGTTCACGCTCCACGAAGTTCCAGTTACAGATCTTATTGCGCTACTGTTGTTTCACGTTTTCTTCATTATGTGTGTCGTCAGCCCATGTTAAGCGCTTGTCAAAAATCATACCTAATAACTTCACTTTGGTCATCATCGGGAAGGAGAAGCCTCCTAATAAAACCCTTCAGATGGTTGATCGTATCAAAAAAAAAAAAAAAAAAAAAAATGGTTCAAATGGCTCTGAGCACTATGGGACTCAACATCTTAGGTCATAAGTCCCCTAGAACTTAGAACTACTTAAACCTAACTAACCTAAGGACATCAAACAAATCCATGCCCGAGGCAGGATTCGAACCTGCGACCGTAGCAGTCCTGCGGTTCCGGACTGCAACGCCAGAACCGCTAGACCACCGCGGCCGGCTGATCGTATCCTTCTGCGGCTGAAATGAACTACATAAAGTTATCGATGTGCAGAGAAAGTTCACAAATCATCTGCTTACTGGAGAGTTTTTCCTCCCGTTGAAATGATTTCGGCCTTATCTTGCAGGTAGATTAAAAATGGAATAGAGCAAGGGATTGAGCCTTGGGACACTGTTCAGGGAACTAGTAATTCATGAAGCGTTCGACAACAGATGCGTCACTGTTGGAGTGCGTATATTTAGCGACTAGTTTCGAACCATCTGGTTATTCTCAAGCCTGACCTACTTAGGGTGTACTGAAAGTGTCTGATCTTCATAACAAACATCAAAATGGCAAAACACTCTTTATAAAATGATCACATGTGCCTGTCACAATCAAATAATGTGCCTGCTTAGAAAGCCGAAATCAAACTCAAACATTGTTGAAACTGAAAAAAAGGCCGAGTGGTGCTATAAAGCTATATCATCATCATCATTTAAGACTGATTATGCCTTTCAGCGTTCAGTCTGGAGCATAGCCCCCCTTATACAGTTCCTCCATGATCCCCTATTCAGTGCTAACATTGGTGCCTCTTCTGATGTTAGACCTATTACTTCAAAATCATTCTTAACCGAATCCAGGTACCTTCTCCTCGGTCTGCCCCGACTCCTCCTACCCTCTACTGCTGAATCCATGAGTCTCTTGGGTAACCTTGCTTTTCCCATGCGTGTAACATCACCCCACCATCTAAGCCTGTTCGCCCTGACTGCTACATCTATAGAGTTCATTCCCAGTTTTTCTTTGATTTCCTCATTGTGGACACCCTCCTGCCATTGTTCCCATCTACTAGTACCTGCAATCATCCTAGCTACTTTCATATCCGTAACCTCAACCTTGTTGATAAGGTAACCTGAATCCACCCAGCTTTCGCTCCCATACAACAAAGTTGGTCGAAAGATTGAACGGTGCACAGATAACTTAGTCTTGGTACTGACTTCCTTCTTGCAGAAGAGAGTAGATCGTAGCTGAGCGCTCACTGCATTAGCTTTGCTACTACACCTCGCTTCCAGTTCTTTCACTATGTTGCCATCCTGTGAGAATATGCATCCTAAGTACTTGAAACCGTCCACCTGTTCTAACTTTGTTCCTCCTATTTGGCACTCAATCCGTTTATATTTCTTTCCCACTGACATTACTTTCGTTTTGGAGATGCTAATCTTCATACCATAGTCCTTACATTTCTGATCTAGCTCTGAAATATTACTTTGCAAACTTTCAATCGAATCTGCCATCACAACTAAGTCATCCGCATATGCAAGACTGCTTATTTTGTGTTCACATATCTTAATCTCACCCAGCCAGTCTATTGTTTTCAACATATGATCCATAAATAATATGAACAACAGTGGAGACAGGTTGCAGCCTTGTCTTACCCCTGAAACTACTCTGAACCATGAACTCAATTTACCGTCAACTCTAACTGCTGCCTGACTATCCATGTAAAGACCTTTAATTGCTTGCAAAAGTTTGCCTCCTATTCCATAATCTTGTAGAACAGACAATAACTTCCTCCTAGGAACCCGGTCATATGCCTTTTCTAGATCTATAAAGCATAGATACAATTCCCTGTTCCACTCATAACACTTCTCCATTATTTGCCGTAAGCTAAAGATCTGGTCCTGACAACCTCTAAGAGGCCTAAACCCACACTGATTTTCATCCAATTGGTCCTCAACTAATACTCGCACTTTCCTTTCAACAATACCTGAGAAGATTTTACCCACAACGCTGATTAAAGAGATACCTCTGTAGTTGTTACAATCTTTTCTGTTTCCATGTTTAAAGATTGGTGTGATTACTGCTTTTGTCCAGTCTGATGGAACCTGTCCCGACTCCCAGGCCATTTCAATTATCCTGTGTAGCCATTTAAGACTTGACATTCCACTGTATTTGATGAGTTCCGACTTAATTTCATCCACCCCAGCCGCTTTATTGCACTGCAATCTATTGACCATTTTTTCCACTTCCTCAAATGTGATCCTATTTCCATCATCATTCCTATCCCATTCTACCTCGAAATCTGAAACATTACTGATCGCATTTTCACCTACATTGAGCAACTCTTCAAAATACTCCCTCCATCTGCCCAAGGCATCCACAGGATTCACCAGCAGTTTTCCTGACCTGTCCAAAATACTTGTAATTTCCTTCTTATCTCCCTTTCGAAGACTTCTAATTACACTCCAGAATGGTTTTCCAGGAGCTTGACCCATAGTCTCCAACCTGTTTCCAAAGCCTTCTCACGATTTCTTCTTGGATGCTGCAATTATCTGTTTGGCTTTGTTTCTTTCTTCAACATAACTTTCTCTGTCTACCTGGGTTCTGGTATGTAGCCATTTTTGATACGCCTTCTTTTTCCTTTTACTGGCTGCCTTGACTGTATCATTCCACCAAGCTGTTTGCTTCATCCTACTTTTACACACTACTGTTCCAAGACATTCTTTAGCCACTTCTAGTACTGTGTCCCTGTACCTTGTCCATTCCTTTTCCAATGACTGTAATTGACTACATTCAACTAACTGGTACCTTTCTGAGATCGCTGTTATGTACTTGTGCCTGATTTCCTTATCCTGAAGTTTCTCCACTCTTATCCTCCTACATATGGACCTGACCTCCTGCACTTTCGGCCTCACAATCCCAATTTCACTGCAGATTAAATAATTATCAGTGTCATCAAAGAATCCCCTGAATACACGTGTGTCCCTCACAGCCTTCCTGAATTCCTGATCTGTTATTATATAGTCAATGACAGATCTGGTTCCCCTGCCTTCCCAAGTATACCGGTGAATGTTCTTATGTTTAAAAAAGGAATTTGTGATTACTAAGCCCATACTGGCACAGAAATCCAAGAGTTGTTTCCCGTTCCTGTTGGCCTCCATATCCTCTCCAAATTTACCCATAACCTTTTCATACCCTTCTGTTCGATTTCCAATCCTGGCGTTAAAATCACCCATGAGCAGAATACTGTCCTTGTCCTTTACTCTAACAACTACATCACTGAGTGCCCCATAAAAACTGTCCATCTTATCTTGATCTGTCCCTTCACAATGCGAATATACTGACACTATCTTAATTTTCTTGCTAGACACTGTCAAATCTATAAAGCTATATACACGAAATTTTAGAGGGACTTGAGGAGATACAAAGAAACTTTCTTACGTAATAAAAAATATCACTGGTGCACCGTTTCCGCTCTAGGGATCTATTAAGGCAGGGGTATCCAGCCTTTTAGCTTACCTGGGCCAAAATGGAAGAAGATGAGTATTTTTGGGCCGCACGTAATACTTAATACTCAACACAAAAAAAAAGTATGGACCAACGAGAAGATAGCATCGTGTGACGGGAGTTTCAGTTCGGAAATATTCAAGTTTTCGTAATTTTACATAAACGGAGTTCTATAGAATTCTTTTTTTCATACCAGTCGTGAGATACATGTTCGCTTCTTGGGCTACATTGATACTTCCTTTGGGCACCATGTGGCCCGCGAGCCGTGGGGTGAACACCCCTATGATAGGGGTTTGACACTAGTGATTTTCAGAGAAGGTGTTCAAACAGCCATTTGATGAACACTGTTTTAGAGACGCTGCTGAAAATGGCGCCCGTTTACATTAATGCACAACTATCATCTGCGTGGTAATGATTGTCTAAAATGCTCAACACATGAAATGTTTCACGAATATGGCTGCAGCTTCAGCCAAACGGGCAACCAGCTGCTATGGAGGTCCGTCGGTGTCAGGTACATGAACGCTTCATCTCCCCCTACAAAAAGAAATCCATAAGAGTGAGGTTGAGAGAAGGTGGTCTTCAGAGTTCTGGCCCACCCCTCTGTATCAAACAACTGGCGAATACTTTTAATGCTTTCTGACATCAACGCCAAAGATGCCGGTTTCATAATACTTGCTTGACTGCTAGTGGTACATTCCCCAACCTTCCTATAGCACGTCATGGAGAAATATACCGTAATTTTCTCCACCGATCGTGTTAGTCAAAAGATACGTCCCGATCAGGTGATGGTGACCTGTTCCAGCCCACAGATTTATGTTAAAACTCCGTTTATGGTGAAAAACACGAGTTGCCTTAGGATTTTACAACTCTCGTGTATGACTGCTATGGATATTGAATATTCCTTCCCTTGTGAAGGCATCCCCACCAATAAACAAAACGCATGTTTGGAAATCAGGGATGTTTACAGTTTAGTGAAGATACCGTTGGTAGAATTCGACGTCCGGGGAGAGTCATCAACTGATAGGTATTGCCCCTTTTGATACTTCAGTGGATGCATGTCTGTCTCGTGGAGATATTTAGTTCCTTGGCTATGAATGAAGTGCTGTTGCTGGGGTTGTCCTCAATTCGCTGTAACACAGCTTCCTCAAACTAAGTAGTTCGCATCCTGCAATGTGTACCAGCTTCCCGTCGATCTGGTCCGACTGTTCCTGTTTCTCTAAGACAGGCATCAGATCTTTAGATATGACATGATACGGTAACCTGCTCCCAGGAAATCGTTCTGCATGCAGGTCGCTTGCCGCTCGAATGTTGCATCGTGCAAAATGCATGCATACATGAGAATCATGTCAGCTAGCATGCTTAGAGTGTACTCAGCCATCAAGAAGCTGTAAACATCAGTAGAAACTTTCATGTAAACACAACATAACATGAACACTAATAATGTAATTGTTAATGCAGCGACGTAGACTCTGCTGTCAGTTATGAAAAGTTATTTTTGCTAGCAGTAAGATGTAATAATGTTGCAAATCAGATTCCGATGTCAACTTGTTGCATACAAAGCAGTCGAAACAATTGTAATAATTGCCCTAAGGGATACACGTGTGGCATTTCTGTCACATAACTAAGGTGTTACTTTTATATAGTCTAGTAACTCCACAAATTTGTGTACGTAGTTTTTTACACCCTGTGTGGTTCCGTGTGGTAGGAATGTTTGAACGTCAGACGCGAATCATTTGAAATGCCCATATCGCTTAATTTTTGGAATGGAATCGAAATATGAATAAGCTATTATCATATGCACTCTTGACGTCAATAATTACTGCTGTGAAATTTACCAATTGTTGAATACCCGAATTTCATAGTGTGAGATAGAGAGACAGTCTAGCGTTTCTTTTCCCTTTCAAATACCAAAATAACTTTGTGAATGTAAGTTTTCGGATTCCAGCCACTTATCTAGAAGTGCGTGAATAAACCCCTCTGGGCTTTTCCCGACACGCAATGATAACGGATAACTATAGATTGGATTGAGGAGTTCCTAGATAACAGGACGCAGCATGTTATTCTCAATGGAGAGAAGTCTTCCGAAGTAAGAGTGATTTCAGGTGTGCCGCAGGGGAGTGTCATAGGACCGTTGCTATTCACAATATACATAAATGACCTGGTGGATGACATCGGAAGTTCACTGAGGCTTTTTGCAGATGATGCTGTGGTGTATCGAGAGGTTGTAACAATGGAAAATTGTACTGAAATGCAGGAGGATCTGCAGCGAATTGACGCATGGTGCAGGGAATGGCAATTGAATCTCAATGTAGACAAGTGTAATGTGCTGCGAATATACAGAAAGATAGATCCTTTATCATTTACCTACAAAATAGCAGGTCAGCAACTGGAAGCAGTTAATACCATAAATTATCTGGGAGTACGCATTAGGAGTGATTTAAAATGGAATGATCATATAATGTTGATCGTCGGTAAAGCAGATGCCAGACTGAGATTCATTGGAAGAATCCTAAGGAAATGCAATCCGAAAACAAAGGAAGTAGGTTACAGTACGCTTGTTCGCCCACTGCTTGAATACTGCTCAGCAGTGTGGGATCCGTACCAGATAGGGTTGATACAAGACATAGAGAAGATCCAACGGAGAGCAGCGCGCTTCGTTACAGGATCATTTAGTAATCGCGAAAGCGTTACGGAGATGATAGATAAACTCCAGTGGAAGACTCTGCAGGAGAGACGCTCAGTAGCTCGGTACGGGCTTTTATTGAAGTTTCGAGAACATACCTTCACCGAAGAGTCAAGCAGTATATTGCTCCCTCCTACGTATATCTCGCGAAGAGACCATGAGGATAAAATCAGAGAGATTAGAGCCCACACAGAGGCATACCGACAATCCTTCTTTCCACGAACAATACGAGACTGGAATAGAAGGGAGAACCGATAGAGGTACTGAAAGTACCCTCCGCCACGCACCGTCAGGTGGCTTGCGGAGTATGGATGTAGATGTAGACTTACAGGCATTGCTTCAGATTTGAGAACTAAAACGATTATTTGAGTTGTCTAGTCAAGAACAGGGCCGACTTTCATCCAGATTTGTAAGAGTATCGTTAATACCCGCTATGGTAGGTTAGAAAGCGTGGAATAGTGAACATAATCCATTCATCGAAGACATCAGCACTTTCTGTACTCTTTCAACTAAAACTGTGAGCACAGGAAATGGACGGATGCTACGCTTACGGGATGGAATAATAGTAATGGAGACGCAAGGAACCGACAAGCTATCATGCGTATCTTTCAAGTATACTGCGCAACACAATTAAAGGATCACTTTTTGTAAACCACGTAACTGTTTCCCATTTCGACATAGAAGTGTGAAATTTGGCTCTAAATTGCCTACAACGTGCCTCTGTAATGCTGCTAAAGCGTGACACACTGCGACGTCACTCTCGGGCTTGAAACGGCATGGTGTCGACACATGCGATAAAAAAGGCCAGAGAACTTCATCTGAGTTGTAAGGTGAGTTAAGGATGTCACATTGGCACCAAATTTCACCACAGTTCTGCCCACCGCCACAGTAGATTTGTCACACGATGGGAAGATCGTCGCACCCCTCTTCCCACATTTCATCCCTTCTTTTGATGCCTCCGTGGTGAAGTTCAGAACCGCGACGCCCAGCGTTGGAATCACGCGGTCTTCTTATGGCTGACCGAGGACAACATTTTACACACATTGCCATTCAGAATCGACACGAAAAAGCCGCAGGGTGGCGGGGCGTTCATTCCCACACATTTCGCGGTAGGAAAGGACAATTGGCATTGCGATGAGCAACAGGACGGCGTTCGTGACAACATTTGACGTTGCTGACACCCCCGGACGCTTCAATCCTTCTCTAACAATACCGTGGCCCGGCAACCCCACTTAACGTGATCGCGCCTCTTTTGAGTGCAGCGCGACTGCAATTTTTGGCGTGGTGTACACGGTGGAATCACTAGGGACCGTTCAAAACGGTTCAATCGGAATTTGAAAATGGTCTAAAGCAACAAAGGGTTTTTGTGCTTTTTCAGCACTCTTGTTTCGCGCCCTCCTGTTAGGTGATCACTGGAGTGTGTGAAATTGACAAGTGTGTGACTATAAAACAACCCAGTTTGGTAACACCCTCGCTGTCGCCCGCCCGCCTTTGCTCAGCACTGTAAAAGTGTACTGGTGCAGAGATAAATTCTGACGAAGTCGTAGGCACTCTCAGACAAGCAACCCCCTTGAAAACCCTTCGATTCGGCATGCCTAGTACAGGGGGCTAGAGTGGCACTGTAGCCTGTCAGATGAGGTTTGGCATTTACTCGAGAGCATTCTATATTCCACTATGTCACTAAGCTCCTAATCTGAAACGAACTTACATTTCGTTTTGGCATAAAGAGATCTGCAGCCTCATTTAATACCTTGACGAATATGTAGTAGATTAGTGCGCTACATCCGTTTCTAGTACTTCGCCGATTGTATCATCCATTGTTTTCTGTAGGTGACCCAGTTTCCTTTCTTGACGTGCTAATGGCTACTGGGGAAAATTTTCAGGTCTCCCGCCGTCGCTCCTATCGTCAGAATAATAAGGAAATGATCTGATCCTAATATGTCATGTAATAATGACATTGGTAAATGTAGAAGAGCCTACCGGAGGTGTACAACAGAACTGCTTTTGTAGGGGAGAGACAGAAGGGTAAGCGAGCTATCACTGAGAATTACAAGGTGCTTATTTTCAATTCTATCTGCTAAGATTCACCCTGAGCCTTCCGTATAAGAATTCCGACAACTTGGACTGTGGTCGTTGGAATCCCCAGCAAGCGCCAGAAGTAGCTTTGATAGGAACGTCGTTGTGTGATTTTCCGCTCCTCTTACCTTGCTTTTTTGTAAAGGAATATCCCGATAACACGATGAATGTTATAGTCCGTAGCTTAATTCGCAGTACTGCTATTTGTAACCCTGCAGTGGGCCACTTGATCCGCACTTCCCATAACGTAAAATCTTTATGCAGTAGGACAGCGACACCTCCTTTTCCGTCTGACCTATCAGACCTGACGAAAGCGAACCCTCTGAAATTGATATGTGTGTCACTTTTCCAAAATGGTAGCTGCAAAAATGTTTTGCGTTTGGAGGTCTCTTAACAGGCTATGGCTAGATGAGCATTCTACTGAAAGATTCTGGAAACCACTGCCCGAAATAGTGCTCCCAATTCTGTTCCCTAAATCTATTATGTCTAATTCTGCTCTGGTGGGGAACTGTCCCACAATAGGTATCAGACTGGAGCTATTAGCTATGGGTTGATTTCTGATACCATTTATCACAATGGCGACGGGATTACATGAGGGACGATAGGGCTTCCAACACATCCTATCGGGTTGGAAGACAGCGCTCAGACTTCCTGAGAATGGAAACTCTTATGTCTACTAAACTGCCTTTTGAATTGTCACCGAGCGGGGTGGCGCAGTGGTTAGCACACTGTACTCGTATTCGGGAGGACGACGGTTCAATCCCGTCTCCGGCCATCCTGATTTAGGTTTTCTGTGATTTCCCTAAATCCTTTCAGGCAAATGCCGGGATGGTTCCTTTGAAAGGGCACGGCCGATTTCCTTCCCCGTCCTTCCCTAACCCGAGCTTGCGCTCCGTCTCTAATGACCTCGTTGTCGACGGGACGTTAAACACTAATCTCCTCCTCCTCCTCCTCCTCCTGAATTGTCTCCTGGTAGAATGCCAGGGACTGTGGACTCTATAATCTTAATTACCTGCCATATTATTCATATTAGTCGCTTCCGGGAGTAGTTAAGCTCATAGACCTTTTCAACCATGTTGCCATCTGTCCGAAGATTGGTTCGAAGGCGCTCTCCGCGCTTGCGTTCTTGTGTCAATCGTTTGATTCGTACATAACTACTGCACCCTACATCCATATATACCTGCCTAACGTAGTCAAGTGTACATCTACATCTGCATACTCCGTCAGCCGCCGTATGGTGTATGGCGGAGGGTACTATGTACCACTACTAGTCATTCCCATTCCTACCCCACTGCCGGCCATTGTGGCCGAGCGGTTCTAGGCGCTACAGTCTGGAACCGCGCGACCGCTAAAGTCACAGGTTCGAATCCTGCCTCGGGCATGGATGTGTGTGATGTCCTTAGGTTAGTTAGGTTTAAGTAGTTCTATGTTCTAGGGGACTGATGACCTCAGATGTTGAGTCCCATTGAGCCATTGAGCCATTTGAACGTACCCCACTCATAAATGGAGCGAGGGAAAAACGACTATCTACATGGCTCCATATGAACCCTAATTTCCCTTATCTTGTCACTTGTAAACTTTAAAGTTTTTATTAATCCTCCCTGAACTTTAACTACCTTTCCAAATTCCTCCTATGTTTCTTGTACAGCTTGTTCTATGCACAGACGGGACAGACTGCAACTATAACCTACGCCCTTTTTAATTACTGCCTCTCTTTTACGTCCTTAGATTCAGATACTTACAGTTTGATTTCTGCACAAAACTTTAGTTTCCTTTCAGGATTTCATGGAGTGTATTCCTGAATCTACAAATGCTATAAACGATGGCTTGTCTTTCTGCAATATATCTTCTAAGATAAGCCGTGGGGTCAGTATCGTCTCGCGTGTTACTACGCGCTGCCATACCCCAAACTGAGCTACACTCAGATTAGTTTCTACCACTCTTTTCATTCTTCTGCAGATGATTTTGATTTTGCAACTATAGCTTATTGAACTGATAGTTCTGTGATCTTCACAACTGCTTTGGTCCGCCGCTCGTGGTCTCGCGGTAGCGTTCTCGCTTCCCGAGCACGGGGTCCCGGGTTCGATTCCCGGCGGGGTCAGGGATTTTCACCTGCCTCGAGATGACTGGGTGTTTGTGTTGTCCTCATCATTTCATCATCATCCAGGAAAGTGGCGAAATTGGACTGAGCAAAGACTGGGTAATTGTACGGGCGCTGATAACCACGCAGTTGAGCGCCCCACAAACCAAATATCATCATCATCTTCACAACTGCTTTGGAATTGGCATTATTACATTCTTCGTGAAGTCTGACACAGTTTCACCAGTCTTATATATCCTACGTACCAGGTGAAATATTTTATTTATTTATTTGTCATGGTTGGTTCTCCCACCTTCTCCATTTTCCTTGTTTTGACTTAAGTCATTCAGAGCTTCGACCACTTCTATTCTCAGTATCGCATTACCCATCTAAATTTCATCCTCTTCCACTTCTCTTTCCATAATATTGTCATAAAGTTTCTTTCTACTATGTAGCCCTTTTATTAAAAAACTCCTTCCATCTTTCAGATTTTACAGACCGAGGTGACGCAGTGATGAGGCTCGATTAATATTCTGGATGACGGCGACTCACACCCCCATCCGGCCATCCAGACTTAGATTTTCTGAGAGTTTCCTAAATCGCTTTAGGTAAATGTCGGAATGGTTCGTTTGAAATGGCACTCCCCATTTCCTTCACCCATCTTTCATCAATCCGAGCTTGAGCCCCTTGGCATCGGCCTCGTCTTCGACGGAACTTAAACCTTAGTTTTCCTTTTTGAGCCTTCTCTTCTTTGCTTAGTACTGACTTTCCGTCTGAGATTTTGATGTTCATACATCTGCTACTCTTTTCTTCAAACTTAATTTTTGTTATCACTGTCCTAAAGCGACCTTTACCTTCCATATGAGTTGGAAAGGGCAAGAGCTAGAGCACTGTTACACTCCAAAACACTTAGACATGAAGTTGGACAGAACTCTGTCATTTAAACAGCAGTGTCTGGACACTAAGCAAAAGACAGGTGCTAGGAATAATGTCATTCGTAAACTGACCAACCCAAGCTAGGGTGCTGACCCACTAGTGCATCGAACAAGTCACTGCTCTCAGTTTGTCGGCAGCTGAATATACCGCGTTGTGTGGATGAATTCGACCCACATAAAACACAGTGATGTGGCCGTAGATGAGTAGATGAATCATCATATAAGGATGTTTGAGGCCCACGCCAACAGAGAAGATCTACCCTCTCATAGTGATATCTCCCTACCAGTATACGGCGGCAAGTAGCTGCCGAGGTGGAGAGAAGAAACAGATGACAGATAATCGTCGCCCTCTACACAGGTACCAACAGCCCAGTGGTTTCGCTCAAGAAAGTGCTTCCTTTGGTCGTCAGAGCAATCATCGTCCCCGTCGAAGAGATGAGACTTGAAGGAGGCAACACCAAATCCTATCCTGGAGCTGAAGGAAGAACTCACAGCTGCAAGTAACAAATCCTTCACAACATGGAGGCTTATCAAACCCTGCCCGACGGGGCTACTTCTATGGGGAACCACTGTGTGACTATAGGAATCTCCAATCGGTTGATCACCTACTGACGTGCGCCAACCTCATCATAAGCTGTACCCCGCTAGATTTACAACTAGTTAATGATAATGCTATCTGTGTAGCTGATTATTGGACACAACATATTTAAATTTTAAATTTTATTACAGTTGACGTACAGTAGATTTCAGTGTATGGTGTTCAGCATACGGAAAATAAATAAACCTTCCATATAGTCATTCGTGCTTCTGCGGCTTTCATTTTTAGGCATTTTAGGCATTTTACAATTTAAGTATCACATTTGCTGCATTTTTATATTTATTTCTGTTCATCACATAAATTTAGTATCTCCCATGTTATCCAAGGGTTTCTGCTAAGCCATTATTTTTGTCTTTTTTCCCCTGTTAGCTCAGTGCTGTCCTTTAAACTCTCAACAATGTATCATATCTCTCTTGCAACTGAAATATCGTCAGTATCTTCTGCGATTTCCATTTGAGGTAACATGCTGAAATTCTCTAATGGTTATTTAAGAAAGAGGATGAAATTTTCTTCGCCGAAACGAAACCCTCAGTAACGATTTTTATGCGCTCACCGATATGTTTCGCGTAAGAGACAGATTGCTTCTGAATACGTAACCCCGTCAGACCAGAACAAGTGCGGCAGTGTACAGTCAGTCCTTTATTGACATGCCACGTGTACCTATACGAATGCTGGAGTGCTTTCAAGATTCTGTCCGAAATATGCTCATGAAAATAGTGCTTAACGTGATAAAAAGTGACTCCCATACAGGCTACTGCGCTGTAAGATTGCCTCGTTCTTCTGTTGTTAAACGTGACTGTTGTATATAACATGAAATGCGGTCGTTCAAGCGAAGACCTGTTCAGTCACCTTCATTCAGCCGGTGCTAACGGGAAAAGCATCTGTTCTGTGTCAGCTCTACTTTAAACTGTAAAGCGAACCACCCACCCAGCCGCAAGCGATGTAAACGTTTCTCAGGCTAGATGGACAACTTTTTGTAGCATGATACAAGAGCCAATTGTATCACGAGAAACGACCCGAGACTAAAACGGTCCTCGTTTCCGTTCCATGGAGAATGTCCTTTATTCAGAAGCAGCTTTAGAGTCTTTAGAACAACACAGGATGAGCTAAAAGAGTAACGAGTTCCGGATTTCGCGGAGAGAATCCCACGACTATAATTAACTATGAAAGAGGCAGCCAGTAAACAGAGATAGTAGTGGGAAGAGAATGGAGCACGTAGCAATGCTACTGTTTTCCTATCCAATTAACTTCCTTCATTATGGTTAATAATCATGCTAATTTTCGAAATCGCTGTTTGGCATTAGGAAAACGTACTCCACTTAATGTTTAGCACCGGTCTAATCATCAGAGAGGATCTTCTGTGCTCTGTTAATGAGACGACTTCGCATTATGTTCCTTGTTGAGCTGGGTTTTACGCAGCAGCCAGAACTTCCGTTGCAAAGGAAAAGTGAATAGATATCGATCTCTGACAGAGATAAAACTTACATTTTGTTCTCGTTATGTTCGTACATGTTGCGTAATAAGGTAACGCAACTGCCGAATTCATTTTTAGTTGTACTTTTGTTTATACTGTCCTTTAAAGTAGTCGTGTCTTTTGGGTTTCGTTTAAGTGGGTAAGGTGTAATACCGTGTCATCATAAAGTTCGTTTTTTTTTCTTTTGATGGGTTCTCGTAAATGAAAAATCATACTGAGTTATCAATTAATTATAAGGGATCGGTTCCTTCATTTTAACAGTTAAGCAATGGGCGAATAATCCAAACGTGGTCGTACTTCTCTTCAAGCCGCATGAAGAATTAACTATGAGATAACATTGTGGACACTTTATGAATTCTTGCAGAACACATGCGATCATGCCAATAAGATGCTGCAAATCGAGATAGCGCAGTGATTAATAAGCCGCTGGACTCCTATTGAAGAGCAGTGAGGTTCAGATTTTGGCAGTGCTTTCCATATGTAGGTTTATCTTGGTTTCCACAATCACTTTCGTTGAGGTCAGGGACGTACAATATCTGATCAAAAGTATCCGGACACCTATTAGCGGATAATGATGTGTCCACCCTTCGTCTTTATGGCGGCTTGAACTCTGCTCTCGACACTTTCAGTGAGGTGTCTGAATGTCTGTGGAAAAACAGCAGCCCATTCTTCTACAAGAACCTAAACCAGAGAAGGTAGTGATGTATGATGCTTGGATTTGTAGCGAAGTCGACGCTGTAACGCAACGCAAATGTGTTCTGGGTCGGGACACTGGGAAATCCTGCCCATTTGAGGAATGTTATTGTCCACATACAATTGCCTCACAGATGCTGCCTTATGACACGGTCCACTGTCATGCTAATACAGACAGTTACGTCTCCGAATGTTACCCCGCTGCACATAGTGCACAATGCTGTAAAACGTCTTCATTCCTTCCGGTTTAGCGTTTTCATAACCGCAATAAGGGGACCACACCCTAATCACAAAAAATACCACCGTACCGTAACACACTCTCCTCCGAACTTCGCTGTTGGCACTACACATGATGTCAGGCGACGTTCTCCAGGCATTCACCATTTGAAACCCTTCCATCGGATTGCGGCAAGATACAGTGTGATTCATCATTGCAAATCACTCGTTTCCAGTCATCCACTGTCCAGTGGCGTGGTTCTTCGCACCATTGACTTCATAAATTTATGGCTTATTGTGTGCTACTCACTCATTTACCCCTTTCTCTTTAGCCCCTTTCGCACAGCTTTTGTGGTAGATGGATTCACGTGTGATTCCTTCCATCGATTTCATGCGTTTTTTTACTACCACGCTCGGCAATGCTCGACGGTCCCTGTCCCTCATTATCTGAGGTCTGCGTGGTCTTTGTTTAGTTGTAGTTGTTCCTATGCCTTCCCATTTCGCAGTCATATCACCAACAGTCGACTTGGGCAGCTTTAGAAGAGCTGAAATGTCCTAAAGAATTTGTTACTCAGGTGACATCGAATGATTAGCCCGCCTTCAAAGTTACTGAGCCGTCCTGACCGACCCATTCTGCTCAATGGTTCAAATGGCAATGGCAGCTGAGGTCATCAGTCCCATAGACTTACAACTACTTAAGGGGAGCCGGAGGTGCCTATGCTGCCCATGTTAGAATCACTAAGTTTGCGGAACATTTATGAATAAACTACCAAATAGAAAAATTTGATTTTTTTTTACATATAGAGTGGTTTAGTATTGCAGTTATGACAGAGGGATTTTGGAGTATCTTTTCTAGTTTCCTTCCAATTATTTTTTTTATTAATGACCCAATTTTTTTTTACAAATAATTGCTTTATAATTAAACTGAAGTGAAACTACTGAACATATCGCCAAATGGTTGTGTTACAATGTAAGTTTGACCACTAGGAGTGCTGTATAAAAATTTCATCTCTCTAGCTTGAGTGGATTTTGAGAAAATGTTCCTTATATTCGAAAAATTCTAATTTATGGGAAATGGCTATCAAAGTTTCTCAATACATTCCTGCACTATAGGATGGATTATCAGGGTCTTCTTCTTCATCCTCCAAAAGCTTCCTCTTCTGTCTTCTTTTCTGGCCTGTTGTTCCATCATACTTCATATGCCTTTCTCTTCTTTCTGATCCTCTTATCCTTTCTCTGCCAATATTTCTTAGTGCTTGTACAGTGTTCACCCCAGCTGTAAATCCTAATGCCTTCAGAACTTCACACTTCACACTGTTCCCTTGGTTGTAGGTTGCTATTGCATCATAAATGCCAAAGTGCAGTGTTTTTATGCTTACAAACACCCTTTTAGGAATCACTTTCCAAATCAAATTGTTTACACTCTCATTAGGATCTGCGTCTTTCCGTGTAGACCTTTGTGAAACAATTCTGGCTGTACTAAGTCATGAAAAATTGGTTTTATTGCATTTATCAAAGCTGCTGGCAAACCATGTTTGTGATCATAGTCCTTTTTTGCATTATATTTGCACCAGGAATGTTTCGGGCACAGGCCTTGTTGAGGGTATTCATTGGAAGACGCAGTATGAAGGAACAATGCCCACACTGCTTTTCGCATGTCACTAACATTACTAGTATTTTGCCTTATACCATACCCATAGTATCTCTGTAGACGTTCAATCACCTCATCAGTAAGCCTGCCTCTCTACATCTACATCTACATCTACATTTATACTCCGCAAGCCACCCAACGGTGTGTGGCGGAGGGCACTTTACGTGCCACTGTCATTACCTCCCTTTCCTGTTCCAGTCGCGTATGGTTCGCGGGAAGAACGACTGTCTGAAAGCCTCTGTGCGCGCTCTAATCTCTCTAATTTTACATTCGTGATCTCCTCGGGAGGTATAAGTAGGGGGAAACAATATATTCGATACCTCATCCAGAAACGCACCCTCTCGAAACCTGGCGAGCAAGCTACACCGCGATGCAGAGCGCCTCTCTTGCAGAGTCTGCCACTTGAGTTTGTTAAACATCTCCGTAACGCTATCACGGTTACCAAATAACCCTGTGACGAAACGCGCCGCTCTTCTTTGGATCTTCTCTATCTCCTCCGTCAACCCGATCTGGTGCGGATCCCACACTGATGAGCAATACTCAAGTATAGGTCGAACGAGTGTTTTGTAAGCCACCTCCTTTGTTGATGGACTACATTTTCTAAGGACTCTCCCAATGAATCTCAACCTGGTACCCGCCTTACCAACAATTAATTTTATGTGATCATTCCACTTCAAATCGTTCCGCACGCATACTCCCAGATATTTTACAGAAGTAACTGCTACCAGTGTTTGTTCCGCTATCATATAATCATACAATAAAGGATCCTTCTTTCTATGTATTCTCAATACATTACATTTGTCTATGTTAAGGGTCAGTTGCCACTCCCTGCACCAAGTGCCTATCCGCTGCAGATCTTCCTGCATTTTGCTACAATTTTCTAATGCTGCAACTTCTCTGTATACTACAGCATCATCCGCGAAAAGCCGCATGGAACTTCCGACACTATCTACTAGGTCATTTATATATATTGTGTAAAGCAATGGTCCCATAACACTCCCCTGTGGCACGCCAGAGGTTACTTTAACGTCTGTAGACGTCTCTCCGTTGATAACAACATGCTGTGTTCTGTTTGCTAAAAACTCTTCAATCCAGCCACACAGCTGGTCTGATATTCCGTAGGCTCTTACTTTGTTTATCAGGCGACAGTGCGGAACTGTATCGAACGCCTTCCGGAAGTCAAGAAAAATAGCATCTACCTGGGAGACTGTATCTAATATTTTCTGGGTCTCATGAACAAATAGAGCGAGTTGGGTCTCACACGATCGCTGTTTCCGGAATCCATGTTGATTCCTACATAGTAGATTCTGAGTTTCCAAAAACGACATGATACTCGAGCAAAAAACATGTTCTAAAATTCTACAACAGATCGACGTCAGAGATATAGGTCTATAGTTTTGCGCATCAGCTCGACGACCCTTCTTGAAGACTGGGACTACCTGTGCTCTTTTCCAATCATTTGGAACCTTCCGTTCCTCTAGACACTTGCGGTACACGGCTGTTAGAAGGGGGGCAAGTTCTTTCGCGTACTCTGTGTAGAATCGAATTGGTATCCCGTCAGGTCCAGTGGACTTTCCTCTGTTCAGTGATTCCAGTTGCTTTTCTGTTCCTTGGACACTTATTTCAATGTCAGCCATTTTTTCGTTTGTGCGAGGATTTAGAGAAGGAACTGCAGTGCGGTCTTCCTCTGTGAAACAGCTTTGGAAAAAGGTGTTTAGTATTTCAGCTTTACGCTTGTCATCCTCTGTTTCAATGCCATCATCATCCTGGAGTGTCTGGACATGCTGTTTCGAGCCACTTACTGATTTAACGTAAGACCAGAACTTCCTAGGATTTTCTGTCAAGTCGGTACCTAGTATTTTACTTTCGAATTCACTAAACGCTTCACGCATAGCCCTCCTTACGCTAACTTTGACATCGTTTAGCTTCTGTTTGTCTGAGAGGTTTTGGCTGCGTTTAAATTTGGAGTGAAGCTCTCTTTGCTTTCGCAGTAATTTCCTAACTTTGTTGTTGTACCACGGTGGGTTTTTCCCGTCCCTCACAGTTTTACTCGGCACGTACCTGTCTGAAACGCATTTTACGATTGCCTTGAACTTTTTCCATAAACACTCAACATTGTCAGTGTCGGAACAGAAATTTTCGTTTTGATCTGTTACGTAGCCTGAAATCTGCCTTCTATTACTCTTGCTAAACAGATAAACCTTCCTCCCTTTTTTTATATTCCTATTAACTTCCATATTCAGGGATGCTGCAACGGCCTTATGATCACTGATTCCCTGTTCTGCGCTTACAGAGTCGAAAAGTTCGGGTCTGATTGTTATCAGTAGGTCCAAGATGTTATCTCCTCGAGTCGGTTCTCTGTTTAATTGCTCGAGGTAATTTTCGGATAGTGCACTCAGTATAATGTCACTCGATGCTCTGTCCCTACCACCCGTCCTAAACATCTGAGTGTCCCAGTCTATATCTGGTAAATTGAAATCTCCACCTAAGACTATAACATGCTGAGAAAATTTATGTGAAATGTATTCCAGATTTTCTCTCAGCTGTTCTGCCACTAATGCTGCTGAGTCGGGGGGTCGGTAAAAGGAGCCAATTATTAACTTAGCTCGGTTGTTGAGTGTAACCTCCACCCATAATAATTCACAGGAACTATCCACTTCTACTTCACTACAGGATAAACTACTACTAACAGCAACGAACACTCCACCACCGGTTGCATGCAATCTATCCTTTCTAAACACCGTCTGCACCTTTGTAAAAATTTCGGCAGAATTTATCTCTGGCTTCAGCCAGCTTTCTGTACCTATAACGATTTCAGCTTCGGTGCTTTCTATCAGCGCTTGAAGTTCCGGTACTTTACCAACGCAGCTTCGACAGTTTACAATTACAATACCGATTGCTGCTTGGTCCCCGCATGTCCTGACTTTGCCCCGCACCCGTTGAGGCTGTTGCCCTTTCTGTACTTGCCCGAGGCCATCTAACCTAAAAAACCGCCCAGCCCACGCCACACAACCCCTACTACCAGTGTAGCCGCTTGTTGCGTGTAGTGGACTCCTGACCTATCCAGCGGAACCCGAAACCCCACCACCCTATGGCGCAAGTCGAGGAATCTGCAGCCCACACGGTCGCAGAACCGTCTCAGCCTCTGATTCAGACCCTCCACTCGGCTCTGTACCAAAGGTCCGCAGTCAGTCCTGTCGACGATGCTGCAGATGGTGAGCTCTGCTTTCATCCCGCTAGCGAGACTGGCAGTCTTCACCAAATCAGATAGCCGCTGGAAGCCAGAGAGGATTTCCTCCGATCCATAGCGACACACATCATTGGTGCCGACATGAGCGACCACCTGCAGATGGGTGCACCCTGTACCCTTCATGGCATCCGGAAGGACCATTTCCATATCTGGAATGACTCCCCCCGGTATGCACACGGAGTGCACTTTGGTTTTCTTCACCTCCCTTGCTGCCATATACCTAAGGGGCCCCCTATTGTCTTTCCATCACTGAGCTTACTTGAACCCAAAGTTTGTTTGAGCCTTCGAAACCGTGCACCCATACGCTTTTGCACATTCCCAATGCATTCCAACTTTTCAACTACAAATTAATTTCCATATGGTTTCAGTTCCTCTATAGTCTTGAAACCTTTGGAGTCACCATCCCCAAGGTAGTATTTGTACCTAACGTTGTATGTGGGAACTGAACGTTCAAAAATTTGTTTCACTCCATCCACTTACATTGCTCCACTTGATCCACTAAAATTTGCCTCACAGGCTCCACTGTGCTCTCCTTTGATTTTATTTTTGCACCTACAGTGTTTTGATAATATTGCAACATCTATCACTTTTGCACTATCACCACAAGTAGCAGTTACAACCCCATTCAGAGATTTATGACCCCTCTTTTGCCAGGAACCATTTAATGCCACTACCAAATCCCTAGAACCACCATTCATTTCTACAGATTCCTCCACTGCTTCTTTCATGGTTTTCAAAGCCACATCTTCAAAAGAGGATCCTACCAGTTCACAGTAGTACCCAAATTTGCTTGGAGGCGATGGCAAGTTCATAATACCACAAAACCGTTTACCAGAAGCAGACCCTTTTCCAATGGATCGAAGACCATACACAAGTCGAACATTCACATCAAACGCTCTAGATCATCCATTTTCACCAAAGAGACTGGCATGTGAATTATAGAAAGTCACTTGATACTTGCAACATGCACAGATTATCTTCATCTCACAAGCAAAACCAAAGTGCTTTGTTATCTCTAGTCCCACTCCTACACTTGAACACATTTTGCACAGAACACTTTCTTTCACCACAGAAGATAATAATCCAATATTCAGTACTTCGTTAATATCATCACTGTCACTAACATATTCACGAAATCTGTCACTTCCACCAGTCAGCTTCTTGCTAGAAGATGTCACAGGGCTATGGCCGGCCATGTGTTGCTTAGCAGAAGAACGCACTGTTTCAGTAATTGTAGTATCGCAACTTGGTATTAGTGTTAATTTTCTTTTCCCTACGTTCTTCCTCTTCTTATATACACGGTTACTAAAACGTGGCATCGTAACCAGAACAACGCTTTACACAAGAAGTATAATACTACTAACAACCGGCGCAACACTGAACTAATTCGAAACGGAACAGCAGAGAGACGATGTTCCGCGCCCTTAGCGCTTCGTTTGTCACAGAAAGCAATTTAGCCAACCCTTGCACACTCGCTGTATGCGTAACATAAGGCGCTGTATGCGTAACAGGCCGAGAAAATCCCAAGCGGTTCGCCAGGAAGTCACGAGAGGGTGTTAGATGCATTCAGCGGCCGCCCATTTCCTCTGCAGGCGTGGGGGAAAATGGTAATAACTCCACTTCTAGGGCGAGTAGAACAATAATTCAAAGTTTACATTAAAGAGGAATGTTCCTATTAATTTTCGGTAGCAAAAAAAAATTAAAAATTTTTTGGATTTGACCACCTCCGGCTCCCCTTAAACCTAACTAACTTCAGGACATCATACACAGCCATGCCTGAGGCAGCATTCGAACCTGCGACCGTAGCAGCAGCGCGGTTCCGGACTGAAGCGCCTAGAACCTTTCGGCCACATCGGCCAGCTAATTCATTATCAATTTTACGTGAAAAATGTGGGCGCTAATCCCTCTCTGTTGCAAAGAGTAGCTCTTTCTAGTCATGTATACAGTACAGGCTGCGAAAAAAGCACATTTTCGCAGCAGAAAGTGCCTGTTTACGAGGCATTTATCCTGCTGCTGTGTTTCTAAGATGAGCCACTTCCACCGCCATCCGTAACTTGGTAGATGATCGCATTCTTTTTTACAAGACACAAATTACACGCCACAACCTAGCAGACACTTGTTTTAAAAAGTTTTGTTTTTGTCTTCAGCTAATTCTGGAGTCTTAGATGTGTTTTTAATCATTCAAAACGTTATTTACATATTTACAATAGTTTATTTATTGGTTTTGTGTAAACTGATATGTTAGTTAGTTTTTCTGTATTGTGTGTTAACTTCTTTTATTATGTTTATGTGACGTCAAGTGCACTTTCACTGCACTTTCGACTGTTTTGCTCAATTTCGTTTTCATGCAATCTGACTGGGTGCAGAGTCGTTGAAGCTTACGCGAGACCCAACTCATGAAGTCTCCTAAATCCGTAAATAACCCCAAAATGCGCTTCATTAGTGGACACATAGGTAACATATTTATTGTAAAGCAACGTACAATTTATGTCTCTAGTGCGTGTATGGGAGCAGGTACAAATGATCATTTATTGTGCTGGAATCATCAACTAAATTTCACGATAACCGTTTAGCAACACAGAAACAGTTTTGATCTGCTATGTAGTGAACAGATTTGGCTCGGTATGTGCTGTGGACATTAGAAAGAAACGCGTACTTGTGATTTATTTGACAGTTTGCAGCAAGCCTGTGGGGGCGTGGGTAGGTGGGAGGCGGCGTGGCGTGTGTCCGGTGGATGTTGATACGCTGAGCAACCCGTCACGCTGCTTCCTCTGGCCGCGGTCTGGCTCAGAACTCTGCTCTGGCACGCAGTGGCCAAAAGAGAGGCCAGCAACGCTCTACATCCTTTCTTCTCCTGTTAAGTTCCTGTAGCGAACGGTTACAACTCATGGGTTGCTTAATTATCTAATATTTACTCCAATATGTCACTTTCCGTTTGCTATTTCACAGACCTTTAATTGTTCAGCCCGTCTCCAAAATACACTGACCAAAAAAAAAGCCGAAAGATAATTAACATAGAGTAATGGAATTTTGGAAATACATTTGTCTGCATTACGTACCTAAGTGATAAATGTTGCGAGATCACAGGTTAATGTAATCGCGAAATTAGCCATTACAAATTTTAAAAGCTGCAGCTTCGCCCTGTGCGCAAGTACATCACCGCTAACTTTGTCATTTCGCGAATGAGCGCATGCTTATTTGATACCCATCTAAATACCGGAAGCATTATACACAAAATTAGCGAGAGAAAACTATCATCGTCTAAAGCAATCATCACACCATTTTTCTGAAGCATTGTGAGTGTATACCGAACTTTTTGACGCTGAAATGCTAATACCTGTCTGATAACGTTGAAATGCTAATACCTGTCTGATAACTAGATTTCAGACATTGCCTCTGTGGCTAGGTTTCTTGGCGCACTAACGGAAGAAATATAACTTTGGAAGTTTCTACACCTGATAATATCGAAGTCAAATGATAGTCTCGTTGAGACAAAGGGAAATGCAGACAGACAGGCATGGACAGCATCGTTGTTGGCCACATCTCTGTTCACAAAACTCCATTTGCTTATATTAACAAAATCTGCTCTGTGGTGTACATACAGCGGCTCGTTGATACACAGGCACAGCTTAACTCCATCTACATTCTAATTGATTTATTTTTCTCAGCTTACGGGAGGCTGTGTGAAAGGACTCGACTAAGAAACAGTTCATTACGTAATTTACAGAATATTACGTAATTTACAGAATGTTGATATCAAATTAAAAATGTAGCGACAATATATACAAATAAGGAAAACGTTTAGCGAAAGACTAAGTTACAGCAAGGAAATCGAATACAGACTAAACTAAATGCACCACAAGGAAGCCTTTCAAATTAGACTTGGAAAATCTTTGTTCAATATTAATTTATATTAAAATATAACAAAGCTACTGCTAAATGGACGAACTTGGTGGAATTCAGTGTATCTCCGCTGTTCAAGTTTCTTGGAATCCTATCTCAATCATCTCTGTATATGTAATCGCTCGAGGAATTGGTATTTAATTTTGTGGCCGGCCGGAGTGGCCGTGCGGTTCTAGGCGCTACAGTCTGGAGCCGGGTGACCGCTACGGTCGCAGGTTCAAATCCTGCCTCGGGCATGGATGTGTGTGATGTCCTTAGGTTAGTTAGGTTTAATTAGTTCTAAGTTCTAGACGACTGATGACCACAGAAGTTAAGTCGCATAGTGCTCAGAGCCATTTTTTTAATTTTGTGGACTGATTTAAAAGGAACTGCAGCATTCACTCAGTGAACGCGAGATAGAAAAACTATTTCCACTAGCAAGTACTTCGTAAACCACTGTACAGGAAATGCTGACACGTCTGCATATTACATTAGGAAAAGTCTTCCAATAGGTCTAAAGAATGAACCCTAAGCCCCAAATTTACAACTCAAATTGTAAGGCTTCCTTGTGACACATTTCCATATCTCTTATTCGGCGCTGAAAGTCCTCTCAGTAGTTCAGAGCACTCCGCCTAAACGTGATTTATCTACTTACTCTAATGAGCAGCTGAATTACGCACACACGCATACCTGGTTACGTGTCGCACCCCCTCTGTAACTGACTACGAGACGACGCTTCATAGCGCGGTTCCAAGAGATACCGGAAGCTTTGTGGTGCCAACGTGATTCATGTTCGCTCATCCGCCGAACACAGGTCGTGGAGAAAGATGGGACGTGGGCCGGAGATGCACACATCACGCCGTACTGCGCCTTAGTGAGATTGAGGTAAGGTGATCTCGCACTCTTCACCCATTTTGACACAATTCCAGAACAATGGGTGCACTGTGTTACTGAAGGATGCCTGTAAAGTGCTGTTACTGATCAAATGGATACACGTAAACCAACTTTGGGTTCCTGTATCGTTCACCAGTGAGGAACGGTTGGTGACGTACCAAGAGGCGCGTTCCATCCCACGCATGTATCCCTCACATCAGAATATCTTCAACACATGCTAAATGGTGCTCTGCAGGCAAGAGGGAGTAAGTCCCTTAACGTAATTTCGACGCACTCATATTCCGTTATCGAAGTTTGGCAAAGTGTACCACTGCTCATCAGTCCCGGCTTTTCGCAGATACTGCAGCTGTTCATCAGCAAATTCTAACTGATAAGAATTGCAGTAACATCCCGTTAGATCGCAAGAAAATATTAGCCTGCTCCATAGACTGCCAGCTGGCTCTTAATGGAGAGAAACCACAGGATTAATGAGTCACAAGGAAAATTAATAAAGAATGAAGTCGCAAACTGTGATTATGGTTCAGCATCACCTGTAGAATTGAATGCGGCTGTTGATCGTCAACGCTGTGTCTCAGACACTGCACTGCAGCAGAATCAGTAAAGTCATGCAATCATTATGGAATAACGATGTACAGTGATATGAGGTGAAACGACTACATAGGCTCAACTGCGGGTAAAGAAAGCGGTATTGCGTAGAAATAACTTGCAGCGCCCACACTTTTGTGGAAATAATATAAATTCAGACGTAACAGGTGACATCTAGAGTATGCAGAGGACAGTGCAAATGATCACAGGTTTTTTTTAATGACGAGACGGTTTACCATAAATTTAGAAACATCTTCATTGGCAGACGTGTGAATAAACCCACCGTACACCTAGTAAGCAGCTGTTGAGGAAACTGATACCGTGTTTTAGAGCAAAAATTGCACGTATATTTTATCTCCGTACATACCCAACCCACAGAAACCGTGGCGGTAATTTGGCAAATAACAGCTCGTACAGAGACATTCAAGCAGTTATTCTTTGCACGTTTCATTCGTAAATGGAAGGGTAAAAAGCCTCAACATACGCCACATTTAAAAGTGCTTTATGCCAGGCCCTTAAAGTCTGCAAAACAAACAACGGCCGCTACAGCAGTGTGCTGACCGCACGCCGTTCCATACCGCATCCAAATGGCGCCATTGGCTGAGGATGAGACGGCGGTCAGTCGGCCCCGAACGGCTGGTCTGAGGTTTTTCTTTCCTCTTGCCCCACACTTAACAGTGATTCGCGCAGGATAAATATAGACGTTGACGGGTCCTACTTTGCGTACTGAGAAATTTTTGTCGGTGTGCTATTCTAGAGTTGCAAATACTCTATGGGCAGTACTTTACTTTTGATGCGCTAGACACAGCAGATATTTGAAGCATAGCGTCAACACTTGCGTGTAAGTGGACTGCGTAATTGAGACCACATTCCTTATCTCTTTGACCTCATGTGCAAACACACATTGCCACTTGATCGCTGTATTTTTAAGCCCTGCTTGATACACGGGTGTATTTACTATCCGTGTCTGGGTTGTATGTCGCAAAATCGGAATCATATATGCGGGACGCAACGTAACTGAGGTTTTTTTTTTCCTGAGGGACCAAACTGCTGACGTCATCGGTCCCTGGACTTACACACTACTTAAACTAACTTATGCTAAGAACAACACACACACCCATGCCCGAGGGAGGACTCGAACCTCCGGCGGGAGGGGCCGCGCAGACCGTGCATGACGCCTCAAACCGCGCGGCCATTCCGCGTGGCAACTGAGTTATTGTCTGTTAAAGATTCGATGACCAGAAAGGCACATCAGCCACGCACAGAAAGGCATTGTAACTACGGTAAAAAAATAGAGCGACAGGATTATCCTGTACTGGACGAAGATCACAAGCGACGGCGGCCTCTTTGTCAAACAAGCGTGCGTAATTGCGGGCGAGTGAGCTCATACGGCTTCCAGAGATAGGCTTGGGATTAAGTACAGGCTGTGGCTGGGAAATGCAGCCGGACGGCTGGATTAAAAAAGAACGGCGTGAGGGAGAATTGTGTGACCCGCAGACCGCATGCCGCAGCCCGGCTTTATGCTCTGCTGTAATCAGACAGCCACACACAGCCTTGACACCCACCAGCCTGTTGCGGAAACTGTGCGAATATCTCACACGAGCTTCGCTCACTTTCATCCTCTAATACTCTACATACATCCGAAATTGTATAGACTGTAAATGAATCAGTTAATCCTCGTGACGCGTCAGTAGACACCAATAAAACTGTGAGAACTGCTTCTACACACTAGCGGGTAGCAGGGTTGTACGCTAACTTCATACCATTAAATCAAAGTAAATTTTTAAATGTTCAGATTCGCTCTGGGAACATTCCTACCTAAATGTGTTTTCATAAATTATGAAGAACCCTGAAATACAGCAATAACTGATAAAAGTGTACGAGGGCTTTTTTTTCCAGCCACCGATCGGTCGCGAAATTAAAACCTCGGTGAAAATTCTGTGAAGCTTTGCGCAGATGTTGCGAAATGTCTCTAGTATGGCCGTCTATCGCTTAATGTCGCATTTTTCAGTTCCGAGCTTACTGTGAGCACGTAAAGATTCCTAGGAGATAGTGTATCTCGCCAAGTGTGAAGTCCTGCTGAGGGCTTTGGCCTGATTGCATGCAACTCACATAACGAAACTCTTACGCGTTTCCTTATTCAAGACCATTCTCGGCTATGTACTGCTGGGGCAACGAAGACGCTCCTGCAGCGCTTTTGATAGGAAGTGTTTGATCATCCACCATACAGCCCGGACTTGGCTTCCTCTGATTTTCATCTCTTCGCTCCCAAGAACCGCTAGCTATGACAGCATTTTGGCACAGACAACGAGCAGCAGATTAACGTATAGAATTGGCGAAAACCACAAGCGGCTGCTTTCTACGACGGGGTTATTGAAAAGTTAGTACAACGCTACGACAAACGTCTACTTCGGAGCGGCGACTATGTAGAGAAGTAGCTGGAAGGTGTAACTAACTGTTGCAAATGAAATATTTTTGATTTTCATTATGGTTTCCATTTCGCGACCGACCGGACTTTATTTTTCGAATAGCTCTCGTACAAAACAGCCACTGAGAAGTATATGAAGCTAAATGTTATAAATATTTTTTTTTAAATTTTCGCTGTGGTTTCCATTACGCAACACATCGGAGGCTGGAAAAAAGTAGCCCTCGTCACAGCAATTTACGCTTGATAGTTAAGAACTTATTAGAAGAGTAGTGCCGCATAACATTACGACAAGCGAAAATGTAGTCCACTCTCGTCATTCTTCAATAGCAGAGACTGTATATGTGAGACGCGCTGGAAGCGTACACTCCGCTGCTGAGTGAAAGATTCAGTCTGTGTCTATAAGAGTAAAACGACCAGAAGCTGATGCTGTGAGTGTGACAAGATACACTTAGTATAGATCACTTCCTCAAGTGGCGTACACGCGTCATTTATCGGAAGAGCTGGCACGGATGTCCATTGGTAAATTGGAAGACGTTACAATTCAGAGTTGTGCAGTTGGCAAAATGTTCCGATCTGCTGTTGTTCATGGACTGTGGCAACAGTTTCCACCCACACACTGAACAAGCAGAAAATTCTGCTGGGGACGGCCGCTTTACTACGTACGATGGCTACGGTTACACGCTCCAAGACACACCACAGTGACCCATCTTAACGAGTTCAAATGTTCAAATGTGTGTGTGAAATCTTATGGGACTTAACTGCTAAGGTCATCAGTCCCTAAGCTTACACACTACTTAACCTAAAGTATCCTAAGGACAAACACACACACCCATGCCTGAGGGAGGAACCTCCGCCGGGACCAGCCGCACAGCCCATGACTGCAGCGCCCAAGACCGCTCGGCTAATCCCGCGCGGCTCTTAACGATGATCTGTACTTACTGTAGTAACCGAAAGGGTGATACCGTCGAACATCGTGCGTAGAAGGCTTGACGGAGGGAATATGTATGTCAAGTGAATAGGGACATTTATACTGCTCACCGCTCGAGCAAAACGGCCGTGAAGTGGGCGGGGACGCACAGGCCAACATGTCTTCTTACCTGTAACCGTGGCTGCATATATTTGTGTAGACGACATCCTTAATGCGTACAGACATCCTTATTGCAGTGCTGATTCGTCTTAACAAAACGGCACTCAGTATCTAAAGACTCAGCAAACAATTTATCGTTCTCCAGACTCGAATCCGATATATCATAGTTTGGATGTCACCAGATGGCCTGTAGGTACTTGCACTGCTTGTCTTCCTTTCCTAGTCGGATTGCGTATACGGCTCGTCTATTATGACAAGTCTGTGAACTGAAAAGGAAAATCTGTCTTCGTTTTCAAGAGAGTTCATAGACACATCATTTTTCTCATTTAATTACAGCTACCTTACGTAAAGACTGAAAAGACAGCAGAATATGCATTCACCTATCTTAGCTTTGCAGCATTCTTCGAAATATTGTACGAGTTCGATGTTATGTTAAATAGGTCCGCTTTTCAAGATACTTACGCGCAAGTCGACCACAGGATCCTCACGACTTGTCTTTATTATTACTTCGTAAGACTCAGCAATTTGTTATGAAGATAATATGTTGCAGCAGTTTCATAGTGGAATCTACGATAGTTAGAATTTCGGAATGAGAACATTCATATCAGAACTAATTGTGAGATAGCAGAGGATCGATATCTCAGTAGCTGAGGAAGCATTACTTGATATTGGTAGAGAATATCTGCTAACCAGAAGAATTATTTCGTATAGGGTTGCATGGACTCTGAACCAACAATACTATACGTCACAGGGATTCCACCAACATGGGGTAGCAGCAGGTCGTGTTGCTGGAAGAGTTCCATTTTATCGTGAGCACTACAATAATTTTTAAAGAGTCGTGGGAGACAATCCACAGACGATGTGACGAAATGGCATGCGCTCCACGAGATTGGCGATCTGGTTAATACGAACTGTACGTTCTGTCAGCAGCAACCGCCCTCTGTAAGTGGAATGGTCCACCGGAGGCCGAACCGCATAATAACCCTGGGTTCGGTCTGGGGCGGCGGAGGGGTGAAGTGATATGTACATACACAGATAGCAGTGGTAGCGCTTACAGAAGGTAGGAGTATAAAAAGACAGTGCTTGGTGGAGCTGCCAGTTGTACTCAGGTGATTCACATGAAAACGTTCCCGATGTGATTATGGCCACACGATGGGCAATGGTGGTTGGAGCTAGACGCATGGGACACTTCATTTAGGACATCGGTAGGTAATTCAGTGTTCCAACATCCACAGTGTCAAGAGTGTGCGGAGAAAAAGAAATTTCATTTCTTACCACGGACAACGCAGTGGCCACCCCTTAACTTAACAACCGATAGCAGCGGTATTTACGCTGATTCGTCAGTACTAACAGACAACCAACGCTGCGTGAAATAATCGCAGAAATCAATTTGGGATGTATGACGAACGTATCCGTTAGGTCAGTGTGTGTGTGTGTGTGTGTGTGTGTGTGTGTGTGTGTGTGTGTGTTCCGGTGTAACATCAAGCGCCGGCACGTGGTCTAGAACGTAACAGCAGAGAAGGCTGTGAGACGACGACAGCCAATAATACGCTGATTAGGACCTCACCACGACAGGAGCGGCCCCTATACGAAGAGTATATAAGCGCCGCTCCGCACTAGCCGTGGCCTCACTGGAAGACGAGCAGTGACTTGTGAACAGTATCATTTGCTTCCATGTAAATTGTATATGTCGAAGGGCATTGATTATTTGCGTGTCGCCCTTTGCTTGCGAAACCTCATTGTAACTCCTCTAAGTTAAGTTTTGTCAATTCATTTCCTGTAATGAACTCCATCAATATGATTTGCTTGAATTGTTGCCTAGCTATCCGAGAAAACAGCTTCCTAGGCACGCTATATTGGACGAGTTGGCCGGACACGACACGGTGAAATTTGGCGTTAATGGGCAATGAGAGCAGACGACCGATGCGAGTGCCTTTGCTAATAGCACGACATCGCCTGCAGCGCCTCTTCTGGGTTCGCGACCAAATCGATTAGATCCTTGAAAACTGTAAAACCGTGGTATGGTCAGATGAGTCCCGATTTCAGTTGCTAAGAGCTGATGATAGTTTTTTTATATATATATTTTAAAAATTGTGTGTGAATTCCTAAGGGACCAAACAGCTGAGTTCATCGGTCCCTAGACTGACACACTACTTAAACTATCTTATGTAAGAACAATACACACACACACTCATGCACGAGGGAGGACTCGAACCTCCGGTGGGAGGGGCCGCGTAAACCGTGACATGGCGCCTTCAACCACGCGGTCACGCCATGCGCCAATGATAGATTTCAAGTGTAACATGTATCCCACGAAGCCATAGACCCAAGCTGTCAACAAGGCACTGTACAATCCGTTGATGGCACCACAACGGTGTGGGCTGCGTTTACAAGGAAAGGACTGGGTTCTGTGGTCCAATTGAACCGATCATTGACCAGAAATGGTAATGTTCAGCTACTTGGGGAACATTTGCGGCCAAACTACGACGGAATTTTTGTGAATGACAATGCGCCATGTCGTTGGGCCATAGTTGTTCGCGATTGGTTTGAATAACGTTCTGGACATTTCGAGCGATTTGTGCACAAAATCCTATACTGGCAACACTTTCGCAATTATGGACGGCTATAGAGGCAGCTTGGCCCAACAGTTCTGCAGGGGACTTCCAAAGACTTGTTGAGTCTATGCTTTGTTGAGCTGCACCACTACGCCACGCAAAAGGAAGTCCGAGGTATACCATGACTTTTGTCACCTCAGTGTATTTCACCCTGGTGGGAACACGTTAAGGACCGAAAGCACTGCTCGGCACCATCGTCAGCGCGAAGCTGTACGATCATTTCTAGGGTTTCGTATCGTTAGAAACAAAACCGTAATAGCAGGGCCCATCAGCACACGGCAAACCACACGCGAGCCGGATATGTTGGACATGTCCGGGCTGAGGCTCTACCTGTCTCGGATTTGCTCGGTCCTCCTCGGAAGCATCCAGTACAACGCAACTTCCGGTTTGTACTGAGGTGTGACATTTTTCGGTCTGCGCAACTCTCTCCATTTCGGCGGAATCGTGGTGTCACGCTGTTTACCCTCTGCTATTTGATCAAGGTATGAGGGTCGTTCACAGGTTCAGTGGCTGTTAGCACAAGCAGAGGCTGTCTAGCGATCTATCGTCACAAGCCTTTGAAACTCAATGGGAATGACGGAAGAGAGGGATGAGAATTTTCAATATCTGTTATGCAGCTGCAAAATCGTCGGGTATTGCAAATTTGCTATGAATCTACATTACAGTACCATGCAAAAACAATTAAAGATTTAGTTGTTAATGAAAGAGAAACATTTCAACGATTATCAGACATTTTTTGTGCATCAAGAAGCATTTTGTGCTAAATTTGCATGCATGGAACACGTGAAGAAATAGGTGGTACGAGTAGTAAAATTTTAGAAGTTGCACGCAGCATTCCGCTGCAGTTGTTATGTGCGTGTACAGACAAAGATATAACCGCAACTACAGGAAAATTGCACAATTTATTCAGCAGAAAGAGCTTCACAAATTGAGCAAGTCAGTAACGCGCTGGTTCACTTCTGGTCTCTATGCAAGCAATTATTTTTCTACTTGGAGGGCACTACCGAGCAATGGTATGAGAACAACGAAGAGTAGTTCGCCGGCCGAAGTGGCCGAGCGGTTCTAGGCGTTCAGTCTGGAACCGCGCGACCGCTACGGTAGCAGGTTCGAATCCTGCCTCGTCCATGGATGTGTGTGATGTACTTAGGTTAGTTAGATTTAAGTAGTTCTAAGTTCTAGGGGACTGATGACCTCAGCAGTTGTCCCATAGTGCTCAGAGCCGTTTCAACCATTTATAACACTGTTATCCCGTCCATTACAAACACGCATCGAATTCAGTCGATTGCCAAGGACGCACTTACTTTAGTCTCAGTAGCTGTAATTTTCAACTTGTAATTGGTTCTTACCTGGTGCTGTTTTTATGCTGACATTCGGAGTTAATCTTCACTTCTGAGGATATTACTTGACCTACACGCATCGAATAGTGTAAGTGTATGTGGTTTTTAAAGTTTTGTGCCAAGGTGGGCGTTGTCTTCCGTCCATATTCTTACTAAATCAGTGGTATAGATGTCAAAAGGCGTTGGGGTATAATATAACCGTACTTTACGCTCTGGTAACAGCTTCCTTTGAGTACATTTTCCTCCTTACGTTTCGATATTGACGTGCCTGTGTTGTTCATAAGTACGATGCAATGTTCTTCGGCGAAATTCCTTGCATGCATGTCCGAATGAACTTTGCATCGTACTTCTGAACAACACAGGCACTGCAGTACCATATTTATCGACTGAAACCGCGCAAGCGACTTTTAATTAACATGTCTCTCCTGTACATGAATATACGTAATAGACGTACGAGTGCAGTTTGTAGACACACGGTTGGAAACATATAGATGTTTGAGTTTGTCCATGAGTCGTGCTCGGATAGCCTAATTGTAAGGCGACCGCTCGCGATAACGGGGAAATGCGGGTTCGAATCCCGGTCTGGCATCAATTTTCCATTATACACCTGATGGATGTTCATATTCGCATCTGCGAATACATTTCATATGTTGTTTTTTTTTTCTTGTCTCGTACAGCATATTTCTGTCCAAGCGACCGTTTATGACGTTAAAGAAGTGGCAAACGTGTCAGTGGTTCAAATGGCTCTGAGCACTATGGGACTTAACATCTTAGGTCATCAGTCCCCTAGAACTTAGAACTAATTAAACCTAACTAACCTAAGGACATCACACACATCCATGCCCGAGGCAGGATTCGAACCTGCGACCGTAGCAGTCACGCGGTTCCGGACTGCAGCGCCTAGAACCGCAAGATCACCGCGGCCGGCTAAACGTGTCAGTCACTTCCCTTTTTTACAGCTTATAACTTCGCTTTCTGTAAATAAATTTTCCCGCGATAAGGAATAAGAAGTTAGGAATAACCCGTCTGAGTATATCGATATCCCAAACGGTAGATAAACAGCTTATTTGTACATGCAGGACTTGAAGCGACAAACCTATACAGGGTGCTGAAGTTAAGTGAGTATTTTGAGATAAGAATCCATGATCGGAAACTGAGTATTTCACGCGCTACGGAGGGTAAGCTATCATCCTGCAGGATGACCTAGGAGTGTCAGGCGTGTTTTTCTAAACTACTTATTTTTATAACAAACAACTGCCGATCTCATCGATGTTGATGGAGTTACCTCGACAAGCAATACAATGTGATGTATTCACTGCTGGTTTTCGGAGATAGTGTTACGCATTCATGAACTAGCAGATATGCATGTATGGTGCGTCGGGGTGCAGTGCCCGTACAGAGAAAAGTTTCACAGCAGATGTTATCCTAACTGGTAGATATTTATGACAGACAGCAATCAGCAATCTAAGGTCGTAGACAAAGAATTGATAATACTGTAGAACGTGGTTCGTGCGAGAGAACACTCATAAATAAGCACCCATAGGCTTACCTGTAAAATGCACACGTTCACGAGTACTGTGTGGAGAGTACTGGCAGAAAATTAATTACTCCCGTGTTATAAACATCGTTTGCATATAATGGGGCCAAACTGATGAGAAACCCTGGGGTTCAGCAGTATCAGAGTATTTTTTTGTGCTGTACTACAACACATACAAGATACCTATCATCATTGAATAATTGCTATATTAGATCTGGTATGTTCAGCATCTTGGCTCTACCTCTGCATAACATAAAATCTTTATCTGTCCACGTCCCCATTTCAGCCATATTCCAATGTAACAACCACTTTGTAACACGTATCTTATCCAGAGCCACCACATACATTCAAGAGGAGAGTAAAACTTTATCGGCGTAGCATTACTCTCGACATATAGCAGCTGTTTTTCTTCCGCCCAACATTGAACCAGTATCTCTGTCACAATGTAAATTAGTTTTGTTTTGTCATTCCCATTTTTTCTGTTTTATTCTTTCCATCTAATCCTCTAATTTGTCTCTAATGTATTTTGTTCTTCCTCTACCCTGTCAACTTCTTCTCCATCGTAAATTCATTCTGTATTGTTGCCACTTGTTTCTGCTAGAAGTCATTGCCCACATTCGGCAAGAATGAGGAAATTTCTTAACACATTGTTAGTAAAACTGACATCTCATCTCTCATAATGTATATTCAGTACTATATACCATGATGAGCCAAAGCATTATTCTTAATATCCTTGCACCGCAATACAGTAGTGATTCTCTGTGAGGAGGAGGAGAAGGAAATTAGTGTTTAAAGTCCCGTCGACAACGAGTTCATTAGAGACAGAACAGGAGCTCTGATTAGGGATGGTTCTTTTCAAAGGAACCATTCCGGCATTTGCCTGAAGCGATTTAGAGAAATCACGGATAACCTAAATCAGGATGACCAGGGGCCGGTGATTCTCTATGACATGGATTCGAATACTTCTTAGGTTTCCAGATGTATACGGCACCAGGTGTCTACGTACAGAACACGCCATTTCCATAAGCTCTATGGGTCGGTGGTTTGTGGGCGCAGAGCTACCGCCCTATAATGTCCCAAATGTATGCCATCGGATTCATATCGGGTGCATTTGGTGACAAAGACGTCAACGTGAATTCACTATAATGCTCCTGAAATTACTGTAGCAAGATTCCAGCTTTATGACGCCGACAGTTATCCTGTTGGAAGATTCCATCCTCGTCGGAGAGGACATCCAGGGCGAAGGGATGCAGGTGGTACGAAATAATGTTCACGTAGTCCACAACTCTTGTGTTGGCTTCGATTACTATCACAGGTCACTTGGAAATCCAGTTAAATATTCCCCATAACGTAATACTGTCCCCACTGAACTGTGTCCATCACAAGGCACATGTTTCTACGCGCCGTTCGCCTACATGACGGCGTATCCGGGCACGTCCATCGACCTGGTGTAACAGGAAGTGTGATTCCTATGACCAGGAGATACGTTTCCATTGATCCACGGTCTTATCTTCATGATCCCGTGCCCAGTGCAAATGTGATTGACGATGACGTTGGATCAACAGGGGTACACATAGGGGTATCTGCTTCGGAGCCCATGTTCAGCAGTGTGCATTAAACAGTGCGCTCCAAAACACTTGCGCCCGCATCATCATTACTCCGTCGTCAGATCTACCTCAGATCGCCACCTACCCTGGTTTACAGAGCGGATCCTCCGCCCTCCACGTTCTTTGACGAGGCGTGAACGTTCTACACTTTGTCACATACTTGTGGCTTCACAGGCCTTCAGTCTCTTTTCACAGGAGCTCACGACAGTAGCACGCGAACAGACAACCAGCTACACCGTTTCCGTGGTGCTCGTTGCCATGCACGGTCAACTAACACTCCGCTCTTTGTCAGAGTCGCTTATATCGGTGGATTTCGCCATTTGCTCCCCGTATGTTCGCTAAAATGATTCCCCATTCGTCTCTGCTCCTTAAGTACTTTCTTTGCCGCCTCACGTGGCCGTAAGGCCGCCAGACAGCAGTCTCCCGGTGGGCAGTGGTCATAAAATTTTGGCTCATCAGTTTATATTTGTATTATTATTATTATTATTATTATTATTATTATTATTGCTCATATACTATTTTTGTTGTAATGTTGATTCACAAATGATTTCTGGTTAGATCTAAGAGAGGTCCTAAATACCATAATCTTGCCAGGTGAAATAGATGCATAAGTAAATAATTGAATGAATAACGACGGTGCCCATCACGCCATGTTTTTTTGGCTGGAGAGTAGAGTTAACTTCAAGCGTGTCCTAGGTTAGTGTATTAGCACCGATGTTGTTCGTATTGTATATTAATGATGTGGCAGACGATTAATGCTAACCTCTGATTTTTGTGAATGTTGCCGTTGTCTGTAATGAGGTACTATCTGAAAAAAAACTGCACACATCTTGATAAGATTCAGAGAGTTGCAAAAGTTGGCATCTCCCTTTAAATGTTCAGAAAACTGTGCACTTTACTAAACGCATAAAATTAGTATTGTACGACTACATCATCACCGAGTCACAACTGGAATCAGTCAACTCATACAAATAAATGAGTGTAACAATTTGTATGAAAATGGAATTGACTGATTACATAGGTTCAGTCTTAGGTACGGAAGATGGCAGACTCGGGTTCATTGGCAGAACGCTGGGAAAATGTGGGAAGTCTACAAAGGAGACTGCTGGCCAAACATATGTGCGTCCCATCTTACAAGAGGCGTTCAATAAGTAAGGAATAATTTTTTTCTCGGCCAATTTCGCTTGAATAAATGCGAAATTTGTTGTGGGACATCTTGAAATATTCCCGCTTCAGCCCCTACAGTCCCATGAAATTCCGATAGGTGGCGGCGCAGTACGTAGTCTTCAGAAAGGCTTCTGTATAGGAAATGCAAAAAAAAGTGGTTCAAATTGCTCTGAGCACTATGGGACTTAACTTCTGAGGTCATCAGTCCTCTAGAACTTAGAAATACTTAAACCTAACTAACTTAAGGACATCACACACATCCATGCCCGAGGCAGGATTCGAACCTGCGACCGTAGCGGTCGCATGGTTCCAGACTGTAGCGCCTAGAACCGCTCGGCCACTCTGGCCGGCTAGGAAGTGCATTCCAAGCAGACAGCTCCACCTAGTTTCTTTTGGCGGAAAACCAGAACATCGCAGATATTCATAGGCGCTCGCAGAATGTCTATGGAGCCTTGGCAGTGAACCAAAGCACGATGTGTCATTGGTCGAGGTGTTTGTCATCATTGCAACAAGGTCGCGCAACCCTGTCCGATCTCCCGCTTGCCGGCCAGCGCCCACAGTTGTGACTCCTACATTGTTGGAACCTGCGGGCGCTCTCATTCGAAGTGATCGTCGGACCACAATCAAAAACATCTCTGCACAGCTTGACGTCTCTGTTGGTAGTGCTGTCACAGTCGTCCACCATTTGTGGCACTCTAAGGTTTGTGCGCACTGGGTTCCTCTCCGTCTAACAAAGACCGTAAAGAGTGACGAGTTGGGCCCGGTGAAGGATGCACTCCGCTGGGAAGCAGTAAGTGGATGATGGGAGGTTATTCATGCAACAAGACGTTGACTCCGACATCGACCAACAGAGTGCATGCGGGCCTTATCAGTCTGGCGGCGTAAAACCTTACATTGAACGAAGATTAGGTTTAAAAATAGGTTTTGTAGCCAAAATCGTGCAACTAATATAGTGTATTGGAATTCTGAATAAAACCAACCTGCATTCAGAAAAAAGTGCTGCATTTCGTATTGAACGTCCCTCGTGGAATATTGCTCAGGTGTGCGGAGCCCATAGAAGATAGGACTAACAGGGTATGCAGAACGTGTACAAACAAGAGCGGCACAATGGTGACAGGTTAGTAAGACTCGCGGGAGAGCGTCACGGAAATGATGAGAAACTTGTATTGGTAGACGCTTGAAGATAGACATATTTATGCCGCAAAGGCCTACGTACAAAGGTTTTAGAACCACTACGAAGTGCAAAATCTAGAGATATTCGTCGCCCTCACAACGAATTGCTCCATTTGCGATTGTAACGATACGATGAAACCAAGTGCACCACGCGCAGACGCATTTAAGTAGTCAATCTTCCCACTCTTCGTACACGATTGGAACGGGAAGCAATCCTGACATTTTATTCCATGATAAGTATCCTCTGCCATACTCTTCACAGTCGTTTGCAGAGCTTGAATGTTTATGTAGATCGTTTTTACTGTTAACGAATGAGATGGTTATTAGATGTAGAAAAATATAAATTAATGCAGATGAGTAGTGAAAAACAAACCGATAATGTACACAGTCATGTCGATTAAATAACCAGGTGTAACAATCAATATGAAATGGAATGACCATGTAAGGACTATAGTAGGGAAGGCGAATGATCGGTTTCGGTTTATTGGCAGAATTTTAGGAAAATGTGGTTCATCTGTAAAGAAAAATTGGTTCAAATGGCTCTGAGCACTATGCGACTTAACTTCTGAGGTCATCAGTCGCCTAGAACTTAGAACTAATTAAACCTAACTAACATAAGGACATCACACACATCCACGCCCGAGGCAGGATTCGAACCTGCGACCATAGCGGTCGCTCGGTTCCAGACTGTAGCGCCTAGAACCGCACGGCCACTCCGGCCGGCCATCTGTAAAGAAGATCGCATGTAGGACACTATTGCAACCCGTTTTTTAGTACTTTTCGAGTGCTTGGGATCCGCACCATCTCGGATTAAAGGAAGACAGCGAAGCAATTCAGAGGCCGGCTGCTATATTTGTTGCCAGTGGGCTCGGACGGCACACAAGTATTACTCAGATGCTTCGGGAACTCGGATGGGAATTATTGGAGGGAAGGCGACGTTCTTTTCGAGGAGCACTATTGCGAAAATTTAGAGACCGGAATTTGAAGCTATTACAGGACGACTCTACTGCCGCCAACGTACATTTCGCGGAAGGACCAAGAAGATACGGTTAGATAGATTAGGGCTGGTACGGAGGCATATAGACAGTCGTTTTCCCTCTCTCTATTTGCGAATGGAAGAGAAAAGGAAATGACTATCAATGGTACAGGGTACCCTATGCCGCGCATCATACGGTGGCTTGCAGCGTCTGCAAGTCGATGTAGACGTATATTTGAGTTTCATATCACTAAAGAAATTAAATATTCATTTCCGGCCGTTAGCTCCTCACCTTAAAATACTAGTCTAGAATCCTCTGTTGTCTGCATTATTTTGAGACTAAAGATTTGGAAATTCCGTTAGTAATTAAGAAGGTGAGCAGTACAGACCCGAATGAATAAACCCAGCAAGCGTATATCTCCGTTAGTCACTGTGTAGTCAGGTTTGAGCACGCTCAGCAGTGAGAAGCAGAGGGGCGAGGCGAGAAAGATGGCTTTCAGAGCGTGGCGCGAGATTAGCGTGCGGCGAAATGTCAGGTGGCGCGTGCCTCCGGTATCGAGTCGGTGCCGCTTGGCTGCCAGGCGGAGGCACGCCTCCTACTTACAACCGTATCTCTGTCCATTACGAGCCGCCCGCCTGTCGTCTGCAGCGCAGAAACCTGTCTCGCAACGCCGCTGCTCCCGCGCCTCTCTGGTATCCACGTCATCCGCACTTGCACGTGTTACTTTCTCTCAGTCTGGAATTTACCGGTTACTAGTAGCAACCAGTAAACCCCCAATTCCTTAAAGAATCGAACTCCCGCGTATAAAACAGCTCCAAACGTCTGATTACTTTACAAATGAGTTAATGTGTCAAATATTTGACGTTAAGCGTGCAAGCGAGAAAAAGTCGAGAAAATGCTTGAAATTATGTTTAAAGTTTGTTCGAAGTCTCTTAAGTGCTCTCATTATCGAACACTGGATGAGTATACTGTTGATAATTTGCACTGCGTTCCAAGCGAAAGCTACTTTTTCACGGAGCTCAGTGTTTGCGACGTCGTTTCTCCTGAGCTACGTGTCGTACAACGATAGCCTTTTGCGGGTATGTTCAGTGGAGTTGTATATGTGGATACTGTCTGCAAAGTGTTGCGAATAGAGTTAGTAGTAAAGAAGTGATAAGTGATAAATTAAAACGTCATACCTTATGCTAAAGCTGTACTGCATGAACAACGAAAATGTAGTAAGCAATAAACTTTCTTTCTTTCTTTCTTTCATCAGTCGGCCGCGGTGGCCGGGCGGTTCTAGGCGCTTCAGTCCGGAACCGTGCGACTGTTGCGGTAGCAGGTTCGAATCCTGCCTCGGGCATGGACGTGTGTGATGTCCTTAGGTTAGTTAGGTTTAAGTTCTAGGGGGCTGATGACCTCAGATGTTAAGTCCGATAGTGCCCAGAGCCATTTTTTTTCTTTCATCATTATGTGTGGGGTGGCGTGAGTGGGGGAGCGGAGGGGGGTCGGCGATAAAAAGTTTCTTGAAGGTGTAAAACTGTGTGTAAACTTTTTTTAGGCCGCAAAGTGATCTCGTTGTCAAATACTGGGTGGATATAGTCTGGTAGTTTGCACGCCGTGAACTACTCTTGCCTCATGACATATAAACTGATTTTAACTGTAATGCTTTCGTTACTGTGTTAATTCTTTGACATAAAACTACAGCTCTTACGAGCATATTATGACAGAATTTATAATTTTTAAATTCGTTTAGTAATTGTACGAACTATTGAAAATTTGGTTTTTGTTGTCCCTGGAAGGCATCCTGCAACTGAGACCCTGTACCATGAAGCATGAACTGGGTTAGCCACTTAATAACACAGACTTGTTACTAATAATAAATGCAGAATCCAGACATTGTTTAATACTCAATTACTAGCAAATCTGATACCAGTTCCGAACCGGGTATTTTACCATCAGTTGGCACACTTTTGCTTCATGTCTTTCGTTGTGTTGGCAATCAAATATCGAAACTTTCCCGTAGTGATCAAAGTTTCTTGCAGCGCGGGGTAGTGGCGCGGTCTGAGGAGTCTTGTCACGGTCCGCGCAGTCTTGTCACGGTCCGCGCGGCTCCCTCCGTCGGAGGTTCGAGTCCTCCATAGGGGATGGGTGTGTGTGTTGTCCTTAGCGTAAGTTAGGTTAAGTTAGATTAAGTAGTGCATAAGCTTAGGGACTGATGACCTCAGCAGGTTGGTCCCATAAGACCTTACCACAAATTTCCAAATTTGAAAGTTTCTTGGACGCATGGTACCGCGGAGAACCTGCGTCGCTCCTAAACGGCTGACGTCTAATGTAGAAATACTTCATATTGCACAGAATGATAAACGAAAACTAACAGTAATTCACTCCTGTATTCGAAGCACACTCGGTTTAGAGCATCACACTACATACTTCCCAGTAAATCAGCCGCCTGGTTACTTAGTTGATGTTTCTGTTACCAGTAGAAAATTACCTGAACTTTCGAGTAGTCTGCCTCACGATGTCAGTTTTTGACTAGACATTATTATTACTATTATTATTATTATTGGGATTTGTTCTCTTCCAACCAACTGCATATTTAAACAACTAACGAACGTAATTAGCACACCGGAAAAAAGAATTATTACCTCCAGAAGAGGTCACGTTAATAACACGTAACAACACATCTAGCCGTGATAATGACCTCGGTTTGGCGAGGACGAGTGTCCACAAGTGTCTTCAGGTTTACTATGTGCAGCTGATGATTATATCCCGCAGACCAACAAAATTGCGGGGATGGTTACGATGCACCCGCTGTTCCAAATAGTAGCAGCCATTTTCTGTGGAATGAACGTTGGATGATTTAGCGGGCCAATCGAGGTGCGGCAGGATGCCGGTGTGTTCGACAAACCAGGAACGTTTATATGCAGTTCTGTGAGCATAGTTGCTTTCACCTTAGAATACGAGAATGAGAACTTCATGCTCATCGTGAATGTGTAGAAAAAAGAGCAACACGTGGTCACCTAGAATGCTGAAATAAACATCATATTTCATATCCACAGTAACCTGACTGGGTGGGCCCTAGTCGCGGTACGAAAAACACCCCCTAAACATTAGGAAGGCTTCCGCCATGAACTATATCATCAGCACTGCGGGTTAAACGGCTCACTGGGCCGTCGTTGCACTCAAAGTCCAGTGTGATTTGAAACGAGGCAAAATCTCAAATCGTCGTGCCATACTGAACGTTCAGATGGTTCAGATGGCTCTAAGCACCATGGGACTTAACACCGGAGGTCTTCAGTCCCCTAGACTTAGAACTACTTAAACCTAACTAACCTAAGAACAACACATACATCCATGCCCGAGACAGGATTCCAACCTACGACCGTAGCAGCAGCGCGGTTCCGGACTGAAGCGCTTAGAACCGCTCGGTCACAGCGGCCGGCCATACTGAACGTCTCCAGTCAGTTCCTGTATTGTTTGATTGTTGAAGAAATGCAGCTCTATGTCCTGATGTGAGAAATGGCATTTCGCGAGGTACTCGACTATCAAATGTATATTGCATCCCTTTACAATGTTCAATCAAGGACTATTGATATGGACTTAAACTCACTGACAGCAGCAACTCCTGTGCTGATTTGAAATCTCTTGTCATTGAAAATGCGTGATACTCTGATATGGCACATCACCGCTGATTTTTTAAAAAATTTCTAATTGCAAACATTGATAAATATCATAGCACAATGCTACTACTTCTGGGGCCTTGAATGCTTCTGAAAAACATATGTGGTTCTATTAAAAGTAGTATATTCAACATGTAGTAGGAAAATGTTTTATACATCAACCAATACTCATCCGTTTAGATAAAAACATCGTATTCGCGGATCATGCTATGATTTGAAGCTCATCATTGCATTTAAGCATCGCACGTACACACACACACACACACACACACGCACGCACACGCACACGCACACGAGCGCGCGCGCGCGCTGACCCGATGCCCCTTCACATCGCATCTGATGATGCCATTAGGTTCAAATGGTTCAAATGGCTCTAAGGACTATGGGACTTAACATCTGTGGCTGTCAGTCCCCTAGAACCTAGAACTACTTAAACCTAACTAACCTAAGGACATCACACACATCCATGCCCGAGGCAGGATTCGAACCTGCGACCGTAGCGGTCACGCGGTTCTAGACTGAAGCGCCTAGAACTGCACGGCCTCACCGACCGGCTGATGCCATTAGGTTTGGGATGACACGGCGGTCGGTAAGTATAGTTGGAGCTTCCGACTTCTGTGGGACGGAGTTTAGTTTAGAGAGGGAATTATAGAAATACTTGAATCACAGTAGCTGTGACATAGAATAGTAATAAAAAAAGAGTAGATTTTAGGTTTATGTAATAGGTTTTCCCTAACCAATGGACGTTAACTCGTAATATATGATTATCCAGCAGTGTGGGTAACGACATGGTAAAATGCATCAATACTAAAACATTTACGCAATTTTCAATAGGCAGGAAGTCAAAGTGATTTAAATGTTACCTGTAATGAAATCACACAGACATGACTAAGAGTCAGAATTAACGTGTTTATTGATTCAGAAATCATCGGGCAGTTTTCTAAAGCTCAAACTAATTTTTTAAAATCCTCAGTACCAATTTCACAGTATTTTCAGCTCTGTTCCAAGTAGCGTTCTTCACTGTTTTGAGATGGTCTTCGTATTTGGTATTTAAACTTACTCTGTACACTTCTCCGCGTTCGTTATCACATTCTTAAATATCAACGAGAGGAAGCAGTTATACTAATGAATATGGTAGTCACGGTCGATCTATCGTCCACAAATCTTAGAAAAACTCTTTTAGTGGAAGGAATAGTTGATTATTTGACGAAGCCCTTGTGCGATGTTTCGGTCAACATTTATATAATAGAGATAGATCTACTTCATGCATATGTTGCACCATTTTCGTTCCGACAGCCATTACTTCATACCGAACGAAATATGAGCACATTTTTCAAGGTAATTTTCTGTTGCAAACTGTGTTAGCATTTGGTGTTTTTACTATTCTTCCTAAAGCATAACACACACAAAAATAATTCTTAGCTGAAATAACAACTCACATGTCTTTTTATGTAAATCTCTGATTTCCCTCATCGGAATCGATATTTAAATGCATCTTTATTCCTAGCGGTAAGTTTACTTGTTATATTTTATGCAATGTCTGTAGGTACTGGTTCCTGTAACATTTTGAGTGACACCTTCCACGCACTTTTTATTGAAGTGCTTAAATTTACATAAAGATAAAGTACTTTATCGTTTGTTATCAATGTAAAGAGCTAAATTATTTGATTTATTTAGAGGATTTTCCGTTTCATTATGTTTTCAACGGGATGGAAAAATGATAATGCAGTGGATCAAAGTATTATCAGACTTTAAAGACAAAAGAAACTACTTAAACGGTAAATCAGTATGACCTCTCTATCGCTCACATTTCAGAAGATTTACCTTAAACGTCCATGAGATAATAAACCTTATTTGTCTCATACTACCTTAGGCATATTTGCGTTTTCATTGTGAGCAGAGTATAATTTCCTGGTGAAGTTTACGACGCTGTACGACAAAGCCGCGATGTGCAGGATAGATTCTTCGTACGTCTAGGTGCAAATGGCTCTGAGCACTATGGGACTTAACATCTGAGGTCATCAGTCCCCTAGAACTTAGAACTACTTAAACCTAACCAACTTAAGGACATCACACACATTCCGTACGCCTAGGATAAGGTCAGTAATATACCGCTATCTCAACAGCGACGAATGTACCAGAAAGTATTTCAGGTCTTTGCTGACAGTCTCTGGAAGAGGGACGTGTTGGCCGTTGGACAGCTCTAATATTTCTCACTTATTTAGCCGTCATGTCACTTAAATTATGCATCCAGCATTTCATTTATCCTTTAAGGGAACGATGCATTATTAAGGCGTTATATTCGGGCAGACAGAAGTGGCGAGTGATGCAGGAGTCAGTATAACAAGCTGCTGATGACGTAGGACGACAGTTGGTATCGCAGTGCGAGAATGTGCATACGCACCGTTACAGGAGACGCGGTGGCATACTTTACCGTGATACCTCACACCCGATCTGGCTCGCACAACGAGGAGTCTGAGTTACGCCTCCATACGAGTAACACCTACGTGTTGCGATGAGGAAGTCTGCACGTGACACAGACGAACTAATGGTGTACAAATCTTTATTCTGCTGTGAATCAGTAAAAATCTTTGCGTACATAACAAAAGTGCTGATGATTTTTAGTTCTAAGTTGTTTTATAAATTCGTGTTAGTTCAGAGCGATGCTGTGTGCCGCGAATTTTAAGTAACATCGTTTCACACATTTCAAAAGTGACACTGTTTGCCTCAATAAAATGTGTCGGCATCCCGACTACATAATTTCACTTTAAAATTACCTTTACACCATGCGTTTAATCCTGAGCATGCTCCGTCACTGCCGCCTCGAGATGACTGGGTGTTTGTGTTGTCCTTATCATTTCATCATCATCCAGGAAAGTGGCGAAATTGGACTGAGCAAAGGTTGGGAAATTGTACGGGCGCTGATAACCACGCAGTTGAGCGCCCCACAAACCAAACATCATCATCATCATCCGTCACTGCCAAGCATGTGTGATAGCTAGCTGCATGCATATCTCTTCTCAACACCTTTTTTATGTGGAAGAGATTTTCTGCTTTTCTACTTTGAAAGAATGGATATCTCCTGTTTCTTAACTTTTATAATTACACATTTTGGCACATATTTACCATGTTCAACTCTCTTTCCCATAACTTTTTTAGGAAACATGTTTACTTATTTCTTGGTTTGTCTGTTTGCGGATATTATTATAGTCTGATAATAGCTAGACACTCACCAAGCCCAGGCTTTACCATACGATGATATGTGAACTAGTGCGATTCATTTGAAATAACACCTTAACGTTCCCCATCCGACGGACGGATTGCCTTACCTTCTCTCTATGAGACACTGTGGAGAGGTCTCGAATTTAATCCTGGACAGTAGCGCAAATTCTAGTCATCAGGAACTATGCACCACCACCTCTCTTCCCCATGCTTGCCAAACTCTGACAGTGAAAATGTCTCCAATCACCCTGATTCGAACTGGATACCTTTGAGTCGAAGGCTACCGCACAGGCGTGCGTCAGCATCCTCTGATCTAGACCAGTTTATACCGGCGTGGGAGCAAACGACGCATTGGACATTGATATGCTCATCGTATGTGGACGCTAAGCTCGTCTGCTTCCTACTTTTTATGTCAATGACTGTTCATAACAATGCAGACACAAACGTTATAGAGCGATCTGAAGTATAACGATCACATACAAGTAATCGTAAGAAAGTCAGATGCCACACTGAGAGTTATCGGCAGAATCCTTAGTATCTGTACTGGACCCCTTAAGAGTTAGCTTCCAAAACCCTCGTTCTACTTGTAGTTGAATATTGCTTATCAGTATGGTACTTGCACAGAAAGGATTCACAGAGGAAATAAAGACCCAAAGAAGAGCAGCACATATCGTCACAGGTTCGTGTTGGAACTGCAAAAGCGCCTCGGATCCGCTCATCCTCCTTCAGTGACAGACTTTACAAGTGAGACGTTGTGCATCACAGTATGATTTACTGTAAAATTCCCTGACCGTACTTCTCTAGAAGAGTTACCAATACCTTGCTTCCTTCTACGTGCATCTAGCGAAAGAAACCAGGAAGGTAACATTAGAGTGTTCGAGATCACATGAAGGCTTACCAGCAAGCTTTCTACCCGGGCACCGTTCACGACTGGAACAGGACATGGGAAAAATGACGGTAGTAAGCAAAGTACTATCCGCCACAAACCATAAAATGGCTGGAGGAGTATAGACGTAGATGTAGACTTATGAGCCAAAACATTATGACCACCAGATTAACTGCGTGTTGATCCACCTTCGAAACGTAGCACTGGAGTGATTCTGTGTGGCATGGGTTCGAAGAATCCTTGGTAGATTTAAAGAGATACGTATGTGGCACCAGAGTTTTATACACAGGTCACGAAATTCCTGTAAATTACGAACCGGTCGTTTGTGGGCGTGAGCTGACGCCTGATAGCGTCATACATGTTTCCCACTGGGTCCATATCCTGCGAATATTGTATCCAAGCCATCGACGTGAGTTCACCATCACGCTTTTGGAACCACTGCAACACGATTCTGGCTCTGGAGTACTGACAGTGTACTGCTGGAAGATGCCATCGCCATCGAGGAAGACATCAAGCTTTAAGGTATGTAGGAAGTCCACAATAACATTCACGCAATCCATGGCTGTCATGGTGCCTTCGATTATTACCATAGGTCCCATGAAAGCCAAGGTGAATGTCCCCATAGCATAATATTGCCCCCCACCGGCCTGCGTCCGCAACCCGGTGCATATTTCAAGCAGCAGTTCGTCTGGATGATGGCAGATCCGGAAACGATTATTGACCTGATGTAACAAGAAACATGATTCATCCGATCAGGCGACACGCTTCCATTGATTCGCGGTCCAATAAGGATGATCCCGTGCCCACTGAAATCGTAATTTACAGTATCGTTGGTTCAACATGAGAACACCCAAGGGTCATCTGCTGCGGAGTCCCATGTTCAACAATGTGCACTGCTGAATGGTGTGTTCAGAAACATTTGTGTCTGCACCAGCGCTGTAATCTGTCGTCAGATTTACCACCTATCCTGCTTTACAGAGTGGATCAGCCTCTGCCCTCCACGTTCTGCGATGAGACATGCACGTCCAATACCTTGTTGCATACTCGTGGTTTCACCGTCCTTCGACCACTATCCATAGATGTTCACGATGTTAGGACGCAAACAGCAGATCAGATTCACCGTTTCCGAGTTGTTCGTTCTCGGGCGCTGGTTCATAACAATCTGCCGTTTCTCAAAGTTGCTTATGTTAGTGGATTTCCCCAGTTGCCTCTTTGCTGTGCTTATTTAATTTCACTACCATGTCATGTGCCCAGACGCCAGCAGATGGCGAATCTCGCGTTGGTCAGTGGTCGTCAAGTTTTGGGTCGTCAGTGTATGTGAGTGTAGATGACACTACACTGGTTGAGCTCCTCGGCTCAGTAATCAAGAGACTGGACTCGCATTCGGGTGATGTTTCCCAATCTCATATTCTACCACAAGTTCAAATACAAACTTCTTTCATCAAGTCACAACTGACTGCAGCTTTCCATCCACTAGCGGAGTCAAACATCTGTAATCTTCTCCAAACGTAGAGAGATGGCCTGGTGGTAAGACAATGGACTCACTTTCCGGAAGACATCGATTCCATTTCCCGTCGGACCATAAAGATATAGATTTTCCGTGGTTTCAGTTAATCATTAATCAAATACCAGGATGTATCCTTAAAAAGGCCATGACTGATTTCCTTCCCCGTTATTTGCCCAGTCCGCGTTTATGTTGTTTCCCTTGTGACTTTATCTATTGGACGTAAATATATCTTTCTTCTTTGTCTTCCTGTGACACTACAGTGCACAACACAAAATGCACAAGTATTCATCACGGTTATCCATTAGACAAAGATCTATACTTAAGACATTCAGTGTGAAAAGTCAAGACACCTTAGCTCAGTATGTCTGACTGCCGCACGAACACCAATTAAAAAAGATGATAACAGTCAAAGTTGAACTAACGACTAGTTCTGGACCTAACATGCACTGTAGTACAGTGATTTCGTAACCAAAAATTTCCTCGATTTTGCGTCCGTATGTATGAATACCTGCGACAGACTGAAATAGGTATGAGGCTCCTTGGTGAGGATTCTGGAAGATAATAAAGCAGCAGAATGGTTGCGGTTCTGTTTTGAGCAGAAACAGAAGAAACGAAATGTGTTTATTCGAGGAAGAAACTTGCTGTATAAAATGACTATATACCCTGACTTAAAAGCAATGCATCTTATGAACAATCGATGGTCAAGCGTGATGACCTATTTGGGGTTTCTCTTTCTGAATTGTTTCATACAGTTTGTTAGGACAGTGGTGTTCGTTCTCCATTTTCAGCCCACATACAATGGGTCTTATACAGACTATCCTCAGAATAGCTTGCCCACTGTGCCTAAAGCCTTATTTTGGCCTTTACGTATGTTACCTCTTCCTTGAAGAGCGGAACAAGAGTGGGCATGGTACGGCGGAGCGACACGAACAAAATGTGAAACGGAATGAAAGAAACCGTTGAAAAATTCAGCAAACTGCGTGGTCTGTCGTGACTGAGCGTACAAAATATCTCTTACATTTTTTTTTCCTTTCTGTGAATGCGTAGTTATTATTATGAGTGTTATTAAATAGGAGTCGTTAACGCCGACAGAAAACTCTTAGGGGCTACTACTTAATAGGTTTAAATTTCACCAGTGAAAATAACTGTGTGTAAAATTAATAACAGGTTTGGGAAAATGCTCCCAAGCCTTATTTGTTTTAGGAAATAGAAGACTCATGATCGATAATTTGCTCTCGTATCCGAGCTAAGCTTTCATTTGCTTTTAGAATGAACAATCGAGAATATTTTTTGTTGAGTAGATTTCCAACATTAGTGTTACGTCTTTAGAGGTAATATTTTCTTGACTTTTTCTTTCTTTTATGCGTCTATCGCAGAAGTGTCTGATGCTAAAGTACTAATCACTACGGAACTGTTCGTGTTCAGAGTATGCCACTTCTCCAAAGTAGTATGGATCGGTATCTGCCTGGGGAATATATGTATCTAGTTTACTTGTCAAGATATCTGTCTGCAAGCCGTCTCTTAAGTGTAACCGGAAATCGTTAGAGTGTTAACATTGCAGCGCGCACAGCAAAGGAGAAGATATACTCGATAATATTTATAGTAGTAATGTCGACCAGTGCCATGTAAAACAGTTTAAAGTTTCATTGAAAAACCTACCACCAGTAAACACCTGTCTCTGCGTTACTGCCCATGCTATGTTTCTTACGTCGAGCGATGAACATTACTGCAGTTATGGATCGCCTACGCCAATTTTATGGTTGGCTTTGCTCAGCTAGTAGTATCGACCACACACACACATTTTCCGTCGTTTTCTTACTTCAGAGCTTTACCAAGCAGACACGCAAGTTCCCGCTCCTACGATAATCGATGCACACGGATACTGCTTACATTTCTTTGTGGACCATTATGTATTCCGAAGCTAATGTCACAGATGTCCCGTTACGTGGTGTACAATATGGCCCGCTGAGCTGTGTCATTACGCGCGTTCCTCCAGCGGCTCGCAGAGTAATTCAGATGTGGGGTGCTTGAGAGACAATATATCGGAAAATGTGGTAGAAATAAAGAACAGCATACTGAAATAGTGAAAACGGCAACTTCAGTGTAGAGAAAGATCCAATATAAACCACATGTTTTCAACCCAAAGAATTCACTATTTTATATGACTTTATTTTTTAAAAATCGCCAACGAAGACGTAAAGTGCAACAGAAACTAAAATTAATACGAAGTCTCTTCGAGCTCTTTGTGTAGCCTACATGTCATATTCTGTTTTAGTTCCCGTGTGAAATCACCATACAGTTTTGCCAATTCCTCTTGCAGTATGTCTTGTAAGTTTACTTGAAATCACTGAACGTTTACTCGTTCTTTTGTCCGCTTTTTTCAATGCATGCTATGTAGTACTAAGGTCAGCACACAGGAGAAGCGTACACGACAACTTATCTCAATCCTAACGAAGCCCAAATTCTTTAACGTAAAATGTGTGTTCAGATTCACCGTCGTGATAAAACCTGAACCTCCATGAAGAACTTATTTTGTGAGCACTGCGTTTCGAATTGCCCTTCAGAATACCCAGATATCCTGCATCATTAAGTATAGTGTCAGAAACCACTTAAGCTGGATATGTACGAACCAACGTGTTCGTATTATAGAGTGACCTGCATACTGGCAGAATCCAACTTTGATTTCTGTTTCTTTCACAAATGCCACTGTCGGTGAAATCATTGAACATGCTGTGCGAAAACAGTTCTTGACTCAAGCACTCCTTACCACTCTCACCTCGCTATGTCTTAAATTTGCAACATTTCATATTGTTATTTTTGTTCACGAAGCGCGTGCGCTGAGTATCGTGAATATGAAACTGAGAGCTCTGTAGCACCATCCGAATTTCTTAACGATGAATTGTCTCATATAGTTCTATTTCCGCAATCCATGTTCGGTTTTCCTTGAAACAGTGTTCTTTATGATTTCGCGGTGTAAATATGGTATAACCTCCTGGATGGCGAGGGAACTTCAGACGATATCTTTTCCTAAATCGTTTCACAGTGACTGTAACGAATCTTCTGACTGTAGCGTGTCGATGATGCACTGACAGCTTTTCCCCATTCCATGATGAACTGCAACAGCTTCTCGCTGTTCGGACGAACGGTCCTTCTCATCCTTACCCTTCATTTGCTTTTTCTGCCAATGACTACCCAGAAACACGAACAAAATTTTTGAGGTTACGCTAAGCTTCATATGTCATTAATGAATACTGTTCGCGAGTGCTATTACTATTCGAAGAATTATTATGAAGTAGAATTTTGAACTCGGGGTCCCCTAAAGAAGCGTAAATGTCAATTTGTTTTACACTAATCGCGACTTTTTGACATCTTTATTGAGTTGCTTTCTCATATCTGTTTAACTGTCATATCTGTTGTATTCCCGTTAGCCGCTTTTATGTCGTCTCATTGTCTCTCTAGAGTTGTACCATGGGAAGCAAGGAGAGGATGTTGTTGGTGGTCGGTATCCTCGTTCTATAACACAAACTGCACGCAGTTAATAACTGGGTTCTTTATTCATAAAGGAAGAGCTACTTAACTTCCCCTGTGCTGTGGTACAAAGTCTCTTCTGTATAGTCCAAGTAGCCTCAATGCTGTTGAAGTCCGCTGTGTTCACTATAAGGTTACTATGTGCTGCCTGTCTGTGCTTGAGGCTAAGTCTTCGGCTCCGTCTCGGTGACACGCTGGAACTCCACGGCGTACAGACTCGAACTGGCGTAACAGGCTCGAACTAACTGGCTAATCTGACTGACTAAAACCCGATCCTAAATACTGGCGACTGAGAGGCCGTTGGCGGCATGGTTCCAGGGCTACGTGGGGTTTCCTACCGTGGGGTTTCCTACAATGGTGCAGCAGGTAGCGAAGCTGTCCCGAGCAACCGGTTCCCTAACGAGGTGTTTGCGAACTGAGCCTCCCCCACTGCTTCTCTACCCCAGTCGCTCACCCCCAGTGCAGGAGTTGTCACCGTTTCTCAGACAGTGTCGTCGTCGATAACTTTCGTTACGTGCGTTTTCCTATGCGCCTTCTGTTCTATGCAGTGTACACGATGTAAGTGATAACAACAACGAAAGGGCGGCCGTGTCTTATCAAAAATGGTCATCGCTACCGTATTCATAGGAAAAATGAAGAATATACGAACCTGATGTGCATCAGTTATGAACGGAGTAGGTGCAAAGGTCGTTTAAAAATTGCAAATGATGAAATCGTTGCTCAACACCAACATTCTTGTCCACCTGACAAAACAGATGTGGAGATAAAGAAAAGACGTCATAATTGCAGAAAAAGAGCTCGTGAAGAAAAGACAGTGCCTGTAGCCCAAATTTTTAAGCAGGAATTTCAAGATTTGAAAGATAAAGGGTTAGAATTCGTGGCAAATATTCCGAATGATGACAGCTCCAACACTCAATTGTGTAAGGCGAGAAGAGGAGCTATTGGGACAAACCAGAACCCTGGCTCTAGTTCGGAAATTCACCTTAGCGAAGACCTTTTGAATTTAACGGAAGGTAATAGTTTTTTGAAGACTGATGATGGCTCTGTTCCAGGCAAGAGACTACTAGTATTTGCTTGTGAAGAAGCAGAGAAAATCCTTTGTGACAATGGAACTGTGCTTATGGATGGGACATTTGACAGCTGTTCGAAACAGTTCAAACAATTGTACACAATCCATGTCGACATCGGAAGTACAGAAGAGGCAACTAAGATATTTCCTGTTTTATTTGCTTTGCTGCCAGACAAAAGTCAAAATTCATACGATAGACTTTTTTCTGGACCGAAATCTAAGATGCCTGGGCGGTCACCAAAAACTGCAGTGCTAGATTTTGAAATGGCTACAATTAAAGCAATGAATTCAGTGTTCCCTGAAACACAACTTTCCGGTTGTAATTTTCACTTTAACCAGTGTCTGTGGAAGAAGATACAGGAACTGGGATTTACGGAAGACTACAGGGGTAGGGAGGAAGCCTGATTGTTTTGTCGCATGTATGCTGCAATGGCATATCTTCCACTTAAGACTGTCGTTGAAGCGTGGATTTTAATTATGGAACAAATGCCCAGTGAAGAGAAGATCACAGCATTTGCAGACTATGTGGTTGATCAGTGGATGGAAAATCCTAATATATCTATTGAAATGTGGAATGTTTTTAACCAACGAGGCAGAACGATGAATGCTGTCGAAGGTTGGCATAGAAAACTGGACTCCTCAATAAATCAGAAACATCCAAATGTATACGTTCTGATTCAGAAGCTGAAGGAGGAGGCAGTGAATGCTGTTTTTGAAATTAAAAAAGATTCCATTGACCTACCTCATCAAAAAAGAAAGAAAAGGTAAATAGATCTTGACAAAAGATTAAAAGACATTATGAAAACATATGAAGACTCTTGAGATTTAAAAAGGTGTTTAAAATCTCTAGCCTTTTTACAAAAAATTGAATAAGAAATTACGATTGATAAGAAGAAAAGGTCTTTAATTTGCTACTGTAATTTTGAACAACAAAAATAACAAAAAATAAATAAAAATAAATAAAATTAAAAAAAATTTAAATATGCCTATGTACGACGTGCATAGCCAGTCCTAAGCCTGTATAAAATGTGAAGGGATGTTCTCATTTTCATGTCAGTCGGAAAGTTCACGGTTACGATATTTATTTGTAGTCGGAAACGCGAGCGTCACCACGGAGGGGGTCTAGAGACTCGAAAAGTTGGATGATAAAAAATTTACCGTGATGTTCTGTGTGAAAAATTCTGGAGTTTGCTGTGGGCTTTAAAAATATTGTTGTTTCAAAACGGTATGTGTAAATAAAGCACACATTTTACGAGCATCAATAATTTCGCAAAGTTAACTTGCCGATTGTGGTCATATATGTCATTCGAAACTAATTATTTGTATTTGGTGGATCTCATTCACAAAAGTACGCTTTTAACGGTATTTCTGAAGTTCTACTACAAAATCTGCTATTTACTGAATTTTTAACTCAACAAAACTGAAATTTTACTTGGTAAATTTCTTACATAACATGGTCACTCGTCCTGTGAAGCTCTCAGAATTTTTGGTGAGGAAGGCGGAATGAAGACTCAGACAGCTGGTTGCCCACTTTTCTGTCAGAGTCTTTTAATGCGATCATATTTGCCTTTATTGTGCTCCAACAGGAGTATTTTTCAGCTGATTGTTATGTAGTTCATTTTATAAAGATGAAATTCCAGCTAGATGAACTTTGGTGGAGTCATCTATATTAATCAACGAATTTTATCATATGTAGACATCAAGAACAACACTCTAGTTATCGAGACTTTAAACGCCGCATCTAACCATAGGAAAATATTCTGTAATTTCTTTCAGATGAACACGCCCATTGTCGTGTAAATCTTTGTCTAATTACTAACAGTAAACCCGGCGTTGCCCAGATATTTATTCATCCCAGTTTTATGTCAGTTCATCCCCTCTTTCCTCATCTCTCTTGTCCATTTAGTCCTATCTCGTCTCGTCTATCCACCTCCTCCTTCCGCCCATACATCTCTCTTTCCATCTCCTCCATCTGCCCCCCTCTCTCACAACACTTCCTCCTCCTCTCCGTCCTCCTCTCCTTTTTCATCCATCTTCCCATCTCTGTCCACCTCCTCCTCTGCTTTTTCTAATAGTACATCAAATTCACAATAACACCCCTAATTTATGTATTTATTACAGTGTTCCATTAGTCATTCACCACCTTCCCCTTTCTCTGTTTACCTGCTGCTCCCTCTCTCTTTTAATCTGCTTCTCTCACTTCTCTGGATGCACCTCCTCCCCCCTCCCCGCCCCCATCACGTTCTCCTCTCTCCGTATATTTCCTCCTCCGCCTGTCATGCCATCTCCTCTTCCCCTGTCTATGAAAAAATACGTATATACGCCAACTTTCATGCTGATTGACGAAACGATATTGAATTTATTTAACGGTAGGCCAACCCTCCGCCATCCAGCATACGTTGGCTTTTATAAATGCCTTCACCACGAAAACATACTTACATGAGCCAACTCCCAAGCTGATCAGTCAAACGGTGTGTAATTCTGTGGTAAGGTACCCTCCATTCACCATACACCGTATGAAATTTCACATAGACAGTGAGGTTCCCCTTGTTTTGAAGATCAAATGAACAAAATTTCATCAAGATCGGAGCAACACTGTGGTTTTTGTTGAAATCCGTAAGTAAAGTACCCTCCACCATGCACTGAACGAAGTTTTATGTAGACAGTGACCTTCCTCTTGGTTTGGGAAATAGCGATTCATTTTTATACGCCCCGCTCCCTCTATGCCGACTTAGTTGCGAAACATAAATAATAGATTCGAACAACAGAAATCATGTAATGATTTCTGTCGTATAAGGGGCAACATAGCTATTAAATAATAGCAACGAGATTACGAGAGCAATCACTTTCAGTGTTACGCAAAATAACATTATACCTTGTAAATTATCACGACACAAAATGAAGATGATAAGCAATGTGGGACTTCCTTCCGTTTGCGTTTGAAACTCTCGGGGAACTCCTGTATGGCGAGGAGGGTGGGAGGGGGAAGCAAGGGGAGCCTCAATTTGTTTTGCCAGCCCGGGCCTCTGACAGGTTTAGCGCGCCACTGCTGGTAGGATACCCCACGGTAGCAAACCCCACGACACCGGTTCCAGCGAGTCTTGTCGGTGGCCTCTGTCGATACTCCCGTAACCTCTATGCCGCATGGTGTGCTAGCGCCAGCGTACGACAGTTTAATATCCACTGTCATATCCGTAACATCGTCATCTACGTCATACTCCGCACTCCATCGACCGGTGTGTGGAGGAGGGTACTAATTCTTAGTGCCATTAACTGTTCCCCCTCTCTGCTCCACTCGCAAATGGCGTGTGGTAAGAATGAGGGTCGGTAAGCCCCTGTGTTAGCTGCAATTTCTCGAGTTTTCTCGTCGTGGTCATTTCGTTAGATATACGTGGAAGGAAGTAACATGTTGTCTGACTCTTCCCGGAAAGTGCTCACTCAAAATTTCTACAGTAACTTCTCCATGATGCACAACGCCTTCGGTATGACTGGTAACTTTTCATTCTTTTACCAATGGACACAGGATTGCTGGACGTGATATTGCTATGGATATCGAGTATTTTTTCTGTTAATTAATTAATGATGTCTGCTTTAATAACAAATCTGCTAGTCTGTGAAGTACAGTAAAGCTATCATTAAGCGGAAGAAAATCTGCGGAAGATTGGTTTGAACACCACACTGTTTCACTAACCATGATTCTATTGGAGGCAGTATGTCCTTGCCTTCTTCAGAAATTTGAACTAACTTATTCAGCCAGATACAGAGGGATCTACAGTTTGATATTGACTCCGAAACACGTGCAGCTCGGTATCTTCCACATCAGCAAACAATGCCAGACGTGAAAGAAGTGATAAATGACAAATAGAAATCCTGAATGAGTTTTGGGTCTGTAGTCTGATACTTTATCTCTGACCCACTCTGAAGCTGTTTATTAAAATCACTGTAAATTGAACTGAGATTGATCGTGTTGTATTTTAAACTACTGTGTTCCCTAAGACGCCCGCTCAAAAGTGCTCGCTTGTTCGTTCTAACTCAGATTAATTCTGATCTGACACATGTGCCGTGAATATGTTCCCTGACTTTTATTATGTTTTACGTAAGCGGCGTGGAGCAGAATTTTTTAAATCTATTTATGATCGTTCACTATCTCTATCAAGAATGGTTGCTGGCAGTTCTGTATAAATTCATGTCGGAATACTTTTTTATACACTTCGCATTTCAATTATAACGTTTTACTGGTAAAATCATTTACTCATATCATCCTAACTCTCGACACATTAACGAGTTATGTAGTGTAGCGTGAATTGTTTCCCTTAGAAGCTGGGATACGGTCGCCGAGGGCTTGTCACCTCGCGTGTAATATGCATGTGAATGCCGCCTCAATGGCCGAAGTTCATGACCTTTGCCCCTTGCTCCTGGCCGCAGTGTGCCCTAACTTCGTTTCTAACTTGGCTGTTCACAAACCTCTCCATTATGTCACCTGTGTCCGTTGAGATCGAATTGTGTTATGTACTGGTACGTATTCCGTTTAATACAAGCATACACACTCAATGTTTCCGATTATAGTTGTTATGAGAGGACAGAAATTAAATATAGGAGGGTGTGCTGAAAAGTTAAGATGTTAGTTTTAATGCTTCAGGTGTTCTTCATAGTCTTCCACCCCTTGAGTACAACACAAAGCGTTCAGAATCATGTGAAATGTCAGAAAAGTTCTCCTTTGCGGTGTTGTTCAACTCGCATGTTACATTCGCTGGAATGTCGGTTATGACGTCAAAGTGTTGACTCTTTATATGAATTTCTGCGCTGTATCATTTTGTGGTAGGTTCGTACTGATAACACCAAGTCACGTCACCCGTAATCATTTCTTCCAGAAAACGCCATTTATCGTTTTGTGGTAGGTTCATACTGATAACAGCGTGTCTCGTCACCCGTGATGATTTTTCTCAGAAAACAACTGTCCGCGTTTTGCATTTCAGTCAGTTTGCGGCTGGCATCAACGCTTCGTTGTTTTTTGTTCGGGAGTCAATTTGTGCGGTACATACTTTACAAACACGATTTTCTTCTTCAGTTGTCTTGAAGACTTGATTCAGAGATACTGTTCCATTGCGATTTGTGACGCAACATAGACACACTGCTGTCGCACACCAGCTGCTTTGCGCTGCCTGCTCATAACTGACTAGTTGAATGCACATCTGTTGTTTACAGTTGTCAGTTAAAGCTACTACCGTAGTTAGTGCGCTGATGCCGCTTATACGCTAGGAATAAAATCAGTCTCGAAACTTTTTGGACACATGTAATTATTTCAGCTGTAGCCACACCCCCTCTTTCCAAATAATGAATGAGAAATTACTGACCAATTTCAACTCCTCATGTCTTGTGATGGCTGAAATTTCAAGTTTCGGCGAGTGAGGTTGCATAGTGGTAAGACATTGCACTCGCATTTGGGAGGGGAGCAGTTGAAATGCCCGTCCGGCCATCTTGTTTTCAATTGCCATGGTTTTCCTAAATCGTTTGAAGCAAATGCCCAGATGATTAGTTTCAAAAGGACACACTCGATTTCGTTCTCCATCGGGAATGGTGCTCCCTCTTCAATGAATTTAATCGCCAAAGATATTTTAAACCACAATCTTCCTGCATTCGACTTTCAAAGTGATGAAGAGGTTGGATCAGGAACCATACCAGCACTTGACCAGTTTGAAGTAATTTAAAGAATGGACAGGCACGTTGTAAGTTGGACATGGCGTCATTGTACTCACTGAAAGGAACTCTTACCTCCTTATGAGTATTCGTGGAATGAGTCTAAGTGTCAAGATATAGTAGAGTTCATTGGCAAATAGACAATGTATCATGCCAAAGAAAGGCTACTTCATCTGGCGTCAGCAGGTGCTTGAGAATGACTTGCTACGCCAAGTGTACTTATAGGATCAAGGGGCCTCTTAGGTCTGCTTTTCGCAGAAATCCAGCAACTCCAGACGGCGGCATTCTCTTACGGAGATCCACCATACAAGAAGCGACAGCGACACTACGTGGCAGGAGGACCCCCCCCCCCCCCCCTAGCGCGCGCGCGCGCCCACACACACACACACACACATCCTACATAAAATAATTGCTGCGCAGAGGTATGATGCAGCCGCAAGATGTCATACAACTTCACGGTGTCACGTACTTAGTATAAGACTGTCTTGTAAGTGGAATGGTTTATACGAAAATGGAATTTCTTGGGGTTGCACTGCATTGTTATTGCTGTATCAATCCAGGTTTATCTTTCAGAATTTTCTGTACAAAGGCGTTGCGGAAAGTAGGAGTCAACACGGCGTGCTTTTGTTAAGATACTAACTGTTTACGATTTTGGTGTTATTCCGGATACACTAGAGTATGAAATCAAAGAGCAAAATTATCTATGACGTATCTCACTATCGTCGAGCGCTAAAAAGGATATGCTGTAGTCGTATTCTGCAAGTTTGTACTTGTAAATCAACTATAGCTAGTGATGTATTTAATGCTGATCAACTTTGAAACGAAAGTTTACGAGAAACGCTGCGTTTCACGAAATTCAGAATAAACATAAGTAAATATGGATATGGCTTGCACTTGCTGTGTACGGAAGCAGGAGGAATTGGACATTGTTCCGAAATAGTTGGAAGCGCCGTTGGCCACGGTCTGCAAATTTCAGGCTACTGCCGTGGGGTGCTGTCGCGTTGAGGTAACTGCAAGAAAACAGTGCCATCTCCGATTGGTCTAGCGTCACCTAGAATCCTGATGTCGCAGACGCCTCATCTTGTCGGTTCACGCTCACGTGAGGGTGAATGTAGAACAGCTGTGAGGTCTCGAGTCTCTGGTCGGAAGGCAAAAGTGGCTATTGGTCTGTCGGATGTCCCTTTATGCATTACAGGTTTGAGGTCCCCCATGTAGATGAGAATACGTTTGAGTCAGTACGAGACGCCTGTAATGTTGGGAATATGCCTGATGTCTCTGGAAAGTCCGTACAAGCGCAGGTGGCGGGTTTGCTGGTCTTTGGGAAATCCAACATCAGGCGGACCACTCATGGAAATTATCTGCTGTGAAGGAGGCTCTGCCGGCGGCTATTGAACGCAGTTGATACAGTTGGCTGCAAAACATTGTTACTGTTGGCAGGAGTGACGGTTGTCGTATAGTTCAGAGGTGGTCCTCGGTTCAAGCAGGCGACTGACTGAATTGGTAAAGACAGCTTCTCGCACTCAGGATGGAAGTTCAGTTAGCGTTATGCAGCATCGTTCCAAGAAACAATTGTAATTTTCTGTTTGGAGCTGAATGGAGATGCTAAACTTGTTTCTTTGACGGTCCTGGTTGCGGATTTCTCGACCTGTTCGCAGGTTGAGAATATTTCCATGCCAGAGAGGCTTAGATTGGTCACTTCGTAACATAAAAATTATCAGCAACAGAAGATTTGGTCCTTTAGATAGGGATGGCTCAGCAACAGTTAAAAACCATCACCGCACCAGTATGAGGTTTTTTTAAAAAAAGTTGCGAGCAAAGTTTAGAAATCGGATTCCTCGTGTAAAAATAAGACGAAAAGCTTATATCAATACGGGTCCAGAAATGCTTACTTTTCTACTTATTAGGTCAATGTACATAGTACATACTCGTATATCAGCTGAACCACTGTTCGATACACTTGCCATTTCCTACATTGTACGCCTGGTTAGAAAAACATCAAACAAATCGTTGAAGCGCCCTTCTTCCACTTGTGTATAGATTTCAGTTCGCTATTATAATGTGGTCTGAACGTGTTCGATTATATTTGAGGTGGTATGTACACTCACGTGTTTCCTCAGCTCGAGTGTAGAGAGAGGCTTCTTTCGACAGACGTTCTGCAAATCGCCAGTTTGATATAACACCACAGAAAGAATTATAATGGGCTTAATTAAGGCGAGCGTGGATGCAAGAAATTGGCCCCACTGATCAGTACAATGTTCATTGAGTTCGCTAGTGAACACACAGTAAAAAATGGTTCAAATGGCTCTGAGCACTATGGGACTCAACTGCTGTGGTCATTAGTCCCCTAGAACTTAGAACTACTTAAACCTAACTAACCTAAGGACATCACACACATCCATGCCCGAGGCAGGATTCGAACCTGCGACCGTAGCGGTGCACTGTAAAACGTGCATGACTTGCGTCGCTCAACACACTGCTAGTGGTAGTATGTTATCCAAATTATTAGGCAGTGTGCTGCGCAAGGTTATTAATGAAGCTGTTCAAACAGTATTGGAACTGAGATAGTAGGCGTTATTCACGAATTTGAAAACTCGGAAAGTAAGTATTTTAAACTATACCATCTTACTGGTGTGTGCTATACTATGCGTAGCAGTGATGGTCTTTTAGTTTAGGCAAAGCCGACGCTGGTTCTCGCAGTTTTCCATCGGCTCAATGTTCTACAAATTACCAAAGGAGGGAACTAAATTTTCAAACGGAGAGCAGCCTTGCAACGCCTAACCAGGAGACGATAACCGCATCTTGAGCGGGGTGTCGCGCTAGCGGTGGATCGAACTCTAACTGGGGAATTCTTGGTCGGTGGGCGTTGAGAGCCGGAAATCAGATTACAGCGAAGCGCAGCGCCCGCGCGGAAGCGGAGACGCCGCAGCCGACGCTGATAATTGGTAATTCCGTGGATAGTTGAGCACGTGCCTCGCTTTGCGGTCTGAAAGAAAAAGAAACCAGTGGTTCGGCGCTCAACTGCAGACTTTGTCTTTATGGGCCGCCGCCACACTGTAACCAGAGAATATATAACACTACGAAAAATTTAGTATTCTGCTTTTCTGGTATGGTTTAAAATACATCATGTGTAAGTTTCGTAGAGAATATCTTGAGGTGTAAATGCGCCTCCCCGCCAGAAATTATGTAGCCTTCACATACATATGATGAGGACGTAAATGAAATTTCGCATTCTGTAGCAGAATGCTTATCGCATTGTTACTGTTCACTAGGCATTTTTCATTAACTGTGTTTCCCACAGAGCGACAAATTTACGTTGAAATTATATTGTGACCTGTTGTAATTTGGTGATGACACGAAATATTGCTCGACGCCTGATGGCTAATTGGCTAATTTACAGGGTTATTATACTACACCAGAAGTAATAATAATAATAATAATAATAATAATAATAGCAGCAGTAGTAGTAGTAGTAGTAGTAGTAGTTGGCATCGACTGTGGTGTGATGTTTAACATTCTTGCAGAACTGGCACATATATGTTTTTGATTAACATTAACTTCAATTCTGAAAAAATGCGAAGTCCAATTGTAAAATACAAGGACGCTTCAGCGTGCCCATTTGTGATCAAAACAGAAATTCCACAATGAGATAGACTGTCAGCATTCGGGTGGCCAGTTCTTTGCTGAAGTGTTTCATCGGAGTGGCGTAAGATATTAGAATCAAGTGCCATATTCCAACCACAAAGTTATGGGACAAAGATGTGCGTATTATTAATTGACTGCCGAGCAATAAAGGATGGATTGGTCGTAATGCCAGAGAATTTTTGTAATTGCAACATAGATACTTATTGTGCTGGCAGAAGTAGTAGAACAAAGCAAGACGAGTTAGTTCAAATATACGCCAAATATACAACAAAAATTGCGGGAATAAACTGAAATACGTTGGTGTACAGGCGCAGTAAAACGGACTAGACCTATAGGACTAACATAATAAAGAGGAAGGAAAAATAAGACAAAATTCCAAACTATCTACGATAAGCACAAAGAAATAATTTGCAAGAAATGTTAAAATTCACCATTTGGAAGCTGCCACCAACTCGGTGTCGCTGCATGCATTCGCAACTTGTTACCTCGCTGACCTGTATCGAAAACAGGAAGAAATCTTGCACAAAATGTTTCGGCTAGACTATAAAAATATGATTTGTGCAACACGACTGAAACCCCTAGACGTAGAAGTTGGCGGACAAATGCGCAACCGTTGCCCCTGGAGTCATATAAATGAATAAGTTAATTAGTAACGACCTTAATTCGATAGTGAAAAGCAGTATCAAGGTCGATATTGACGAAATGTACCTTAGACCAGACAGGGCACACTGCCGAAATTTCTTCAGAATTGCCATCGTGACATCTAAGGCTTTCCGAGATGAGAAAAGCCAGTTGGCACGAAATGTAAAGAAACGCAGTGCTAGACGGTGCATAGTGAAGATAAGGAATTCATAAGGACAATAGCAGCTAAACGTAAACTTAGTTTCGGCAAGGGTAGGGGAGGAAATCGGCCGCGTCCTTTTCAAGGAAACCACCCCAGAACTCGCCTTAATGTACAGGTATTTAACAAAGGCACGGAATACCCAAATCTGGATGGCCGGACGCGGGTTTGAACCGTCGTCCTCGCAAATGCGAGTCCAGTGGGCTAACCACTGCACCTCCTCGGGTTATACGAGACAATAGAACTGTTGCATAGTCCACCTTCGCTAAATATCCCTATTATCCAAACGAGCTCTTTTTAAATTCCTTCAATTTTTCTGACATACTTTCGTTTAGACTATACCGACTAGTTAGGATTGTCTCCGATTTTGTTCAATATCAGGTGTCAGGCCTTTCATAATGGCCCAAATACTGGATAAATACCCAGATTCCTTAAAGTATTCATTATCGATCTCTAAGCGATATGACAGACTCCAGAAATTAAAGAATAATGTTACAATCGGATACTGCCGATTGTTGCTCGAAAGCATGTCAGTAGCTCTCATCTCTTTGAATGCATTACTATTGATTCTTGATCTTCATCAAACAGCCATCTACCATACCTACATACTAGCGTTCTTATCACATATCTTATGTTTAATTTTAGTAATTAACCGAGCTCAGTTACACAAGAATGCATCAGGAAATTAATTGTGGATTGTTCAAAGTTCACCGATGAGCCAAATTAATTAGATTACCTGTTTAATAGTGTGATGGTCCACTTTGAGACGCAACACAGCAGCGATTCTGCACGGCATGGATTCCATAATCCTTTGGTATGTGGCATAAGATATCTATGCATAGGCCACGCAATTCCTTTAACTTATAATCTGGTGGTTTGTGAGCGCGAAACTGGCGCTCGATAGTGCGCAAGATATATTCCAGCGGGTTCAGGTTAAGCAATTTTCCTGGCTAAGACGTTAACATGAGTTCATTATCGTACTCCTCAAACCACTGAAGCATGATTCTGGCCTTGTGCTGCGCATAGTTATTGTGCTGGAAGACGCCATCGCCATTGTGTAAGATATGAAGCATAGTGGGATGCTTGTGATCCGAAATAATGTTCACTTAGTCCAAAGCTGTCACTGTGCCTTCGATTACTACCATATGTCTTATTAAACCTAAGCCGAGCTGACCCCACGGGGCTGCGTCCATGACGCGGTGCATGTTTCGAGCAGCCGTTCGTCTGGATGACGACACATTTGGACACGACCATCGACCTGGTGTAACAAGAAATGTGATTCATATGACCAGGCGACACGTTTTCACTGTCCCACGGTCCAACGTCGATGAGCCCTTGCCCACTGCAGTCGCAACTGACTACGTCTTTGGGTAATTATTGGGACAGGAAGAGGTCGTTTGCAGCGGAGCCCCACTTTCAGCAATGTGCGCTGAATGGTGTGCACCAAAACACTTGTACCTACTCTTGTCATTGGATCTGCCAAAGATCGGCGCCTATTCTGCTTTACGGAACGGGCATGCCCCAGAACTCTTAGTTGTGTGACGAGGCGTGGGCGTCCAAGACTTAGTCGCCTACTCGTTGCTTCACTTTGCTCCATCTACTTTCTAGATATGCTCACGACAGTATCGAGCGATTAGTCGACTAGCTTCACCATTTCTGAGATAATCGTTCTCAGTCGCCGATCCATAACAATCTGCCTCTTGTCAAAGTCGCTTATGTATTTCCCGATCTGCGACCCGTATCGTTGCTGGAAAAATTCCCCATTCGTCTCCGCTTTAATTATACTATGTATTTTCCTTAGCACATCACGCGCCTGCAACGCTAACAGGTGACATTCAACCCGGCAGTGAAGTAGCCAACTGATCTCGTTGCCAAAAGTACTCGTTTCCTCTCAGGACAGTGTGTGGGTTCTGAGGCCGAAAAAAGGAGTGAGACAACATAAGCTCTGAGAAATTAATACAAACTGCTGGAAAAAATTAGTACACTCTGTTGTGTGGAGTATGCGAAATTATTACATTTCCAGATCAATAGCACAAGCGGTTCTGGGGTACCAGGTATCGACCCATGCGGAAATACTCATATTAGTGCTTGATGTATCCTCCACGGGAGACATAGAGGCTGTGACTCTGGCATTCAGTCGATCGTACAGATGGCCAGGGAAGTCGCTGCACATCTTTCGGAGCACGTTGAGTTTCACGGGCAGTGTGTGGGCGAGCTTCATTCTGTTGGATGGCTCAAATGGCTCTGAGCACTATGGGACTTAACTACTGAGGTCATCAGTCCCCTAGAACTTAGAACTACTTAAACCTAACTAACCTAAGGACATCACACATCCATGCCCGAGGCAGGATTCGAACCTGCGACCGTAGCGGTCGCGCGGTTCCAGACCGTAGCGCCTAGAACGGCTCGGCCACTCCGGCCGGCCATTCTGTTGGAACAACACGGCACATTCCTTTTGCAAGGACGTCAAAACCGGTTACTGTTCCCTCCAGAAACATCAAAGGTGAACGAGAGTTGTAGCTCATCGCCCTACAAACTATAAGGCCTGGGGTGGGGCCAGTGTGTTGGACGAATGCCCTCTACGAGACATTGCTCACCAGGTCTGTGTCGCACGAGCAAACGACCATCATTTGCGTGCAGACAGAACCTGCTTTCATAGCTGAAGACAACAGCGCGCCATTCCATCTTCTAGTCGAGCCGTGAACGTCGAAGCTGTGGCGTGAGTGGAAGACGGGCTAGAGTTGTTCGTGTCATAGTCCCTCTGCTAATAACAGCTTCGCAATAGTTTGTGTTGACACGAATGGGCTCACAAACTCTCTTATCTACGCTGTGGTAGCTGTACTATCTGGTACTCTTACAATACGATGATCGTAGCGGGGGGGGGGGGGGGGGGGGGCTCGTCTGCGCTGCGTGGACGTCCAGAACGTCGTCAACGGTTTGAGAATGTTCACCTAACCACTGATACCAGGATCTTTGCGCAACTGACGTAGGACGTCCAACTTGTGTGGCAGTTCTCAGAGACGACCATCCCGCCACTCGGAAGGCCGCAATTTGACCCCTTTCAAACTCGCTCAGTTGGCTGTAGGAAGCAAGAGTGCGTCCCCATATCCTGGTTGCCTGCTTGCTTCATACGTTCGTATCACACTGAACTTTCTGTCCGTGAGCATTCCCCATTAAAGGGTAGACACAGGCAGCGCTGTGGTAGGTAATGCCACTACGCTATGTGTTGGCGGACGACGTTGAAACCATTTTCAGTACATCCATTATCCCTCAGGTGGCATATGCTGTCACCGGATCAAAATCAACGTCGGCTTTCTAGGTGTACTATTTTTTTCCGACATTGTATTATACTTAGCTTCAGTACAGTAACTCCTTGATGGATTCCAAAACCAAGTCCTTGACAAAGCAGTGATAAGTCAAACACTTCAACTGTTCAGAGTGAAGACATGAACAAAAGTCTCGAGGCCAGTCCTGAAGTATTACTTTCGTAAAGAAATTTGCGACTGTACCCTGTCGATACTAGACATCTAGATTGGACCGATACAACAACTCAGCAAGAACTCGTCTACCATTCCGTATAAAGTAGGCACAACTGCAGGCGGGCGGTTACTTTTTCCACGTGACCCATGGCGCCTGTGGCATCTCAGATCAGGGAGCGTGGCATTCGTCCGGCTAGTGGCTAGGCAGCGTGGAGAAACCTCACTATTTTCTGAAGTGAATTAGAATATACCTGTGACAGGTAATTCCTGAGGGTGAAATAGGAATTTGGGTCCCGGTTTTCGCGAATGTGTGTCGAATCTGCGAACTCCTGCACTACCTCTTTCGATCACCTGTGAAAATACCTGACATTTTCTGAGACTGAACACTTATGTGCTATCCTGTTGCCGAATAGTTTAATAACGTAGATAATAAATGTTTATCGAGTGATGTGGCGTAGTGATAAAAGCGAGAAAACGAGTTACAGATGCTAGTGATTATCATCTTCAGTTCTCTGTCCGGATTTACGTGTTCAACAGCATTCCCTTGTTATTTCATGTACATGTGGAATGTTCTTAAACTAGATAACTTCTGCCTGCTTTGCATATTGTTGGCTAAACTGGGAAGGTGCTCCTCCTCCAAGCATTGTAACCGATCAAGGCGGCGCTGTGGTGAGACTCTAGGGTCGTATTCCGAAAGACGATGGTTCAATTTCCCGTCCAAAGATCTACATTTATGTTTCTGTGATGTCCCTAAATAGCTTAAGACCGGTACCGGAATGGTGATTTGGTGGAATAGAAATTTGGGTCCCAGTCTTCGTGAATATGTGTCGAATCCGTGAGCACTTGCGCTGCGTCTTTCGAACACCTGTGAAAATATCAGACTCTTTCTGAAACTGAACTTTTGCACCACCGATTTAGTACCCCATCCTTCCCCAGTCCGGCTATAATGACCGCGTCGTCGACGGGACGTTAAACTGTTGTGTTCCTTCCTTTCTTCCAATAACTATACCTTGTACGTGAAGATATATGTTTAGAAAACCTTTAGCTCTAATTGCTACAAGTTATCCTAAAACTGCACAACATCGTTCATTTATCAACATAATACAGAAAACATCTTGACCCTACGTAACATTTTCTTTGAAGGGAGCCCAAAACGTGCAGCAAATATGTGGCTGCTAACTGACTAGCCTGTTTTGTAACGCACTTCTATAATCCACTAATTCCCAAACGCAGTCCATCATAGCAAAAGATGTAACTACTGATGACGAATGAAATGGCGTGTAATTAAGATAACGAACTCTTATACGTGTAAACCACAATTCCAAATATTTGGATTTAGGTTTTGCATGGTTTGCATTAAACACTCGGATTGCAGGGCTGATTTCTTAACAAATGAACGACTGAGTCCGTTACTAATTCTTAAACAGGCTGAGAAGGTCCCAGCTGTAGCGAATACAATCATTTCGCGTGAAATGGACTGTAATTAAGGCACTTAAATGTTGTAAGAGGGAAACTAGTTCAAATTTCTGTCCTGCCATGGTAATTTAGATTTCCCATGGTTCTCGGAATCACTTCCGTAGTATATTAGAATAATTACTTCAACAGGCACTGCCGATTTCTTTCCCCTTCCTTTCTAAACCAACTGAAGGCTGCTCTGTGGTTATGTGCTTAGCGATGACAGACATACCAATTTCAAATAAATGTCAGTGGAAATAGAAATTCGTAACTGTAGGTACCGTTGCTACCGTATTATCATTGTAATATTAATATCAATAATAATAATGGTATTACTACCAGTAATAACAGATTTCCCAGAAGCACCCTATACAGTTAAGAAAAGGTCATTAACCACCATGGGGAAAATGGAACGACAGATATTGAGGAAAATATTGACGCAAAATCCATGGCGGTATTTGAATACGTAAAATCTCTGGAGAACTGTATTGCCTGAATGAAAAATACAATTCCATTCCATGAAAAAGATGTCTGAAATCTTATAAGGTTAAGCACGAAAGGAAACCTCAAGACTGATGAAGAACATTTTCCGCACCGCTACCGGGACCTGACAAACCACGGTACGATGGGTACCCCACATCCAACAGGATCTCACGAAAGTCATTATTCACCCTCTGGCAGCTAAACAGACCACATGCATGCAGAAGATCGACTGAGAAGTTCACGTCTACACAAGACACAAAGGAATATGGAACTCAGAAACATGTTGACAGTAGAAAGACGATAGACCCCTAGTGAAAGGATGATGAAGTTTCGTGAAGATGAGAACAACAACGAGAACAAAACTAATGGATCGAGGAGCTGTTTATAGAGCCAAAGGAAAGGGCAAAAAATTCAAAAATTCGTAAATGGTAATAACTATAATTGATACAGTTATCATTTAACTTAGGTCACTCTGAGATATAAAAAATTATTATTTTCAATTCTTGGTCTTTTCCAACGCCACCAAACTGATCTGTACAGAGCACTAGGTTAACCCACTCAGTTCGACAACATACAAATTTCCCTTGGCAAATTTCAGTGTTGGACTGTCAGTGAGAAACTTAGACACCTATATTAACCACATCTTACTGTATAATGAAAAAAGGAATTCCGTGGGTTTGTCTGCAGGAACTGTGGGCGTGGTTCGCTGAATATGGAGGAAATGTAAAGCGGGATGGCGACTGTAAATCGGCTGCTCCCAGTATGTTTCGGGTAAAAGTAAATTCGTATGAAATGATTGACTGGGAGTCCCTCATGAAGGGTGTTCCGAAAGGGCACGCATATTTTGACGTGGAATGCCGTTCCTCGCATATCTCCACATCACTGATAAGAGAAGGCTACCATAAAAAAAACTGACGAATTCCGGCGTCTGGACGAAATCACTTCAACGATAGCAGTACACTATCAGATGCCGAATGAGTAGCCTTTCTTGGCGGTTTTACTGAGTTGATTACTGTTATTTAAGTGGATTCGTCTGTTCACAAGACCATTAAAGCCTTTTGCTTCACATGAAAAAGTCCTTTCGTCTTTCTTACTTGCAAAACATAATTTCTTTTCTGGTGTTAACTCAACGTCTGAAATAAGTACTGTCACTTGCAAATAAAATTTTTAAAACTCGTCTATGCACATACAACAGCCGATTTCTGTCATAAATATAGGCTGACTTCTAAGATTTTTTTACGAAAACAATGAAGGAAAGATTCTTTGATACAAATCGTCTTATTGTTTGCAGTGCGTGCGAACCTGTTGTGGAAAAAAAATTCCAATCATATGTTGGTACCACAAAACATGATTTAGAAGAGGTCTACAGCTTTTAGCTGTGATAAATTATCTACCCACGCGTATTTTGTTTCACATAATGGAACAAAACTAAGTCGTTATGCAATAAAACAGGTGAAAATAGGCACAGAGACTTTAACTCTACGCTTTTCTTGGTTAGATAATCAGCTGCTCGGCGTGCTGTGTGAGAGCTGGCATTGCCATGCTGAAGAATGATACAATGTTTTCGGATATTCTCTAATCCCACCGATGACTTGTACCAAACAAATAGTATACCATTCAATATTAACTATTGTTCGATCTTGTAAAGTAATACATACCACGTATGCAGTGTAACCAAAGAAACAATGTACCATTTTGTGCTTTGCGAGCGAACCACTTGTTTCATTTCCTCTTGGGACAATGAAACAGTTAATTGGTAATTACAGAGCGTGGACAAGAATGTGGAAACACCACAAACCAACAATTGCCATGCCTACTACGATGTAGAAAAACCGTTGACGTTCAAAAGAGCTTCTAGTGATCTCAGAATGGATACAAGTCTTGTATAATTTTCAAATAATTCTTACATCATTCTTCATGCGAAACTGCGGCAAGACCCGGTAATGATGATGGATGTGGATAGTGATCACGCACCACAGAGACTCAGTAATATTGAGATCTGGTGTCTGTGGTGGCCAGGGAAGATGCTATAGTTCATTCTCGTGCTCTGAAAAACAGACCTCGACGATATGAGCTGTGTGAACAGGGGCCCTGTTCTCTTGGAACACAGAACAACCATTGGAAGATAAAGATTGTACCATTGGATGGACCTGATCAGCCAAAATGGTCACATAATCCTTCGCAGCAATGTGACCATGCATATTAAACATGGGGCACATGGAATACCACGAAATGGCTGCTCAACTGAACCCCCGCCATGTTTCACTCTTGTGGCATAAACTCGCCCAGAAGTTGGAAACGGTGTGCAAGAAGACTCATCCGATCAAATGACATTATTCCATTGTTCCAAAGTCCAGGTTTGATGACTTGGGCACGACATTTTCCTGTTACGGGCACTTGCATCACTGATGAATGGTTCTGGAATTCCAGCTTGCCCTCCAGTTCCCTGACTCTGGAACTCCCTTCGTGTTGTTTTGGTGCTGACAGGGTTCGCGAGTTTGACATTCGGGTCTACAATGACTTTTGCAGCTGTTGTCCTGTTGCTTTTCATCACAATTCTCTTCAGTGACCGGTCGCTTAACACACACTTCCGTCCGCGCTGTGACTTAGTGGGGGATGTTTCTCCAGTTTCCCTGTTAAGCGATATAAATCTCCGAACCGATGCCCTTTAAATATCAAATATTTCGGCTGCTTTCGTTTGGAAAGCACCCACCATACGTGCACCAACAATTTGCTATGTTATGAATTGATTTAGCTCCGTCGTAATGCACTCACAACTACAAATAACACTGTTATGACCACGACTGTCACTTGCAGCGTATTGCGGACATTTAACGGGTTCCTTCCGTGGTCAAATACAACAGCACAACCAGAAGGTTTGGCTAGCACATGCATTTATGTTGAAACATGCATTTCTCGCTGTGTTTTTATATTTTTGTCGAAACTCTTAAGTTTCTGGCTCTTATGAATATACCCATGTTTCATCTCTTCTTACGAAATTGTGTACGGATTTTTTGAACCATTCCTTACACCGATTGACACGAACCTGTATTTGAGATTCGGTTAAAATGTCAGGAATCCATCATGAACAAATGGGTGATGATGACATTTGGTTTTGCGCGGCGCTCAACAGCGTGGTTATCAGCGCCCCTTACAAATTCCCAATCTGTACGCTGTCCAGTCTCGCCTTTTCCCGAATGATGATGAAATGGTGAGGACAACACAAACACCAAGTCTCCGGGCGGAGAAAATCCCCGACCCGGCCGAGAACGGAACCCGGGCCCCAGAGGCGTCAACGTTAGCCACTAGAGCACGAGCTGCCGACAGGGACAAATGGAATATACAATACTGCAGTCTTTAATATGGCTAAGGATGCCTATGTCTCAAGACGATACTCTTCAGTCGTGTTGCGTAAATAATCCATGTTTTTTGGAATTACAATTGATTTTCTACATCTGCATTCGTAGTCTGCAAACCACCGTGAAGTGCATGGCAGTGGATATTGCTCCTTGTACCACGTCTCAACGTTTCTTCCCGCTCCATTAACGTCTGGAGCGCGGAAAGGATGACTGTTTCAACGCCTGTGAGCGCGATCCCTACTGGAGTGATATGCAGGGGGTTGCAGTATATTCCTAGATTCATCGAGTTCCTGAAGCACTGAAGCACTGTCAGTAAGCTTACTCGGCATATTTTGCGTCTTTCTTCAAGTGTCTGCTACTTTAGTTTTTTCAGCATCTCCATAATGAGCTCCGATGGGTCAAACAAACGTGAGCATTTGAGCTGCCCTTCTCTGTGCACTCTGAGCATCCCATTTTAGTCCTATTCAGTACCGGTCCAAAATTGGAACAATTTTATACAACGTGGTTCACTATCACTAGTGTCGTGTGAGTAATCTCCTTTGTAGGCTGACCTCATTCCACTAGAATTGTATCAAGGAGGGTCAGTCTGCCACCTGCTTTACCTACGACTGTGCTAATGCGACTGTTCCATTTCATGTTCTTACATACGAGTATTATTATACCTACGTATTTGTATAAATGGACTTACTCCATTTGTGACTCTTGAGTATTGTAGCCACAGGATACGACGTTTTATCGCTTAATGAAGTGTACAGTGTTACATGTATGAACATTTAAAAGCAAGTTGTCAGTCTATGTATCACTGTGAAATATTATCAGGACCTGAATGAATATTTGTCCAGCTTACTCAGTGAATACTTAATTACATATAACAATATATACGAAAAGTCTGAAATTAGTATTAATGCTGTCTGAAAGGTCATAAATAAAGTAGATGAACATTTGGAACATACTTCGAGGAAACTGAAATTGTGAAGCATGTCGCAAACCTCTTGGCAGCTCTTCATTGCTGGTATCAGACTTGATACTGTTGAAGTATCTGTCATTTATCATTTTTGAAGGCTTTATTTATTTATTTTACTTCCGGACTGATTGATGCATTTATTGCAGCATTTTAGAATACACATTTAACTTGAAAGTGGTACCGTGGAACATGATCTGGCCGAGTAACAACCCTTGTTATCAGACCGAAGACACTGTGCACGTGCCTTCGCTACACCTGTTTGCCGCGCGGGATTAGCCGAGCAGTCTCGGCGCTGCAGTCATGAACTGTGCGGCTGGTCCCGTAAGCTTAGGGACTGATGACCTTAGCAGTTAAGTCCGATAAGATTTCACACACATTTGAACATTTTACACCTGTTTCGACAACACCCCCTGGTCACGACTAGTTCCTCCAGTCCACGGAATGTATGGAGACTTGAGCGGCACAGCCACATTTGACTCGCAGCCAGGATATGGTTTCATAATTCAACATTCCTCCCTCTCCTTCCCCCCCCCCCCCGCCCCCCCCCCCTCCGCATTGTATCAGACCGGGCTGGAAAATCCTATGAAGCACCCTAGCGTTTACTTGCCAGCGAAATTGGCATCGATCTGAAAGTAACGCGAACCCTTGCAGCTATTTTGGGCGTTTCATGTGGTGCTGTTATTATCAATACTTCTGCTTTATTGCCCTGAAGCATGCCCTTGCTTTACCGCCCTTTTCGTAGCCAACTTGGACGTTGTAGGGAACTGCCTTACGATTTCATTATTTTTATACTGTATAGTTTGAAGATAGTAGAAACTTATTTAAAGCTTTACAATCTGGAAAATACTCAATGTACACGCATATAAAACTTACAAGTTGAAATAAGACCCACGTGACCACACCAGGAACCACGAAAGGTCAAGAAATATTACAAGTAAGGAAGATCCATATCAGAACATTTCAGAGCACAAGTACAAATTACAAATTTTACAAAAACAGGTGCCGGGCTAATCGCAGCCCACGAATCCAGTGTCAGAGACCCATGCTTTTTCTTTCTGAAGAAATAAACATCAACAAGAAAAATATAATCTTTACGGAGATTTTACAAAAACAGGTGCCGGCCCAATCGCAGCCCAAGAATCCTGTGTCAAAGACCCACGCTTTTTCTTTCTGAAGAAATAAACATCAAGAAGAAAAATATAAGCTTTACGGTGGTGGCACGAAGTACAGATGTGGGTTTTAAATAAATCATGACAGTCGAATAGGAGAGCCCTTAAACCAAGAGCGCGTTGATGCACGCGCGATTCTCCCTCTCATACACTATGTGACCCTGAAGAGTCGACCTTCACGAAATTTATCGCTGACGGATGCACAACCACCACGAAGTTCTGCTATCCAGTACTAAACAGATTTTTCTGAAGGTGATTGGCTATCAAAAGTTGAACAAAGCGATTCGCTGCATTTTTATTGAATTTTGCCTTCGCGAAAATCGTAAAAAAAGTCATCAACGGCAACTTTCAAGTAAAATTTACAGTTTTTTACAACACGCTCACTATAAACAAACTATTCGGCCAATTTATGAATTGCCATTTTTTGTTTAAGAAAACTACAAATTTTAATTTTGGTATTGCTGTGTCGTTAAACCTCAGCAGCGCTACAAAGAGATCATCTGTAAAAACTTAAAAGGTGACTACCGTATACATTGAAATGGTCAAAATACAGCTATGTGCCAAACTCGAAGCATTGCCTGGATAGCCATTTTAGTACCCTGCAGACCTGCGTTTTCGTCCAATAATCATAGAAAACAAGTTGTGGGTTGTTGACATGGGACCTGCAGTGACCTCCACTGTTGTAAATCGTTTGGAGAAGTTGGCAGTTTCATACACAATCCGCTGTTTGGCATACATGAGATAAGTCTTTGTACTGCACTAGCATATTTACTGGGTCCACAAGCAGCGTCAGGCGATATCTTGTTGCTTAAGTCCTGTGTTCTTTAGAGTATTGTATTGTTACCACACCTCCCTAACATTGTTTTGAATCCTGAAAGGAATCGCAGAACTGAGGTACACTCTGCTATTATACAGCCAGACCTCGTGCAGTGTGGGGAAGAGCGACACGTGAGGTCCACAGAATAAGCATGCGTGTGCCGACGCCCTTGGCAGTTGGCAAGCAGACACGAGAGGAGCAACGTTCAGAGGCTTTGCTTTACTTGCTTCTGCCTGTAGTGCGGGAGGTAGTGTAAAGACACGTTAGCATACGAGGACAATTCTCAAAGGCTACCAGCGCTTGCCTGCCAACACGTCGTGCCAGTGTAGCCTTCCGAGTGCTGTATGTTAGAAGCGGTCATAGTAAGAAAACGTTATGATCTTTTACGTAACTCTTTATGGCAACTAACACTTTTTAAATTATAGTTTGTGTTCATTGTAGCATAATATTTCTATCTGCTGGCTCTTGAATACTAACTACATCAAACACATTCGCATGTGAAGTGCACTGTACGTTTCAGTTTGACTATCTTGAACTTTATTGTGTATATTAAACTCGTGACAGTGCAGTTTGGGATGTTTATGATCTCTACTGTAACATTAATTTCAGTACAAACGCACTGTATGCGTTTCTGCCTGCCTGGTTGGGTACAGGAGTAACTGGAGGACGTAGTACTGCTAGAGACTAATTTTGAAGAGTGAGATTCTCGTTCATAGATATTTCATCATATAACTACACTTCCTGACAGAAAAAGTGAAGCTCACAGAAGACATGGCCGGCTGTCAATGTAACTTCGTACATGTGCACACCATCGACTGGTATGTAAATGACTATAGAGTTTCAGTTCACTGTGACAGGTAGAACGGCCACCAGAGTGCATTGGTGCTACTAACGTGCATCATCGTGCTTTCGATTGTTGGTGATTTACAATCATACACTACCAGTTCCAATCCACAGTTTCCTGTAACAGTCTTGCATTTTTCTTTCAATTTCTTGACGTCTCCATTTAATGTCTTGACTCATTTCCTGACAGTAGTTTTTAATTTCTGGCAGTATTTCGAACATTAACTGGTTGGTACTGTACGCGCAAACCATGTTGACACTCGGCGAGGCGGCTGATGTTATTCCTCATTTCCTATCGCTCCCATCAGCCACCGCGCCGAGTGTTAGTTTGGTTTGTGCGGGCAGTAGCAATGTTCGTTTTCATTTTCTGACTAACTGCTGTCACTGAACGTACCTTGCAAATGCTACTGGCTCCTGTTTCAAAATTTGTGGAACCAGCTAATTTAAACGTCTGTTCTGGATTAGCTGAAATATTCAGCTGTCCTCCTTGGTAAACAATTTCCTTCAGTTTTTCGTTGCATCGGCTATTATAATAATGTGCACCGTAGTTACCATTCATTAGAATTCACTTGGGGGGCGTCTCTGTGGCGTTCCTCTGGATCCCAGGACACGTTGGTATCTGTGGAAATGAGGCGGCTGATATAGCTGCCAAGGCTGCAGTCTCTCTTCTTCAGCCAGCTATTCGCATGATTCCCTTCGCCGATCTACGGATAGTTTTATGTCGTCGTGTTTCTCTTTTATGGCACGCACATTGGTCGACATTCCCCAATAATAAATTGCGGGACGTGAAAGCTCTTCCCTGTGCTTGGACCTCTTCCTCCCGAACGCGTCGTCGGGAGGAGGTAATTTTAACTAGACTCCTGACAGGGCACTGTCTTTTTAGCCATCGACATCTTTTAAGTGGCGATCCTCCCCCACTCTGTCCCCGCTGCTCTCAGCTGTGGACGGTAAGACACCTTTTACTTGAGTGCCCCTATTTTACTCCGTTACGCGCCCGTCTACAGCTGTCGCCTGATATATCTTCCATTTTAGCAGATGACACGCGCTCAGCCGATCGCGTTCTCGAGTTTATTAGTGCCAGCGAGATGACGTCAGTCATTTGAAGCTCTTTTTTTGGGACAACCAACCCCCCGTTTATAGTGGTTTTATAAGCTTTCCTTCTGTTTTTAGTTTCTACAATTTTTTACGTTTCGTTCCCATTGCTGCTGGTTTCCAGTTTCGTTTTTTTACCTTTTCCTAAGTCACAGACCGGGCGCTAATGACCGTAGTAGTTTTGCGCCCTAAAACCATAACAAAAAAAATAGAATTCACATTTATACGTAATTTAGAAATTTCATCGATGGATTACAGCTTGTTAACAGAGTTCACAGCTTCTTTTGTAATCATTCTTAAACAATGTTGCATTTAGTTCTACACGAAGTGCCGCTGTTTCACGCAGCGTATTGCTATGTTAATTTCCCGGACTCATCCGAAGACTGCGTTGAATCAACAATCTGTAGCAACTGTCTCCATTTGTAAGCGTACCACCTGCTCTTACACCTTCTGCGGTGACGGTAGTTTGTTTCCTCTTTATACTTGTTGGTAATCTACTTTGGGATCGAACAATGAGTAGATCATGTTGATGAAGTACAAATTAACTGACGCACTACTTATTAATGAAGAGTGCAACTTCACTTTGCTCGCCACAGATATAAATATGCATCAGGACTATTACTGTGTACCACGATTGCATTCTGAAATTATTTCGAGTAGAGATAAGCTACATTTATGTCCTAACCAGGCTGTGGCTCACACAGAAGTGGCGCGATTAGTCTCTTTGTTTGCTGTACTTCCTGAAGTGCATTGCTTGCGTCAACGATAAACTTAATAGCACAGGATATGTTGCATTCATATCCTCATAATAATCATCATATGATTAAGTTACTGTAGCCCTGCAGAGGGTGTAAGCGTACCACCGTTCCGACATAGTCTTATCCTTGAACATTTGAAATTACGCGCCCACACTGTTTCGTGCTGCACGACACTGTCACCACGCAAGGTACATAAAGTAGAAGGGTAACCGCGTTTTGGCTTTGTCTCCGACTGTGCGCTAGCAGTCTTGGTCTGAGTGAGTCTGTGCGTCTGTCGTGGGGGCGGACGACCGCGGTGTACAAACACAGGCGTCGCTATTAAGTGAAAAGCGTGTTTTTAATGTAATGTTAATAGTCGGAAACGTGTGAATTATTTTAGAGTAATTCACTGTAATAAAATCTAGTGAATAGGAAGTGATTAAATACGGGAGAAATATTAACGCACTCTTACGATACTGTCAGACCAACAACAGCACGAACACTCACATATTTTCTTAATATGTTTAGACAGACAGAAATGTGTGCTCAACCGCGTAAGACTGAATCAACGATAGGACGATTGCGGTATTCACAAATAGAACTCGATATAGTTATTGGAACCTACAACTTTAGTAATGGTCAGCAAATAATATTCCCTTGCCGCTAATAAATCGGTATATACAGAACTGTGTTAAGTGGATCTGGGTAAGTTTAGTGAAGCACTTTCAGAATAGATGTTAGTGTATTCACAACTTGTGGAACCCTATTTAGCACTCCTTATCCGTGTAGTGCAGTGAAATTGCTGGCGCTGTGCAAAAGCGGCATGGTGTGTGTTGGAACTGTAGATCAACGTTAAGGTGAATGACTTTGATGAACTATGTCCGAGTGACGTTCTCACTACCTCGAAATTGCTTAGGCCTAGGCACTTTATTGGTGATGTATAATGCGTGAGTTTTTGCCAATAAAGATAGGAAACAGATTATCCCATCCATTCACATCTCCATCTGTAGTCCGCAAGTCACCTTACGGTATGTGGCGGAAGTTACTTTTTGTATCACTGTCACTTCACTGTATCAGTATTCCAGTAGTGAATGGTTCACGGGAAGAACGGTTGCTGGTAAGCCTTCGTGTGATCTCTAATCTCTGTAATTTAAGCTTCTTATTTAATCTTCTTGAGAGATACACCTAGGTGACAGCAATATACTAACTCTTCTAGGAACGTACCCTCTCAGTCTTATACCGGTAACCTACTCCACGATGCAGAACTCCTTTCTCGGAGCGTCTACCACTGGAGTTCGCTGAGCATCTCCGTGGCGCTACCGTGCTTTCTAAATAAATTTATTTACGTCGAGGGTCCACTGCCAGTCTCTGCACCAAGCTTCGATGCACTGTGGGTCTTCTTGTATTTCGGTACACTTTCCTACCATTGCGACTTCTCAGTGTACAACAACACGAAGAGCCTCATGGAACTTGGTATTTAATAAGTACTGTTAAAAGTAATGGTCCTGTAACTCTCTTTTACCGACCGTTGTGGCCGAGCGGTTCTAGGCGCTTCAGTCCGGAGCCGCGCTGCTGCTACGGTCGCAGGTTCGAATCCTGCCTCGTGCATGGATTTTGTGTCACGTCCTTAGGTTAGTTAGCTTTATGTAGTTCTAAGTCTAGGGGACTGATGACCTCAGATGTTAAGTCCCATAGTACTTAGAGCCATTTGAACCATTTGAATAATTCTCTGTTGGGGTACACTCGATGATACAGTAATGTTTGAAGATTTCTCTACGTTGAGAATGACATGTTGGGTTCTGTTTGCCAGAAACTCTGCAATTCAATGAAGCAGCTGGTCTGATAATCCGAAGTTTCTTATTTTGTTCATTAGGTGACAGTACGGAGCCACGAGGTGTGTGAGAATAGTAATGAGACCAACAACACTGCAAGCGATCTGGCAACACTATGTTGTTCTACTTGTGTAGACCGGTGTGTTCATCCCATCCAGATGCTCAGTCCGAGTTTCAGCTCCGTACAGTCATCGTGTGATTTTTGAGAAAGTCATCAGTGAAGTTGTGTTTTGTTATATGTTACGAAAATGGAACAACAGAATTTAGAGCAACGTTATGCTAGCAATTTTTATGTTTAACGTAGGGAATCCACTCGCCCAGATAGCCGCGCGGTCTAACGCGCTGCTTCCCGAGCTGGAAGGCGCGCCGGTCCCCGGCACGAAGCAGCCCGGTGGATTAGTGTCAAGGTCCAGTGTGCCGGCCAGCCTGTGGATGGTTTTTAAGGCGGTTTTCCATCTACTTCGGCGAATGCGGGCTGGTTCCCCTTATTCCGCCTCAGTTACACTGTGTCGGCGATTGCTGCGCAAACGCCGTTTCCACGTATGCGTGCCGGCCGCGGTGGTCTAGCGGTTCTGGCGCTGCAGTCCGGAACCGCGGGACTGCTACGGTCGCAGGTTCGAATCCTGCCTTGGGCATGGGTGTGTGTGATGTCCTTAGGTTAGTTAGGTTTAAGTAGTTCTAAGTTCTAGGGGACTTATGACCTAAGATGTTGAGTCCCATAGTGCTCAGAGCCATTTGAACCATTTTTTTCCACGTATGCGTGCACCATAATTATTCTACCATGCAAGCATTTGGAATTACACTCGTCTGGTATAAGACGTTCCCGGGGGGAGGGTGGGGGGATGGTCTCCTGTGGCCTGTTGTGGAGTTGTGAACCACTGAGGGCTACGGCGGGACGACGTTCCCCCGTCTTTTGTAAGTCCCCAGTTTAATGCATACATAGATAGGGAATGCGCGAATAAGACCCCTGAAAAGTTGAAACAGGCCTATGTGGAATATTCCGTATCAAAACCACAAGTTTTTCTCTGGCACAAATCGGTTTTGGAAGACCGAGAACAACTTAAAGATGAACATTGCCCAAGGAGAGAGTCAACTTCAAACATCGACGAGAACGTCGAACGTATGCGTGCTCTTGTGAGATCAGACCGACGTTTAACAGTAAGGATTATAGGTGACCTGTTAAACACTTTCACCTTACATCAAATTTCGACCGAATTTTCGCACATGCGAAAGGTTGTCGCAAAATGGTTCTGAAAAACGTCACATCTTAGCAGAAAGACAATTGAAGAAACGTGTGCTTTGATCTACCTGAGAGGATTGCCAATGACCTCGAATGGTTGAGTCGTGTGCTCACAGGTGATGAATACTGGATTTTTTAGTTTGATCCTGAGACAAAGCGACAAAGTGAGGAGTGGGACACTGAGACATCTCCTCTACCGGAAAAGACTCGAATGAGCAAATCAACGATAAAAACAGTGCTGATTAGTTTTTTTGACAGTCGGGGTATCGTGCGTAAAGAATTGTTCTGGAGGAAGAGGATATGTTATATTATGATAAATTTTCGTCATATATGGGGTATTTTAAGGCATGGCAATAGTATAAACTACTCTGATGAAAGATCGCCAGTCGATATGCATACAACAAAATCAGGTGGCGTACAAACAGAAGATACTTTGACTGCAAAAATTTTAACAGTAAATTGCCGAAGCATTCGTATCATAGTTGCTGAATTTACAGTCCTCCAGGAAAGTTGTGCTCAAATTATTCTCTGTATCGAGAGGTAGATGAAACCGTAAGCAGAAAGATCCTAAATTTTTAACAAGGCATAGAACGTATATCGAAAAGACACATTAGGTGCCATAGGAGCTGGAGCGTTCATTGCAGTCGATTAAAATACCTTGTCAATCGACGTTGAAACTAAGTGTGAGTATGAGTTATCCGGACACAGTTAATGGCCTAGTTGAACTCAAGTTAATCATCGGATGTTTCCACCCACCACCTGATTCGGCCGTAATAGTCGTAGTATCATTCAAAGAAGGTCTATGTTCAGTAGCGCGGAAGTACACGTATCATGCAATATTAGTGGGAGACGAGTTTAACCTGCCAAGTATAAACTGGGTCGTCTGTGGATTTATTGCGGGTGGTTAGGACACACAGTCTTCGAAGTAGCTATGAATATGAGTTTAGAAAACTGTATTCAGCAGCTCGTTCAATAACTGACACTCAACGGAAATATTTTGCACCATGTAGCTGCAAACAGGCCTGACGTTATTGGCAGTCTGTATAGAGACAGGGATTGGTGATCATGATGTCACCATAGCGATGATGGATACTAAAGTTAATAAATCCTTCGAGAAAGTTGGGAGAGTATTTATGCTGGAAAGAGGAAATAAGCTGTTGATCCTATTCGTCGACCAGTCTGGTATCGCAATAGAAGACACCAAAAGAAAAGCTGAAGTTTTATATTTCCCGTTTAAGAAACTATTAACGCTGGAGGATCGTCCGCACATACATACCGTCGGTTCACCGTCTCATAGACTCCCGTGTGGAGAACATGGTAACAGACATCCCTGGCGTAGATCAACAACTGAAAACGTTGAAAACAAATAAGTCGCCAGGTCCGGATGGAATCCCAGTTCGGTTTTACAGGGAGTACTGTACGGCATTTCCTCCTTACTTATCTTGCATTTAACTCGAATCTCTCGCAGAATGCAAAATCCCAAGCCACTGCAAAAAAGTGCAGGTAACTGCTGAACATAAGAAGGGTAAGAGAACAGACCCGCAGATTACAGAAAAATTTCCTCAACATTGGTTTTCTGCGAAATCCTTGAGCATATTCTGACTTCGAGTATTATAAACATTCTTGAGACAGAAAAGTTTGTGTCCAAAAGTCAGCACGGATTTAGAAAGCATCGCTCTTGCGAAACTCAGGTTTTCCTTGTCCCTCACCGTATCCTGCGAACCGTGGATGAAGGGCAACAGGCAGATTCCACATTCCTAGATTTTCGAAAATCATTTTACACGAAGCCCCACTACAAACTATTAAGGAAGGTCCGAGCATATGGAATAAGTTTCCAGATATGTGAGTGGCTCCAAGGCTTATTAAGAAATAGAACCAATGCACGTATGATAGGGTCGCTTTTGATCTCAATATACATAAACGATTTGACGGATAGGGTGAGCAGCAATGTGTTACTGTCTTCTCACGGTTCTGTAGTATACGGGAAAGTCTCGACGTTGAGTCACTGTAGGAGGGTACAGAATCACTTAGACAGAATTTCTAGTTGGTGTGATGAATGACGGCTTGCTCCAGACTAATAAAAATGTAAGTTAATCCAGATGAGTGTGAAAAACAAATCTGTAATGTTCGAAGACAGTATTAGTGGAGTGTTGCGACGCTTTAATACCTTGGCGTAAAGTTGCATAGCGTTAAAAACGGAACGAGTAGTACGGAGATAGAATGGCCGACTTTTGTTTGTTGGGATAATTCTGGGAAAGTGTGGTTCGTCTGTGAAGGGGACCGTATAGAACTCTAGTGCGACCCATTCTTGAGTACTGCTTGTGTGTTGGGGATCTTCACCAGTTTTGATTAAATAAAGACATTGAAGCAGTTCAGAGGAGCGCTGCTAGATTTGTTACCGGTAGGTTTGATAAATACGCGAATGTTACGAAGATGCTTCGTGCACTCAAACGGGAATCCCTGGAGGGAAGATGACGTCCTTTTCCGGAAATGTTATTGAGAAAATTTAGAGAGCTGGAATTTGCAGCTGACGGAAGATAGATTCGACTGGCACCAACGTCCATTTCGCGTAAGGACGGTGAAGGCAAGAATACAAGATGACTTACAAGACAGATCTCTAGTTGGTGTGATGTATGATAGCTTTCTCCAGACGGAGAAAAATGTAAGTTAATCCAAATGAGTGGGAAAAACAATCCCGTAATGTTCTAATACAGTATTAGTGGTTTACTGCTTGACACAGTACCGGAGCTCGAATACCAAGTTGTAAACTTGCATAGCGATATCAAATGGAACCAGTAGTAGGGAGGTCAAATGTTCGACTTTTGCTTGTTGGGAGAATTCTGGGAAAATGGAAGAGGAAAGGAAATGACTAGTAGTGGTACAACGCAGCCTCCAATGTGCACCTTACGGTTTATTTATAGGTGTAAATGATTACAACTCTGAATTTCATGAAAGCACAGGAAGCTTGTCACATGTACAACACAGAAACGAACAGAATTACTTTATGTTGCATTATGGTCCTCTTTCCACTGACTACTTTGCTTTAGCAGATTCAGAGCTGAATCATGTTTTAGTTTTGTGGACGCATAAAGGTAGATGAATTTTAAGACTTACCTTTCCTTAGGAGCCGTCTGATATTGTCGCACTATTAGCGTTTACGTAAGTATCAACAGCTCTCTCGAAGCGACAATGCAGCGTACTTTGCTCAAATGCCTGGTGCCTTGCCGGCCGGTGTGGCCGTGCGGTTCTAGGCGCTTCAGTCTGGAACCGCGTGACCGCTACGGTCGCAGGTTCGAATTCTGCCTGGGGCATGGATGTGTGTGATGTCCTTAGGTTAGTTAGGTTTAAGTAGTTCTAAGTTCTAGGGGACTGATGACCTCAGAAGTTAAGTCCCATAGTGCTCAGAGTCATTTCATGCATTTAGTCTCTGCGGCATCCGGCTGGCGGCCATGTTTCATGTCAAAGGCTGTACATTATAACGTCTTTTGTCAAAGATTTCAGCGAAATTTACAAATTTGTGAAACACGTAATTAGGCAGACGGGGAAATCTGTGAGAAGAAAGGAGCACGGTAGATTAAAGCTTTATGCTTCTTCGAGAATAAGGTCATTAGAGAAGGATCTACAGCTCAGTTTTCTTAAATTTCGGTCCTTGCACACTACACCCCAACTCTCCTGCTGGGGCAATACACACGTCTTTTCCCTTAGGGCTTTTCCGTTACCCGTTGAGTACAGCACCGATTTACATCCAACTATTGGTGCCCATGTATCATTGTATCATTTCTAAGATAACTCATGCCTCCATAGGAATGTTCTCTTACTAAATGTTTTCTTCCTGCATGTGTTGCTGATTCCAACGTGCTCTCGAGGAAAAAATCAACGGCGCGCAATAGTTTCGATTTGGAGGCGTTGTCGTTTTATCTGAGCACTTCGGCCAGGGCCCTCGGTTGATTACTGAGTGGTGAATGGCGTAGGAACTATCACCACATCGCGCTACACAATGTTTTGTAATTGCGAGATTACTCTGTGTATGCTTATCGTGAGGGTGGTTTTACGTTTCTGTTGCTCATCACATTTTAGTATTGTTTTGATAATAGTTAGAAATTTGTTTAACTTCTTATCTACACTGCAGGTGTTAAAAGTCCTGAGAAACTTCCTAATATCGTGTAGGACCTCCATTCAGGCGGCGTAGTGTAGCATGGCATGGATTCAACAAGTCGTTGGAAGTCCCCTGCAGAAATATTGAGCCATGCTGCCCCTATAGCCGTCCATAATTGTGAAATTGTGGCTGATGCAGGATTTTGTGCACAAACTCACCTCTCGATGGGATTCATGACGGGCGATATGGGTAGCTAATTATTCTCTCAAACTGTTCAGAATTTTCTTCACACCAATCGCGAACTATTTTGGTCTGGAAAAATGGCGCATTGTCATCCATCGTTGTTTGGGAATATGAAGTTCATGAAATTCAGAAAATGATCTCCAATTAGCCGAATATAAACATTTCCAGTCAATGATCGGCTCAGTTGGACCACCCAGTCCATTCCATGTTAACACAGCCCACACCATTAGGAGCCACTACCAGCTTTGAAAATCCCTTGTTAATAAGCTGGATCCATGGCTTCGTACGATCTGCGCCACACACGAACACTACCATCAGCTCTTAGCAACTGAAATCAGGACTCATCTGACCAGGCCACGGTTTTCTAGTCAAGGGTCCAACTGATATGGTCACGAGCCCAGGAGAGGCGCTGCAGGTGATGTCGTGCTGTTAGCAAAAGCACTCGCGTCGGTCGGCTGCTGCCAGATCCCATTAAAGCCAAATTTCGTCGCAATGTCCTAACAGATACGTTCATCACACGTCCCACAGTGATTTCTGCAGTTATTGACGCAGTGTTGCTTGTCTGTTAGGACTGACAACTCTACGCAAACGCCGCTGCTCTCGGTCGTTAAGTGAAGGCCATCTGCATTGCGTTGTCAGTGGTGAGAGTAATGGCTGCAACTTGGTATTCTCTGCACACTCTTGACACTGTGGATCTTGGAATATTGAATCCGAAATGAAATGTCCCATACGTCTAGCTCCAACTGCCACTCCATCTACATCTACATGGATACTCCGCAGATCACATTTACGTGCCTGGCAGAGGGTTCATCGAACCACCTTCACAGTTCTCTATAATTCCAATCTCCGTACAGTCTTTTAATTCTCGTCGTGCAGCCATAAAATCGTCGGAAACCTTTTCACATGAATCACCTGAGTACAAATGACAGGTCCGCCAATGCACTGCCCTTTTATGCCATTTGTACGCGATACTACTGCCATGTGTACATGTGTATATCGCCATTCCGTGACCTTTGTCACGCCAGTGTATATTATTGAAAATCATTTGAATGTTGCAAGAAGAGTGATGTACACACAACGAAGTTATGTAGCACATGAAACGTAGTGATAGCGTACGTAGACCATATGAAAGAGCACTATGACCAATATTTCTCTTACTGTTGCTCCCCACTATGAAGAGACACCCGTTGCATAGGAAAAATTAAGCTCATCTTTGCCTGTGACTTTCGAAGGTTTTAGTAAGGACGAAGCACGAGACAAACCCAAGGCAAAAGTTAGTCCAATTTCGGATGTAGGTACTGAATACTTTCGGTCACGCCTTGCCTATGTTGTGTGTGTGTGTGTGTGTGTGTGTGTGGAAGAGAGAGAGAGAGAGAGAGAGAGAGAGAGAGAGAGAGAGAGGGGGTGGGGGGGGGTGTTCACATATGTTAGGAAGACGCAGCTTCTTTAACAGTTCTCGATGGATAGATTTGTCTTCTGCAGTGGGTGTTCCACCTGTGACAGTGCCCAACAATGCATCACAAGCGACCATGGGGAAGTTATTTTAATTCTATGGGCCGAAACCGTACCTAGGGCCACCTTCGTCTGTTATCCTAAAAAGTGAAAGTCTTTTGCTATATATGTCTGCGAAGCTTGTAAACTTTGATCTATGTGTTTTCGAAATTTAGCTCAGTGTATGGTCTTTGACGTAACGATGGGAACCAGCCCAGAATTAGTCTCGACAAGACAAGTGAACCAAAAAACCTTACATTACATCCCGCTGGTTGTTGTAACAAACCATCGAAAGCTAATCCGGCGCGCATGTCTCTTCAGAAAGACTGCAGCGATTTCCTGTCCTGTCAGTGTCCGTTGTGAGCCTGCATTCCATCTATAATCATCTAATTTTCGACGTGACATTAAACAGTTATATCTTCCGTCTTCTTTGTGTATGGCAATAAAATACCCCAGTGATCCAGTTCACCACACACATTTGTTCTATGCATATGCACACGCATATTGTATGCATTTCGAAAAGAGGCGAGCCGGAAGGGCAACCATAACTTTAAGGTAGCCGAGGGAAAATTTAGAATTTTATATACTTGGAATTAGCTTCAGATCTTTCTCACCTTTATTCTAATCTGTGTTTCACCACGCACTGTAAGCAATAAGCTGATGAAGAACGCATCTGTTCCTATATGAAAAACTGTACGTGATTAGTGTCTTAATTGAATTTATGTTTGTATTATTAGACTGTACGCTGAAGGCACAGTGAGGAACCTGTTGTACTGAAAAACAAGGAGAGGCATTTACAATTAGAAGAAACGTATTCACATTTCCGAATATGATTAGACATGATCTGCACAATTTGTTAGTGATACATAAAAATTTGTGCCGGACCAGGACTCGAACATGGTTTTTCCACTTTACCCAGGCGGTCGTCTGAAGCACTTTTTGCTTTTTCGCCCCTGGACAGGAAAGAGAAACTACAAAAAAATCTCTACTTGCCACCGCCACTTGTGTCCTAAAAAAAAAAATAAAAAAAAAAAAAATAAAATGCAACTCTTCAGGCGTTGGCGCCTATCTACGCCTATCCCAAAACAACTAACCTATTATTACAGGAGAAAGAAAGAAAGAAGGGGGCAAGAACATAGAATGTAGCGATGAAAATGAAAGTAGTTGTGTAAGGGCTTTTGTTTTTTAGTTTATTTTTTGTATTTTTAGTTTCTTTTTGCATTTTGTCTGTGTATATTTTTATTTCCTTTTATTTATTTATTTGTTTTTATTTGTAATTTTTTATTCTTCTTATTTATTAATTGTTTTTTAATTATTTTAGTCTATGTACCAGAATTCCAGGAGTCGCTAGCGCCTTCCGATTGACGGAACATCCAAACGTGTCTTCTTGAAATTTTAATGGAGACTCCGTTTGTAGTGTGTTCCGAACATCATGTCAGCAAAAAAGCATCAGCATCTCATGGCTTGGACGTTCCAACTGGAAGGCGGGTCATGAAAGACGCTCCGTAGAAAATTGGAAAGTACTGCTTGTAGCCGGCCGGTGTGGCCGAGCCGTTCTAGGCACTACAGTCTGGAACCGCGCGATGCCGGCCGGTGTGGCCGAGCCGTTCTAGGAACTACAGTCTGGAACCGCGCGACCGCTACGGTCGCAGGTTCTAATCCTGCCTCGGGCATGGATGTGTGTGATGTCCTTAGGTTAGTTAGGTTTAAGTAGTTCTAAGTTCTAGGGGATTGAAGACCTCAGATGTTAAGTCCCATAGTGCTCAGAGCCATTTGAACCATTTGAACTGCTTGTATCTGGGGTTGCGAACAATTACACAGTGTCGATCGTTAAGGTACGTCCAATAGCCTAGTTCTGATTTCTCATCGGGGCTGAAAAGGTGGCGGACCGTATGACCGCGTATCCCATTCACAGCGTTAGTTTTTGTTGCGGGGGTAATGAATCACATCCGGGAATAAAAGCGTCAGGAAAGTCATCTGAGCAGGTGTCTGTCGGGTAAGGAAAGCCAAGATACGCTGGGCGAGCTTACAGACGTCAGACGACGGACCACATGAGAATCGATGAGCGTCTGTGTCCTCCACACCACAGTGAAAACAGAGGGGTGTGTCAGCGATGCGGATGCGGTGCAAACGAAACTGGTTGATCTGTTTGCCATTGACGGTGATATACCATGTGGACTGAACGCTGGTGTCGAGATGACCAGCATGCACCGCTTTCCACACACGACGCCATATGATCTGGGGAAACTTGTGTTCGATGGGGTTGGGGGTTCGATACATGTGTAATGTGTCGTGTACAGCCTTTGTCTGGAGTATACGTGGAAGGGGTAAGGAGTGCAGGATGTAACTTAATTCAAGAAAGAAGTGCCGACAGTGATAGAAGGGGGATGGAATGTCTGATAACATCACTGAGGTTGATATGGAGACTGGCGCGTATTCATGCAAAAGCAGTCCGGTCAGGCTTGTCGGGCAGCGACGCCAGACTTTCAGTTGGGAGCTAGCAAAAAGTGCCGTAACTCTGTTTGGCACATAGAATAATCCCACTCCACCACGCTCCCACAGAGGGCAAGGGAGTAATATTGAACTTTAAAGTTCAGTACAGACAAAGGATCCCATCGCCATCAACATACAACGCGCGAGGGTAATCGGTACCGGGAACACTTGTGCCACATGAGGGTTGCGTGAGACGTGGTAAACATTCACGTATTGCACACGCTGTACGATATCGAGGAATCTAAGGCGGTGGTCCACAAGGCCAGCCGTGATCGTTCGGAGGAGATCTCTACTGTTGGTTCCCGCTGAACCACGGAGGTCATTCATAAAATCAATGCCCAAACAGCAGACACTGGTGGCCACACTTAGAGAAGCGACATATCTCTCAACTAGACGCTCACCAATGAGCAGAACCTTCGATTTGGAAATGCTAAGAGAACTGCCCGATGCTTCCCCATACGTCGCCACCCAAGTCAGAGCCGCGCGAACATCGTCTTCATTGCGGAGGTAGGGGACTACATCGTCAGCATAGGAAGTACAACAGAAGCGGTGCCCATTCAATGTTATGCTGACCAGGCGTTGGCGAAGCCCCTCGTGTGGGGATCAAAGCATACAGTATCGTGGAAAGTGGTCAACCGTGTCGGACAGAGCGCTCTATCGCTAGAGGTGCAGTGAGGCGACCATTACAGAGTATTCTTGAATTCATCCCACTCAAGAGCCGCATTACCACCGTTACTATAAGGGGCGGGAAACCCATGAGTTGGAGAACCGATTTCAGAAAGGTATGGTCGACACGGTCGAATGCCTGACTGAAGTCAAGCGATGCTAATGCGCCAGGTAAATGTTGCGACCACGCGAGCGCGATCATGTCCCTGGAACGGCAAAGGGCCGTATGGATGTTGTTGTCACCGCCCAGCGAAGTCTGATCAAGGGAGGTGACGTATCTTGCTGCCTTCTTGGGTCGTGAGGCCAACAGTTGGGTAAAAATTTACATGTCACTGTTGAGTAGAGTGATGGTCCAGTAAACATAGATCCGTGATCGCCCATGTGGCTTAGGGACCAGAATGATGACCTCATCAAGGAAGGTGGCTGGGATCGTCGTCGTGGGTGACATCAATTCACGACAGATGGACGTCCAAGTAGGTATCAAAAGATAAGTACAACACTTGTAAAATCCGAGGGGGAGACCGTCAGGTCCAGGGGACTTGTTGGCAGCTCCCACTTTGATAGAATTTAGGACTTCATCGGAGGTCACTTGTTCCTGAGCTTCTTGAGCCACATCCTCAGGCCTGGTGTTGACAGTCAGTGCAGCTACCTCCTCAGTTAAGGTCGAGGGATGTGCGACGGCAGCGTACAGTCGGCGGAAATGAGAATAGAAAGCGTGACAAATGGGACATTGCGTAGTGTATCGTCGTCCTTCCACATCGGTGAGGTCGTAGATGAGAGTTCCACGACGACGACGGCGTTCTGTGAGGAAGTGGTACATCGATGGCGTTTCGTGAGGCATATGGTCATGGGTGCAGGATCTGACAAGGGTTCCTTCCAAGCGTCGTCGCACGAGTGAAGTGATCTACGCTTTACCACGATGCGCTATCGTCTGACGGACAGGAGAGAATGCCATCAAAGTGCAGTCACGAAGCACTGCATAATAAAAGTCCATGGTGCTCGCTTGCCACGCTTTGATGTCTTTTCCACATCCCATCAGTGCAGGATAGCCACCAGGATAAAGTGGATGTGTATGCGGGGCGACGTCGACGAGAGAGGGCCCGCGCATCCTCAACGATCCGTCGGCATTCAGGGACAGTCAGGTGGTAAAAGTCTAATTTCCACAGGCCGCGGCTGTGCCACACCTGTTGGCGGACGAGGACGGCATCGCAAATGTAGGCGTCGTGGTCATAGAAATCCAAAGGCCATATTTCGGCATGTAGAGTGTTGGCAGCAAGGGAATGTGTGAGATATATACGGTCGAGGCGGCTGGACGAATGCGCCGTATAATATGTGAAACAGTCAAGGGTGCCATGAACCTTTGTCCATGTGTCAACAAGCTGAAGTCTGTCGATGATGACGGAGAAGGCCACACACAGGAATGATGTGGAAGTTGGTCAGCAGGCCCTTATGTGGAGTTGAAGTCACCACCGAGGACCATTTCATCTAGGAGACCCTCAAAAAGCGGCGTTACTTCGTCAGCAAAGAAAATGTGTCGGTCACGACGTCGACTGGAGCCGGCCGGCGCATATACTTTGAGGATGTGGACGCCGAACAGCGTGAAAGTTATGCCTCTAGCATTAGGAAGGTACATTACATCTTTAGCAGGAAGTCCAGAACCGAAGAGGAAGGCGACTCCACTACCGTTGTCAGAAGCATAGGAGATTGTGCCGTGTAGCAGTGGGGGCGTTGAAATTAGCAACGATCACTCCTTGGAGGAGGGCAATGTCGACATCAGCAGCATAAATGGTCTCTCCGAACATTGTCAGTTCGTGGGAAGCCCGAATGGTGGCCAGATTCATCGTCGCGATGCGGTAGTGTTGTGGGCGTGCTCCCACCATTGGCACAGATGTTCCGGCAGAGATGTCCGGCTGGCGTGTAACATCCGACACAGTCACTGTAGCCGCAGTAACGTGGTGGAAGGTGGGTCAGGCACCTCGAAGGGGCACTGACTAGCGGGAGGGCCACCATCGCGATCTGCTCCATCGTCGACATCACCAGCCCAGGAGACTGGAATAGGTGGCAAGCTACTGTCGCACTCATCGGGCGAGTTGTGGTGACGTTGCTGTAGCGGGGTCCAGAGACTCTCCCTCCATCGAATCCATCGTTGTCGGGTGGGATCGTTTCTCAGATGGGACATCAGGAGTGGTCACTCCTGTTGGCAGGGCGCTCGAAGGGAGAACACTGTCTTGTATCCACTCCACTGCCTGTGATGCCACATGAAGAAGTGTGTCGTCGGCTGGAGTTTGACTTCGCTTCTTCCGTTTTCGGGGTGACCGCTGCTTTCGGAGGTGCTGTTCTGTATCAGAATGTTGACGTTCAATGTCCGAGGTCGCGCCTGTCTGAAGAAAAGCAGAGGTAGGCACCGCACTCACATCGATGTCCGTCGCAGCGGACAGACTGGTCATCGAGCTCTGGAGAGTTAGTGGTGTTGTAGCCATCGGAAGAGATGGTGCCGGTGAGGCCGTGGCAGCACCGTCATTTCCAGTGGGGAGTGCCGGGGGTGGGGGAGAGAACAGGAGCTTCCTGAAGTGACGCATGGGGGCTGCGTACGGCTGTGGCGTAGCTGTCTGGTAAAGAAATGACCGTCGCATTGGGAGCTGCGTCACCGGTCGGGACCTGGAGTAAACGTCGGTAACCGGCACACATCCGCGGCTGGCCATCATACTTACCGATGGCTCTCACGCTACCAATCAGCAGATAGGATGGTACATGTTTGGAGAGTTAGATTTTGATTTGGCAGACACCTTTCAACACGTGGTATGTCGTGAACGTCTGCCATTTTTCTGCAATGTGCCCAGCAACATTGCCGTAGGGACGGAAAGCTTCGACGACCACGTCTTGTGGCACTTCGAAGGGGAGCTCAAAACCCGAATTGTTCGAAGACCGTAACCAGCGTGATCTACCGTTACCTCTCTAATATGCCCATCAAAATGCTTGAACTTGAGTCCGTGTGCGTGTTGTCGAACTACCTTAGCAGATGCTTCCTCCGTAGTCATCTTAATATTAACTATACTGACAGTGATAGAGAAGTTAATACCTATCATTTCCTAGGGGTCCAGACGTAACTCTTCGCGAATGAATTGTTCAATTTCATAGGCGCGTGGTCCAGCATGTTCTGCTTGGTATGTTACTTTAAGTTTCGCTCGGCATTAACAGTGCGCCATGAGGTGCAGTAGTAATGGACGCTACACAACACGAAATACCGCGACGCGGAAGTAAACAACTGCGGTGCGCTGTCCGGCGCGTGGAGCCGGTCCGTACGCGACCACTGCCTAAAGCAGACTGTACTTCGGCTATCTGAACACGCCTCCTGGATCGACCCAAATCTCCACATGTTACCATGTGTCCATGTCCTGCACTTCCACAGTTGCCATGATTCCCGCACAGAGAGAGACTTATTATTGTCGCGGCCTGTTTAGACATGTAACACTATTTTGCAGCGTCTGTGTTTTTACGGTGTACTGTGCAGTGTCCTTCAGACATGCGTTCAGCTATCGAAGCATATATGGAACCATGTATTGAACCCACAGTATTTGATATAGTAAGATTAAAGACCTTGTTAACAGCTGAGGCGCATAAGAAGCAGTCAAATAATATACTGTATCCTTCGTACTAAAAGTTGTTAAATGGTTCAAATGGCTCTAAGCACTATGGGACTTAACATCTGAGGTCATCAGTCCCGTAGACTTAGAACTACTTAAACCTAACCAACCTTAAGGACATCACACACATCCATGTCCGAGGCAGTATTCGAACCTGCGACCGTAGCAGGAGCGCGGTTCCGGACTGAAGCGCCTAGAACCGCTCGGTCACCGCGGCCGGCAAAAGTTTTAAGCTACGGATTAAAAAGGTTCCAGTGCATATTAGGATCTTAGTCTGTAATGGATTCAGCACAGTCGTGTTATGCTTATGTGGTATAATGCGTTTGATAACAGATACATACCATACCATGCACATATGCTGGTAGCCTGGAAAGTGGGGAGGCTATAAAAACACTTATCCTTAGATTTTTTTTTTTGCTGATTTTTTTTTCCTTTGTTTCAGGTGAGTAGAGTCTGCCACGGGTTACGAAGTGTGGTTGTATGAAACGCAAGTAGCTTGGCGCCTCGTTACGAAACTTATTTTGCCCACAAATGAGGTCAACTGCTTGCTTCCAAATTTGGTGAGTTTTGTAATCTATTGTTACATTTATCATATCTATTTATGGTCTGAGCATTTCGCAGATGTATACAGCTTATGGGATGTTCACCTTTAGCTAAGTACACGAAAATCTTAAAGACACAAACTATGCGTTGACAGCTACTGTAGTGGTAAGTGTCTTAGAGAGACTAGATTAATGTAGCATATTTCGTCTTACTGGTCGCAGTAAATTTTAGAAATAACTCTGAAATTAGAAGTCTTGACATAAAAACTTCTGTTAAATTTATATGGTTTTTTTTATAATAAAGAATGCTGCTTTCTTCGTGCTGAATCGTGAACACTTTTAATGCAGACGTTTTTCACCATTTGGTTAAACGACATCGTCTGTGTATTTTCTGACACATTCGTAATTTTAGGTTTTACCAAACGTTGGTTATAGATGTAAAACATTCATTACGAAACTGAAACAGTTCATGTCTTTGTTTGTACGTAAAATTAAGTGGTACTTGTAGCCAATTTTCTTTTTACATATCCGTACGACTACCCTGATTCTCCTACATGTGTCCACAGGTTGAGAATCGGATTTCACTGTAGAGGATTTGCCACATATCCACATTGAACTTGTCTGATTTTCTTTTCGGTGAGATTTTGCTACGTGTTCAGTATCATTAATTTTAACGTCAGTTCGAGGAACATGTAGTGAAAATGACATTCTTAGCTGAAGATCACATCAGGACAGATAAAAAGAAAATTGACTGTGAGAACTTTTCCGCTTTGAGTAATAATCACGAATCGAATAACGCGGCCCCTCCCGCCGGAGGTTCAAGTCCTCCCTCGGGCATGGGTGTGTGTTTTGTCCTTAGCGTAAGTTAGTTTAAAGTAGTGTGTAAGTCTAGGAACCGATCACCTCAGCAATTTGGTCCCTTAGCAATTCACACACATTTGAACATTTTGAGTAATAATCAAGACGTGAAGTGTTTCAAATGTCATTATTTTAGGGGTACCAATAATTGTGTAATATTCAGGAATCTGACTGAAGGTGTCTTTTGAATCAGAAGACGTCTATGTTAAAAAATGTACATTGTAGCACGCAAAGAGCAGTTTAGTAGTGATTCTCCAGCAGAAGGAGGTTCTTACTCATTGGTCTGAAGATGACCACAGTAGTGGTCGTAACCGGTCACCGTAATAAATAAATTGTGATCAAGACTGTATTTGATAGTAAATATTTGTAACACATTGATAACTGTTCACTCCCATAATGTATTCAAAAGTAACCAAAAAGCAGTTACCTGAAGGAGATGTAGTGGCTGTGGTCTCGAAAGCCAACACTAACGCTAGAGATGCTGTGTGCAGAACTCATGTCCCCCGATACCGCCAGCCAACAACTCCTTCGGCAGAGGTTCGGTGAGCTGTTATCGCGTGCCCCCGAGTCTAATAGCGAACTACTTTGGTTTATTGTGTTCTACTGAAATGTTGGTATTACCTTACAGACATAGGCTTTGTTTCCACAGTCGACTCACAAACATCGCGAATATGTGACGAAAACGAATGGCAGAAGAAGCCTCCTACAAATATTGATATCAGTTCAGACGACAAAGAAGCTAGAACTTGAGGAGAGTCATTTGTTTATTCTTGACAGCTGTTACAATTATCTGACATGAAAATAACTATGTCTATTAGTGATTAGCTGAGCAGCATTGGGTTTTTGGCGCAGGCAGCGAAAAATGAAAGTGAATCAAATGCTGTTGAGCTCAGAAGACAACACGAGCTGGTCAAGTGTGAGTATTCTGTTCGTGGCATGCACTTCTGTGACGTAAATCAATTACTTTCAAAATGGTTCAAATGGCTCTGAGCACTATGGGACTTAACTTCTGAGGTCATCAATCCCCTAGAACTTAGAACTACTTAAACCTAACTAACCTAAGGACATCACACACACCCATGCCCGAGGCACGATTCGAACCTGCGACAGTAGCGGTCGCGCGGTTCCAGACTGTAGCGCCTAGACCGCTCGGCCACCCCGGCCGGAAAATCAATTATTTGATCTACTTTTTTTCCTCTGTTAATATTGCATTCTATCATAACTTTTGGCGTGTCTCTGTACAGTTCTCTTTCTCGAAAGTATCTTTGGGTTGCATCTGGTTTCACAGCTCACTGTTTACAGCAGCGGACAGGAACAAGGACTATAATTTGACAGTAATCGGTATAGTCTTGAGCTGTAAATACTGAACTACAAGAAATTACACGGTTACTGGCGCCACAAAAAATATGAAAAGCTTATTACCACTAAGGTAACTTCCATAAACCCTACGACATTCTGTTCGGAGTAAGACCGTCAGTCCTCTGGCTTGCCATTGGCCGCACGCCAGTCGCAACTTGTCATCCACGTTCCTGTCAGCAATAAAACTACGTTCAGAGGTATCTTGCTTGTTATCGTCACACATGTGAAAGTTCTAGGCTGCAGAGCTTAGGCTAGTGTCTTTCCTACTCATTCAGATCCGTAGAGTGTTTCCCTCACTAGTTCCAAAATGCAGGTACTGTCGAGAACAACAACGGAACTCACCAGTACGCAGACCATATCACCATTCTGTGCCTCATTTTATGCAAATGCAGACGAAAAAAATGATCGTCCTCTGCTCTTGGCTGTCATTGTCACCTCTCATGGAAATAATGTGTTCGGCTTGAAATTTTTGCGTAGCTAGGTTGACGTGCAGCTAAACGAAGCTAATACAAGTATCAGTGAAACCATCTACATCTACACTCCGCAAGCCACCTGATGGTGTGTGGCGGAGGGTACCTTGAGTACCTCTATCGGCTCTCCCTTCTATTCCAGTCTCGTATTGTTCGTGGAAAGAAGGATTGTCGGTATGCCTCTGTGTGGGCTCTAATATCTCTGAATTTATCCTCATGGTCTCTTCGCGAGATATACGTAGGAGGGAGCAATGTGCTGCTTGACTCCTCGGTGAAGATATGTTCTCGAAACTTCAACAAAAGCCCGTACCGAGCTACTGAGCGTCTCTCATGCAGAGTCTTCCACTGGAGTTTATCTATCATCTCAGTAACGCTTTCGCGATTACTAAATGATCCTGTAACAGAGCGCGCTGCTCTCCGTTGGATCTTCTCTATCTCTTCTATCAACCCTGTCTGGTACGGATCCCACACTGCTGAGCAGTATTCAAGCAGTGGACGAACAAGCGTACTGTAACCTACTTCCTTTGTTTTCGGATTGCATTTCCTTAGGATTCTTCCAAAGAATCGACCTGGCATCTGCTTTACCGACGATCAGCTGTATGTGATCATTCCATTTTAAATCACTCCTAATGCGTACTCCCAGATAATTTATGGAATAAACTGCTTCCAGTTGCTGACCTGCTATATTGTTGCTAAATGATATGGGATCTTTCTTTCTATGTATTCGCAGCACATTACACTTTTCTACATTGAGATTCAATTGCTATTCCCTGCACCATGCGTCAACTCGCTGCAGATCCTCCAGCATTTCAGTACAATTTTCCATTGTTAAAACCTCTCGATATACCACAGCATCATCCGCAAAAAGCCTCAGTGAAATTCCGATGTCATCCACAAGGTCATTTATGTATATTGTGAATAGCAACGGTCCTACGACACTCCCCTGCGGGGCATGCCGGCCGAAGTGGCCGTGCGGTTAAAGGCGCTGCAGTCTGGAACCGCAAGACCGCTACGGTCGCAGGTTCGAATCCTGCCTCGGGCATGGATGTTTGTGATGTCCTTAGGTTAGTTAGGTTTAACTAGTTCTAAGTTCTAGGGGACTAATGACCTCAGCAGTTGAGTCCCATAGTGCTCAGAACCACACTCCCCTGCGGCACACCTGAAATCACTCTTACTTCGGAAGACTTCTCTCCATAGAGAGATGCTCGACTCTGCAGTGTTTGCTTATTTTAAGAAACACTGCTCCGGATTATCTTAGAAGAAAAGTAACCGAGATACAAACGTTAAGAATGGTAATGTCCCACAGAAATATCATTGTGTAAGGCTCTGCAGGATCAACCCGCAATGCGACTGCAGTAGCAATAGCCGCGTTCAGCAGACGTAAACATCAGTAACTTCTCTGCTATCGGGCAAAATTGTTATCTAAAAATGTTCCAGAATGCGTCTTGAACAGTTGATGAGACAACAAACTCGCAAGGAAGCGTAATATGAATTCTAGTAACAAACATCGTCAAACCTTTCCATTCACTGAATACTTAGATACAAATCAGCCATCATAGATTGTTATAGTTTCATAGATCGCTAGAATTAAACTAAAAATTAAGAAAAACAAGAAGATATTTCTGCTTAACGAGGGCGTCAATAAAATGATCAAAATCTAACTAAACAACCAGTAGCAAACATTGAGTTTTGTGGAGAAATATGAGGAGAATATGTGGCGCAAATTGAGAATTATTTAAGGACACGTGCTTACACGCTGCCGCCTTAGAAGATATTAAGGGATGCAAAGGGCTTATAGTTTCCTGACGATATTACAGGGATATACTGCAAAAACAGAAGTACCGCTTAGCAAATTATATGAAACAGAAAAATTGCTGACAAACATCAACTGAACAAAGTCAAAACAAGTGTAAAGGAATGTATGCAGGAAATGATCAGTGAATTTGAAAGCAAGATTTAAACTACCGAGTTGCTACCAAACGTTAAGACAGTTTTGGATCCACTTAATATCGGTCAGTCATCTGTCTAGATGGTCGGTGGTCATGATGGCACCGCAATGGCAGAAGACAAAAAGCTTGACATTACATACATATTTTTATGAACAAAACGCTTATTATTGAACTGTGTAACTGATTTCAGGGAATTACCGGCCAAACCGGTTATTATCCAAAATAAATACACTGCTGATGTCGACTGCGATTTTCTTCAGTGAGTCAGTATTGGCCATGGTTCCCTAAGATTCCCGTAGAGACTTCATCGTAGACAACTGTGTCGTCAGGAATGCCGCATGGAAGTACGATAGGACAGCTATTATTCTCTATGTACATAAATGATCCGAGGGATAGGGGGAACAGCAGTTTGCGGCTGTCTTCTGATGATGCTGTGGTGTACGGGAAGGTGTCGTCGTTTAAAGACTGTAGCAGGTTACAAGATAACTTAAACCAAATTTGTAATTGATGTGATGAATGGCAGCTAGCTCTAAATGTAGAAAAATGGAAGTTAATGCAGATGAGTAGGAAAAACAATCCCGTAGTGTTGGAATACAGCAGTAGTAGTGTGCTACTTGACACAGTCAGGTCGATTAAATATCTAGGCGTAATGTAGCTAGCGATATGAAATGGGTTAGAGCATGTAAGGATTGTAGTACGGAAGGCGAATGGTCAACTTCGACTTATTAGGAGAGTTTCAGAAAACTGTGGCTCATCTGGAATGGAGACCGCATGTAGAAGACTAGTGCGACAGATTCTTGAGTATTGCTCGAATGACTGGGATCCCCAACAGTTCGGATTAAAGGAAGACACCGAGGCGATTCAGAGGCGGGCGGCCAATTCTTGAGTACTCCTCGAGTGATCGAAATCGCAACCAGGTCAGATTAACGGAAGACATCGAAGCGATTCGGAGGCGGGCTGCTAGATTTTTTACCCGTGGTTTCGATCAACACACAAGTATTACGCCGACGATTCTGGAACTTAAATGGGAATCCCTGGACGGAAGACGATGTTCTATCCGTGAAGCACTATTGGGAAAGTACAGATAACCAGCATTTGAAGCTGACTGCAGAATGTTCGTACTGCCGCCAACGTAGGTTGTACGTTTCATGTAGGGCGCACGAACATAAGATAAGAGAAATTAGGACTCGTACGGAGGCATATAAATAGTCGTTTTTCCCTCGCTCTAGTTGTTAGTGGAACAGGACTGGACATGATCAGTGGTGGTGCAACGTACCATCCGCCACGCACCGTACAGTGTCTTGCGGATTATGTGTGTAGACGTAGATGTAGACTTTAAGAGTAAAAAGGCAAGAAGAAATTAAAATTTTTTCACAGACTCTACATCTACATACATACTCTATAAGCCACCATACGGTGCATGGCTACTGTTTGTCATTTGCTTTCCTGTTCCACTCGCAAATGAAGCGAGGGAGAAACGATTGTCTGCTTGCTCCCGTACGTGCCTTGTCTTCGCGACCCTTACGCGAGCTCTATGTTGGTGGCACTAGGATCGTTCTGCAGTGTGTCGCAAATGCTGTTTCTCTACATTTTCCTGATAAAATTGCAGCCATTCTCCAACTGTTGTAATTTTGTTGTCTATATGATAAACATAATTCCTCAATAGTGTTTCGCGAGAGGAACTTCATCTTCACTCCAAGGGTGTCCATTTGAATTCACGCAGCATTTCCTTCATACAGGCGTCTTGATCGAAACTACCAGTAACAGCATGCCTCTGAATTGCTTCGAGGTATCCCTTCAAATACCGAGCGAGGTGGCGCAGTGGTTAGCACACTGGACTCGCATTCGGGAGGACGACGGTTCAATCCCGTCTCCGGCCATCCTGATTTAGGTTTTCCGTGATTTCCCTAAATCGTTTCAGGCAAATGCCGGGATGGTTCCTTTGGAAGGGCACGGCCGATTTCCTTCCCAATCCTTCCCTAATCCGAGCTTGCTCTCCGTCTCTAATAACCTCGTTGTCGACGGGACGTTAAACACTAACCACCACCACCACCACTATCCCTTCAATCATATCTCGTGGGTATTTCAAACACTTGAGTAATAATCAAGAATGGGTTGCATTAGCGTTTTATTCGAGGTCGCATTCCTTGATGAGCTACAGTGTCCTAGAATTCTCCCAACAAACCGAAGATGACCATTCGCTGTCTCTACAACCGACCTTTCGCGCTCGTTCCAGCTTATGTCGCTTTGCAACGTCACTCCTCGATATGTAATCGACGTGGCAGCACACTACTAGTACTGTATTCATAGCAATGCATCGTAGGTTTTCTAACTCACCTTCATTAACATACAGCACATGAAATAGAAGTTGTAAGTCATATCGTATCCTACAGTCACTCAAAAACGACACCTCCCCGTGCACCACTGCATCATCAGCAAACAGCAGCAGACTGCTGTTGACCCTGTCCGTCATATGATTTATGTACATAGAGAACAAAACCAGATTTATTACACTTTCCTGGGGAATCCTGGTGATATATTTGTTGGCGATGAACACTCACCGTCCAGGATGACATACTGGGTTCTATTACCTAAAAAGTGTTCGAGCAACTTACATAACTGGGAACCAATATGATCTGACCTCCGTTAACAGTCTGCAATGTGCCACTTTCCGGGCCGGCCAGTGTGGCTGAGCGGTTCTAGGCGCTTCAGTCTGGAACCGCGCGACTGCTACGGTCGCATGTTCGAATCCTGCCTCGGGCATGGATGTGTGTGATGTCCTTAGGTTAGTTAGGTTTAAGTAGTTCTAAGTTCTATGGGACTGATGACCTCAGATGTTAAGTCCCATAGTGCTCAGAGCCATTTGAACCACTTTCCGGAAATACTGGAATGCGCTATCCACCTGTTGCGCTTCATCCATGTGCCGCAGGATATCGTGCAAGAAAAGGGCAAGTTGAGTTCCGCACGAGAGATGCTTTCTGAATCCTTGTTGAGTTGTTGTTATAAGCTTGTCCACCGCAGGGAAATTTTTTGTATTCAAACGTAGCATATGCTCAAGAATTCTGAAAAAACGGACGTTAAAGATATTGGTATATAATTTTGTGGGTCTGTTCTTCTACGCTTCTTGTATACGGGAGCCACCTGGGCATTTTTCCAGTCACTTGGTACTTTTTGCTGGGCGAAATACTCGCATTAAATGCAGGCTATGTATGACGTCAGTGCCGAAAAGTACTCTCTTTAAAACCGAATTGGGACTCCATCTGGACGTGGCGACTTTCAGCTGCTGTACAACGCAAGGTATGCTTATTTACATGTTCCATGTACTCCTTATGGAGGTTTTGTGGCGATCAAACGATGCTACCCATGTCTGTACAATCTTCTTGCGTGAATGACTTTTTTAAAAGCGAGATTTAAAACTTCAGCTTTTCTTTCACTGTCTTCTATTCTCACACCAAAGTGGTCGAAGAGTTACTGGATAGAAGCCAGTGAGTTAGCATAGGACCTGAATTTTCTCGTGTTCGGTAAGATCTTTCGCTAAGAGTATGACGGCGGCAGGTGGTATATGCATCGGGCATTGCTCCTGTTATAGACGCACGAATTTCTACTAACGTCTGCCTGTCGACATTTCCACTTTTTTTACCGAAAGTGGAACAACCTCTGCATTTTCCAAATGTTGTTATTAAGCCACGCCGGCCGCGGTGGTCTAGCGGTTCTGGCGCTGCAGTCCGGAACCGCGGGACTGCTACGGTCGCAGGTTCGAATCCTGCCTCGGGCATGGGTGTGTGTGATGTCCTTAGGTTAGTTAGGCTTAAGTAGTTCTAAGTTCTAGGGGACTTATGACCTAAGATGTTGAGTCCCATAGTGCTCAGAGCCATTTGAACCCATTAAGCCACGGTGGGTCTTTTACGTCCTTAATCCACTTAGTTCGGCAAATACTTCTTCAGAGAGCAAATTGACAAAACGTTTAGGCTTTCCCCATAATTTCTCTCCGTCCATCACGTTGGAACTAAATTATGTCCATTCATTTTCTAATAGGGAAAGTATTTGGGCTGGAACAAACAAATTTACACAATAATTCCGTGAGGCATCATTTAAAGGTTCCTTACTGCACCGGTGATTTTCGTTTATCTGCAAACTTCTGCAGTCGTTCATTAAAGGCTGCTGAGTATGCTATGAAATGAAGTTGCATTTTGTGAAGCTAATTGTGTTGTGAAGCTTCAGGTGGGCCAGAGTTCGCCAATCAACCTGCAAGGCGGCGCGTAAATAATCTTCGTCGTTTAGAAGAGTCTGAAAACTATTTTTACTGTCAGCCAAAAAGCGATGGAGAACATACTGACCATAATTTCCTAACTGCAAGTCCACATTACTCATTGTGCTCAATGAAAGAAAATGTTCCTACTTGCGTTATTTACTCAGTGGGATCAGGAACAATGACTATAAATAAAAGTTTCGAGTTTTAACTGATTGATACGTTCACTAAAACTTCACTCGCACAAGATAGGGTATAATAAAATTACTACTACTACTAATAATAATAATAATAATAATAATGTCCCTGTCGGCCGGCCGCGGTGGCGGAGCGGTTCTAGGCGCTTCAGTCCGGAACCGTGCGACTGCTACGGTCGCCGGTTCGAATCCTGCCTCGGGCATGGATGTGTGTGATGTCCTTAGGTTAATTAGGTTTAAGTAGTTCTAAGTTCTAGGGGACTGATGACCTCAGATGTCAAGTCGCATAGTGCTCAGAGCCATTTGAACGATTTTTTGGTCCCTGTCGGAAACACCACTATTAACACTTTAGAGGCGACCTCTGCGGGAAGTTCCAGGGAAAATGGTCTATCGCCCTGACTTCTAATCACCAAAAATAAATTGCTCACTTTAACAGTGAACATAATTTCTCCAATTCCCACGCGGTTTCGTCGACATGACGGGCGACACACAAACAGCAACTTCCATGAAAGACACGCGATTCACGACGGCGTACAGTTCTCGCGAGTTCACCTCCGACTTTACAGAAAACGCTTTTTGTAGCTGCCTGGCTCTGACGTCATCGGAGACACAGCGCACGCAGGCGTTTGACTGACGCAGACAGTGCGAAGTGTCTCTTCTCACTGCCTCTGTGGTTGTGTTTATAAATGGGCGCAGCGAAACGCCGAACGAAACATCTGCTATCAACCGCTCTAAGCACAGGTAGCTGCATTTCAATTTTCTCGGACACGTATTAATCTATCGCTAAATAATTTACAATCTTCTTAATTGTTATATAATTAGAGTTAAGTTTTCTTTAGTTACTGAAAAAATTTTAGCTCGAGTGCATTTAAACTTCGCTGGCTAGAATTTTTAGAACGGGTCTGACAGTAGAACATGACCTCTGAACTGCCCCGTGAGATTCCTTGTAATTATTGTTATTTACAATAAAGTGTTGAAACTTGGTGCAGTTGTATTATTTCATTAAAGTAATCGAATGTTGTAATTACAACTTCCTATAACAAATAGAAATGATACTTTATCTATTATGAAAAAGCACATTTTCATTACAAATTTGGTGTTTTAGTAAATAACTTGTACACTAATAGAGGTAGCTTATTGTGGTTACAGGTATAAGACTAAGATCAAATTGAGGCTACATAAGAATTTTCATCTTTCATAGTCTCATGTATAGCGTCTTCAGTTTTTCGTAAAAACGCCGAATTTGACCAAAATAGTGCTCTGATCAAGTTGAGACTTGTAACGTTTAATTGTGACGTACATTTGCACATTTTGAGCAGTTTTTAGCTTTCTAGCTTCGTTATTTAGCGCCACTTATTTTTTCTTGAATTCGTATATTTAGCGAAACATATTCATTTGATCATTCTGAGACTTCACAATGTTGACATTAATATATTGAAGCATACACTAGCAAAGTTTGGAAAAGTTACTTTAATTTTTAATTTCGCTTTTTGATTATTGTGCAGTCCTTTTTATACTATGCACAGAAGCTTTATGATCACGTGGCGCTGGTGGTAGTGAACTGGGGTAAATATCGGCACATTCGCTTGCCTCTGTACCTCGTACAATGATACAGCGCTAGTTTCGACTCAAGCCCTGCTATGTATTGCGATTAGTTGAGATAAAGTCACGACGAACTCTTCTTCTCTAAAATGCTATTGGTGCAGATGATGAAATATTGGCATATTTTCTGGTATAAAATCACAATCTAATGCTAGTGATGATAGTGGCGAACAACTCACCCCAAGCGGTAGTGGTACGGCAAGTTGGAGAAGAGGCGACGGAAGCAGTGAAAGTGAGTGCCAACCTTCTCATAATAAGGACCTTAAAGTCGAAAGTGTCGTCATGGTGTTTGATGACAACACACTAGATAACATATACAATGATTATCACGTCAGAGGTTACAGCATATATGACAAGTTCCTGAAAAGATACCCTAAAATGAAGGCTAAAGCAATATTAAAAGCGTACTGGACTTTGTGGCAAAAAAAAAAAAAAAAAAAAAAAAAAAAAAAAAAAAAAAAAAACTCTGCAGTTTACAAAGGAAATCGTTCACTGCAGTTCAATATAATCAAGTAGTGTATAATGGCGAAGATTGATGAAGCGCGAGAATGCGGTTCTTCCGTTCATTATAGACTTCTGCATAATTGGGCATCGGACATAGCCAGAAATCTCTGGCGTGCAAAACCTTACAGCGTAACTGGGATTTATTACTAATTTGAAAAATCGACATAGGACGTTTTTTACAAAATTATCATTCGACCGTTAAGTATCGTAGCCCAACGCTAAACTGGACACGTAACTACCGCGAACTAAGTAGCCACTGGGAACTAAGATCGACGTTCAACCACAATAGAATGCGAATATTACGACTACTAGCCCGAATAAATACCTATGAACGAAGGCAGAATCTTCGCACACAGCACACAATACAACAGAATTCCAAATGAACGGCCTGGTCCATAAACCAAAGTAATAGCTGTATTCGAAAAACGACGTAACTGTTTCTTTGGTAACGAAATACTGTGCAATACGAAACAGCAGTGACTGTGTTACTAAGAATTACAATGCAATGTTTTTCTTTTTGACATGCATGCATTTTACTGATTAGTAACACAAGCACTACTATTTCCTGTTTATTTCCCGACAGCAGGCTCTTGACTCTTCGTAAATATGTCCTTCCTGGATGGGAGTATATATAACATATGAATGCAGGTTGTATGTAACACATGGACGACGACATATGGAAGTTTAGGTCTGGGCGTGATTCGTGCACGGATGGCCGAAGCGGTTAAGGCGAAAGCTCGTTTGAAGCGGGAAGTGCGGGTTCGAGTCCCGGTCAGGCACAAATTTTCATTGTCATCATTCCGGTACATGCATAACAGACATCTCCACGTGACGTGTTTGCCGTCATCCCTAGGCTTGCGGCGGCCGAAGGCGAACTATGAGCCGTAGAAATAATACAGGGTTATTCATAAGTACCTGCGGGGTTTCAGAAGAAACAGTGCGAAAGCTACAGGACATACACGACAATGACACATACGAGTGGCTAGAGCATCCCACCAGCTTTCTATTCGTAATACGCGCCATGACGTAGTTGTACTAGTAGGATGCATTTCAGAACATGTAGACGAATCATCCGATCCGTATTGGTTCAGATGGCTCTGAGCACTATGGGACTTAACAGCTGAGGTCATCAGTCCCCTAGAACTTAGAACTACTTAAACCTAACTAACCTAAGGACGACACACACATCCATGCCCGAGGCAGGATTCGAACCTGCGACCGTAGCGGTCACGTGGTTCTAGACTGAAGCGCCTAGAACCGCTCGGCCACTCCAGCCGGCGCTCCGTATTGTCTCATCGAATTAGTTCGTGCCTGTAGATAGACAGCCGAATGAATAGATGTCCAAACCGGGTTGTTATCGCGTCTATCAGGACAATTTGTGTCTTGCGCATCACAAACGTCTCTTTCACGTCAGTTTACACGTACTTTGTACCATGACTAGGTATTTTTCTGTATGTTCTGTAGTTTTCGTCTTCTCAAACCTTAGAGGTACTTATGAATAACTGTCTATCGTCACCACTTTCAAGAGTCTGCCTCCATGGCACTGGAGTGGCGGTACGTTCGACAACTGATTCTTGATTATTGTTCATTCTGACGGGACTCATCGATTTGTAATAACGGAAGAGGACGAGAAAATTCGTCACAGATTCGTTTAATTACCATTCAAATAAACGTTCGAGGAAGTGCAGTGGAAGACGTTACAAGAAAATCGCAAGCTATTATGGAGAATTTTGATGTTATAATTTCGAGGCGTCATGTACCAATACGAGTCAGTCTTCCACATTCTGTAATGGCCTCTAGGCTGAAAATATAGAAATCTGGGCGTATACCGACGGATACTGGCAATCTTTCGTCTTGTGCGTAATCTGTGAATTTAATAGGAAGGGACAAAACGTTTCTGCTATGCCATTGATACATCCGGCTGTCACTCTGATTAATGACTCATTGGAAGACATTAAGGGATTTCTGCTACCCTGACTTGAATGGCCGCAATTTCTAATTAATTTGGTATTAATTTGTAACAGTATTTTTTCTGGCTAGCCGGACAATAATAATAATAATAATAATAATAATAATAATAATAATAATAATAATGCAGCATTGTAGCTCTTCGCCATCGTCTTTAGAAAAGACCAATGTGCCTTGAATCTCGTGTATGTGTGAAGAAGTCATTGAGAAATTTACTCCCGCGATTTAGCAGGCATAGGAGAGACGTATACATAAAATGGTCGCCACTACGGCGAACCCAGTGCGATGCTTCCGAATGCATGGATGTCTCCGAAGATGAAGCTTGCCTGGGTCACGTTTTGCCAACGTTCCGGGTGCCAGCGGCTTAGCCAAGGGCAAACATTCATACCAGCGTGGGTCAGTGCCAGCTTTGCGCCAGCAGCAGTCGGCGACATTGGCCTCATTTCGACGCTTTCATGGGGACACGCAAGCAAACACACTCGCGCAATGCTGTGCTGCCGCCTTTCCAGAAGTCTCTTCTACTAACGTTGCAAACATTTTAGGACGTTCTCAGCTCGTTCTTAAACGACGAAGAGCAATTAGAAACCTAGTTTGTTCGCAGTAATATTTTAAACTATAAATTTGTCTGAGACAGAAATGAATCTTTTTTTGTTTTATTTTCTCGGGGGTTTTCGATTTTCGAAGTATTTTCATCGCTTATTGGCGCGTAGTTGTGTAAACAAAGAATTAAAGTACTTACATGATTGCTTGCAATTTGATCTTTGGTCATTTAGTCAATTACATTAGCTCAATAAGACAGGGATTTGAAAGGATCCATCACCAAAACCGGCGGAGTTATGCGAATAAATCAGGGAAAACACTAGAGTCTTCTGCCTCAAGTACTGCACCACCTCGTTCAGTGAAAACCTTGTTCGTCGTTGGCTCTTTTATGAACTAGTAATGTGAATGACGTTTTATTGGTGTGGACAATCAAACCCCGTAGGAGCGAAACATTGAATTAATCTAGCGAAAATTTGTTCTAATTTTTAAATCAGGTCATGTCTACCTTTACAACTACATTCTTCAATCCGCTCGGGCGTATAGTAAAAGATAAACACTGTTATCCGTATCATCACCAACTTCCATCCAATTTCCATTCGCAGTTGGTGAGAGGGAACAATCGCTGTCGGTAAGCTTCCGTATGTAGCCTAAGCTCTCTGTTTTTAGCGTCATGGCCCTTATATAACATATACGTGATAGGAAAGTAATATGCTTGTTCAGTCGGCACTGGTAGTCCGCTCTCGTAATTTTAGGAGATGGTACACAGCAACCTTTTCTGTAGTGTTACAGTAATTTAGTTCGCTGAGCACAGTTGTAACGCTCTTGTTGTGACTATCCACACCGCAGCTCTTCCTTGGACCCTTAGGTAGTTATTACACTCATCGAGGAATCGTTGGGAACGAGAATTTTGTATCAGATTTCCCTCGAAGATAGTTTTTTATGATCTTCCATCTAATTGTTTCCCACACCGATATTTATGTAGTGCTCTGGCCCTGTTACGCTTAAAACTTTGACGATTGTGATTTACTACAGGACTTATCGTCGATGGTGTAATGAAACAATATCGCAACTATCTAGGCCTACCATTCCTGAAAATCCACTGTAATACCGTATTTTACTTGGTAATCAAGCTTTAACATGAACATTATTTATGACTTTATTCTGTCAGTTTTTGAATGGTAGTTAGGAGAAAAAAAACAAAATGTACCATTTAATCAGCGATAAAAATCTGTCGTTAACTTTAAAGTAAATTTTCCATACCTTCAGAAACATTTACGTACGTACTATTGTCAGAATGTAGTAGTGCCATTCCCTACATAGTTCCTATCCGTGAGCGTGACCACGGACGTCTGAAATACACTGACGAAAAAAAAAAACACAAAACATTATTAATGTAGTGTAATGAAATTCCTGGAATACATTTGTTTAGGTAACATATTTAAGTGATTAACATTCCAAGATCGCAGGTTAATGTAAGCGCGAGATAAAACATTGAACATGTGAAATGCTGGCATATTAAGAACGGTGTAACAGCCAGAATATTGAATGCAAACATGCATGCATTTTGCTGTACAGGTGCCAGATGACAGTTTGTCGGATGGAGTTCCATGCGTGTTGCTCTCGGTCGGTCAATACAGGGACGGTTAATGCTGATTGTGGATGGCGCTGGAGTTGTCGTCCGATGACGTCCAATACGTGCTCGATTTGACACAGCTCTCATGATCAAGCAGGCGAAGCCAACATGTCGACAGTCTGTAGAGCATTTTGTGTTACAAAAGAGTATGTGAGCAAGCGTTGTCCTGTTGGAAAACAGGAATGGCAGCACAACAGGTCGAATCACCAGACTAACTTACAGATTTGCAGTCTGTGTGCCTGCAATAACCACGAGAATGCTGTTGCTGTCGTGGGAGATTGCACGCCGGCCATAACTCCAGATCTAGATCCAGTGTGTGTAACACGAAGACAGGTTGCAGGCCCTCAAATGGCCTCCTACTAACCAAAATACGGCCGCCAGTGGCACCAAGGCAGAACCAGCTTTTACCAGAAAACACAACAGACCTCCACCCTGCCCTCCAATGCGCTCTCGCTTGACACCACTGCCGTCACAAATGGCGGTTATTTGGGGTCAGTGCAATACACGACACAGGGCGTCTGTCTCGGAACTGTCCTCGAAGTAACCGATTTGTTACAGTTCGTTGTGTCTCTGTGATGCCAATTGCTGATCAGATTGCTGCTGCAGATGCAATACGATACGTCAGAGCCATACGCCGAACACGATGGTCTTCCCTCTCGATAGTGCCACGTGCCCGTTCTGAGCCCGAACGTCTTGCGACCGCACATTCTCGTGACCACCGCTGCCAGCAGTCGTGTACAGTGGCTACGTTCCTGCTAAGTCTTTCTACACTATCGCCGAATGAACATGGAGCTTCCCGTAGTTCTGTTACGCCACTTCGTTCAAACTCAGTCAAGTGTTGATAATGGCGTCTTTATCACTTTAAGGGCAGTCTTGAATAACGTCAACTCACGACATCCAATGTCAGCGATAAGTAACGTTCACTACTGTTACAGCGAGTATTTAAAGCTAACCTGATTTGCATGACCATAGTCGCGCTACTAGCGCCACTCTTATGCGAGTGGGGCGAAATGTGAACAGACATCATCTTTCATATGTAGAAATGCGCTTACCAAATTTAGTTTATATCGCAGAACTCCTTCTTGCTAGTGAGATTTTTTTTCCGCAAGCGTAGTAAAAATCGTGTATGAAGAAATTCACATATAAGAACCATCAGGAGCTGCTGATAAAATAAACCTTTATTCACAATCATTCTCGATAAACCATCGTTATGTGGTATCAGAAGATTTGTTGATCATTCTTCATGGTGATGTCTGAATTAGCGCTCTTGGTCTGCTTATTAAATGCTTTACGTTGTGAAATTCTGTATTCAATCTCATGGCAGTATCAACCATCCTATTCAGCTACCTGTAACTAATGGAATTTGCATAAAACCATAGACATCCGCGGCCTATGTAAACGTACATAACAACACAACCAAGACATAATAAAATAAGAGCCGACGTCCCGACATACTTGCAACCACCTTCTTTCGGATGTAGGGTCATATTAATCTTTCCTTTTATTAGCTCTTTTTTTACGTACCAAGATTTAAATTTTCATCTCCTATCTTTTTATTTATTATTTTTCTGAGAAGATAGTATTAATGACTTCTGTGACTTCCTGACGGCTGCGTTCTGATTCAGCTAAACCGACTGTATCGTCTGTAGGTGTGAGCATGCTTGCTGTCACCGACTACAGTTACTTGAAAACATTAAAGTACTTAGATTTGTCTAAATTCAATTGAAGAATAAGACAAAAATACGAATTTATGCTACTTATTAGCAATATGGCGTCAGATAGGCGACAACCAGCCAAAAAGTGCGTCGACTTGTACTCGTAAATACCATCAAAAGTTTCTTGCTGTAGAATGCAAAAAATCCGGAAGTATGAAGGTCGGAAATTAATCCAGTTTATATAAGGAAATGCTAGCGCTGGAATACAGATATGAGAATCGACCTTCATTGCTTAGAATTATTTTTGTATATATTGGTTCAAATGGCTCTGAGCACTATGGGACTTAACTTCTGTGGTCATCAGTTCCCTAGAACTTAGAACTACTTAAACCTAACTAACCTAAGGACATCACACACATCCATGCCCGAGGCAGGATTCGAACCTCCGACCGTAGCGGAAGTTTCGGAAATACCTCCTGGCAGAGATACAATTATATTCATTTCTTATTTACTGGGTCCAGAGACCCGCTGTATTTTCTAAATTAAACCATTAATATGTTTGTTGCCGTCAGCTACAATTCCGGCTGGTTAACCATTTTCAATTGTGGAGAATAAACTTAAGTACAACCACAGGTGAAAGATTTACAGAACTTTATTATGTTTCTTTTCTTGACCCAAACATGTTTCACCACAGTTGTAGCATAATCAGTGGGCTTTCATTTATTTTCCGTTTGGTTGCATTTTGTGATCTCTCTGGCTACGTATCACTTTTAGCCAGACGCCTATACGAAAGCGGACTGCTATAGTTGTTGCAGTGGACCTACTCTGAGCTTTGTTAGATCGGTCATTAGGATTATTTTGGTCTCTTACTGAGACCTTTGTAATTTTGCTATGTATTACACGTACTAGTTTACGATTATAGTTATTGTTCGTTTGACAACAGTATTTCCAGGATCACATGATTGCAGTTCGGTTGCTGCAGAACGAATAACGGCTAGAAATCATAAACGTACGACGGAAACAATGCAAAAAAGTATAAGTTATAATAAAAAACAACAGAAACGACTAATGACCCATGTAACACGACTTATAAAAGGTCCAGCGCATCAAGGACATGATTTACACTTAGGTGACGAAAGTCATGTGATGGCGATGTGCACATACCTGTACCTGTACCAGTATACACACGGCGGTCGTATCGCGTACACGAGGTATAAAAAGGCAGTGCATTGGCGAAGCTGTCATCCGTAATCAGGTCATGCATGTGAAAAGGTTTCCAACGTCATTATGGCCGCACGACTGGAATTAACAGATTTTGAACGCGGAATAATAGTGGAAGCTTGACACATGTGACATTCCAATTCGGAAATCGGTAGGAAATTCCGTATTCCGGGATCCACAGTGTCAAGAGTGTGCCGAGAATATGAAATTTCAGATATTACCTCTCACCAGGAACAACGCAGTGGTCGACGGCCTTCACTTATCGGCCGAGAGCAACAGCGTTTGCCAACAGTTGTCAATGCTAACAGAAAGCAACACTGCGTGAAATTACCGCAGGAATCACTGTGGGACGTACGATGAATGTTTCCATTAGTACAATGCGGCGAAATTTGGCGTTAATGAGCTATGGCAGCAGGCAACCGACGCGACTGCCTTTGCTAACAGCACGATATCGCCTGCAGCGCCTCTCTTGGGTTCGTGACCACATCGGTTGGACCCTTGACGACTAGAAAACCGTGACTTGGTCAAATGAACCCCGATTTCAGTTGATAGTATGGTTTGAGTGTGGCGCAGACCCCACAAAGCCATGAACCCAAGTTGACAACAAGGCACTGTGCAAGCTGGTGGCTCCTTAATGGTGTGGTCTGTGTTTACATGGATTGGACTGTGTCCTCTGGTCCAGCTGAACTGATCATTGACTGGAAATGTTTATGTTCGGCTACTTGGAGACCGTCTGCTGCCATTCATGAACTTCACGTTCTTAAACAACATAAAATTTTTATGGATTACAGTTCGCCGTATCGGTTCATTCTGGGCAAGCCGAGTGAATGATTTGGCCACCCAGATCGCCAGACATGAATCCCATCGAACATTTATGGGGGATAATCGAGAGGTCAGCTGATGTACAAAATCCTGCACCGGCAACACTTTCGCAATTATGGACGGCTATAGAGGTAGCATTCTTCGGTATTTCTTCTGGGGAGTTTCAAAGATTTGTTGAGTCCATGCTTTGTCGAGTTGCTGCACTACGCCGGGGAAAAAGGAGATCCAACACGATATTAGGAGGTATCCCACGACATTTTTCATCTCACCGTGTTTATTGTAGACGTGCGGCTGAAATGGATAGGATGTAACAGAGCCGGCCGATGGTGAACGAGCGTTTCTAGGCGCTTCAGTCTGGAACCGCGCGACCGCTACGGTCGCAGGTTCGAATCCTGCCTCGGGCATGGATGTGTGTGATGTCCTTAGGTTAGTTAGGTTTAGACTGATGACCTCAGATGTTAAGTCCCATAGTGCTCAGAGCCATTTGAATCATTTGATGTAACAGAATACGCAATATACAGCGTGCGGCACTAAAATCGGGACAAATTTCAATTTGAATTTCCCGACACATCGTAGTTCCGCCAGACGTCCTGATTGGCGTTCTTGAAAGCCATAGGCATCTAGTAAACATTCAGAACCTCAAAATGGCCGGGATGTTACGGAAAAGTGCGGAGTACAACCGAAGAGCCACGATTATCGAAAGTCTTCGCACTGGGCGTCCGCCTACTGAAATAGTTCGAATCTTCGGATTCCCGAGATCAACTGTAACGATGTTGTGGCGAAGTATAATGCTTTGGAGTGGCCTAAGGAAGGTTCCGCCACCCCGGCGAGGAACCTCATTCGAGAAAACACGTGTCACGAAATGCGGTGGTCATCGAAAAGGCTGAAGTGCTGATTTCGGAGGACCCGGAGCAATCGCTAAGGAAATTTGCGTCAGTATTGAATTTCAGCGAGAGAACAATGCGTCGGATGACAGAGGAGGACTTCATACGAGCCATTTACTTCTAAACCGGCTGTCGGATAACGTTGACATGCTCTGGTTGAAGAAGTTGTGGGCCCCAAATATCTCTGATGTGAACCCCCTCGACTCCTATGTTTGGAGCGTAGTCGAAAGAGTTACCAGTAAGATGAGGCTCCCTAATGTCGCATCTCTACGCACCGCTATCGAAGCAGCATTCGCGGACAGCGCTGTTTTAAAGAGTGCGTGTGATCGCTTCAGGACAACATTGGAGGCGGTCCTTGCATCTTAAGGGTTATGGGTAATGTTACTCTTGAAAGATACCACTACTTATATGTAAAACGATTTCCGTTTTCATTTGTATTCTGTTTCAATAAATTTGCTTTTATAAAAAAAAGTTTCATTTGTACGGAATTAAGCGCCGCACTCTGTATAATATAAAGAGGAAATAAGGAAACGCGCAGTGATGACGATACCGTGAATGTGGTGACGTATACTTGAATAGAGACAGATATCTGTGTTCTTTGTGGAAAGTGGATCCTATTGAACATATTTTCTGCAAGCACGGAAACAGGACCACAATCCAGAGTGGTACATTTCTGATCAGATACGCATGTTTCGTTGCGTCACAGGCGATACTCATCTCCAGGACTGCTTTTCCACTAATTCACTCCTTTTCCTCTGGACTAGCACTCGGGATGAAGACTGTTCAAATCCACGTCAGACCATAGTGATTTATGTTTTCCTTGACCACTCTAAAGCGCTCCAGGCAAATGCCGAGATGGTTCCTTGAAAATGGCGCGGCCGCTTTCCATCCCCATTCTTGAAACAATCTGAGTTTGTGCTGCGTCTCCAATTATCTCCTTGTGAACAGGACGTTAAACCGTTCAAATGGTTCAAATGGCTCTGAGCACTATGGGACTTACGATCTGAGGTCATCAGTCCCCTAGAGCTTAGAACTACTTAAACATAACTAACCTAAGGACATCACACACACCCATGCCCTAGGCAGGATTCGAACTTGCGACCGTAGCAGTCACGCGGTTCCGGACTGAAGCGCCTAGAACCGCTCGGCCACCGCGGCCGGTCGTTAAACCGTAATCTTCCTTCCTTCCACTCTTCGTTTGCTTATTCGTATCATTAATCCAAGAGTACAACGAAATCCGCTTATTCTCTGGCATTTTAAACGCGAGTCGCAATACTCTACCTAAACGCTTTGAAAATAATAATTGACCGTAATTCATAGAGTTTCGTGGCTTCCCATTCGTGCAAATGCATTTCTGTTTCATGTCGAACTCTGATCCCTCTTTTTCGTTTAAATTGTTGTTAAAGTGAACAACTATTGATATTTAATTCTAAAATTACGTTAAAGAATCTCGTAAGCTAGTCTGACGTCAACGGGCGAAGCGGAGGTGGTCCACAGTTATGTTACCACGTCACTGCTTTCATCTTCGCAGGCTGTTGCTGTTATATCATTTTTCCTGTGAGATAAAGTCGTTCCACGTGCTTGTTCCCTGAGTCCCCTCTCAAATCTGTCTCATAGAGCAGTCTTAATATTAGTTAAGGTAACCTGTAAAAACTGCAGTCAACTTGTGCCCGTCGCTGCCACTGAATGTCTTCTTCTTTCCACTATCAGCCTCAATGGGGCACTTGCCCCCAAGGTCACAAATGATGCCGTGGAGGCCTCCGACATACTCGATATGTTTTTGGTTGTTTTTGCCGTTTCGCGCAGGAAAGTAGCATCGGAACGAAATAGCTGTTCTTATTCCATGCAGCGAAAGATAAAACAGCGGCCTGGGAATGAGACTGTATGCGTCCTCAGTATGGTCATTCTGTCCGGATAATAGTGAGGATAGAGAAAGCTGAGACACAGTTGCCCAGAGCACTAACACACGATTTCTAGAATTGGTTCTTGGTGTTCCTTTGCTTTTAATGCTGAGAAAAAAGATTGTACCAGTGATTTGTTCATACTAACTCATTCCGTGCCTCCAAATAACCAATGAAAAATCCGGATGTATAGAAACTCCATCAGCAGAATTGTATCCAGTATCATTTATATTTTTAGTGGACATCATAAATCAGAGCAACGAATACCAAGCTGATATTTCTTTTTTCTCGTTTTGGCAATGAACTGTCAGGCTCCAACAGTTCCCCTCGGGTCCCCGTTCATTCACAACATGCTTCCCCTATGTTGTTGGAGGAATCAATAACTCTACCAAAGCATATACAGTAATTTTTTATCTGACGTCCGAATGAAAGGCATCCAGTAGGTAAACAATTGACTCAAAAATTACTGATTGACAACTAAATATCGCTATCGAGCTGAACGTCTACAGCCCCAGCAAAAAGATGCAAGCTGTCCGTAAATTATATTTTTATGTAGAAATAAAATAAGTGAACACATCATAAAGTTTGTCGCGCGCAATTGACAATATGGAGCTATGTAATTCTTTGCGAGAAAACGTTGTAAATGTCGATCATTTGAGAGAAAGTATCATGCGTACTCTAATTGTTGAATGGTTGTGGTTTAGGAGCACTGAAAATGAGCTTATCAGCACCTGAACGTGGAAAATAACTAACTATGCCAGGGTTCAGAATTGACACAAGACATTTTACTAAGAATCCACGTAAATAACAGTCGCTGAAGTTTTTATGGAACTCAAAAACACAGAATCTACCAAGCTGTTCAATGAAAAGGGAACAGATAGACTACCGATACCGTATCTCATGCAGCATTGGAGGTGGAACATAAGACATTTCTACATAGCCCATAGCAATCTATGTAGTATACTACTCGATAACTATCCATTCAAAAATAAACACTTAGGAGTTCATAAAAAATAAAAACGATCAAATGTATAAGCGTACAGACTTCGGATGTTGCAGGAAATCAAAGCAGACAATAGTCCAAATCGTGTCAAATTTGCAAAAGACATTGTAACACCGATAAATAGAGATGAAAAGTCCTCATCAACTTTTCTATAACAATAAGCCAGCTTTGTTTCTATCTTTTTTTGAGAGTAGACACTACAGCCGGATTAGGATTTTCTGAGAATTCTCGTGTCGTTCCAGAAGTCGTTAGAAACAGCACCATGTTACATGTGGATAAGCTCTCACAAATAACCGTCAAATAGGCGGCTTTTGTCAGTAAGAGTACTGTCACAGGACATTATTTTCTTAATATGCTTGAGCTGTATGCTATCATCAACGTACAAGAAATGCAAACAAACATTTTTTCAATGTCACTAGGGCTCTTTCATTATTGTTTTCCAGGTGAACTGGTGGAAATGGGTACTGGATATTAATCTATAGGTTTGTTTACGTGGCATTACAATGAATACATAGTTTACAGCGAGAAAGTTAAGAACGTATTAGAACTGTGAAGGGTAGGACCTTAAAAGTAGAACCGACCCGTAGCACGTTGCATGTATTCTCGAATGGACTCGAAACTGTGAAAGCTACCAGGGGGTTAAATGGCTCTGAGCACAATGCGACTTAACTTTTGAGGTCATCAGTCGCCTAGAACTTCGAACTAATTAAACCTAACTAACGTAAGGGCAGCACACACATCCATGCCCGAGGCAGGATTCGAACCTGCGACCGTAGCGGTCGCTCGGCTCCAGACTGTAGCGCCCAGAACCGCACGGCCACTCCGGCCGGCCCAGGGGGTTAAATTAAGAGTGTACTGGGTAATTGGTAAAAGTTTTTTTTTCACTGTGTTACGTGACGTGTCTCAGCCTCGTGAGGCCAACTGAGGAGCTACTCGACCTATTAGTAGCGGCTCATAGGTCAAAAACCGCACCGCACAACGACCGGGAGAGCGGTGTGCTGATCACATGCGTCTCCACATCGCATCCAGTGATGCCATTGGCGGAGGGTGATACGGCGCTCTGTCGAGCCCGATTACTTGATTATGTTTCGTGTAACATCATATTTATAATTTACATATTTCGTTGAAGTTATCATGGTATTTGTATCAACGAGTAATTGATAAGCACTCAGTACACTGGAAGAAGTCGGCACTCTGTACACTGGAAGAAATAGTAAAACACGAATACGAAATTATTTAAGTACGTGTTTGTATTTTGTTGGTTTAGTCTCATTTTCAGCTTGAACTGCACATTGGTCATGATTCTTTTGCGGACTTCTGTTGGGCGAGCATTTGCGGTTCTCAAAAGCTAAGCGTCCCCACACTTTGTGGATCTAGAATTTCTAGAAAAACTAAAGAATGCCTTTAAGGGGACAAAGACGCCATTATCAACACATTAGTTTAAACGAGGTCGTGTAATAGGGCTACGAGAAGCTGGATGTTCCTTCTGCGATACTGTAGAAAGAATTGGCAGGAATGTAGTCACTGTACATGATTGCTGGCAGCGATGGTCACGAGAATGTACGGTCGCACGAACACCAGTCTCCGTAAGGCCACGTGGCACTACCGGGAGGGAAGACCATCGTGTTCGGCGTAAGGCTCTGGCGCATCGTACTGCATCTGCAGCAGCAAGCTGAGCAACAGTGCGCGCCACAGTCATACAACAATCTGTTACAAATCGATTACTCAAGGACAACTTCGAGACAGACGTCCTGTAGTATGTATTCCACTGACCCCAAACTGCCGGCCGTGGTGGCCAAGCGGTTCTAGGTGCTTCAGTCCGGAACCGCACGACTGCTACGGTCGCAGGTTCGAATCCTGCCGCGGGCATGGATGTGTGTGATGTCCGTAGGTTAGTTAGGTTTAAGTTCTAGAGGACTGATGACCTCAGATGAAGTCCCATAGTGATCAGAGCCATTTGAACCATTTGAAGGGCAGCGTGGATGTCTGTTGTTTTTTCTGATGAAAGCCGGTTTTGCCTCCGTGCCACTAATGGCCTTGTGTTGGTTAGGAGGAGGCCAGTTGAGGGCCAGCAACCAACCTGTCTGCGTGCTAGACACACTGGACCTACTCTTGGAGTTATGGTCTTGGGTGCGATTCCGTGTGGCAGCACTCTCATGGGTACCACACGCACCCTGACTGCAAATTTATACTTCAGTCTCGTGATTCGACCTGTTGAGCTGCCATTAGTTCAAATGGTTCAGATGGCTCTGAGCACTATGGGACTTAACATCTGAGGTTATTAGTCCCCTAGACTTAGAATTACTTAAACCTAACTAGCCTAAGGACATCACACATATCCATGCCCGAGGAAGGATTGGAACCTGCGACCGTAGCAGCAGCGCGGTTCCGGACTCAAGCTACTAGAACCGCTGGGCCACAACGGCCGGCTGTGCTGCCATTCATGAACAGCATTCCAGAGAGTGTTTTCCAACAAGATAACGCTCGCCTACATGCCATTTTTTTAGCCAAACATGCTCTACAGAGTGTCGACATGTTGCCTCGGCCTGCTCCATCACAAAGATCTGTCCACATATGGCACACTGGACAACTCCAGCGTCATACACAAGTGGCTTTAACCGTCCCAGTATTGACAGACCAAGTGTAATAGGCAACGAACTCCATTCCACAAACGGACATTCAGCAGCTATACAACACAGTGATTGCACGATGGCATGCTTCCGTTCAACATTCTGGCGGTTATTCCAGTTATTAATGTACCAGCATTTCACATTTTTAGTGGCTTCTACACTTTTACATTGTCCCGGCGGAGGTTCGAGTCCTCCCTCGGGCATGGGTGTGTGTATTTGTACTTAGGATACTTTAGGTTAAGTAGTGTGTAAGCTTAGAGATTGATGACCTTAGCAGTTAAGTCCCATAAGATTTCACACACATTTGAACATTTGAACTTTTACATTAGTTTGTGATCTCGCTATCGCTTAAATATCTTACCTACACAAATGTATTCCTGAAATTTCATTACTCTACATTAATTATTTTTTGGTGTTGAGATTTTCTTCCGTCAGTAAACAATTCTTTGATGTTTTTACCGAAAGACACAAAGGCGAACAAAAAAAAAAGACTTCATTTATACTTGTAAATTGGCTTGTTTTGGAATTTGTGTGCTGTAAATAATGTACTAACTTATTTGTCTAGCACGTTCTGTAAGAACTCAGTGTGTATGCATGCCACCCCCTGTTTTGCGTTTTCATCAGAAAGCATAGCGTACCTACTGTCATAGGCAACTAGTAAATAGTAAATGACAGTGTGCATTACTATCTCGTTTTCTGTAAGAAATCTTCTCAACTAGTAAATAGTAAATGACAGTGTGCATTACTATCTCGTTTTCTGTAAGAAATCTTCTCAAGTGTCAGTATCTAAACGACGGCAAATTACGGTAACAGATCACAGGTAGGTACGTTCTTGAATAGGACGAAATCAAATATTGATCTACATTTTTCTCAGCGAGCCACGTGCGTTGTACGTCGTGGAGGGTACGTCTTTTCCCAGTGTGATTTATCCTCTTTCCCGTGCCAGTCGCGAACACGCTTTTTCTGATGAGTAAAACTGAAGAAACACGCGGTTCTCAAAAGAGAGGCGTTTTCGCGGTGAAGTAAATCAGGTGCAGCCTGAAGCTAAGCTGAGATGTGGCGCAGAAGGGCTGGCAGCGGCCGGCGGTGGGCCAGCACTGCGCCAGCACTGCAGCGGCAACTGCAGGTGTGGGATGGCCTCATTTCCATGCCGCACTGCCGTGCCTGCGGACGGCTGCTCCTCTCTTCTAATAACGCCCACTGCAGGCGTTTACGCCTCTCAGCAGCCGACGAGCTACAGCATGGAAACGATGCACTCATTATGGAGGAAGGGGTCTTTAGAATCGCGGATTCTTCATCCCTTGATTGCCCTGTGTCACTTACGGTTGACAATTTCCTCGGGAAATGAGGTACTGAACTATTACGCGAAGTCAGTGAAAGGGATATGAAGATTTCCACTCTGTATAGTACTCTAGGGGCACATGCAAGTGAGTTTGAGTTCGATTCAGACGGCCAGCTTGCAAACGGAACGTATTACACCGAGGTGAAATATTTTTTTTTTTTTCTTCGAAACAGAACTAGATCTAAACACAGTCGAAGATTGTAATCCGATATAAAAGAAAGGAATCACCTGATAGTTTCTGACTGGACCATTAGTCCAGCCTATCACATCGTTTGACTTCATAGGAGGAATGCCACGTACAAGTAGCTTCCGTGGAAGTAATTTAGGAAAGCGCAGCGGACCTGTTGTGATAAACACATACTTATCGCTATGTATATATGTAGACTGAAGTGATGAACGAAAATTTGTAGCAAGGCTGGAATTCGAACCCGGGTTGCATATATACGTCATAGATGTTTGAGACTTGTAAAGGTCTCTGGAACCACACAGTTTCACTTAATTAAAGCACCTATGACTGGGTTACAGATAGGATCCCGCATATCATTCGTTGCTGAGATGGCACTCTAGTACAACTGGAGAGCCTCTGCAATTCCGTTCGAGTTAGGGAGAATACCAAGCGGGCTGAGGACTGAGGAGGGAGGTGTCCTATGGTAATCCGTGCAGTTGTGCAAAGCCACTGTGCCTGTGTGGCGTGGTGGTTAGCGCATCTGCCTAGTGAGCAAGCGACCCAGGTTCGAATTCCGACCTTGGTGCAAATTTTCAGTCATAGATGTTTGAGACTTGTCAAGACCTCTGGAACCATATAGTTTCACTTGATAAGTATATTTGGAAATAAAATTACAGGAACCTTCGTAGTTCATTCAGTGCTGTCAACTTTATTCATATTTCAGTCGCTTAACTTTCTGTTATTCAAATTTTTCTTATCACATTTTTTCTTACCAATTTGAAGAACTGGTGAGGTCAGATTCAAGTAGTGTTGAATCAGCATTACTTGATTTCCAAGTAGCTCCGTAAATATCGACTGGCAACACTATCTCAAAAATTCCGTTTCCATAAGTGAAAAACAAAAGACGACCTCAAGCAGAACTGACTGTCAAGCTTGGAGTTTCCTTTGATAAATTGAGGGACTGTGACAGTGTAATAGTTTACACCCTGATAGCTACAGTCTAGGCTGTAGCTTATGATATGCAAGATTTTGTAGTCAGTGGCAGCTCTATTCACTACTTTGAAGAGGAAACCCGCGAGTAAAAGGCCACTGAAATCATGAACCAATTTAAGAATAAGAAATTGCAGGCTGCTGCCTTCCGTTGGCATGCTAAATTACTACCTAAATTAACAAGTAACGATACTGAAACAACTGCATGCAGTGCCTGCATTGCAATCTGTGACTGGAAAATAGCAGGCTACAGCTTCGTATTAAATTCTTCCAAAAATGGATTTTGCAGTCCTGTGGTAAAACATTAGTTTTTGACACAACAGCGTCATGTACGGGAAGTTCTAGAGATGCCTGTGACTTCATTGAAAACTTTGCAGAAAAAGACTCTTTGTATTTACTTTTCAGGCATCACGTATATGAAATCATTCTCAAAAGTGTCTTCGAGAAGAATTTAGTTCTAGAAGCAGAGACCCGCCACTAAAAATCATTTTAAAAAACTTATAACTGTTGGATTGAAATCTTTAACAGGTTCAGAACTGGAGTTTAGTGCGGAAGAATCAACGACTACTTGATTCAAGTCCATGCGTCTCGAATACTCGATTTTGTTCAACATCCTTTGAGAGAACAATAACCTAGAGATGATTATACGAACTCTTTGGAGTTCATTCCTATCTTTCTTGGCGAGGCACCATGTCGTGGAATATATACCCGTGCTCCATGGGGTGTCCATCATGTAACTTAGTGATGGAAAATGTTTGTATTGTAGAATGAATTTGAACTAACAACACAAGAAGAGAATGCACTTTTGTGGTATTTGTATTTTCACTGTCAGTGTTTGTCGAAGCGTGGTTCTGTGCCACTTCTGCAGTCTAAGCACGATATATGAACTGCAGTTATGATCCTTATCCCCTGACTCTGTTGCCTTTTCATTCTTTGATCTTAATTTGTCCTTTGATTTAAAAATAACAACTGTCAGTTTATTGAATCTTGAGGCAGTAACATCAGACGAAAATATTAAAAGGTTTAAAGTAAGGACAGATCAAGTCTCAAAAATCCCCAATACTGGGGTTGAACAGTTTGCTTCTAATAAAACAAGACTATTTTTCTCTATATTTGATATTTGTGATGAGTTCCTTAAGACGGTTCGTTCGCAGTGGCTTGAAAACAAAGATCTCATCAAAGCCCTGCGTCTGATCGATGAACTGAAAGCTCAAGGAGGACTACAGTAAATAATTTTAAAAAAAGAGTAACAGAAGCAATTTTTGCGCTAGGTTGTACCCGAATATCACTCTTTCAGTTTCCAGGGCATAAAACAGAGATTTCATCAAAGAATTAGGATTTGTGAAGGAAAGTTTGATTTATCTCATCGTATTTGCCTTGCAAACATTGTACATGGATTGAACTAATGTAGTTAATACAACAAATTTGATAATTTATTTGAAAGTAATTGGTCAGACAGCTATTTCAGTGTAATATTTTGTGTTATAATAGTGGCCACGTAACAAGGCTTCTCCTTTTCATATGGAACCCAAAATATACAAATATACATAACTCATTTTGCTGTGCAATGGAACCAAACTTGGAGGTAGCACAAAGAAAAAAATCAAACTTGAAAGTAAGAGCCACTCTGTAAAGCATTCACTCAGTTAAATGTTACGTGAGTCTACAAGTGGTGTCTGATTTACTCCACGATGTATAGCAAACATCTGCCCTATCGAATAACATATTTTTGCCTCCAGAATGACACGTCAGAGAAATATATACCTTCAGTCCACCAATCTGAAGTTGGCCCTGGGCTTGGTTTAGGTGAATTCTAAGAATATCGTGTCTTACACAGACGACCCAGAAAAAACTTTCCAACATCGAGCATAGAATTCAGCAGTCGTGGTGCTTGCGGGTTTATTGACTGTAGATCCATGGAGAAACAAAGATGTGTCCACGGTAGCCAGCCAGATACTGTCCCTACTGGTCTCCGGTCGTGAAGCTGTGTCTCTTTCGAGTAACCATTCGCCTTGATGACGGCTTCCATTCGTGCTAGATGCCTTTCCCGATAGCAAAGGAATCTTCCAGCAGGATAACTGCCCGTATTGCAAGGCCGGTATAGTGCTACAGTGGTCTTACAAGCATGCTAGTGAACTCACGTCGATGCTTTGCACACAATATTCGCTTTATTCGCTTGAGCTGATCCTGATGAACACATCTGGGACGCTATTGGGCTCCAGCTCACGCCCACGAACCACTGTCCAGAAATTTGCGGGAACTGCGTGATCAGAGTGTAGACATCTAGTAACATACGCAACCGGAAACTGTCAAGGACGTGTCGACTGCATGTGGCGCAGAATCGTTGCTGTACTGCGTTACGGAGGTGGAACAACACAGTTTTGGGCAGTCGGTCGTAATGTTTTGGCTCATCACTTCAGTGTATAGATTTTAAAGGCAAAGATTGGTGAAATAAATTATGACTAGACTGATGTGGGAACAATATGTAAGAGGTACAATCCGCTGCTTTCCATCAAAATTTTAGATATTGTCCTCAGATATTTGCAGGCAATTTTTGGTTAATACTATAATTTAACGATTAACTCACAATAATATAAACATATTCCATATGTGAAGTAACATGAAGGAACGATTACTAAATTTCCGTTTTCATATTGCGTAAGCTACACTTTCTCTTATTTATGCAATGTAGCTGCAGCGTTTTCTAATGCTCTTGTGTCCTGAGTGTGCGTATTTGCGTTTGTTCATTGATAATTACCCAAACGCCAGGACAGCTCAATGCCTAGCATGACCTGTTGTATGAATATCCATTCGTTTCCGATGACTATGTAATAGGTACACATATTTGACTTTCTCCCAAGCCACTGACACAGACGGGATTCGAAATGCTGTTTGAACTCTGATATATTATCAAAATATCTTAGAGGTTTTGCTATGTCTGAAGGTGGAACCCTATGCTGGCCAACATCCACTGAAACCAAACTTATCATTAACAGCTGACGTAACGGTTCCATGGCGAGCCAATAAGATTTGAATTTATCGCGGATACTACTTGATGATAAGTTTTAGTTCGTCAGATCGTCTCCTGCTCTTCAAGGCCATTTATTTTACAGAAGAATTTAACCGACCTAATTGTGACTGAGCACTACAGCATGATTGTAATTTAACTATAACTACCACAAAAAGAGGCCAGCTGAATCGTACAACACAAAATGACCCAGTTACATTAGTTTCACAATACAAAAGCACAACCACAGAATCTTTAAACAACAGGGCACCCCAGTGTAGCATAGGAGAGCAAATAAGAAAAACAAGGTGGTTATAGAAAAGTGAGATGTCTATATAGTGGGAATGCAGCAAATGTCCTACTTCGTGACGAGTCCTTCTGGTGGAGGAGTACGACAATGAGGTAAGTATTAGTGTTACCAATTATACGATAACATGCCACATTAAAATGATTACAATTATAATACTAGCGTTTATAGGGATATCAAACGCGATTGGATAAATCTGTCTTAAGCTATATGGAGAAGTATGGTAGTTAAGTTCGTTAAGAAAACCACAAGGAAAATTGTACATTGACGCGCCAAAGAAATTGCCTATGCGTATTCAAATACAGAGATCCGTCAACAGGCAGAATACGGCGCTGTGGTCGGCAACGTTATATAAGACAGCAAGCGTCTGCCGCAGTAATTAAATCGGTTATAGCTGCCGCAGTGGCAGGTTATCAAGATTTAAGTGAGTTTGAACGTGGTGTTATAGTCGACGCACAAGCGATGGGACACAGCATCTCCGAGGCAGTGATGCTTTGGGAATTTTTGCGCACGACCATTTCACGAGTGTACCTCAAATGTCAGGAATCCAATAAAACATCAAATCTCCGACATCGCTGGGGCCGGAAAAAGTTCCTGCAAGAACGGGACCAACGACGACTGAAGAGAACCGTTCAACGTGACAGAAGTGCAACTCTTCCGCAAACTGCTGCAGATTTCAGTGCTCGACCATCAACAAGTGTCAGCGTGCGAGCCATTCAAAAATGGCTCTGAACACTATGGGACTTAACATCTATGGTCATCAGTCCCCTAGAACTTAGAACTACTTAAACCTAACCAACCTAAGGATATTACACAACACCCAGTCATCACGAGGCAGAGAAAATCCCTGACCCCACTGGGAATCGAACCCGGGAACCCGGGCGCGGGAAGCGAGAACGCTACCGCACGACCACGAGCTGCGAACTGCGAACCATTCAACGAAACATCATTGATATCGGCTTTCGGAGATGAAGGCCCCCTCGAGTACCCTTGAGGACACAAAGCTTTACCCCTCCTCTAAGCCCGGCACCACTGACATTGGACAGTTGATGACTGGAAACATGTTGCGTGATCGCACGAGCCCCGTTTCAAATTGCATCGAGCGGATGGACGTCTACGGGTATAGAGACTACCTCATGAATCCATGGATCCTGCATATCAGTAGGGGACTCCTCAAGCCGGCGGTGGCTCTGTAATGATGTAGGGCGTGTGCAGTTGGAGTCATATTGGACCCCTGATACGTCTAGATACGACTCTGACGTGTGACACATACGGGATTCGGACGGACTTGGGCAATTCCAGCAGGACAATGCGACACCCCACACGTTCAGAATTGCTACAGAGTGGCTCCAGGAACACTCTTCTCAATTTTACAACTTCAGCTGGCCACCAAACTCCACGCACATGAACATTATTGAGCATACCTGGAATGACTTGCAAGGTGCTGTTCAGAAGAAATCTCCACCCCCTCGTACTGCTATGGATTTATGGACAGACCTGCAGTATTGATGGTGTCAATTCCCTCCAGCCCTACTTCAGACGTTACTCGAGTCCATGCCACGTTGTTTTGCGACATTTCTGCATGCTCGCCGGGGCCCTACACGATATTAGGCAGGTGTACCAGTTTCTTTGGCCCTTCGGTTATATGAAGATTAGACGATCATATTTTGAACTGTAAACAAAATGGACCCACCTGAGTGGCAGATGTTCCCTCTATTTGCTGGAAAGTGAATAAGATATTCTTCTATATTACTTCGCAGTAGAAGTAATGATTTAATATCTACATCTTCCTAATTTTCTGAGATATGCTTGTTGCTACTGGTTGCTACATTGCATATTTTCTTCAAATTGTGAGCTCATAGTAATTATTCACAATGTCGACCCCTCGACAATAAAAGTATCAACATTCCAGAATGAATCTTTCACTCTGCAGCGTAGCGTGCGGCTTTGTAAAACTGCTTCGAAGATTATAACTGTATGCCAGATCGGGACCCTAAGTACGACACACGACCTATCCACAGACCTGGAAACAAACCGCTAGGCTGTGGGTAAATCATTTCTCTGTATTATTCTTTCTTCCAAGACTACCGATCCCGCGGTATATGCAGCAGAGCTTAGGTGAAGTTTGGACGGCCGGAGGCAAGTACTGGTGAAATTGAGTCGTGCGTAGATAGCTCAGCAGGTAAGTGCCCTCGAAAAGTGAGGTTCGAGACCACCTGCCTCACACAGTTCGAATCTCCAGGAAGTTTGAAGTATGTTCTACGCGCACCATGAACAAGTCGAATTATGAACTGTAACATCCATCTGAATATCTGAAACGATGTTCAGTGTTCTGAGACAGTGTCATAGTAGAGCATTTCCAAATTTTGAATGCCCCTTGTATAAACTAATTCTTTCGTGAGGTCCCACGGATAAATATCGCTAGTATTAACGTCGAAACGTGTAACTGGCCAGCTGTAACAATATTACAAAAAGTTTTAGAGACCTGTGTTGCCTAACTGGCAAAGACACATTCTGCAGAATGTTTGGAAGAGTGTTCTCCAGAATATTCTTGGAAATATCACCTGTGAGACTGTTGGGAAAATATATGGAATGACTACACAGCCAAATCAATTGACGTTTCTTAAAATGATATTAATGAATAGTTTGTATTGTCTCCTCACGATTTTCTTCAGTCTGCTAGTATTTCCTGTGAAATTTTGCAACACCGCCCCTTCAAAATGTTTGTGATATACACTGCCTGACAAAAAAGTGGAACATCCAGACGGGAGATGGAAACGAAGTGAAACTTCACAGTGTGAGAGGGGAACGTGATAGTATTTCAGTAATTGCAGAATCGAGTGAAATTTACAAAGAACTTGGCAGTATGAGCACACTTATCGGTATGACGTTGCACTCTTTCTGGCCTGGATGATTGCACTGATTCGGATGGGAAGGGTGTCATATAGCAGTTGTATCCTCTCCTAAGGCAAGCTGGCTCACAACTGTTGTAACCATTCCGTTATATCCTGGATATTGGCACTGGGACGGAGCTGACTTGCGAACTGGTGCTACACATGTCCTACAGTGACAAATCTGGGAATCTTGTTGGCCACGAGATTACCTCAGCATCAAGCAGACAGTTCGTAGAGACACTCCATGTGTGGACGGCATCACGATATTGTCGCATGACAGGTAACACATACGGGCGTAGGATGGCCGTAACGTACCATTCTGTCGTCAACGTTCCATCAGTCACTACCAGCTGCGACTTGAAGTCATTCCCGATGACTCACCACACGATGATGCCAGGAGTAACACCGCTGTGCCTCTCCAAATCATTGGAAGAATGGGACCTCTGCCCAGGTCGCCGCTAAATTCGTCCTCGATGGTAACATAGAGTACTAGAGAACCGTGATTCATCGCTGAACGCAGTGCGACATTATGGTAGTCGTTCTTCCTCTGCATCTCGAATCATATACGTATCTGTCGTTGTTGTGTACGTGAAAGAAGCTGCACTGATGTTTCATAGTGTCTTCTTGGCGCTTCACTTTCTTGTCACGTAGTATTTACACAAGAGACGACCAACGGATTGGCAAATTGAGCAGCAAATCGTTGACAAAAGTTTTCTCGTGGTGGCTGGGAAGCCAGCGGAAGATCTTGCCCGCTCTGCAGAGTTGTTTGCGAATGAACTTCCATGTTGTACTACGAGATGAACCACATGCTAGGACCTATCTTGCGCTGATGTCTGTATCTTCTTCGAGAGTCGGTAAAATTTCTTCTCCCAGGTCATCTACGTGTAGGATTTTTGATCTTCCTCATTTTTCAGTAGTTAATGTTACTGTTGCTGCATCTGTAAACTGGAGTTAAACAGCAGAAACGGTTTGATGAATGGGCCGCCTCTGGTCTGAAAATGTCATTTGACCTGACCCCTAGTATCTCGTCTTTCATCTTTCGAAATAAGATGAGAACCTGTTCAAGAAATGAAAGCAGTATCCTGCTATTTAAGTGAATAAATTTATGACTGACATGCAGCGCCAATCCAAAGTAATGACAAATAAGGGTAGGTACAAAAATGAGACGGCCGGTCCTCTTCGCCTACATGCTGCATCGTCGCAGTCTCGTAAAGCGGAGGTTTTTAATTTTGATTCTGGCTTCAGTCACCTCTGATATGCCACTATATTCCTATAACTGTATTCTGGATATATGCATGCATGTCATTCTTTTATTCGTTTCGGTGTGATAAATCTGCCAAAGAAAAAATTCCGTGTATTTTTATGTGTTCAGGATTTTAGTTTCTATCACTATGAAGTTGGTATTACAGCAACACTGTCTGAAAAATTCTTCTTTGTTTTTGATTTTTAATTTAAATCGAAGGTTCACTTTTAGCTCCTTCTCGAATGTCTGCATCGCTTAGGCCACGTTACACGGGATAGAATAATTTATTTAATAAGAGAAACATGTTATTCAACAACTTTAAGAATTTTTGAATAGAGAAACTTGCGTTCTTTGCAACAGTGTCACTGGAAGACAGTTGTTACAGTTTTCTGTTTAATAAAGTAATTAAGGTTTCCTTCACAGTTACAAATACTACTTTTTATTGCTGGCTAGTTTCAAACATTTTAGTTCATTCTCAAAACATTGTCCATATTAGAAGCTACAATATTATTAAAAATATGGAATACAAAATGTTTAACTAGATAAATAACCTTCAAATACTTTGTATGCACAGATCTTATGGCATACCATCTTTTGTAATGTGAGACTGTATATAATTTCGTGGAGTATACAGTATAATAGTTCTTACATAAAATCAGTATAACAAATGTGATTTGACTGTAATATAATTCTCTTGGTACATTCCAAATCCGATAGGCGTCTTCAGTTGTTTATGCATTAAAATTTTAATGTATAAAGAATCAAAGACTCCTATCGGATTTTGAATATACCAAGAAAATTATATTACAGCCAAATCAAATTTGTTATATTGATCTGATTTAAGAACGAATCTATTATATTTTTAATCGAAATTATGTACAGTCAAATATTATAAAGACAGGCATGTCGTAAAAAATTTAGTGCACTGCTGTAACCAGTGCATATGTTGGAAGATTGTTTATGTAATCAAACAATTTGCATTCATGTTTTCTTTAATAATATTGTACCCTCTTGTGTAGGTAATCGTTTGAGACTGAACGAAAATATTCGAAACTAGTCACCGATAAAACATTATATTCAGCTGTGAGGAAAACCTTTATTAATAAATTGAGTTGCTCATCGTGATACCAACGCAATGTTGAAGCTGCATAAATTTCCTATTTGTTGTAAGTACAAGTTATTGAGAAATATCTTAGCAGCGAACGACATGATTATTACAGTAGATGTACGAAATAGTTGCTTATAATAAGTAATCTTTATTCACGACAGACTGTGCAGATGAACAGCGATATTATTTTACTAACTAAAATTTGTTATGATTGTCTTTGGTTGTTGCCCATGTTACTTCCGATTTATCCATTTTCGTGTTCTAAAAGTTCAATAAAGTTTCTGAGATAGTAGTTGCGTCTAAATTCTGTGCGTTCGTTTAATATTTCTTGTTGGCATTTTCTCGTGTACACATAGATTTATAATTCTTAAAGAATGTTCATTGCGACCCTTTTTGTGTCTATGCAGGATCTGTAGTGCATTTTCGATGGTATCAGCGTTGTGATTTTGATTTTTCACGTCTAGAAAGATGTTTGCAATCTTTGTAAACATATAGCGTCGTAAGAGTGGAACTGTCAAACTATTTTCACATCGTAAGTAACATTTTATTCTCAACATACTGACATCATTTACCATCTTATTAAAACAATAACAGTTATAAGACAGTCTACTAACGACGTAATATGGACGTCACATCAGTCTAGACGTGAGTACAATACAGCTGCTTTACTGTAAATAACATTCACATTCATGCATGTTCTCACCAAGATTGTAATCGCACGTACTTTAAAATGGCGATAAAGTCGAAGCAGTCTGTCAAGAATAAAGATAACTTATTGTAAGCGTCTATTTTGTGCATCTACTGTAATAATCACGTCGTTATCAGACAGTATTGTGCTGCTGGCCCTAAAGACTAAAAATTAGCAGCTAACGTTGTTGTCAAGCATTTATCATCATACTCTGGAAACTTAAGTTAGTTTATGTGTATTTTTACTTTTTCTCCAGTACGTACCCTTCGATTACGCCGCAGATGCGCTCTCTCTCTCTCTCTCTCTCTCTCTCTCTCTCTCTCTCTCTCTCTCTCTCCCTCTCCCCCTCTCTCTCTTTTTCCCTCATGCTCTTCAACGTCAAGTTTTAGTATTCATATTGTGACTTCGAATCCACATCTGTAGTATGGTGTCTTCACCTATGACATTCGCCTGCACTCTTCTGCCCGCCTTCGATGATGTTAGTCGTGAGGGAAAAGTGACGTCAGGTTCCAGGGGGTGGCTAACACGTCGTAATAACGGGCCGGATTTAACTCTGCGCGGGACGATATCTAGATGCAGAGCGCGTGCCGAAGATAGGCCAGATACGACGAGGCACGAGCACGGTAACGCGATCGAACGCAATTCTCTCGGACAGCATACTCACGGAAACGAGCCTCCCCCGAGTCAACAATACCGTTTTTGCGAAACAGGCCTTGCTCCGATACAGCTCTATCACGGAGGCGCGTGTTTGGAAGCGGAGTTGGCCGTGGGAAGGGTAGAGGGGATTGGTGCTGGGCACTCTTGGCATCCGGACCTTGTCATACGCGCCAGTCTCAATTAGCTCCAGAGGGTTAGGTGAGGCAACAGGCTGCGGAGTGTGTACAACGTCGAGAGAGGAATCTGGAAAACTATTACCTCATGCACGTCCTGAACTGAGAGCAGTTTCTATTCGTTTCCAAGAGCATCTTGTGTAGCGGTTCCTGTGTGTTTTAATCTGTAGTGTTAAGATAGAAGAATCGGTTCTTTGCGCCTTGCCTGTTAACGATAGCTGTATGAGCATTCCTTTAAGTCCTGTCTCGGTCATGAGCAATACCGTAGTATGTACTACATGTGTACCGCCTGTGTGATGTCCTGTGCTGTCTTCTAGCGACAGCGATTCATGATGCTCTGGCCACAGTACCACAGAGCCACGCCACAACGTGAAGATACTGAAGGTCCTAGCACGAACAGCAAAGTGCTATATCCAAAAACGCGCAATTTATGTCTTTGTAAACACTGCCTACGCCGAAGTGTTATTCTAAATGTATGCTAAGGACATAAACAGCTGCAAAGAACTGTAATGCATACACCCAATGACGTTTACTGCTTTTAGGATACCATTTTCGACATTTATGCTGTGTTGTTTCTGTTCACGTACGGTACGTGTGAAATGTAAATGTAAAATACGGAAAACCACTAAATATATTCATTTAATGTCTTTTAAAGTATTTAATGATAATAAGGCGTCTCCACTCTGTATACTGAGTGTCCCATACAACATGGAAATACGTAGATTCCATAAATAGTTTAACATATCGAAACAAGGCTGTCGACAGGTCATAGTACGGCAAGAGTCAATTCTTTTGCTGTGTGGTTAATGCTTGAAACTTTGTTTCAGAAATTTTGAAGCATCTACGCCTTCTTTCAACGAAATGTGCTTTTATAACGACACTCTAGATCTTCTAAAACGAGTTTGATGACAGAACGAGGCAGGAAAACATGCTAATTGTAAAGGTCAGCGTGTGACGTGATTTTTATGTAGCGAAATAGGTGAAACAGCACTGTGCCGCTAGTCTCGACCATCGAGTATAACACATTTTTCAGCGTCGTTTTGCAACGGTTTTCACTGCAAACTTTAACAAGGATAATTTCGGTACATTCCTCTTTATAGTGACACACGAGTGACATTGAAAGTGCGTTGTTTCGTCAAAATAAAAATCATAATTGTTTCAGTGTGTCTCTTGACAAAAGTGTAACAACGATTGACCAATTGAAAAATCTCGCCACTTAGCACACTTGCATTACTTGAAAACTGTGTATCGATATTGGAAATTTTTTATGGAATTTAGAGGATATTCCAGAATCATTTTTCACTTTGCAGCGGAATGTGTGCTGATTTGAAACATCATGGCTGATTAAAATTGTGCGCTTCACTCGGAGCCGCACCTGCGACCTTTACCGGAATTACCGACTGAGCTATCCAAGTGTGACTCGCGACCCGTCCTCACAACTTTACTTCCGCCAGTACCTCATCTCCTATGTTCCAAACTTCACAGTTCTTCTGCATATGCGGAAGTAAATCTGTGAGGGGTGTTCGCGAGTCTTGCTTGGAAAGCTCAGTGAGTAGAGCACTTTTTCGCTAAAGGCAAAGGTCCCCGGCACACAGTTTTAACCAGCCAGGGAGTTTCATAAAGGATATTTATCGCCCTTATATGAATGCGTGGTGTCTGTGCTTTCGGACGTGTCCGAAAGAACAGACACCACGCATTCATTTAATTGATACACCTAGCTGGGCAATGGATCAACCTTCTTCAGTGCGGATGCACAAATACGTCCGACCTCCTATGGGAATCTCAGAGTAGCGAATGAGAGTGAAATGCGCAAGGACTGCGGGCAGGTGGCGCTCGGTGGGAATGTGGATAGGCTGTCAGGCGTGCCGAGATAGTCCACGCGGTTGCGGAAAGTTTGTGTCCCGGATGACGCAGTCGTTAAAGCACCTGCCTAGTAAGCAGAAGATCCTGGGTTCGAATCCCTGACTGGCACACGTTTTCTCTCGTCCCCACTGATTCCGCGTAGTGTCCTGCTGCAGCTGACAGCAGTGATCACCTTCAATTTACATATTCACTCTGCAATTAAATATTTTATATATGCTGACACCTTTCGTAACTTAATATTTGCTTCAAAATTGTTTGAGCAAGGAGTAAAACTGGAGGAGACGTGTCGTTAAAAACCAAAGTGTACGTCTTGAGGATGGAATTTTAGCTGTGAAATACGTCAAGCTTCAAAACTGTAAGAAAAATATAGTGAATGCATGCATTTTCGTATTGTTGAATCGTGTCCTTTGCATTACAGTCACTATACGCCCAAATACACTTCAATGTCAATTATTTCTCTCTCGATTCCGGTTGCGGATAATAGCTTTGCTAAGAGAGACACTTAAAGTTCTTCCGTTGGTTCCTAGATTGTAAATTTTTCGAAAGAAGCACACTCCACTTATTATAATTAAAATACTTGTAACACAATTAGAACGAGCATATTTTAATAACAGAAGTAACAGTTCTACACAGTCCAGTCAGATTAACTCTATGTGGTCAAAAGTGTCCGGACATCTGGCTGAAAATGATTTACAAATTCGTGGCGTCCTCCGCCGGTAATGCTGGAATTTAATTTGGTGTTGGCCCACCATTAGCCTTGATGATAGCTTCCACTCTCGCAGGCATACGTTCAATCAGGTGCTGGAAGGTTACTTGGGGAATGGCAGCCCATTCTTTACGGAGTGCTGCACTGAGGAGAGGTATCGATGTCGGTCGGTGAGGCCTGGCACGAAGTCGGCGTTCCAAAACATCCCAAAGGTGTTCTGTGGGATTCAGGTCAGGACTCTGGGCAGGCTAGTCCATTACAGGGATGTTTTTGTTGTGTAACCACTCTGCCACATGCCGTGCATTATGATCAGGTGCTCGATCGTGTTCAAAGATACAATCGCCATCCCCGAATTGCTCTTCAACAGTGGGAAGCAAGAAGGTGCTTAAAACATCAATGTAGGTCTGTGCTGTGATAATGCCACGCAAGACAACAAGAGGTGCAAGCCCCCTCCATGAAAAACACGACCACATAACACCACCGCCTCCGAATTTTACTGTTGGCACTACACACGCTGGCAGATGACGTTCACCGGACATTCGCGATACCCACACCCTGCCATTGGATCGCCACGTTGTGTACCGTGATTCATCAGTCCACACAACGTTTTTCCACTTTCATTCGTCCAGTGTTTACGCTCCTTACACCAAGCGAGGTGTCGCTTGACATTTACCGGCATGATGTGCGGCTTACGAGCAGCCGCTCGACCATGAAATCAAAGTTTTTCACCTCCCGCCTAACTGTCATAGTACCACAGTGGATCCTGATGCAGTTTGCAATTCCTGTGTGATGGTCTGTATAGATGTGTCTATTACACATTACGACCCTCTTCAACTGTCGGCGGTCTCTGACAGTCAACAGACGAGGTCGGCCTGCACGCTTTTGTGCTGTACGTGTCCCTTCACGTTTCCACTTCACTATCGTATCGGACACAGTGGACCTAGGGATGTTTAGGAGTGTGGAAATCTCGCGTACAGACGTATGACACAACTGATACCCAGTCACCTGACCACGTTCGAAGTCCGTGAGTTCCGCGGAGCGCCCCACTCTGCTCTTTCACCATGTCTAATGACTACTGACGTCGCTGATATTGAGTACCTGACAGTTGGTGGCAGCACAATGCACCTAACATGAAAAAGTATGTTTTTGCTGGTGTCCGAATACTTTTGATCAGATAGTGTATGTGACTGTCGCCTATGTTCGACGTCATTGTGGAATGAAGACTCACAGGCGGCAGGTATCAGCACTAGCAGTGAATAGTATATAAAACGTGTCGGAGAAACGCGGAAAACTGTACAGTCGTTGTCGTAATGCGGAAACGAAGCGATTTATCCGACGTCCAAAAGGACACTATCATTGGCTTTCGGGCTAAAGGTGGAAGCATTTCCGAAACGCCTAAGTTTATAAACTGATCACTCGCCGCAGTGTTTGATGTACCGGGTGATCAAAAAGTCAGTATAAATTTGAAAACTTGATAAACCACGGAATAATGTAGATAGAGAGGTAAAAATTGACACGCATGCTTTGAATGACATGGGGTTTTATTAGAACCACCCCATATTCCTAGACGCGTGAAAGATCTCTTGCGCGCGTTGTTTGGTGGTGATCGTGTGCTCAGCCGCCACTTTCGTCATGCTTGGCCTCCCAGGTCCCCAGACCTCAGTCCGTGCGATTATTGGCTTTGGGGTTACCTGAAGTCGCAAGTGTATCGTGATCGACCAGCATCTCTAGGGATGCTGAAAGACAACATCCGACGCCAATGCCTCACCATAACTGCGGACATGCTTTACGGTGCTGTTCACAACATTATTCCTCGACTACGGCTATTATACGGCTATTATAAAAGAAATTATTCAGGTAGTGAAGGGAGACGAAAATTTAATAGTCATGGGTGACTGGAATTCGTCAGTAGGAAAAGGGAGAGAAGGAAACATAGTAGGTGAATATGGATTGGGGGGAAAAAATGAAAGAGGAAGCCGCCTTGTAGAATTTTGCACAGAGCATAACTTAATCATAGTCAACACTTGGTTCAAGAATCATAAAAGAAGGTTGTATACCTGGAAGAATCCTGGAGATACTAAAAGGTATCAGATAGATTATATAATGGTAAGACAGAGATTTAGGAACCAGATTTTAAATTGTAAGACATTTCCTGGGGCAGATGTGGATTCTGACCACAATCTATTGGTTATGAACTGCAGATTGAAACTGAAGAAACTGCAAAAAGGTGGGAATTTAAGGAGATGGGACCTGGATAAACTGAAAGAACCAGAGGTTGTAGAGAGTTTCAGGGAGAGCATAAGGGAACAATTGACAGGAATGGGGGAAAGAAATACAGTAGAAGAAGAATGGGTAGCTCTGAGGGATGAAGTAGTGAAGGCAGCAGAGGATCAAGTAGGTAAAAAGACGAGGGCTAATAGAAATCCTTGAGTAACAGAAGAAATATTGAATTTAATTGATGAAAGGAGAAAATATAAAAATGCAGTAAATGAAGCAGGCAAAAAGGAATACAAACGTCTCAAAAATGATATCGACAGGAAGTGCAAGATGGCTAAGCAGGGATGGCTAGAGGACAAATGTAAGGATGTAGAGGCTTGTCTCACTAGGGGTAAGATAGATACAGCCTACAGGAAAATTAAAGAGACCTTTGGAGAGAAGAGAACCACTTGTATGAATATCAAGAGCTCAGATGGCAACCCAGTTCTAAGCAAAGAAGGGAAGGCAGAAAGGTGGAAGGAGTATATAGAGGGTTTATACAAGGGCGATGTACTTGAGGACAATATTATGGAAATGGAAGAGGATGTAGATGAAGATGAAATGGGAGATAAGATACTGCGTGAAGAGTTTGACAGAGCACTGAAAGACCTGAGTCGAAACAAGGCCCCGGGAGTAGACAACATTCCATTTGAACTACTGATGGCCACGGGAGAGCCAGTCATGACAAAACTCTACCATCTGGTGAGCACGATGTATGAGACAGGCGAAATACCCTCAGACTTCAAGAAGAATATAATAATTCCAATCCCAAAGAAAGCAGGTGTTGACAGATGTGAAAATTACCGAACTATCAGTTTAATAAGTCACAGCTGCAAAATACTAACGCGAATTCTTTACAGACGAATGGAAAAACTGGTAGAAGCCGACCTCGGGGAAGAGCAGTTTGGATTCCGTAGAAATGTTGGAACACGTGAGGCAATACTGACCTTACGACTTATCTTAGAAGAAAGATTAAGAAAAGGGTAACCTACGTTTCTAGCATTTGTAGACTTAGATAAAGCTTTTGACAATGTTAACTGGAATACTCTCTTTCAATTTCTGAAGGTGGCAGGGGTAAAATACAGGGAGCGAAAGGCTATTTACAGTTTGTACAGAAACCAGATGACAGTTATAAGACTCGAGGGGCATGAAAGGGAAGCAGTGGTTGGAAAAGGAGTAAGACAGGGTTGTAGCCTCTCCCCGATGTTATTCAATCTGTATATTGAGCAAGCAGTAAAGGAAACAAAAGAAAAATTCGGAGTAGGTATTAAAATTCATGGAGAAGAAGTAAAAACTTTGAGGTTCGCCGATGACATTGTAATTCTGTCAGAGACAGCAAAGGACTTGGAAGAGCAGTTGAATGGAATGGACAGTATCTTGAAAGGAGGATATAAGATGAACATCAACAAAAGCAAAACGAGGATAATGGAATGTAGTCAAATTAAGTCGGGTGATGCTGAGGGAATTAGATTAGGAAATGAGACACTTAAAGTAGTAAAGGAGTTTTGCTATTTAGGGAGTAAAATAACCGATGATGGTCGAAGTAGAGAGGATATAAAATGTAGACTGGCAATGGCAAGGAAATCATTTCTCAAGAAGAGGAATTTGTTAACATCGAGTATAGATTTAAATGTCAGGAAGTCGTTTCTGAAAGTATTTGTATGGAGTGTAGCCATGTATGGAAGTGAAACATGGACGATAACTAGTTTGGACAAGAAGAGAATAGAAGCTTTCGAAATGTGGTGCTACAGAAGAATGCTGAAGATAAGATGGGTAGATCACGTAACTAATGAGGAGGTATTGAATAGGATTGGGGAGAAGAGAAGTTTGTGGCACAACTTGACTAGAAGAAGGGATCGGTTGGTAGGACATGTTTTGAGGCATCAAGGGATCACAAATTTAGCATTGGAGGGCAGTGTGGAGGGGAAAAATCGTAGAGGGAGACGAAGAGATGAATACACTAAGCAGATTCAGAAGGATGTTGGTTGCAGTAGATACTGGGAGATGAAGAAGCTTGCACAGGATAGAGTAGCATGGAGAGCTGCATCAAACCAGTCTCAGGACTGAAGACCACAACAACAACACGGCTATTGTTGAGGAATGGTGGTGGACATATTGAGCATTTCCTGTAAAGAACATCATCTCTGCTTTGTCTTATTTTGTTATGCTAATTATTGCTATTCTGATCAGATGAAGCGCCATCTGTCGGACATTTTTTGAACTTTTGTCTTTTTTCGGTTCTAATAAAACCCCATGTCATTCCAAGCATGTGTGTCAATTTGTACCTCTCTATCTACATTATTCCGTGATTTGTTCAGTTTTCTAATGTATACTGACTTTTTGATCACCCGCTATAATGTGCATGGCAGAATGGTGCTATCCGAAACCGGCACCGAGGCAACTGTGGTGTTCCTCGGGACATCGACAACAAAGGTGAATAACGGCTGCGGAAACGTACACGGGCGAATAGGCGTGCAACTGTTGAGCAACTGACTCCCCAGATGAACCAATGGGCTACCAACAGTATCTCCTCAACGACCGTTCAGCGATCGTTGTTGCGCATGCGCTACCGCAGAAGGCGTCTGGTTCATGCATCCATGCTGACAGCAGTTCATCGGCGACGAAGGCTGGATTTTGCACGCCAGCTCTGCACCTGGACGTCCAATGAGTGGCGACAGGTGCCTTTTTCATATGAATCACGTTTTATGCTCCATCCGACAGATGACCGTTGGCGTGCATGGCGTGAAACGTCTGTAAGTAAACACCCTGCAACAATTATGGTCGAGAAAATGTTTTTGTGGCATTCCCTGGGTGATCTCGTCATTCTGCAAGGCACAAATGGATCAACACAAGTATGTGTCAATCCTTGGGGACCATGTTCACCATTACATGCAATGTGTTTATCCCCGGCACGATGGCATCTATCAGCAGAACAATTCAACACGTCACACATCTCGCGGTGTACATACCTGGTTCGAAGAGCACCGGGATGAGTTTACCGTATTCCCCTGGCCACCAAACTCTCGGATTTAAACCCAACCGAGAATTTCTTTTCGCGCCATAGATCCTCAACCGAGAAACCTAGCGCAGCTGATCTCGACACTTCAGGCTACATGTCTCGACAACGCTGTCGGTACCGTCCAGAACCTTATTGACTCTCTACCTGTACGTCTCGCAGCCACCCGCGCTGCAGAAGGTGGTTGTTCTTGTATTTTATAGGTAGTCACGTTAATCTGATTGGACAATGTACTACGGCACTAGAAATAATAATAATACTGATTGCTGTATAAGGGCACCAGTATTATTTTATTTGAATAATTACAGCATGTAACATATTTAAATATAAACGTAACTTTTTTGTCAAGATCATAATTACGGTTGTACTAAAGTTGGGAGTTACGAAGCGCTAATTTCATTTTGAAATACTTAGAAAAATGTTTTCACTAAGCTTGCCGGCCGGAGTGGCCGTGCGGTTCTAGGCGCTACAGGCTGGAACCGAGCGACCGCTACGGTCGCAGGTTCGAATCCTGCCTCGGGAATGGATGTGTGTGATGTCCTTAGGTTAGTTAGGTTTAATTAGTTCTAAGTTCTAGGCGACTGATGACCTCAGAAGTTAAGTCACATAGTGCTCAGAGCCATTTAACTAAGCTTATAAGCAACTACGTTAACCTGTGTGTCGAACTGTTCGTCAAGTAAGGTAGAAACAATAGTTCCTCCTAATCCACTGATAACATCCAACACGTGGCACATTCCTTGTAATTTTCTGTTTGCAAAACAAATAATTTAAAGATAACTGGACATAGTACGCTATTCAGAGTCCAAGTTGGACATTATATGAGTGTTCTTGAAGTTTAATATATATTGCAATGTTATCGTCTAATAAAAGTATTCGAAACTTCTTATACACCAAAACCACTCTTGCAATTCCGTGATTTCTATTGCTTTGGTCCCACAGTTTCTGCAGCGTTTCACGTTATTATCGAGCTAATTAAATATATCTTCGAAATAAATAATAAAATAGTCTTCCTGAAAAAAGAAGACGCTGCACAGTAGACGACATGGAACAGATGACATTAGCTATGACTCTTAAGTTGGAAGCATTTGAAAAGCAGTAGATCTAAGTAACAACTTCTGGCTCTCCCGGGGTTTACTTACGACTCATATCGTAAGTGGTTCAAATGGCTCTGAGCACTGTGGGACTCAACATCTGAGGTCATCAGTCCCCTAGAACTTAGAACTACTTAAACCTAACTAACCTAAGGACATCACACACATCCATGCCCGAGGCAGTATTCGAACCTGCGACCGTAGCGGTCGCGCGGTTCCGGACTGAAGCGCTTAGGCTCATATCGTAAATTGCGTTTCTCGCCGTATTGCATGCACCCTTGGATGCTGCATTGTATTATTGGGTGGAAAAACTCTAGTCGGAAAAACTTTTTTTGCGTAGCGCAAATTGGTACATCTCTTTGTGTCGAGTGATTGTCGTGAACGATGTAGAAATATTTAATAAATGTTTCGTGATCCGTGCGTATGGAATGTAATGTTGTGTTGTGTGATCAACGAAGTGGAGAGACGGAAGGCATAGTAAGGTAGCTTTGCGATAGATCTTTTATCGAGTCGTCTGGTAGGGACCAGCCACCAGCCAATCGTAATTGTTTCTCGAGCGCGTCTTGCCGGCCCCGGTGGCCAAGCGGTTCTAGGCGCTTCAGTCCGGAACCGCGCGACCGCTACGGCGCAGGTTCGAATCCTGCCTCGGGCATCGATGTGTGTAATGTCCTTAGGTTAGTTAGGTTTAAGTAGTTCTAAGTTCTAGGGGACTGATGACCTCAGATGTTAAGTCCCATAGTGCTCAGAGCCATTTGCACCATTTTTCGAGCGCGGCTTGCGCGCTGTACTTCCTGTTTCGTAGATACACGCAGAGCCGTATCAAGCATGGCTTTCTGCACGCCAGTAACATCATCTCCCACCACTCACTTCCCCTAACACTCCGATGTCAGTAACAGAGTTAGTATATTCGAGCTATAGCCTCACATGTGCTCGCACCGTGAAATACTGAGGACAAGTTCTGCCATCGATCATCTTCCAGTCCCACCTTGGCCCCACCCAACTTTCATCCGTTTCACAAACTTAAAGAACACCTTCGAGTAATTCACTTTGATAGTGACGAAGCAATGCAAGGAGTGATGAGGTGTTATCTCCGACAGTCAAATCAAGCATTGTACAGTGACAAGTATACTAACAAGACAATGTTCTTTGGCTGTGAGAAACGTGTTCATCACCAGGATGACTATGTTGAGAAATAAATATGTAGGTATGAAGAATAAAGATGTAGAATGTTAATAACGTTTGTTTTATTTAAAACGCTTGAAGTGCCTGCACATAAAAAATTCGCAGGCGTCAATTTTCAGCACACCCTCGTACAGTCTGGTTTTGAATCTATGTGTGGTTCTGTAAATAACTGAAGTTTCTAACACTGCTGTAAGTGCCACAGACGTTTCATTCCATGCATATGCACCCGAGAACGTCTCTACTGTACAGACAGTAGAGTGCAGTATTAAGAGATGGATTTCTTATGAAAAAATAGGAATAAATGCCTTTAAGAATGTGTGTCCGGAAATAACTCCTTTCGTAGTGACGCATAATATGTCGGTAGAGGGAACAGTCACTTGCTGCATTTCTGCTACATTTCAGAACACCTCACATAAAGTGTTCCAAGTAACCTCTTTCTGGTTGAATACAGGCTTCAGCTAGCCAGGGTAGTGACTACCCCGTCCCCATTATACGTTGCGTATTGTGTACTGTATTCCGCGCTTCCACAACGATCCCACGAAGAGATGTTTCACCACTAACAAGTATTAAATAAAATCACGACTTAAGATTATCCTACAGCAACTCGTACAATGTGTTTAAGTCAAATGAGTTTGTAGTCAAAGCAATTTCATTCATGTCTACCTATCCTCTGACCAGGTCAATGCACGTGAAGATGTTATCAGGCAGGCACACTGAAACATGTAGGGATGCCATCCCTCATTAAGTACATCTCGTGACAGTGTGGAATGTTATGCATCCAATCGTGTAATGTGTTACACAAGAAACACTCCTAGTTTCTTTGTTATGAACCTATATGGCGTAGCTTGAGGTCGTAAACAAGTGATCACCAATAGTTGCAGCCCAGGTGTAGATCTGAAGTGGTGAACACTTTTGAACCTATGTGAGTTGTTGAGACCATTCGCAAAATGCAGTAAATGAAAAATGTACTGAGCAGTTGCTCGTTAAATACTACATGTAATAAAGAATCCCGGATCTATGTTGATAAAATCTTTTCTTATACTTTTTATACGAGGAGTCCAGTCGTTCATTAATTTCGGCCCGCTGTTTAGCTATACGGTAGGTAGGACAAAGAACAATCCCCGGGTTTTGCTCCATGTGCCACCACTGAGAAATTGCATCATGCGATGCGCGCTTAATCAACGGTGCGATATACGAGCGTGGAGCGAGACTGCTTTATGTTGTCGAGTTGCGCAGTCGGTCCGGTGCACCGTTTTAATCCGCCAGGAAGTCTGAAATCGGCGCACACTCCGCTGCAGCGCGCGATATTCATTCTGTAAACAATCCCCTAGGCTGCGGTTAAACCATTTCTTCGCAATATCCTTTCTTCCGGGAGTGCTAGTACGGCAAGGTGTGAAGTTTGGAAGGTAAGAAATGAGGTACTGGCCGAAGTAAAGGTAAGGGGCGGGATTCGAGTCGCGCCTGTATAGTAGTTTCTTTGCTCGTGTCATGGTCCGGCTCGCCGTAGTGATCTGACTGGAAGTTTGAGGTCAGCGCACACTCCCCTGCGATGTGGAAGATTCGCTGCGGACCTGAACGCGCCCTCAGTCCAGCGCTGTGTGGGTGGGGTTGGGGGGTGGGGGGCGGGCGCCATCCCCTGCGCGGGGGAGCGCCTAAACGTAAGGAACGCCGCACACGTCTGCCAGCTCAGTTCTTTCGGCAGGGATCAGCGCCACGTAGCCGTGCGCCCCAGGGGCCGCCGCTGCTTCTGCTAGGTAAGTCGAACATCTGAGGCAGCTGCCGTGCGCCTCAGCATACTGCCGTAGAACCGTCCAAACATATAGAATCCTCCAGCACGTCCAGTTTCCGCTAAGCTTGTCTGCAGTTGTGTATCTTCCTTTTATTTTGTAAACAAGCTAAAAATACGATGTTGTTTGTTTTTGTTGCTTCCCTTCCGCAGTCACAATTTTACAGGTAATATGGAAGATATTTCAACTACTGCGAATGTAATATAAGTCTTATTTCGACCAGATGCGTTTCGCTTTATTACAAAGGATCTTCAGTGGCCATTGTAACAATTGTGATTTTCCTTAAAAATAGGTTTAGCGAGGAGACCGCGTATAGAACATTAGTGCGACAAATCTGGAGTCTGCTCAGGTGTTTGGATTCACCATCAGATCCTTTGCTGATGATGCAGTGGTGTATGGGAGGATGTCGTCGCTGAGTGACTGTTGGGTGACACAAGATGGCTTCTAGATGGTGTGATGAATGGCAGCTGGCTCGAAATGTAATTTAATGCAGATAAGTAGGAAAAAATACCCGTAATATTCGAATACAGCATTAGTAGTGTCCTGTTTGACACAGTCACTTTGTCTAAATATCTGGGCGTAACGTTATGGAGCGATATAGAATGGAACTCGTATATGCGGATTATGTTAGGGAAGGGGAATGGTCGACTTCGGTTTATTGGGAGAATTTTGGGAACTGTGATTCGCCTGTAAAGCAGAGCTCATATAGGACGCTAGTGCGACTTATCTTGAGAATTGGTGTTGGATTGGGTTGGGTTGTTTTGGGGAAGGAGACCAGACAACGAGGTCATCGGTCTCATCGGATTAGGGAAGGATGGGGAAGGAAGTCGGCCGTGCCCTTTCAAAGCAACCATCCCGGCATTTGCCTGGAGCGATTTAGGGAAATCACGGAAAACCTAAATCAGGATGGCCGGACGCGGGATTGAACTGTCGTTCTCCCGAATGCGAGTCCAGTGTCGAACCACTGCGCCACCTCGCTCGGTGTGTTGTTGGATTTCACAACAGGTTGGATTAAAGGAAGAGATCGAAGCAACACAGAGGCGTGCTGCTAAACTTGTTACCGGCACGCTTTATCGACACGCGAATAGTACGGAGATGCTTCGTGAACTGAAGTGAAGTCTCTGGAGCGAAGACGAAGTTCTTTTCGTGAAACACTGTTGAGTAGTACAGACCATTCGCTTTATTTGAGACTGGAACAGGAAGGGAAATGACTAGTGGTGGTACAAGGTATTCTCTGCCATGCGCCATACGGTGGCTTACGAAGTATGCCTGTAGATGTAGGTCATATACATTTCTCATTTTTTTTTAAAAAGTTCGTGCTATTACTCACAGTCTTGTGGCTCGTACATCTTTTCCATGCGTTCTGCTTTCGATTCTTGGCAGACTGCACATCACTGACACACTAAACTTTTTCTTTTTGATGTTTTTATAAATCCATATTCAGCTCGTGCACTTTGGTTTTATCGTCTATTGTTTTGTTTTTGTGGCTGTGTCAGCGTCTGCTTTTCGTCTGCGGTTTTCTGTGTATCCAAGTCGTGTGTGTGTGTGTGTGTGTGTGTGTGTGTGTGTGTGTGTGTGGTCCAAATTAGACTTGACTTTTATTGCAGACGCAAAAGCTTCCATGTTACTTGTAAAAGTACGATTTTGTTAAAGGAATTACTAGAATTTTTTCTGCAGTATTAAGAGAGAAATGAAAATTAACTTCACCGGACAAGATACCAATAACTTCCTTAAAAGAAGTACACTAGTCGCTTTTTGTGCTGTAGATGAGGTAGAACTGGAACCAGACGGTCATGTGACCGTCCAATGATGTAAGTCACAGCGGTCAAGTGGCGCTAATGTACTTGCTTGTTGTAGGAATCAGCGCAGTAAGATGGGTCGACTTGGAGACGTTTCAGAATGGCAGAAAGGAGCTGCTTTGTTTGGATGTGCCCATGACCATGCCTTTCAGAATTCTCGGTGACCAAGTGTCGCACTTTTTTCTACATCTCTATGATGAGTACACTGTGGGCACTCCCATATTGCAAGATGTCAGCAGCTGTGTTCACGTGACTTCTCACATACGTTCCTGAATTGATGAACAGTCAAGTATCCCATCGCACTTCAACTGTTCAGGTAAATCACCCGATCTTAATTCCATACAAAATAACTGGGACTGTTAGGAACGCCGGCCGGGGTGGCCGAGCGGATCTAGACGCTACAGTCTTGAACCGCGCGACTGCTACGGTCGCAAGTTCGAATCCTGCCTTGGGCATGGCTGTGTGTGATGTCCTTAGGTTAGTTAAGTTTAAGTAGTTCTAAGTTCTAGGGGACTGATGAGCTCAGACGTTAAGTCCCGTGGTGCTCAGAGCCCATTTGAACCATTTTTGTTAGGAACGTAGCAGTCCATATCCCAGCGATTTGGTACCTGTACCGTATCTGATTATCAATCAATCAGTGTCGTTAGTTGGATAAGGCATATCTGAAGAAACATCTGGACTCACTTTCTTGGTGGATTCAGGCCATTCTTAATGCTATAGATGATATATCCTGGGATGAGATTTTTTTGTACTTACGTTCACGTGTGATATCTAGCCAGTTTGCGACACGATCTAGTAATTCTTGAGAGACAAACGGATCACGTAACATTAACAAAGTTATATCAACAGAAATTATAATTAAAAATAAAAGAATGGTAATTCCACTACAGATAGAACACGAACATTAATTTGTCGACTGTGGACGAAGGAAGTCCAAGATTGCCATTTAACACATTTGTACTGAAAGGGCACCATTAAGCAGCGTGTTAAGCGAACATTACTTTGTTAAACGGTAGTTAGTTTTTCTGTACACATTTGGTGGTTCACATTCAATACACACATTTCGTGTAGGTAGGGCTCTCTTCGGATAAAGCATATACCTGTATTAACTCAGTTAACCCACGAGATGATGCTGAAAAGTAATGCCTCCGAATCTTTTATGTGAAAACCCGCACAGCTTTTTAAATAAAACAAACGTTATAACATTCTACATCTTTATTCTTCACATATATTTATTTGTAGCCCTCTGCCGCTAGAGGGCTCCGAATTGTAACATCTAACATGGCGGTGTGTAACGTAACTGCCGGCCACGGTGGCCGAGCGGTCCTAGGCGCTTTACTCCGGAACCGCGCGACTGCAAGTTCGAATCCTGCCTCGGGCATGGATGTGTGTGGTGTCCTTAGGTTAGTTAGGTTTAAGTAGTTCTAAGTTCTAGGGGACTAATGACCTCAGATGTTAGGTCCCATAGTGCTCAGAGCCATTTGAACCATTTTTTTGTAACGTAACTATGTTGGGGCGTGCTGTAATCGAGTTCAGAATTGTAAGAGCTCGCCCACACATTAAGCCCACTCTTCGTCAGCATAACAATGCCAGACCACACACGAGCGCATCGACACCTGCAACAATCAGACGCCTTGGGTTCACTGTCATTAGTCATTATGTATACCGTCCCGACTCTGCCCTTTCCGACTTTAGTCTGTTTCCAAAACTAAAAAGAATGTCTTCGAGGACTTCACATTGATAGTGATAAAGAGGTACAAGCATAGATGAGGTTGTGGCTCCGTCAACAGAGTCAAACACTCTACAGTGACGGTATAAACAAACTGGCCTCTCGTTGGGAGAAATGTTCGCTTCCAGGCTGACTATGTTGAGAAATAAATGTGTATACATGAAAAGTAAAAATTTAGAATGTTGATAACGTTTCATTATTTGAGAAATCTTTAAGAGTTTACATATAAAAAATTCTTTTACTTTTCAGCACGCCCTTGTACTTCTTTGCTATCATGTGCCATGCAATGCTGGATAAAGGCCTCGTGTAGACTTTTCCACGCATATAGTCTGCATCTATGCCGCTGCAGCATGTTTTCTAACGTCGTCCACCCACCTCCCTTTACGCCGTCATATCGGTCTTCCCTACTCTCTCTAAATCCATCAAAGAATTCCCTTGGTCTATTTACCATCTATTCGTGTGGCTACGTTTCCTTGTCAACTCCACTGAAATTTCATTGCAGTCGTAGTTACGTCTTTTACTCCGGTCCGTTCCTTAACGCATTGGTCTTTATGTATGTGTCTCATACTAATTCCTAACACGGAATTTTTCCATTGTTTGCTCAGCATCCATCAGTTTTTGCATAATTTTCGCTTTAAAAGTCCATATCTCACTACGATAACTCAAAACTGGTAGTGCAAATCGATCGTGACTCTAATTTTCAAACGCTTCGGACGCTTCATTAAAAAAAAAAAAATTCGTTTAGTAGAAGCACATCAGACAATTTGAACTCTTCTTTTGATTTATTCACACGATCATCCAATCAATGCGCTTAACTGCTCTCGATATAAAAGCTCATTCATTGATTTTATGACTTCAGTGTTAATTCGTATTATACTGCCTGACCAAAAAGTGAGGCGCGCAGGAGAGGAGGAGAAACGAAATGAAACTTCACAAATTAAAGGGCTATGTATGGTATTGCGCTGATTAAAAAATAGTCAAATTTACAAAGAACTTGGTAGTAAGAGCCCATTTATCAGTATGACATCGTACCCCATCTGGCCTGTTTTTCTGTAGAGGTTCCTGAACACTCGGAACCGAGGTGATGCAAAACTCTTTTGGTGCATGTATTTCGTAACCAAATGCACGTCCTAAACTAACGTTCTTTGTTTTGAGACTGCCACAATAACTGAACTCGTTTGTGCGCAACTACTGAAGTTGTGTGACCTTTCCCAAAGTACAACTGAACATGAAATGCCGACAAAGGCGTAGTATTAGTTCAGATAAACTGACGGGGCTGGAAGCCTCGTCTGTTCTCCCTGATTTAGAATGCCCGTGATTTACATAAATTACCTAAAAAGTGAATGCTGATATGAATCGATGGAAAAGACATCGGACGATGTGCCACACCGCTATTGTCTAAACCAAGTGTCAGTACCAAGCAATACTTGAGTTTCAACAACTGACACGTTTAACTGCGCGAAAAAAAAGAAATGTGAGCACCAACTAGCCTCCTAGAGTTGTAAGCCGATACCCCAAATTAACTTCTCAGAAATTCGTTTCTTAAATATGTATTTGGATTCTGTATGGTTAACTAGCCCCAAATAAGCCTGGTTAAATGTGTGGAAAGTCTCAGATGAACCACAGAGCTTACGAAACTCTATTTTGCCCAGAGTTATCCTGCTATATGAGCTTAGCATATATGTGTGTTTCGAAGTTTTCCGGGATTACAGTATACATATCATCGGTAAATACTGCATTGTAAACAGCTACATATTCCTGATATTGTTCATCAGATCAAACAAATACAACACTGCCACTCAGCAGTAATAATAATAATCATTCCCTGTGGCTCAACGACCTGGTGCAAATTTCTCAATTGGACGCAACATCGGGGATTTGCGTGTTCCTAACCTACTCCAGCAGTCTTATCAGGGAAAGGGGATAGAGTCCCGATCGGACCACGGAATATTTCACAATACCTTTAACTTAGCCTTTCCCTCTCGATGATGTGAAGATTCGCCACACTACTGTAGGTCACCACCTTTACGTGGCAGTGTTAAGAGTTAGGTTAGGAACACGTAAGTCGCCGCAGCAGCATCCAGTTGAAAGATTTGCACAAGGCCATTGAGCCACACGGAACAGTAATAGCGAAGCTTTTGATACGGTAATTCGCATCGTTATTTGGAAATCATTTCTCATAAACTTGCCAAAGCATCTGCTATTACAGGATACGAGGTTCTTTTTGTATTTCAGGATATTATAAGTAGACATTTGATACGTTAATAAACTCCTGGAAATTGAAATAAGAACACCGTGAATTCATTGTCCCAGGAAGGGGAAACTTTATTGACACATTCCTGGGGTCAGATACATCACATAATCACACTGACAGAACCACAGGCACATAGACACAGGCAACAGAGCATGCACAATGTCGGCACTAGTACAGTGTATATCCACATTTCGCAGCAATGCAGGCTGCTATTCTCCCATGGAGACAGAAAAGCATTTATGTTTCAACTAGGAAAGATGCAGCCATATCGAAAGGCCGTATTTCGAGTGTTTCCGTCGAATTCATTCCTTTTCGTTCTGTTAAGGACATTTTGCGTATCCGTTCCCCGTCCTTCGTTTCGCTCAGAAAGGTGAGGCTGTTGATTTTATTTTGGACTTACACCCGCAAAACGGGGACAGAAAGAGAACACGCGATTGAATTCCAAACGAAGAGCAGCGCATATTGAATCAAGACTTTTTCTTGAGCGTGAGCCGGTGACATATTCCTTGTAAAATGTTACCCTATACCCAAGAAAAAATTAATCTCTTGTACGATGCGAGGATGTCGTTCGTTGTGTATTTATTGAGCTAGAACGTTACACATGATTACGTGACTGTAGAAGATTTATTGACTAGTTTCTGTACTTCTCAGGGAAGAAATTGAGATTTGAGGCAACGTTTAAGACGTTGGACTCATACTCGAGGACGAGGGTTAATGCTCCCTCTGACCATCCTTACTTATGTTTTATATGACTTCTGTAAATTAATTTTCTTCTTCATTCTGGGTCAACGGAACTATACGTATACGCAGCCGGAAAAAATTAGTACGTCTTTTTAGAGGTTGACAGTTCAAACTGGTTCAAATGGCTCTGAGCACTATGGGACTTAACATCTGAGGTAATCAGTCACCTAGAACTTAGAACTACTTAAACCTAACTAACTTAAGGACATCACACACATCCATGCCCGAGGCAGGATTCGAATCTGCGACAGTAGCGGTCGCGCTGTTCCAGACTGAAGCGCCTAGAGCCCCTCCCTCACACGGGCGGCGGTTGACAGTTCACTCAAGATGTATTGTTGCAAAACTCCTTATGGCGTACATCAAATAATTACATTTACAGATCAATACGACAAGAGGCTCTGAGGTACCAGGTATCGACCCCAGCTTTAACACCCACGTTATTACGTGGTTTCGCCTCCTCAGGTGACAATGCAGGCGCTGACTCCGTCATGCAGTCGATCGTAAAGATGGAGAGTACTATCCTGGGATACTTTATACCACGCCTGCTTGACCTGCTCACGTTGTTCTGTAAGAGTTGTTGGTTGACGAGTCGCACAAGTCACTTCTCGTCCCATCATATCCCACATGTGCTCGATTGGAAACAAGTCCAGAGGTTGTGCTTGCCAGGGAAGTTGCTGAACTTCTTGCAGAGCACGTTGTGTTTCAAAGGCAGTGTGTGCGCGAGCATTAACCCGTTGGAACAACACATCACCTCCCCGTTGCAAGAACGGCAAAAGAATTGGTCTAACAACATTCTGCACGTACCGAGAACTGGTTAGTGTCCCTCCAGAAACATCAAAGGTGAACGAGAGTCTTAGCTTACCGCTCAACAGACCATAGCCGGCCGGTGTGGCCTGTGCGGTTCTAGGCGCTACAGTCTGGAACCGCGAGACCGCTACGGTCGCAGGTTCGAATCCTGCCTCAGGCATGGATGTGTGTGATGTCCTTAGGTTAGTTGGGTTTAACTAGCTCTAAGTTCTAGGGGACTAATGACCTCAGAAGTTGAGTCCCATAGTGCTCAGAGCCATTTGAACCATTTGAACCATGAAAAGACCATAAGGCCTAGGGCGGGGCCAGTGTGACTCGAACGAATGCACACTACAAGACAGCACTCTCCAGGTCTATGTCGTATGCGCAAACGACCATCACTTGCGTGCAGACAGAATCTGCTTTCGTCGCTGAAGACCACGGCGGGTCATTCCATCTCCCAAGTGATACTCTGACGGCACCAGTCGAGCAGTGCACGTCAGTGCTGTGGCGTGAGTGCAAGATGGGATACAGGTATGCGTGCACGTAGTCCCACTGCTAACAACCGGATCGCAGCAGTTTCTGTTGACACGTCTGAGCTCACTACCTTTCTTGTCTGTTCTGTGGTGGCTCTGAGTTCTAACACTGTCGTCCTTACAATACGACGATCCTGGCGGCTGTCTGATTACATGTAAGTGTACTTAGACAATTGTCTTCGTTTACAGGTTCCATTTATTTCGGCTATATTTTGGGACAGTAATACCGAAGGGAACCCAAACCACAATTGAGAGGTTAAGCAGAGCACTTGATACGAATATTCGTACGATTTCTTAATCAATGCCACCAAAGATTTCCTTCGCTACCCTTGTCCAGTCTGATATAATACTCACTCTCTATTGCCCTCCAGCTCGACTTTAAATCAAACCCTAGCCTTCCTCTTTGAATGGCCACAATGGTTCCTGGAAATATGCACGGTCGTTGTCCTCATCCACCTCTGTATATTCCGAGATAGCACTCAGTCCCTAATGTTCTCGTTTTCGGGATGTTTAGGTCTGATCCTCCTGTTTTACTGTCGGGGAATGGGAGGACGTAATGCTGTGATTCTCAAAAGCCGATGACGTTTACGTCATATGAGCCAGGAAAATATACACTGAAGAGCCAAGTGCGCCCTAAAACACCAATCATCATCTGAAGAGGCAAAGAAACTGGAACACGTGCCTAATATCGTGTAGCGTCCCCCGCGAGCACGCAGAAGTGCCGCAAAACGACGTGGCATGGACTCGGCTAATGCCTGAAGTAGTGCTGGAGGGGATTGACACCATCAGTTCTGCAGGGCTGTCCATAAATCGATGGAAGTACGAAGGCGTGGAGATTTCTTCTGAACAGCACGTTGCAAGGCATCCCAGGTATGCTCAATAATGTTAATGTGTGTGGAGCTTGGTGGCCAGCGGAAGTGTTTAAACTGAGAAGAGTGTTCCTGGAGCCACTCTGTAGCAATTCTGGACGTGTGGGGTGTCGCATTGTCCTGCTGGAATTTCCCAAGCCCGTGGGAATGCTCTATGGGCATGAATGGATGCAGGTGATCAGACAGGATGCTTACTTATGTGTCACATGTCAGAGTCGTGTCTAGACGTATCAGGGGTCTCATGTCACTCCAACTGCACACGCCCCACACCGCACGTCCATCCGCTCGATACGATTTAAAACGAGACTCGCCCGATCAGGCAACATGTATCCAGTCATCGACAGTCCAGTGTCTGTGTTGACGGGTCCAGGCGAGGCGCAAAACTTTGTGTCGTGCAGCCATCAAGGGTATACGACTGGGCCTTCGGCTCCGAAAGCCCATATCGATGATGTTTCGTTGAATGTATCGCAAGTTGACACTTGTTGATGGCCCAGCATTGAAATCTGCAGCAGTTTGCGGATGGGTTGCACTTTTGTCACGCTGAACGATTCTCTTCAGTCGTCGTTGGTACCGTTCTTGCAGGATCTTTTTCCGGCGGAAGCGGTGTCGGAGATTTTTTGTTTTACTGGATTCTTGACATTCGAGGTACACTCGTGAAATGGTCGTGCGGGAAAGTCCCCACTTCATCGCTCCCTCGAATTTGCTGTGTCCCATCGCTCGTGTGTCGAATATAACACCCCGTTCAAACTCACGTGAATCTTGATAACCTGACATTGTACCAGCAGTAACCGTTCTAAAAACTGTGTCAGCCACTTGTCTTATATAGGCGTTGCCGACCGCAGCGTCGGATTGTACCTGTTTACATATCGCTGTATTTGAATACGCATACCTATAGCAGTTTCTTTGGCGCTTCAGTGTAGGAGAAAGGCTTAAGCAGATTGGCCACTCGAGACTAAAATCCTTCTCAATACATACCAAAGTTGGTGTGACTGCTGCGCTCAATTGTTCCAAAGCCTAACAGACAAAAATGTAGCACCACGGTGTTCCGTGAGCCGGCGCTCTGCGTAACAGGGATAACCTTGTGTGGGGCCGAACGACAAACATTCTAGTGACGCCGGGGGCGAGACACGCGGAGGAAAGCCTTGGAATTTATTGCCAATGTGCAATAGGCCTTGAAAAACTCCCGTACCGGCCAACTAAATGTCACGGAAGCTTTTAGACCCAAAATCAAGTATACTGGCTTTGCTGCCACGTAGATGTCTCGAGACGCCAGGCATTGATTTCAGCAAAACACTGAGTAAAGTAAAATGGTTTCACTAAAAGTTTCACTAGGAAAAGTAAGAATATATTGTGTGATCTACATTCCTCCTCTTAATTTGCTTGTGCCTTTGTTCCGCATTGGCGCAGGGTCGGCATTGTGATGAACGGATTCAGGATGGTTAATTTAAGGGTCAGCCGGATGCCTCCTCACCGCGTTACCTCCTTGGACGGAATATGAGCACATCAACAGTCTGCGTGTAGTATTATTCATATGAAAGTGGTTGAAAGTTTTCTAAGTATTTGCGAACCGCGTAAATGTGGCGGGACTTCGATACCAGCCCGGTATTGACACAGTGAACTGTCGGAAACAGTCTGGAAACCTCACCCAGGCTGGCGGAGAGACCAACCGTCGTCGTTAATACCGAGCGAGGTAGTGCAGTGGTCAGCACACTGGACTCGCATTCTGGAGGACGATAGTTCAAACCCGCGTCCGGCCATCCTGATTAGGTTTTTCGTGATTTCCCTAAATCACTTGACACAAATGCCAGTATGGTTCCTTTGAAAGGGCACGGCCGATTTCCTTCTCCATCCTTCGATAAGCCGACATTTTGCTCCGTCTCTAATGACCTCGTTGTCGACGGGACGTTAAACACTAATCTCCTCCTCCTCCTCGTCGTCGTCGTTAATCCGCCAGACGGATTCGATTCGTGGCCGACCCACAGTCCCGTTCCGGAAGTGGCACTTTAACTCGGATATTGGGCGAAGAGGCGCGATTATAAGACCGTAGGACCGGGATTTTCCTAAATCGCGTAAGCCGAATTCCGGGATGTTTCCTTTCAATAGGATACGACCGGTTTCCTTCCCTATTCTAGTCACATTGCCACTTATGATTCGTCTCTAATGATCGTCTTCTGTCTCGGAGGATTTTATTGTGCAACACTAGACGTCTTGGTTGAATCAAATTCTAAACGGTTAGCAGTCACGACTGAAACGTTGTGAATCTAATGCACTGCGTTTCATTCTCTCTGAATACGGAGTACTTGTATTCTTTACTTCCGCTTAATGAGGCGTCGACGATACGACGTGGCGATGGAAACCTGCTGAGTCGATGTTATCTGAAATGATTTAGGGGAGTAATGACGTATCTAATCAGGATAGCCGAAACCGCGCTCCTCCCGGCTGCCAGCTCTCGATAGAAATTGCTTTGTTTAAACATCTACAGTTCAACGCGGGTTTGCTTAACAGGCCATCTCGAATAGCATGCTATAATGAACTTAACTAGACACGAGTCAAACACGGGTGACGGGTTATCGGTCATTGGTCTTGTTCATCGGCCGACATGATGATGGATATTAGGGGTCTCATCATCTGGTTAGCTAAACGGCAAGCTGATTTCCCATAAACAACAAAAGATTCAAAAATATGAAATAAAGAAATCCACAGTACACACATTACGCCCTGGCTGAAACATTTATTGTCGGGCGGAGTTTCCTATGTTTTTGACTAACCCGATGCATTCAGCTGTGTGCTAGGAAAGGCCGGATGTTTGGCTTTCGTGACCTAAGAGCTAAGAGATTATGTCGTCCTTAGGTAGATGATGTACTTTAACCTCAATCCAAAGGTGTTAGTTAAAATGCAATGGCGTAATGGGACTGAATACCAGATACCTTATATAGAAAAATGGCCTCACTTGCACTCTACGCCTTCCTATCTAGTACAGATGGAACAGAGGTAAAAAGGAGATCACTTAGCTGTGAATAGCTGTTGCTATACATCATAAATACGATTCGCTCTGTTTTCTGCTTAACCACGCGGACGCTTTGGAGCAAAGATAAAGGAAAGCTGGCGGTATGAGACAGCCAGCAGCAAGTCTGTCACGACCGTCCCCCTAGCGCCCCCTCCTCCACCCCACCCCCCCTCTCATCACCACCACCCCTCCGCATCACAGCAGCAGCCTGCTGCCACAGCTGCACATTTCGCGCAGTGAAGCCGACATGCGTCTTCAGACGACAAAGGCTTAGCACGCCTCTCGGGATAGTCTTAATTGCCTGGGTTGGCACACGCCGACTTTCCAGGTAAAGGTCTCCGACTTCACATGTTTCTAAATACACGTAACTCAATGTCGCGGTTGAACTTTATCAAACGGCACCAACTATTGCAGACAACTGGAAGGATCTTGATATAGAGTGGAATACTGGGCTGTTTGAACAGGGGTTTAGTGAAATGCTATGTTAAACTCAGTACGATCAAACTGCAGCACTCGTTCAGGTAGTGTACACTGAAGAGTGTCAATAATAATTGTATTAACAAACACAATATTAGAAAGAACAGTATTCCGCCTTGCCCTCACAAAAAAATGTTCAAATGTGTGTGAAATCTTATGGGACTTAACTGCTAAGGTCATCAGTCCCTAAGCGTACACACTACTTAACCTAAATTATCCTAAGGATAAACACACACAGCCATGCCCGAGGGAGGACTCGAACCTCCGCCGGGACCAGCCGCACAGTCCATGACTGTAGCGCCCCAGACCGCTCGGCTAATCCTGCGCGGCTTGCCCTCACATACGTCTATCTTTGGCCCAGGAACTTGTAGACTACACAGTTATATTTAATAATGAAAATGCATAACTCCTGTTCACATGGCAAGTTGCGTATGAAAACTATATCGTGAAAATGTTCTGTGGGAATCATAACTAACAGACACCCAGCAGCAATATAAAATAAATTTAATGTAATATTACACGGAAAAACCAGTGAAAAACGACAGGGTCAATGCTTTCCATTTTCAGTTACACCCCTGTTTTCTACAGAACCTCAAATCAGTTCTTCAAAAGACTCATAAATAAACAACTCGGCCCTGAAGAAGATCCAACGAATCACGTAGATTGTATGAAAACATCGTAACAAAACTGGAAATAGAGCAAGTGTCGTGGCGAGAGGCCCTATCAGTTCCTGGTGCATTTGACGTGCCATTATCAGAAAACTACATTTTATAGACTGTCAAGGAAACGTCCGCAGGCTTGACAGGGGACTTACTCTTTTGTGTTGATGGCGATAAGTTGAATCTCAAACAAACTTTTAAGTTCTGTGTAAAATCAGAGTAATTTTCTAAACTGACAGAGCGGAGATTGTGCCGTGTACAGAATGGCTATTCCATCTGTTTTTGAAAGCGATCTGTCTGTCATATTGAGTTACTGATTTGAGGCTTTCGCTATACTCTGCATCTTTCTATTTTTCCGGAAACAATAAGAATTCATTTTATCGTAGTTCAAATATCCTATAGGTCATTTTAACCACACTCATCTATAAATTATTTTTTACGCGTTGTGAATGTTGTCACGGAGATGCAGATATACCTACAGTCGCAGACAATCCAAGAGAGATGTGCATCGTGAAGAAGTTTACATTCAAAATTCCGACAGCGTACGTCCCTAGAAGAGCCAACCCGTATATTGTTTCCTCCTACGCATATATTATGTCGATACCTTAGAAGAAAAGTTCCAGATTCGGCTCACACAGAAGCCTACCAACAGTCATTCCCTTTGCGCGCCATTCGCGACTGGAGCGGGAATGATGGAGCGTACAGTGATACACGGCGAACCTTCTGCCACGCACTGTAATGTGGCTTGTGGTTTATAGATGTTGATTTTAATATTGTTATTGGCTAGGACGTCTCTAAGGCATTCAGTAACATACAATACGATGTAGTTCTTTTTTCGTCCCCATAGGCCACTTTTCCGTTGCGAAATATAATCAGTGTGTCTCACTTGTGACTGTATCGCGAAGATGACTGTTAAGAGTGGTTTAGTTGATGAAGAAGTAAGAGAGGATGGAGACGGTGAAAAAAGACGTCGGTACAGAGATTACTCCTCTCGAATGGTACTCAATCTGTGGCTGAGCTCAACGTCCCCACCTCGCTCCACAGTGCCACATCCCCCGCTCATCCACTGTTAAAAAGTTTCGAATTCAATCTGGGACTTTGTCGCACGTCTGATACTCTTAAACTTTATTCTACTTCCTTGCTGATCAAGTATGTGTGGCGACAACTTTTACCCTTACCAGTGTCAAAACCGTCTACCCTCGGATCGACTGGGGCATGCAATAACGAACTTGGCTACGGTGGAAGCCACTATTTTCTGCAACGGTTTTGAAGACTTGATTGTAGAGCTCTCAGAGACAATAAATCACTCGGAAATGGACAGTCTGGTGCTCAGAAAACTTCTACATCTAGGTCCCACTCGACAAGCCACTTCGTGGTGTGTGTCGGAATGTCAGTTCCGCCCTTTCCTTTACCAGTCGCGAATGGTGCACAGGAAGAGAGTCTGTTAGTAAGCCTCCGTGTGAGCTCCTGTTTCTGTAATTTTACCTTCATGGGTTTCTCGTGAGACCTACGTTAGGAAGGAGCAGCATATTGGTTGGCTCGTCTAAGAACAGTCGCTCTCCGCACCGTAATGCACAACGCCTCTTTCATAGTGTCTGCCACTGGAGTTGTATGAGCATCTCCGTAATGCTTTATCGCTTACTAACTGAACCTGTGGCGAAACGCATTGCTCTTCCTTGTATCTTCTCTATTTCCTCTAACAGTCCTATCTGGTATGGGTCCAAGAAACACGAGCAGTATTCAAATGTCGGTAGAACGAGGTAAGTGAACAGTAGTGGTCCTGTAACTCCCCAGATGGGCTACGCCAGGAACTACTTATACGTCGAAGATTTCTCCCCGTTAAGAATGACATACTGTGTTGTGGTTGTTAAACGTGTGCAGCACTCTCTTTTTTTACATTAGTTGCCAATTATCCGTGGGAAAAATTACTTCCACTCCGAAATTGGGCAGCGCTCACTCTGGTTCCAGATTAAACCACGTCTTCAAGTTTTAGGCAACCCAGCGACAGAGGCGAGAGTTGATTTTTTAACTACATCATTGTTCTACACTGCCGGAAAAAATGCAACACCCTCAAGGACGGCGGTAATTTGCACCAGGCCATAACATGTGCCTACAGAGCGGTTGTAGCGTTAGTGATTCAATTGTCACGATCATCGGTGGTTAGCTGCCGCTCAGAAGGCCTGTCTGTGCACCCTCTACTTCGATTGCAGGCAGTAACTGTGCTGAATTCAGAGGTGTACAGTGTTTGCAAAACTCGTGCTAGGGTGGAACCATCCCCGCCGGCGAGTGCGTAGTCGTGTTGAACAACTTCAGCCAAATGAAAGGAGTTGCATTGTGAGAATGAGGGAAGCTAGATGGAAGTAAAGGTGGATTGCCGCACGTATTGGCCACATTCTATCGCTGGTGTGTCGCTGCTCTCTGTGGAACATCCTCGCACCGTAGACCAGGTTATGAAGGTCCGCTTAATACAGCCGCACGTCAAGATCGACGCAGTCGTGCAAGAGTTTCATTTGGTCTGAATTTGTTATTTGTTTATATTCCTAATCACTTGCCAATAAAATTATCTTGTCCTGGAGGGTGTTGCATTTTTTTCTGGCAGTTTATAATTGTTCTGTGTTGTGACCTTCAGTCCGAAAGCGGATTTAATGCAGCTTTCCACGCTAGTATATCCTGTGCAACCCATTTGAACCTACTTTTTGTATTCAAGCCATGCTCCTCTACAATTTTTGTCCTGCACGCTTCCTGCCATTGCCAAACTGACGATGCCGCAATGCTTCCCTTATTGTAGTCAAGTTGTGCCATACATTCCTTTTCTCCCTAATTCGGCTGAGCACCTTGTCATTGGTTATTCGATATACCGATGCAATTTTTTATATTGTTGTGTAGCACAACATTTCAAAAGCGTATATCCTCTTCTTATCTGAACTGTTTACCATCGACGTTTCACTTCAGTAAAAGGCTACAGAGACAAATACCTTCATAGAAGGCTATCTAACATTTAAATTTATATGCACTGATTTTGACATTATGACTACCTATCTAATAGCCGGTCTGCATGCAAGCAATGAGGCGTTGGTAGACTGCTGGAGGGAGCTGGCACCACCCCTACGCACAAAATTCACCTTATTCCCGTAAATTCCGAGGAGGGGGGCGATGAGCTGTGATGGCACGTTCAATCAGATCCCAGATGTGATGGATCTGGTTCAGATCTGGCGAGCTGGGGTCCAACGCATCAACTGGAACTCACCCTCTTTGCCCCTCGAGCCACTCCATCACACACCTGGCATTGTGACATGGCGCATTATCCTGCTGAAAAATGCCACTGCCGTCGGGAAATATGATCGTCATGAAGGGGTGTACGTGCTCTGCAACCAGTATACAATACTCCTTGGCCGCACACGAGCTCCACTGGACCCATGGATGCCCACGTGAATGGAGCCGCCACCAGCTTGTCTCCCTCTCGCAGTACACTTCTCAAGCAGCTGTTCGCCTGGAAGACGACGAACTCGCGCCCACCCATTGAGTGATGATGAATGTATCGGGATTCACCAGCCCATGCAACGCTCTGCCACTGTGCCAACTTCCAGTGCCTATGGTCACGTGCCCATTTCAGTTGTAGTTGCCGATGTCATGGTGTAAACATTGGCACATGGATGTGTCGTCGGCTGCGGATACCCATCATTAGAATGTTCGGTGCAATGTGTGTTCAGACGCACTTGTACTCTGCCCAGCACTAAAGTCTGATGTTAGTACTATCACATTTCGTCGCCTGTCTTGTTTTACCAGTTTGCCCAGCCTACGACGTCCGACATCTGTAATAAGGGGTGGCCGCCCAGCCCGGCGACATTTGGACTTCGTTTCACCTTGGTTTCAGAATCTGTTGAATACACTGACCACAGCAGTCCTCGAACACCCCACAACTCGTGCGGTTCCCGAAATGTTCTTGGATTCGAACCCGGGTCTCCTGCTTACTGGGCAGATGCACTGTCCGCTATGGCATCCAGACAGTGGTCACCACAACCGCGCGGGCTACCGTAGCACGCCTCCCGTTATACTCAAATTATCAACTTATAGCACACACTACTGATGTAGTGTCCCTGCTCATTAGCTTCACTACTCGCGGCATCTCGCAGATGCCCATAAGAGTTCGAGCTTGGTGTGCATGTGCACTGAATGGCACAAATTTTCAACTTGCCTCGTTAGTATAAAACAATGCCTGCTGGCAGCTAATGTCTTTAATTCCTCTGTGTCTTGATTTAAATTTATATTCGATGCTAATATATTTATCTCTTTCATAAATCCTTTTTTTGGTATTGCCAGTCTGCGTCTTAAATGCTCTCGAGTTTTGCCATCATTAAGCATTTTGCTGCCCAAGTAGCAAAACGCATCTACTACTTTTAGCGTCTCATTTCCTAATCTAAATTCCTCGGCATGCCTAATTTGATTCGATACATTTCATTACCCTACTTTACTTTTTTTCAGTATTAATTGTATATTATTCATTCTACAAACTATCCATTCCTTTCAGCTCTCTTTCAACTACTTTGCTGTCTCTGATACAATCACAACGTCATTGCCAAAGTCTGTATTTCTTCTCCCTGTATTTGAATTTCTGTTTGGTACCCTATACTGCTTGCTTGATGTACAGATTGAATAACAGGGAGGTAAGGTACAACACTATCTCACTACCTTCTCAAATACTGCTTCCCATTCTTATTCTTCATTTCTTACGCCTGCCTCTGCTTTCTGTACTAGTTGTACATAACCTTTAGGCCCCTGTATTTTATCCCTGCTACCTTCAGAATTTTAAAGAGTGCATTCCAGTCAACACTGTCAAAAACAGTCTCTAAATGTATAAATGCTGCAAACTTATATTTGCCTTTCTTGAACATACGTTCTAGGATACATCGTAGGGTCAGTGTTGCGTCATACCAATGTAATATTTGACAATTCGACATAGAAACGAGGGGTAGAAGACGTAGTCTGAGGAATACGAGTCGAAGAGCTGCATCTGAGCCCAGGCGCTGTGGCAGGTGCTACAGAAGCTTGGAGCCGGAAGCGGCCGGTCGCCCCACCCCAGCGCCTTCGCAGGCGGCAGACGCTGAACTGGGCCAACGAGCCGCCGACAATCGGCCATTCCGACACCCACCGACGTCATATATTTGCATGCGCGCCGCCGTCTCACTTTTTTCGACACCCCTATCCCAGCACGACACAATCCCCATGAAGCACTTTCTCAAAGGAACTCGTGTCCCAGCGGAGCCCTCCCACCTGGTACCCGGTGAACGCGTTGTTGCCCGACAGTGTGCCAAAGGAACCAGTCCCAATAAAAAAGAAAGGCTCGAAACTCTCGTCACGTTTCATACCAACACTTAAGTTTCCTTTCTTTTTTTATATATATTTCGGACCTGGCAAATGATAGCCTTATATTGCGTAGTCAGATAGCTCAAACAATGGTTCGTTGTTTTCGCACGATAGCTGTTCTGCCCTACCAGAAGTATCGTATTAATTTTCTCGCTGACCTCTCCATCTTTTTCTGTATGTAGGTGATTATCAAAGCAAAAGCACCCACAACTGGACATCTAGGATCATACCTACTTTAAACTGCTATAAATTATTTTAGCAAAAGATGAGGCTTAGTTCTGTCTTAAAATTAAGTGACTGTGATGAAAACGGTAGTAGTAGAGACAAAGAGAGAGCTGGCGCATTTTTTATGTGCAGCTTGCGTATATCAGGGGCAGGTGTCCACTCAGGGGCAAACCTATTGTTCGCCTTTGATTGGCATGTCATTAACCTAGAGGTTAACCTGTTGTGCCTATTTTAGGTAGTCGCTATGCCTCTTGCAACTTTGCGCACGTGATCGTTCCAATTTAAGTCGGAACTGAGCAGAAGTAGGAGAGAGCTATATCCAACCCATGTAGAAACCTGAGTCAGTGTGACAGGACCGTGTTTTGACCATTTGTTGGAAATGGGAAGAAGTTTTAGTAGCTTCGCTAACAGTGTATAATGTGTAAAGTCAGCGCCAAACGAAGCCTGCTCCTGAAACACAATGTAGTAGAAAAGACAGTATGAGAACTGGGAGAAGGACGAGGATGTTGCTGCAGCATTGTGGTGCGTCCCCAAACTACATACAGATACTGCAGTCGAAGCAGATTCGCGTCCCTCAGGGCCCATTCACCTCTATCACTCCAACATGCTGTGATCGTTATTCTCTACTATCCAACAGAGAAAAATTACGAACTATGAAAGCTCCACTAACTTCATGTGACAGAAAACTTGATAAGATTTTCACTGCCTCTCTCTCCTCCCATATATTGAAAACAAATACTGTCTGCGTTCTGGCATCGAGTACATGTGACGATGCTACTAAATATACAGGTATTGAACCACTGCACATACCAGTTTAAAGTTGCATCACCTGTACTGTAGGAGGATGACCGTATCCCATAGACTATATTGTAAGTCGCAAGAGACGCTCCCTGTGACCCTGTGTCGTTGTTTGTAACATTGCTTTTGTTTCTACTGTAACACGCTTTGTACACTGCCATACATTTTGTTATTTTCGCTAACACTTCGGGGTCTGTGTCAGGTTGTAAACTGACATTAACACGTTCTGATCCATTGCCTCCCCCCATATATTGAAAACAAATACCGTCTGCGTGCCGGCAGTGAGTACATGTGACTAAAACTAGACATCTCCTGGTGTAAATTTTGTCGTTACTGCTGCTACCATAGCACACCACACACACTGGATGATTTTAAATAAAAGACAGTTACAACATAAGGAAACTTTGAGTTTGGCGGCGTTGTGGAGCGTTTCCAAACTGCAGTCCGAAGGTGATTGATGACCTTTAGATTTAAACTCATCCGTCACAGTGACGGAATAGCTGATTCCTCAACGTTCCATTTCGACTGATTCCTCATATTGCTGTTATGTACACTGTCACTGTTTTGGTGCTAACCATACCCAGATGGTGTTGCCCCTCCGTCTCTAAGAAACGATGTCAGTCAATCATTATGTGGTGACCAACAGCGTACCAGTGGACAGATGGGATGGAAAAGACACCGTCGATGTACTGTAATATTAAGCATAATGCGAACAATTTTAGCAATTTTACAATAATTTCACCACTGACCAATGATGTGACAGGATGTTTCCCAATTTCAGTTATCATCGCTAAACCGCCCATTCTCTACTTTGCGAGTATCATTGCGAATATAGATAGATGACTGTGCAGTACGTATATTCGCTGTTAATTCTCGAACATATACACGTCAAACTATACCAGACAGGACTTTACATATTTCTAGCACCTCAAGCATAATGCATAATTTACTATCTATATCTATGCGGATGGGAGTCACAGAGCATTCTCGCACTCTTAGGATAAAATTAAAGACTGAAAGGCCCCCTCGCACTGTCTTTGACCAACCCACCCTGCAATGCCATTACCGATTTAATCTGCAGCTGACCAGGACTAGCCCGCTAAAGTCCGCATCTCGTGAATAAATGAACCTTGGCGAGTCCTTGCCCATCCAAGTGCACAAGATTTCTCCAGATGAGCCCATGTGGAGGAAGTTAGCACCCCTTATCCGTGTGCAGTAACAGATTTGAAAGTGTTGCAATAGCAGACGATTAAGAAGAACAAGAAACGGGTGGTTTTTATGCATGATGGAGCTCCAGATGGATGGAGTTCGACGCATTTTACGTAAATCAGCTACGCTATCAGTTTTAAAGTATTGGTCTAGTGTCTGGGATCAGCACCAGGAGGGTACTGGTAAGAGAGAACATAAACACACGCACTCCTACGGCTACACTGTTCTGCGCTTAAAACAGGCTATAATGTTAGATCGCTTCAGTTTCCGTCCTATTGTCAATTAGCACCTTAATGGAAGCTTATTATTCCCCACGGAAGAGATATGATATTCTGTGATGGGCTGTCAAATGGATGCACCCGTTGAGCCCGTGCCTGTATCCTGCAAAATATCCAGGACGAAGGGGACGATCTGCATAGTTATTCAGTCGTCTACCGTACAAAAATATTTCACAGACTTATCAGAGCACAAACTGGTTCCATTAGAACTAATGTATGTGCTGCACTTATCCAGAACTGTGAATACCGTTTGCAGTTATAACACTAACAGATGTTCACTGCGTACCGCATCCATGGAAAATAACTGAAGAATGCCGGCCGCGATGGCCGAGCGGTTCTAGGCGCTTCAGTCCGGAACCACGCGGCTGCTACGGTCGCAGGTTCGAATTCTGCCTCGGGCATGGATGTGTGTGATGTCCTTAGGTTAGTTAGGTTCAAGTAATTCTAAGTCTAGGGGACTGATGGCCTCATATGTTAAGTGCCATAGTGCTTAGAGCCACAGCCTTTTCATGTGAATCACCGATTCTTTCTCGCGTTCGTGATCTTGCAAGGGCAGTAGGGAATATTTACGTCACAGCAAGCAAGAGTGGGAAAATGAGCGTACGACAACTACAACTGCGGTATGAGCACTGCTTTTTGCCAATACCTAGTCAAAATAACTTGCTTTCGCCGGCGGGAGTGGCCGTGCGGTTCTAGGCGCTTCTGTCTGGAACCGCGCGACCGCTACGGTCGCAGGTTAGAATCCTGCCTCGGGAATGGATATGTGTGATGTCCTTAGGTTAGTTAGATTCAAGTAATTCTAAGCCTAGGGGACTGATGGCCTCAGATGTTAAGTGCCATAGTGCTTAGAGCCATTTGAAGCATTTTTAACTGAAGAATATTTCTACATTTGGTTACTGCATTCTGTAGGTCGTTCATAATAGCAAAGAGCTTGCAGTAGGAGAGATGCGTTTCGTAGTAGCGAAGATGTAGAAATGCTCATAACGCTTGAGCTATGCATTTTAGAACCAATGTTTACTAGTTTTTTTTCTCGGTTTGATTCATATTACCATTTGTTAAAATATGAAATACTTCTTATAACATCCTTCATGAACAGCTCGCCACGACCCTGGTTCGATATTTGTGAGGTCCCCGTGACGCCGTTAGCGCCTATTTGAGATGAACGAAGTCCTCTTTGCCATCATTTGTGCAGAACGATTAATGCATGTGGTTCCAGGAAGAACATTGCCTCTTGACGGCCTTTGTGACCTGCAAAATGGAATTATTTGTCACGTTTCTACTACGCCACTGCCCCCACTGCGACGTCAGTTCCATCATTTACAGCTTCCGGTTGCTGTACTATGTGATCTTGATTAGTTGGTTCAACATGGATCCTTGCAGACTTAGCATTTTCTGTGTCTACCAGTGTAGTTGTCGAATTCTGTAGCTGATATACATGCTATTATCTTGACAGTCATAAAAGAATAATTTTCGATAACACGAACACGTAACTAACTACGAAATTTGAGAGGACTGCTCAAATCCAGGTCCAGTCATTCAGATTTAGATTTACTTTATTTGTCAAAATCGTCGAAGACAAATGCTACAATGGTTCCTTTAAAAGGATACGGCCGAATTTTTCCCATTCCTACCTCAATCAGAGCTTCTTCTCCATCTGTGACAGCTTCGTCGTCGACTAGTTATTAATGCCTGGCTTCCTTTTTAGGGCCCCGTACCTCAGTCGGTAAAACGGGAACCCTTGTAAGATCACTTTGTTGTCCGTCTGCTGAGACCCCTTTTTCTCCGGAACGGGTAGATGTGTTCAGTTGAAATTCATGCGAACTACTTAAGACTACAGGCCCTTGGCGGCGTAAAAAGTTTAAGTTTTCAAGTCAATGCAATCAAAAGATACGGCCATTTTGTCATATATTTTAATACTCGCAAATTCACTCATCAAAAACCATAGATGAGCAATTTGTTTGTACGGGAGCCTAAGAGCGCGAGTACTACTCGCACTTCTCCGGGTTTTTTTTTTTCGTTTTGTTTTTCTTTTCTATTGTGTGATTGCTCTCTTACATCATTTTGTTAGAGAATGTAAGAGGTATCCCTCTAGTAGCGTCTCCGTTGTCTATTCGTATTACTGTCCTCATTGTCCCGCACTCTTCCCTCTGAAATTCACCGTCTCTGCTTTGTCCTTCATTAATTTTGTGAAAAGCTGTAAGCATCCGTTAAGTTTCCAAGTAAGGATGAAATTATGTTTTTGGACGAGCGCTGTCGTCTGACGTATATCACGAAAAAAATATCTTAACATAATTTTCTCCTAGCCAGTCGAAATTAGTTCGTTCTTCACATACCAAATAACAGTTTATTATTGACTCAGTTAGGTACATGCTCCAGGGTTGGAATTAGTAGCATGAGTGCTAGAAGGCTGCAACTGCCAGTTGATAGTAAGACAGTAGCAATATGTCTTATGCTAATGAAATAGAGGAATGAGAAAGAGAGAGAGGGTGGGAAACTGACTTCCAGCCGCACTAGGCCTTGTGGAAATGCAATGATGGAAGATGAAAATTTGTGCCAATCCGGGACTCGAGCCTGTATTTACCGTTTCTCATGAGCGTTGTCTTACCCATTTCGGCAATCCGGACGTGGTTCCCGACCGACCCAAATTTCCAACTAATCGCACGCTGCAATGCAGCGTCCCTCGTCCGTTAACCCCCAACTCGCTAATAATTGATACCCGTAAGATTTCGGACGATATTAGTGCATCCACACTGAAGCAAATACCATGGAGCCGTCACGCTATCACAGAAGTGCGACAGCATAGACTAAATGCATCTTTTGTTTCCCTCTGGCCTCTTTTTCATGCGAATGTCTTATTTGTTATCACTCTACGCAGTTACAAATGGGTGATCGGAGTATATTGGAACAGAAGAGACTGGCACGCCTGTACGATAGGAGTAAGCTAATGTTGCAGACAGAGGATTCAGAAGCCGCGGGTCCGGAGGCGGCGTGTTGAATACAGATAGTGGCTGCCGTGTTTTTTAGCGGCTTGTCTTTGCGCACCACACATCAAAACATTTCGGACGCGCCCACCACAAACCGCAGTTCGGCGGATGCTACGTTCACGCACAAGTTAATTTCATCCGGCGTGTCAGTTCGGCAGTAGCGCAGTCGGAAAAATCTGACTTCTTTTATTACATTTTTCACAAGGCACGTGTACACCGTCACAACGAAGCAGCAAAACAAAATAGAGATGTACCCTTTGTGGCCAGAATCTCCGGACACCCGTTGTGTCGTTTCAAAGACACCAATTATTTAGAATGATAGTAAGACCTATGGAGTCCTGATACACTGAGGGCATAATTTTGTTTCCATCCCTTCTGAAGCGTGGTGAATTGTCGTTACCTGGGTTCTGAATGAATTTATCTAGTGTACAAGTAACGCACAACGTCATCCCAGAGACATTCAGTGCGCTAAGTCAGTGTAATGAGCAGGGATGTAGTTTTGTTCGAACCACGAAGCACTGGTCTTTGTAATTTGCAGGGGCATAGTCATCTTGATTTAGAAATGGGTGCGATTTCCTTTCTTCAGGGCTCCAAAAGTATGAAAATCGCATGCTGAGAGATCAGGACTGTATGGGGAATGTTTAAGGGCTTTCCAGCGAAATTTCTGCAGTGTACTCGATATACGCTTGGTGACATGTGGATGGGCCCAATTAGGTTACCGGACTATGAGAGGAGCTGGAGACTAGGAAAGACAGATTCAATCTTTTCGGAACACTATTACCCCCCTATGCTAACGGTTTCACTGTTCACTAAATACTATAATTACTAATTCGAAGACGCGTACATTTCGTGTAGAAACCCAAAGAACTTGTGCAAACGCGGAGAATTTAATTTTAATAACGCCGCATAAAGTGAATCTTGTGAAAATTATCAAAATGAGTAGTTTCACTCTCTTAAGGAATTTACCGTATGGAAGAAAAATGCTGTTCTATTTACCATGATTCAAAATTATAAAATTATACACTATTTACCAAATGCATCATACTTTTGGTTACATTTGTTCTGAGAAACAACACAGAAATCATACTATAACTCAAATTCAACGATATTCCGAACTGTCTTTTTGTGAACGTTTGAAAATCAAAGTATAAAGCAACTCTCAGTTCAATTGCTCTCATAGAAATTACACTGCTCCATTAGGAGACGTAACGAATGAAAGCCAATGATATTGTGCTAGCGCATAAGATAAATCGCAACTCTCAAATATCCTGTGTTGAGATGGTTACAAAATGCCGTATCTTATGTTTAGACGCATACCATCTTCCTACTCTGCTGTCCAATGTGAACGTAGAAACTTGTAACGCCACGCACCCGATGGTACGAATGTAATAGGTCTAATAATAGTCGCTGAGCGTTCGGTTCGTTCTGGATAGTAAAGGGCTTCACATTTCGTCCAGACAACCTAATTTGGACTGTTGTACCTCTTCTAATCTACTTCAGGTTAGTACTTTCACAAGGCTGAAACAGCTTCTCTTTGTGAAAATTAATAAGCAAATCATAGTGAGTAACACATGTTCATTGTGACACGGCAGAAACGTGTAAGGCACCAAACATTCGCTTTGATGAGTTAATAATTTTTAATGAAAGTTTTGCAAGAAAGCAGCACCTTAGTTTGAGTTTTCTGACAGTGGCGGCACAAATACTGTTAAACATTCAAAAAGAAGTGGCACCCTGAAAGATGCCACCTAATGTAGTGAAATTTGAGATTAAAAAATATCTATCGGTAACGCGAACTGACTACAGTTTCAGTTAGCAGTCTGCCACAGTTATTACGGAATCAATACCAAAATGTTGTTAACAGTACCGGCCGGGGTGGCCGAGCGGTTCTAGGCGCTTCAGTCTGGAACCGCGCGACCGCTACGGTCGCAGGTTCGAATCCTGCTCGGGCATAGATGTTTGTGATGTCCTGAGGTTAATTAGGTTTAAGAAGTTCTATGTTCTAGGGGACTGATGACCTCAGGTGTTAAGTCCCATAGTGCTCAGAGCCATTTGAGCCAGTACACAGTATTAAATTCCCTCGTTTCGAAAACAGCCGGTAGGCATCGCAGTATGCCTGATGACACACTGTAATAAATCGTTCCAGATAGCATGAATCTCTACTCCGAATATTGTGCTGTGAATACGCATTCTGTGGAACATGTTCCATTTCGTTACACATGTTCCTTTCCAGGAGTAAAGCATTGCTGCGAGTAATGATACGATGTTCTGGTCAAAAACCTGGCGAGTGCGCCATGGCACCACACGTGTCAGAAGAGGCCGTACTCAGCCACGTTGTTTTGCACTTTTCATATCATCCGTATTGCTGATTTTCTTATCATCGATCAGAAAGTGAGCAGTGGCTGGTGATTCACAAAAGAATGTGTGGACCGCCTTTTAAATTCGTTATTTAATGTAGTGATAACTGTGCTCGCCACATGTCGCCACATGATAACTATCAGTCGAAGTGGTGTTGTAAGTTTCCACAGGAAAGTGTTTACAACAGCGCACCAACAGCGCACCGATGACAATATTTTCACCGTGTCACATCCCTACTACTCCTGTACCACCTCACCGCACGAAAAATATTAGCCTACGCTTACAGAAAATTATGTTACCTTTGTTCCCTACGCGGTAGCGATTAAGAAATTAATGGTTTCACAATTTATTTTGTGAAGACTGCTGCCATGTAAGCACCGAAGTCAAATAACGTGCGGTTTACTGTCAGACAGCTATTCGAGCACTAGATCGGGAATACGCACTTATATTTGGGAGGTAGTATCAGGAAAAATAAAAAAGAATCTCCTGTGGGCTACAATTCTCACACTGGACAGTGTACATTGCTTGAAGATAGTCCCTCGTAACGGTAGGCCGGCAACAGGTGATATCGCCGGCCGCGGTGGTCCTGCGGTTCTAGGCGCTGCAGTCCGGAACCGCGGGACTGCTACGGTCGCAGGTTCGAATCCTGCCTCGGGCATGGATGTGTGTGATGTCGTTAGGTTAGTTAGGTTTAAGTAGTTGTAAGTTCTAGGGGACTGATGACATCAGATGTTAAGTCCCATAGTGCTCAGAGCCATTTGAACAGGTGATACTCTGCTACAACATTATACCAGCAAAAGGGGCTAACAATTGTAGGGCAACTTTCTGCATACTCTCCTTAATTTAACGGCGTGCCATTTAGGTGTGTGGAATGAATATAACGAGAGACTCATTATTGTTAGCACTCTACAACGTAACAGAAGTCCATTAAGCTCTGTGACGCTCGAGATTAAGCTGTTAGTTGTACTTTGTGGATTCGCTGCTCATGCGCACCTAGACAGAAGCGGAATTTGTACAATAAGGGTCAAAGGAAATAAAAGCTGCGGTTTAGAATAGTTCTAACAGTTCTTTCGTTAAAAGAACTAAATAAGAATATTCGAAAGTATATTTGAGCAATTGACAACTGCTCATATTGACCCTGTGAACACATTTTCAATAGTTCGACATAAATAGTGAAAACCTAAATATGTTATTCGTTTTCAGTGATATAACAGTAGTTCTTAAATCTGAATTTTTAAACAGTAAAGTAATGTTCCCTTCCAAAAGAATTACACATCACATTCTCTCCTAAAAGACTACGCGTCTTAACGCAAAACGTATACAACTACGTAACTCATTTACACAATGAGGACATTCTCTAAATGCACCTAATACCCAACCCGTACCCAGTCACAGTCATGTATCCTGTGATATCATGCCGATTTACCTCAAAAGATAAGACTGAGGGATATGTAAAACGTACTCCTGTGCCTTTAGCAATTGGCAGACGTCTGCGACCCAAATCTCTCTTTTCGAGAGAGATGGCGCAGCGGTTAAGCCATTAGAATCGGTTTCATGAGTAGCGTAATTCGAATCCTCGATCGGCCATCCAGATTTAGGTTTTCCGTGGTCCACGTGCATCAGTTAAGGCGAATATCAGAACGTTTCTTTTGAAAAGGACACCTTTGTTATTATTCCTTGAATTTTTAGCCGTGTGTTTGCCATCCTAATGTATAGAGTCATTGCGAGTACCTTAAAGCAATACATATACAAATCCAGGCTTTGTTACGTCATGATACCGATAAAGGAAACGAACCATTGGGCAGGACAATCGTCTCAGCAAGATAACTCAGTATGTTTTAGTTTCCCAAATTCCTTATCTCTCGTGAAAGTACTTCACTGGTAAGGAAAAGAACCAGTTCTAGGTTGTTACCACCATTTTGGGAGCATACTGTTGTCTGAGGAGCGGCGTTTATTTTTCCATAAACATAAATACTAACGGTCGGACTTGAAACACAGAAAAAAGAGAAACAGCCGTAAGTTATAAAACCAGCAATATAGAATTTTGCTGTCGCCATAAAACACTCCGGTAAATACCATTCGCCAAACATTGGCCAAATCCACCTTCGTCCATATGACCACCTCAAGTTGGTCGGCGGCCGCAGCCGGGAAGACATAGAACCGAAAATTGAGAGAGCCATAGAGAAACTCCAACAATGGTGCCACATTACTAAAATGACAATCTCACCCAGCAAATCCACTTATTTTTGCTTCTCTACTGATCAATGACAGTCTTGTCTACATCATTCTAAGTACGCTGGACATTCATTCTGAGAATCAGTGCCTTCTGGATAGTACCATTACCATGAAAACGGCATCCTGTCGCCTTTCAGTAGACCGTCCTCTCGCTAATTTTCTGTACCGATGATCCAGAAGAGTTATCTACATTAGGTGACAAATATTTCTGATGATTCTGTAGTACGGTGCACTACATACACTGCTGGAAAAAATGCAATGGCGCCATGGTAGAATATGAGCTTATTGAGGGGCCGCAGGGTTAGTAATTCATTTGTCATGGTCCTCGACAATCACACGGCGCTCTGTAGGCCTGCCTGTGCACCCTCTGCTTTGGCTCTGCAGGCAGTAACAGTGCAGACTACAGATGTGAACAGTGCGTGCAAAATTCACTCTAGGGTACACCCATGCCGCCCCAACGAGTGCTTAATCCTGTTGAACAACTTCAACCATTTGAAAAGGGTCACATTGTTGGTCTGCAGGAGCTGGAGGGACGTAACGGTGGATTGCTGCACATGTTGGGCACAATGTATCGGTGGCGTGTCGCTGCTTTCACCAGTGGTCTATGGACCTATCCACACCCGTAGACCAGATCCTGGAGGTCCACACAGTACAGACGCATATCAAGATCGACACATTGTGAGAGAAACGTTGGCCGACCGAACGACATCCAGGATAGAAATCTGGATTCATGCTACACATGATGTGCCACCAAGGACCATTGGGAACCGTCTGCTTGCAGTAGGATTAAGACCACGTGTGGCTCTGGCCAGGCTACCACACAACAAGACGCCTCCAACCATGGCTAATCAGGTGGCGTGAAAGAGTCGCCTGGAGAGCGGAATGACGCTGTGTTATCATCTGTGATAATAGTGGGTTCTGTCTGTATGCGAATGATGGGCGTACATGTGTCCGGCGTAGTCCACATGACTGCCTATGTCGCATTGCATTCGCCCACGACACAGGTTTCACCCCAAGCTTCATCACGTGGGCGGTCATCAATTGCAACTCGCGGTTAGATTTGATGTTTCTGTAGGGAAAGTAACCAGTGCCCGCTACATTGCAAATTTTTTCGACAGGAAAGTTATGTGCTCTTTCAGCACGACAAACCACGCCCACATCCTTTTGCTGAGACTCAGCGTGCTCTTGGTGGTGTACAACTGCCCCGGCCAACAAGGTCACAAGATCTCTCGCCAATTGAACCCGGGATATAATGAAGCGGGAACTTACTCGTTCTTCAGAGCCTACAAGAACCACTGCCGAAATGCAAAAAAAAGGCGCAATATGCTTGCCATTCGAACCTTTGTGATCATTTGCATGTGACAATACACGCCTACGTTGCCGTCTTTTGCGACTGTTTCAGCATCTTTTTCCGTGATACGCGTTTTTCATTTGGTCTGAATTTGTTACCGTATATTCCTAAAATGATGAACTACCTGTCACATCACGTGTCAATAAAATGATCTTGCCGTGGAGGACGTTGCATTCTTTTCCGGAAGAGTAGCTCAACTGCCCATATTCGTCGGTCTGCGAGAGTGGTGATAACATCTATTAATTTCCTGAGATCTACACCTCACAGTAACATCGCTTACAGTCTAGTAGCTCTGTGAAGTCTCTCTGTCGGTATGTCCGAACTTGCGAGAGCTAGAACCATGCTACGTTTGAGCTCACGCAGTTCTCACCATTATGCAAGAGTGATAAAGAAAACCACGTGTACTATTTTCGCTCACTGCATATACCGTCGTATTTCCGTAGGTACATAATTTGATTACACACGCAGCTCGTTTTCTGACTTGGCAGGAGATTTTTCGAAAAAATTTTCTACGTGTAGATGTTTCGCGCAACACATTATTTGGCTCATCATATGTTGCGATTTTCGGTTTCTGTGGTGTTACGCTCCATTTTAGGTTATATCTGTAGATAACGATAGGAGGCAGCAGAGGGGACACGGATGTATTGAGGCGAGATGCCGGCTGCCCCAGCTGACATAAAATGGCGAGCGTGCGAGGCATATCCGTTATTAAAGCCACTAATTAATCGCGGGCTTTCTTTGTGCTCCTCAGCTCGTTTCTTTGTTCCACCAGCATCGCCCGATCACGTAATTAGTCGTGCGTGCGTGCGTGTGTGTGTGTGTGTGTGTGTGTGTGTGTGTGTGTGTGAGTGCGAGAGCGAGAGAGAGGGAGTGAAAGAGAGAAAGGAAGGGAGGGAGGGAGGAAGAGGGAAAGGCAGGCAGGGGGGGAGAGAGAGAGAGAGAGAGAGAGAGAGAGAGAGAAAGCAAGTCAGAGAGCAGGTCTCATCTCACTTCCTGAAAATACATTAGCGGCAATGTATTCAAGTCTTCGTAATGGGCGTCCAGAACAACGTAATATGCAAGCAGGTCTCTAGCGAAAAAGGGCCATGAAGCTTAAAACACTGAAAGTTGACAGGTAACCTTGTTTAAGTCTCCATACTGCATTTTAATAGGCAGCTTTTTGTGCCTGGCAAATACTTTCCGGGTGAAAATAATTGCATTGTAATAATGTACTTCACTGACGACTTTGTAAGTGAAATCAGCTAGTGCTGTGCCAGCCCAGTCTCTTCCAGGGTCGGGGCACAGTCGCCATTGCTTTGTATTGCTGTCTGTATTTTTCAAATTAGTTCCGTAACTCGGTTTCTTGAGTAAAAGTAACTACATCGACTGACTTTTTGTGATTCGTCAACGTCCCGATAACAACGACGCGACTGCATTTCCTCTCCCGTGATAACGTTGTAAAAATGCAAAGTTTGAATGCAATGTGTTTTTATTTTTGCCCATTCCACTAACCCAGCTCAAAAATTTGACACATTGCTCAAACTTGTGTATGAGAATTCTCCCACTTTCGCAGAGTCTGAATTAACTTAGTAAAGAGATTGTAGTCAGGGCAGTCCAAGCTGACCTGTGTTTCCGAAAGGTGTTGTTTACAATGCTGCGAATTTTATTTTTACAAGTTCCCTGAAAACTTCATTAAATAGGTTTACAACCATTTGGGTTATGCAATTCCGTTGTTCCTACATTAATGTTTGGCTTTTTAGACAACGATATAATATCCTACTTTTGACCCTTACTAGGCACTTTCGTGCTACTGTGTATCTATAAACCAATACCACACAACAGAGCCGAAGAAAATAAATTACCCGTACTCTTATTTACATAAAAAACAATCACCTGCTATTTATACGATTTGATGACACTGAACTGACAAAGGTCATGGGATAGCGATATGCACATATATAACAGGCGGTGGTATCGTTTAGACAATGTATAAAAGGCCAATACACTATCAGAGCTGTCATTTGTAGTCAGGTGATTCATGTGAAAAGGTTTTCGACGTGATTATGGCCGCACGACGGGAATTAACAAACGTTGAACATGGAATAGTATTTGGAGCTAGACGCATGGGACATTCTATTTCGGAAATCTTTAGGGATTCAATATTCCTAGATCCACAGTGTCAAGAGTGTGCTGATAATACCAACTTTCAGGCATTACCTCGCACCACGGACAACGCACCGACCGGCGGCCTTCACTTCATGACCGAGAGCAACGGCGTTTGCGTATAGTTGTCTCTGCCAATAGACAAGCAACACCGCGTGGAATAACTACAGAAATCAATGTGGGAAGTACGACGAACGTATCCGTTAGGACAGTGCGACGAAGTTTGGCGGGGCTATGGCAGCAGACGACCGATCCGAGTGCCTTTGTGCCAATAGAACTTCGCCTGCGGTCCCATGTCCCGGTCAGATGAGCCTCGATTTCAGATGGTAAAGCCGTCAGCACACGGACTGTGTTGTCGAACGTTACGTTGAGCGTGCCAAATTCAACGTGCTGCTGAACGCTCATGAACGATGCGACTTGTGCATACGGTACGTGGGCCCCAACGTGATATACGCGATGGCAACGCACTCCAGTGGCGGTTGAGGGATGTTTCTAGTTCGTAAATCACACTGTTTACTTAACGGGCTCACGTAAAATTCTCGCGTTAGCTCCATTAAAACGCACATTTCCTTCATCGTCCAGGAAAAGGAAAGTACCATGTCAAATCAATAAGGACACAGGCTTATAAAAGTTCCATTACAAATAGTGCGGTACAAATTTGGAATACTTCTCCGCATAAGATAAACATTATTTCATAATTCCCACATTTTAGTAAAACCCCAAGATAAGTCTTACTTGATCACTGTTCCTACCCAGTAGCAGAATCTTTGCAACATGTGAATTACGAAGCGTAAAAGGAAAAGGAGCAAAATATCTTTATACAAGCAGCGCAAGCTGTCCTGTAGAGTAAGCCAATGGAATAAAGTCACCCCTAAAAAAAAAGTGAACTTATATTTACATAACATCAAATAATATAGTATATACTTATATGAAACTAATAATAAAGTATCACAACCTAATAAAAAACGCGAATGTTAGGAAAAAAAAATTTGGTAGTGTCAAACCGCGAACCACCGCCCCAACAAACAACTGAGTACATGGACAGTGACACTACTCCTTACGCTAAACCAACAACACACCTATCGCATCTTATCATAGTGTGTTACCTCTTGCTGAAAACCTTAATCGTAGATATGTTCCTAATTGAAATTTAATTATAACAAATTGTACCAAGAACAATGCGTTTTGGGTGGATCTTCAGTGTGTTACTGCCTTCAAATAGCCTACTCTCATAATACACGAGTTACAATAATTCTTTTGCCACGTTATGATGTTTCTCATTATTTTATTGGAACGTATCACACAGTTAACAACGGGTTTTCCTGTGATTCTCAATTAGCTGGTGCTCAGATATGGCATATATACATATAGGCTTGAAATGAATGCCAATATAGCGCCTCACAACTCTGTACTGAAGGGAGACGGCGTGCGTGCACCTAATACCCAACCCGTACCCAGTCACAGTCATGTATCCTGTGATATCATGCCGATTTACCTCATAAGATAAGACTGAGGGATATGTAAAACGTACTCCTGTGCCTTTAGCAATTGGCAGACGTCTGCGACCCAAATCTCTCTTTTCGAGAGAGATGGCGCAGCGGTTAAGCCATTAGAATCGGTTTCATGAGTAGCGTAATTCGAATCCTCGATCGGCCATCCAGATTTAGGTTTTCCGTGGTCCACGTGCATCAGTTAAGGCGAATATCAGAACGTTTCTTTTGAAAAGGACACCTTTGTTATTATTCCTTGAATTTTTAGCCGTGTGTTTGCCATCCTAATGTATAGAGTCATTGCGAGTACCTTAAAGCAATACATATACAAATCCAGGCTTTGTTACGTCATGATACCGATAAAGGAAACGAACCATTGGGCAGGACAATCGTCTCAGCAAGATAACTCAGTATGTTTTAGTTTCCCAAATTCCTTATCTCTCGTGAAAGTACTTCACTGGTAAGGAAAAGAACCAGTTCTAGGTTGTTACCACCATTTTGGGAGCATACTGTTGTCTGAGGAGCGGCGTTTATTTTTCCATAAACATAAATACTAACGGTCGGACTTGAAACACAGAAAAAAGAGAAACAGCCGTAAGTTATAAAACCAGCAATATAGAATTTTGCTGTCGCCATAAAACACTCCGGTAAATACCATTCGCCAAACATTGGCCAAATCCACCTTCGTCCATATGACCACCTCAAGTTGGTCGGCGGCCGCAGCCGGGAAGACATAGAACCGAAAATTGAGAGAGCCATAGAGAAACTCCAACAATGGTGCCACATTACTAAAATGACAATCTCACCCAGCAAATCCACTTATTTTTGCTTCTCTACTGATCAATGACAGTCTTGTCTACATCATTCTAAGTACGCTGGACATTCATTCTGAGAATCAGTGCCTTCTGGATAGTACCATTACCATGAAAACGGCATCCTGTCGCCTTTCAGTAGACCGTCCTCTCGCTAATTTTCTGTACCGATGATCCAGAAGAGTTATCTACATTAGGTGACAAATATTTCTGATGATTCTGTAGTACGGTGCACTACATACACTGCTGGAAAAAATGCAATGGCGCCATGGTAGAATATGAGCTTATTGAGGGGCCGCAGGGTTAGTAATTCATTTGTCATGGTCCTCGACAATCACACGGCGCTCTGTAGGCCTGCCTGTGCACCCTCTGCTTTGGCTCTGCAGGCAGTAACAGTGCAGACTACAGATGTGAACAGTGCGTGCAAAATTCACTCTAGGGTACACCCATGCCGCCCCAACGAGTGCTTAATCCTGTTGAACAACTTCAACCATTTGAAAAGGGTCACATTGTTGGTCTGCAGGAGCTGGAGGGACGTAACGGTGGATTGCTGCACATGTTGGGCACAATGTATCGGTGGCGTGTCGCTGCTTTCACCAGTGGTCTATGGACCTATCCACACCCGTAGACCAGATCCTGGAGGTCCACACAGTACAGACGCATATCAAGATCGACACATTGTGAGAGAAACGTTGGCCGACCGAACGACATCCAGGATAGAAATCTGGATTCATGCTACACATGATGTGCCACCAAGGACCATTGGGAACCGTCTGCTTGCAGTAGGATTAAGACCACGTGTGGCTCTGGCCAGGCTACCACACAACAAGACGCCTCCAACCATGGCTAATCAGGTGGCGTGAAAGAGTCGCCTGGAGAGCGGAATGACGCTGTGTTATCATCTGTGATAATAGTGGGTTCTGTCTGTATGCGAATGATGGGCGTACATGTGTCCGGCGTAGTCCACATGACTGCCTATGTCGCATTGCATTCGCCCACGACACAGGTTTCACCCCAAGCTTCATCACGTGGGCGGTCATCAATTGCAACTCGCGGTTAGATTTGATGTTTCTGTAGGGAAAGTAACCAGTGCCCGCTACATTGCAAATTTTTTCGACAGGAAAGTTATGTGCTCTTTCAGCACGACAAACCACGCCCACATCCTTTTGCTGAGACTCAGCGTGCTCTTGGTGGTGTACAACTGCCCCGGCCAACAAGGTCACAAGATCTCTCGCCAATTGAACCCGGGATATAATGAAGCGGGAACTTACTCGTTCTTCAGAGCCTACAAGAACCACTGCCGAAATGCAAAAAAAAGGCGCAATATGCTTGCCATTCGAACCTTTGTGATCATTTGCATGTGACAATACACGCCTACGTTGCCGTCTTTTGCGACTGTTTCAGCATCTTTTTCCGTGATACGCGTTTTTCATTTGGTCTGAATTTGTTACCGTATATTCCTAAAATGATGAACTACCTGTCACATCACGTGTCAATAAAATGATCTTGCCGTGGAGGACGTTGCATTCTTTTCCGGAAGAGTAGCTCAACTGCCCATATTCGTCGGTCTGCGAGAGTGGTGATAACATCTATTAATTTCCTGAGATCTACACCTCACAGTAACATCGCTTACAGTCTAGTAGCTCTGTGAAGTCTCTCTGTCGGTATGTCCGAACTTGCGAGAGCTAGAACCATGCTACGTTTGAGCTCACGCAGTTCTCACCATTATGCAAGAGTGATAAAGAAAACCACGTGTACTATTTTCGCTCACTGCATATACCGTCGTATTTCCGTAGGTACATAATTTGATTACACACGCAGCTCGTTTTCTGACTTGGCAGGAGATTTTTCGAAAAAATTTTCTACGTGTAGATGTTTCGCGCAACACATTATTTGGCTCATCATATGTTGCGATTTTCGGTTTCTGTGGTGTTACGCTCCATTTTAGGTTATATCTGTAGATAACGATAGGAGGCAGCAGAGGGGACACGGATGTATTGAGGCGAGATGCCGGCTGCCCCAGCTGACATAAAATGGCGAGCGTGCGAGGCATATCCGTTATTAAAGCCACTAATTAATCGCGGGCTTTCTTTGTGCTCCTCAGCTCGTTTCTTTGTTCCACCAGCATCGCCCGATCACGTAATTAGTCGTGCGTGCGTGCGTGTGTGTGTGTGTGTGTGTGTGTGTGTGTGTGTGTGTGTGAGTGCGAGAGCGAGAGAGAGGGAGTGAAAGAGAGAAAGGAAGGGAGGGAGGGAGGAAGAGGGAAAGGCAGGCAGGGGGGGAGAGAGAGAGAGAGAGAGAGAGAGAGAGAAAGCAAGTCAGAGAGCAGGTCTCATCTCACTTCCTGAAAATACATTAGCGGCAATGTATTCAAGTCTTCGTAATGGGCGTCCAGAACAACGTAATATGCAAGCAGGTCTCTAGCGAAAAAGGGCCATGAAGCTTAAAACACTGAAAGTTGACAGGTAACCTTGTTTAAGTCTCCATACTGCATTTTAATAGGCAGCTTTTTGTGCCTGGCAAATACTTTCCGGGTGAAAATAATTGCATTGTAATAATGTACTTCACTGACGACTTTGTAAGTGAAATCAGCTAGTGCTGTGCCAGCCCAGTCTCTTCCAGGGTCGGGGCACAGTCGCCATTGCTTTGTATTGCTGTCTGTATTTTTCAAATTAGTTCCGTAACTCGGTTTCTTGAGTAAAAGTAACTACATCGACTGACTTTTTGTGATTCGTCAACGTCCCGATAACAACGACGCGACTGCATTTCCTCTCCCGTGATAACGTTGTAAAAATGCAAAGTTTGAATGCAATGTGTTTTTATTTTTGCCCATTCCACTAACCCAGCTCAAAAATTTGACACATTGCTCAAACTTGTGTATGAGAATTCTCCCACTTTCGCAGAGTCTGAATTAACTTAGTAAAGAGATTGTAGTCAGGGCAGTCCAAGCTGACCTGTGTTTCCGAAAGGTGTTGTTTACAATGCTGCGAATTTTATTTTTACAAGTTCCCTGAAAACTTCATTAAATAGGTTTACAACCATTTGGGTTATGCAATTCCGTTGTTCCTACATTAATGTTTGGCTTTTTAGACAACGATATAATATCCTACTTTTGACCCTTACTAGGCACTTTCGTGCTACTGTGTATCTATAAACCAATACCACACAACAGAGCCGAAGAAAATAAATTACCCGTACTCTTATTTACATAAAAAACAATCACCTGCTATTTATACGATTTGATGACACTGAACTGACAAAGGTCATGGGATAGCGATATGCACATATATAACAGGCGGTGGTATCGTTTAGACAATGTATAAAAGGCCAATACACTATCAGAGCTGTCATTTGTAGTCAGGTGATTCATGTGAAAAGGTTTTCGACGTGATTATGGCCGCACGACGGGAATTAACAAACGTTGAACATGGAATAGTATTTGGAGCTAGACGCATGGGACATTCTATTTCGGAAATCTTTAGGGATTCAATATTCCTAGATCCACAGTGTCAAGAGTGTGCTGATAATACCAACTTTCAGGCATTACCTCGCACCACGGACAACGCACCGACCGGCGGCCTTCACTTCATGACCGAGAGCAACGGCGTTTGCGTATAGTTGTCTCTGCCAATAGACAAGCAACACCGCGTGGAATAACTACAGAAATCAATGTGGGAAGTACGACGAACGTATCCGTTAGGACAGTGCGACGAAGTTTGGCGGGGCTATGGCAGCAGACGACCGATCCGAGTGCCTTTGTGCCAATAGAACTTCGCCTGCGGTCCCATGTCCCGGTCAGATGAGCCTCGATTTCAGATGGTAAAGCCGTCAGCACACGGACTGTGTTGTCGAACGTTACGTTGAGCGTGCCAAATTCAACGTGCTGCTGAACGCTCATGAACGATGCGACTTGTGCATACGGTACGTGGGCCCCAACGTGATATACGCGATGGCAACGCACTCCAGTGGCGGTTGAGGGATGTTTCTAGTTCGTAAATCACACTGTTTACTTAACGGGCTCACGTAAAATTCTCGCGTTAGCTCCATTAAAACGCACATTTCCTTCATCGTCCAGGAAAAGGAAAGTACCATGTCAAATCAATAAGGACACAGGCTTATAAAAGTTCCATTACAAATAGTGCGGTACAAATTTGGAATACTTCTCCGCATAAGATAAACATTATTTCATAATTCCCACATTTTAGTAAAACCCCAAGATAAGTCTTACTTGATCACTGTTCCTACCCAGTAGCAGAATCTTTGCAACATGTGAATTACGAAGCGTAAAAGGAAAAGGAGCAAAATATCTTTATACAAGCAGCGCAAGCTGTCCTGTAGAGTAAGCCAATGGAATAAAGTCACCCCTAAAAAAAAAGTGAACTTATATTTACATAACATCAAATAATATAGTATATACTTATATGAAACTAATAATAAAGTATCACAACCTAATAAAAAACGCGAATGTTAGGAAAAAAAAATTTGGTAGTGTCAAACCGCGAACCACCGCCCCAACAAACAACTGAGTACATGGACAGTGACACTACTCCTTACGCTAAACCAACAACACACCTATCGCATCTTATCATAGTGTGTTACCTCTTGCTGAAAACCTTAATCGTAGATATGTTCCTAATTGAAATTTAATTATAACAAATTGTACCAAGAACAATGCGTTTTGGGTGGATCTTCAGTGTGTTACTGCCTTCAAATAGCCTACTCTCATAATACACGAGTTACAATAATTCTTTTGCCACGTTATGATGTTTCTCATTATTTTATTGGAACGTATCACACAGTTAACAACGGGTTTTCCTGTGATTCTCAATTAGCTGGTGCTCAGATATGGCATATATACATATAGGCTTGAAATGAATGCCAATATAGCGCCTCACAACTCTGTACTGAAGGGAGACGGCGTGCGTGTGACGTAGGGGCGTTGTGCCATCTTATTGGTCAACGCTCAGACGCACGCTCAGAATATCTGACATGCCAGATATATGGCTCTGCACGGTCGGAAAGACTCCAGAACGTGCTGTTCACGCTGTGACGTCAGAAACTCGGCACGCTCAACGTTCGGATGCACGGTCCGTGTGCCGACGGCTGAAGAGCTGATAGTACGGTTCGAGTGTGGCACAGACACCACAAAGCCATGAACCCAAGATGTCAAGAAGGCACCGTACATGCTGGCGGTGGCTCCATAATGGTGTGGATTGTTTTTACATTGTATGAACTGGTTCCTCTGTTCCAACTGAACCGATCATTGACTGGAGCTAGTTATGTTCGGCTACCTGGAAACCATTTGCAGCCCTTCGTGGACTTCATGTTCCCAAACAACGATGGAATTTTTATGGATGACAATGCACCATGTCACCGGGCCACAATTAATCACTGTTGGTTTGAAGCACATTCTGAAGAATTCGAGCGAATGATTTGGCCACCCCCGATTGCCTGACATGAATCCCATCGAACGTTTATGGGACGTAACTGAGAGGTCAGTTCGTGCCCAAAACCCTGCACCGGCAACTGTTTCGCAATTATGGACGGTTATAGAGGCAGCAGAGCTCAGTATTTTTACAGAGGCTTCCAAAGACTTATTGAGTCCCTGACAAGTCGAGTTGCTCCATTACGCCGGGGAAAAGGAGGTTCGACACAGTATTAGAAGTTATCCCATATCTTTTGTCAGTTCAATGTACACTCCTGGAAATTGAAATAAGAACACCGTGAATTCATTGTCCCAGGAAGGGGAAACTTTATTGACACATTCCTGGGGTCAGATACATCACATGATCACACTGACAGAACCACAGGCACATAGACACAGGCAACAGAGCATGCACAATGTCGGCACTAGTACAGTGTATATCCACCTTTCGCAGCAATGCAGGCTGCTATTCTCCCATGGAGACGACCGTAGAGATGCTGCATGTAGTCCCGTGGAACGGCTTGCCATGCCATTTCCACCTGGCGCCTCAGTTGGACCAGCGTTCGTGCTGGACGTGCAGACCGCATGAGACGACGCTTCATCCAGTCCCAAACATGCTCAATGGGGGACAGATCCGGAGATCTTGCTGGCCAGGGTAGTTGACTTACACCTTCTAGAGCACGTTGGGTGGCACGGGATACATGCGGACGTGCATTGTCCTGTTGGAACAGCAAGTTCCCTTGCCGGTCTAGGAATGGTAGAACGATGGGTTCGATGACGGTTTGGATGTACCGTGCACTATTCAGTGTCCCCTCGACGATCACCAGTGGTGTACGGCCAGTGTAGGAGATCGCTCCCCACACCATGATGCCGGGTGTTGGCCCTGTGTGCCTCGGTCGTATGCAGTCCTGATTGTGGCGCTCACCTGCACGGCGCCAAACACGCATACGACCATCATTGGCACCAAGGCAGAAGCGACTCTCATCGCTGAAGACGACACGTCTCCATTCGTCCCTCCATTCACGCCTGTCGCGACACCACTGGAGGCGGGCTGCACGATGTTGGGGCGTGTGCGGAAGACGGCCTAACGGTGTGCGGGACCGTAGCCCAGCTTCATGGAGACGGTTGCGAATGGTCCTCGCCGATACCCCAGGAGCAACAGTGTCCCTAATTTGCTGGGAAGTGGCGGTGCGGTCCCCTACGGCACTGCGTAGGATCCTACGGTCTTGGCGTGCATCCGTGCGTCGCTGCGGTCCGGTCCCAGGTCGACGGGCACGTGCACCTTCCGCCGACCACTGGCGACAACATCGATGTACTGTGGAGACCTCACGCCCCACGTGTTGAGCAATTCGGCGGTACGTCCACCCGGCCTCCCGCATGCCCACTATACGCCCTCGCTCAAAGTCCGTCAACTGCACATACGGTTCACGTCCACGCTGTCGCGGCATGCTACCAGTGTTAAAGACTGCGATGGAGCTCCGTATGCCACGGCAAACTGGCTGACACTGACGGCGGCGGTGCACAAATGCTGCGCAGCTAGCGCCATTGGACGGCCAACACCGCGGTTCCTGGTGTGTCCGCTGTGCCGTGCGTGTGATCATTGCTTGTACAGCCCTCTCGCAGTGTCCGGAGCAAGTATGGTGTGTCTGACACACCGGTGTCAATGTGTTCTTTTTTCCATTTCCAGGAGTGTAGTTTTCAATGGTTTTCTCCTGATATATTGAAAGAAATCGTTTTATTTTTTCTCTGCCCCACAGTGTTTTTTGCAAATCGATTTTAAGAGTATCTACAGGTGGTCAAGCAATCTTCAAAGATAAGTTTGCCAACGCCATAAGCACAATCAGGACGTTGCTGCTGGGAAACGTGATGTGGGAAGATGTTTTTATCTGCAGTATTGGAAAGTGGAGGAGAGGAGACAGTGTAAGCTCCTAAAGAAAAGAGGAAATAACATTCGTTCGTGATACCCCAAGTTAAATACTATATCCCACTGCAGGGTCTCGTGGTACAAGGACACGTTATACTGTTTGTACTGAACTGTCCTTCGGCGATCCTCTTGGTGCTGTTTATGTATCTCAGCATTGAAGGAATACGAGTAAGCATTTTATATTTAGATATATAGACGCGGGACTAAAATACTAATCTTATGTTACTATCGACCACCCATCTCAAGTCTCAGCTTGGAACGGTACAGACAAAAATTCTATGAACGCTCCCTAGTAATATCAACCTGTCGTATTTAGCCTGGGAGATTGGCGAGTTTAGACCGCGAGACATCTTGCAACATTGTTTTAAATGTTTTATCCAAAAATTACTAAGAGCTGCTGGTGACGCAACCTCCCGCCAGAGAATCATGCTGGGTCTAGCCTGAACATTTCTCGATTCAGCAAACGCAGAGACAGGAATCGACGACAAGGCTGTTAGAACATCACTGGTCGCTGGTGTCGAACATAAAGTTAAGAAAGGTAGAAATTTATTTCTGCTTGGCAAATGCAGAAGGATAATGATTAGAAAGTAACCGGGTAGGCAGCTGCAAACATTCATCTCTGGCGAAAAGAACGTAGAGGATACCAGGCAGACATTAAGACTACTGCAGACCATGTGATACATTACGACCACATAACTACTATCGATATAAACCTGGCAAGGCGAAAGCAGCGTCACCTGGCGAGGAATGACTGCTAGTCAGACACACGCATGGCTCATGTAGTGTCAGTGAGTGTGTTGTCCGTTCATAGAATGGGAAAACGCGCCCGTTCTATCTGAGTTTGACCGATGGTAGATTGTGATGGCCCAGAAGCTCGGACCGAGCATTTACGAAACTGTACGACTTGTCGGGTGTTCGAGGAGTGCTGTGGTGTCTTCAACACATGACGAAACCAAGATGAAACCCCGTCCAGATGTCGTACGGATGGGCTGCCACCCCTTATTAGACATGTCGTATGTCGTAGGTTGGACAGACTTGTAAGACCAGGACAGGCGGCGAAATGTAGTGGTACTAACATCAGACTTTAATGCTGCGCGGAGTACAAGTGTGTGTGAACACACATTGCACCGAATATTGCTAACGATGGGCCTCGGCAGCCGACGACCCGTGTATGTGCCAGTGTTAACACCATGACATTGCAACTACGATTGAAATTATCACGTGACCACCAGCATTGGACGTTGACGCAATGGCGGAGCGTTCCATTGCATTATGAGTCCCGATACATTCTGAGTCATGCCGATGGGAGGGTGCGTATCTGTCGTCTTCCAGTGGAACAGCTCTTTGACACTTCTACGGCGGGACAGAGATAAGTTGGCGGCGCCTCCGTTATGCTGTGGGGAACATTCACGTGGGCATCCATGGATCCACTGGAACTCGTGCAAGGCACCATGATGCCTAAGGAGTGTCGTACACTGATTACAGACCACGTACACCGCTTCATGACGATCATGTTTCCCGACAGCAGAGACATTTTTCAGCAAGATAATACTCCGTGTCACAAGGTCAGGAATGTGATGGAGTGGTTCGAGGAAAACAGTGGCGAGCTCGAATTGACGCGCTGGACCCCCTACTCGCTGGATATGAACCCGATCCAACACATGTGGGATTTGATTGAACGTGGCTTCAAAGCTCATCATCCTCACCCTGGAATCTACCGGAATTGACTTCTGTGTGTAGATGTGGTGCTATATCTCTCCAGCAGCTACCAATGCCTTGCCGGCCGTTGTGGCCGAGCGGTTCTAGGCGCTTCAGTCTGGAACCGCGCGACTGCTACGGTCGCAGGTTCGAATCCTGCCTCGGGCATGGATGTGTATGAAGTCCTTAGTTTAGTTAGGTTTAAGTAGTTCTAAGTTCTAGGGGACTGATGACCTCAGATGTTATGCTACGGCGCGCCGCCGCTGTTATCGTCACCAAATGTGGACAAACCGGCTATTAGGTAGATAGTCATAACGTTCTGCCTGATCGATGAAAGTTGGTGCTTTGCGAGATTCAGGGCGTTAGCAAGGACGCATTGTGGTTCAGTAATAATAATAATAATAATAATAATAATAATAATAATAACAATAGAGTATTAGAAAACTACCTACTACGACAGCTATATAGCATATTAAAACGAGGCCGATCACTTGCTGGCAAATAAATGCTGAACGAAGTGAAAACAAGCATAAAGACTACAATGCGCAGAGCATTTCATGAATTTGAAAGTAAGATCATACATACTTAATTGTCATAAAAACACTAACAATGTTTTTGCACTGCATAAAAATAGTCAGTGAAACAAAGTAATCTGTCCGAATGATCGCTGATAGTGATTACACTGAAACGGACATTCATAAAAATGAAGGCTGAAATATTACATTCTATCTTCCGAAACGGCTTCATCGTGTAAGATCACAGCTCATATCCTACGATCGAGCGTCGCAGGGATCCTAAAATGACATGTACAGGTCGTGGCAGCTAAGATAAACCACAGAAAATACACAAACACAGTATCTACTCGAAAGTATCTGGAGATTCTTATGTAGTGCGGAAATGGCCACTAGATATCAAGAGGTGTGGAGCCGCCAGAGGAGGGGAGTATTGTATCGTCAGTAGAGAAGCAGTAACAGCAGCATTTGTCGGTCAGGAGAGCTCAGTTACTTCGAACGTGTCCTAATCACTGGATATCAGGTCAGTAACAAATACCTCAAGGACATTACAAAGCTTCTAAAGCTGTCCTAATCGACTTTAGGTATGTAATTGCGAAGTGGAAACGCGAAGTGACAACCATAGATAAACCAATACCAAGCAGGCCGCATGTACCCCGTCATAAACCAACATCTGTGAGACCGGTTTGTGGACAGTAACATTCCTGAAATGGACTGGCCTGTCCAGATCCCCGACCTGTAACCAATGGAACGCGTTGGGGATGAGTTAGAATGTCGAATTCACTCCACACCCCAGCGTCCAACGTCACTACCTTCTCTGGTTTCGGATCTTTAAGAAGAATGGCATGTTATTCCTCCACTGACATTCAGACACCTCACTCCAAGTACCACCAGCAGAGTTCAAGTCGTCATAAAGGCGAAGGATGGATAAACCTCATATTAATGTCCACTAATAGGTGCCCGAATCCTTTTGGTCACTTGTTGTATACCTTGGTGCGATTTTCGCTAAGCTATTGTGCACAGTGTGGAGTATTTTCTGACATACGCAAGTAATTTTTAACGTTTGTAGCTAATGAATTGTGACATCGACTTTTTTTTCACTGAAACTGTGTAATTTTTCCTTTAGATTTAAAGGATCCTTCAAAGACCCGCCAGGTTATCCAAGAGCGCTAATGCGCTGCTTCTTGGACTCGGGTAGGCGCGCCGGCCCCGGATCGAATCCGCCCGCCGGTTTAACGACGAGGGCCAGTGTGCCGGCCAACCTGGATGTGGTTTTTAGGCGGTTTTCCACATACCTCTAGGTGAATACCGAGCTGGTTCCCACGTCCCGCCTCAGTTACACGACTCACAGACATTTGAAACACATCCACACTTTTCCATGATTTACCCTAGACGCAGACAGATGGGGTACTCTGATCCCGTCCCGGGGGGGGGGGGGGTTTGAGGTGGTAGCAGGAAGGGCATCCGACCACCCCTTCACATTAACATGCCAAATCCGATTTAACCACGCCATCCCCGCGCAAAATGCGGGACAAAGGCGCAAGTGATAGATATAATTTGAAGGATCCTTTGAAGAGGACTTCAGCAACGCAGCCTCTGTAAAACTTGATCAAATTATTAGAAGATAAAAGCGCCGTAGACAATCGTTCAGTCAGCCGGCCGGAGTGGCCGTGCGGTTCTGGGCGCTACAGTCTGGAGCCGAACGACCGCTACGGTCGCAGGTTCGAATCCTGCCTCGGGCATGGATGTGTGAGATGTCCTTAGGTTAGTTAGGTTTAATTAGTTCTAAGATCTAGGCGACTGATGACCTCAGCAGTTGAGTCGCATAGTGCTCAGAGCCATTTGAACCATTTGAATCGTTCAGTCTTCAGGAGATAGTACTGTAACACGTAACGCAGGTACAGCTCATGCAAACAGGACAACACTCGTTCACGCAGGAGGCTAGATGCAAGGGAGGGGAAGAGCATTTCACGGTAGCAAAGGTGTTAGAGGCTATACGAACATACATACGAAAATCCAAGCGGTTTTATTTTACAGGCATAGGCATACAGTTTTGATGTAAACAGTATCTTCACTCCTAAGATGTTCACAGACTTTTCGCGTAGTTCAAGAATGGTTCAAATGGCTCTGAGCACTATGGGACTTAACATCTATGGTCATCAGTCCCCTAGAACTTAGAACTACTTAAACCTAACTAACCTAAGGACAGCACACAACACCCAGTCATCACGAGGCAGAGAAAATCCCTGACTTTCGCGTAGTTACCGAGGCAATTGCACACTGAAAATCTCAGTTCCTCGTTCGACGTAATAGTATGACCCGCTCACTGTCACTGTTTCCACACGTAAGAACATATTTAGAAAATGCGCCGCACTACGTTTCTTTACCTTCTGTAGCCCTTTTTGCTTCGCTTCCACTGCCAGTGTTGGCTGATTTACATTTTTTGCGATGTCAGTATTTTTTCCGTTACCATGAGTATCACTACTCGTGTCTGTTCCATTTCTCCCATTCACCACCACCTCCAGTACTTGGTCCAGTAAATCTTCACTTAAAAATGTTCTGGTCTTCAATTTTCTTAACATGCTAAAGTTTTTTTTTACAGTTTTCTTTTGTTATGGAAGCAATTTGTTCATATATAAGTTTTAATAACGTGTCCAATCTAAATGTGACATTACGTTCAGATGAGCTGTCCTTGGCACTTGCAAATATCAGCGTTATGGGATTCGATGTTAGGTGCTATGGAGGAAGTCGTTATACTCTGTGATCATGCTGTTTTATAAATTCCCTTGCTTGGTGTGTTCATGTTAGTCAATGAATGTAACTGGGGTTTCAGCCTACCCGTATGGTAAAGAAATCCCTTTCCTATTAACGAGGATATCATTTTCCTCCTCGTAGTGTTTGATGTTGGGAGACGAATCATCTGTATGATAATCTCCCGTTTTCAGCGTGGATGATGATAATTCTGGTTCCTGAAGTTTTTTCGGTGTAATGACTGTCCATGAGGTTTCGGGATTAGAGCCGGACGTCGACGACATCTTGCCACGATATTTCGACTGAGAACCATTCGTTAGGTGAATGTCTTGTACGGAGTGCCCTGTTGGATAATAGTTCTGCTTCCTTTCGAAACAGTTTCAAAAGACCCTGTAGTCATTTGCCACTCCATTCGTACGATGTCAGGTGCTAACCTACGCCTCGTCCATATAGACAATCAGTGACACTCATATCTGCACTCTCGGATACTTTTTAAGTAAGCAGCTTGATTTGTCCTGCTACTACTTTGTTCCCGGAATGCTTTTCGGTTATTCTCTGTTTTCTTCCTCTTGAAACCTAGAATCCCAAGAATTTTACATATAATACCTTCAAAATATTCTTATCTCTGTAATTTAGTATGAATGTTCTTTAAAGTGAAACGTCTTTTATCTGTAATGTAGAAATTATTCACCACGCGGTGAACGACTTGCTCATCAAATTTGTCTAAACTGGCCTTCCAAGATCTTCTGGGACTTTTTGTATGTATTCCCGTATAACTACAAGAGCCAGCACGAAAACGAACGCAAGCGCAGAGAAGGCTGTGAGAAAATTTCAGCCAATAGCTCGCTGACTAGAACCGCATTACGACAGGAGCGTCATCTAAAAGAAGAGAATGTAAGCGCCGCTCCTGCCGGCCTCGGCCGGACAGTACTAGACCGGGACTAGCAGACCATCACAGTTAGTAGACCCGGTACTAGAAGACAGCACTACAGTTATTAGTGATCTGTATCAATGGCGTACATGGACATTTGATGTAGCGAAGGACTTACTTACTTGCATATCGCCCATCGCTTGCGACACGTTCTTTTATTTATTTATTTACACGTCAAGTTCCGTAGGACCAAACTTAGGAGCAAATCTCCAAGGTCATGGAACGTGTCAGTGCATGAAATTACAACGTAAAAGTAATAACAGCTAAAAATAAAAAGTTTATGAACCCAACGAAACTCAAGTTTAAGTAAACGCAATCAACGATACAACAAGAATCAGCTTAATTTTTCAATCCTCGATAGAAAAGGAGTGATCCTTGAGGAAACTCTTCAGTTTCGATTTGAAACCGTGTTGTGGTTTTGAATTCTTGTGGTAGCTTACTGAAAATGGACGAAGCAGTATACTGTGCACCTTTCTGCACAAGAGGAGTTAAGGAAGTCCGATCTAAATGCAGGTTTAATTTCTGCCGAGTATTAACTGAGCGAAAGCTGCTTATTCGTGGGAATAAACTGATACTGTTAACAAGAAATTATTGCCCGGATCGCCCGTTTCTGAGCCAAAAATAACATTTTAGAATGGGAAGAGTTACCCCAAAATATAATACCATGTGGCATAAGCGAATGAAAATAAGCAAAGTAGATTAATTTTCGTGTCGAAAGATCACTTACTTCAGATACTGTCCGAATAGTAAAGATGGCAGCATTAAGTCTTTCAACAAGAACCTGAACGTGGGCTTTCCACGACGGCTTACTATCTATCTGAACATCTAGAAAATTGAACTGTTCAGTTTCACTAATCATATGACCATTCTGTGAAATTAAAACATCAGGTTTTGTTAAATTGTATGTTAGAAACTATAAAAACTGAGTCTTACGGTGATTTAGCGGTAGTTTATTTTCTACAAGGCATGAACTTATGTCGTGAATTGCACTTTTTGAAACAGAGCCAGTATTGCACACAAGATCCTTTACTACCAAGCTAGTATCATCAGCAAACAGAAATACAGTGTGTTTCAAAAAGAGTATACCTATTTCGTATGCATATATTTATTTAACTTTAAGACCTACGAATATGAAACTTTACACACATATTTACAGATCTCTCAAGTTCAGATTACAGATGTTCAAAATGATCTCCATCAGCGACACGAACATCATATCGATACTGAAATTCCTCCCATACTCGGGCAAGTATGTCCTTCGTCACTGATGTTATGACAATACGGATCCGGTCCTTCAATTCTTCCAGGTTGCGTGGGAGTGGTGATACATAAACGTTGTCTTTAACGAAACCTCACAGGAAGAAATCAGAGGGTGTCAAATCCGGAGACGGTGGAGCCCAGCTGAGACATACTAAGCCGCCAGCTCCTTGGCGACCAATCCAACGGTTCGCTAGAGTTTCATTGAGATATTCACTCACTTGGCGACTCCAGTGAGGGGGTGCCCCGTCTTGTTGGAAAGTGAAGCTGTCTTCGTGCAGCCTCGGAAACAACCAGTTTTGTAACATAGCGAGATACTGCTGACCGTTAACCGTGTTTCCATCAAAGAAGAATGGGCCGTAAACAGATGATCGGGATATTGCACCAAACACATTGACTTTGGGCGAATTTCGTACATGTTCAATGGCTGCATGTGGGTTCTGTAGGCCACAAATTCAACCATTTTGTTTGTTTATCTGACCACTAACATGGAAAGTTTGGAAATTTGGAAATTTGTGGTAAGGTCTTATGGGGCCAAACAGCTGAGATCATTGGTCCCTAAGCTTACGCACTACTTAATCTAACCTAAACTAACTTGAAAAATGAGGTTTTGAAAATGTAGAGGATTCACCTACCTGGACGCTTTTCATTTCTCTCTTGATTCGCCGAACAGAAGCAATTGATGCAACAGCTGCTTCGACCACTCGTTGCAAGATGGATTTTAGTTTCAATGGAGCACCTAGCACAGTTTCTTCATTAAATGGTAGACATTTGCAACCACTTCGCGTGTTTGAGTATGAATAACTTTAGCGTCTAACTAGCTTTGTACTGCTTGTATCCTCAACTTCGAATGTGCTCTCCCAGAGCATTTACTATCTGCGCACTCCGTTTGACACGATGCAACCCGTCTGACGCTGACGATCGACTGAGCGGAGCCTACTGCGTATATTGTTAACGGTATTCAGGTCTGTTTGCATGAACTATATCGTTCAGGTGTGTATTATTATGACTGTCGTATCAAGTGCTCAAAATGTTGACTTTGATCATTGATACATACTGTATAACGCGACTTCGGAGAGACAATACTGCACGTTGAAAATTATGTAGATTTATAGCGGCACAGACCCGTGTTATATGGCATGACATATCTTCGGATCTCGTCGGTGGTTCGTTATAGATCTCTCTTGTTTCCCGAACGACCCATCAAACGATCTCCAAAATGTGCTGTTATAAAGTACTGCAATGATCATCATTCATGAGCATCGGAACTCCCAGGGATGCCGTGCCAGGCAGCCATTGCTGTGGGGAGAGCCCCTGACTGGAGTGGGTGGTACCAGGGTGGATGCTTTGCGTATGAAACATACCAAGCGCCAAAAAACTGGCCATTCTTCTGCGGTCATCTCTTTGGTTGGTAAAAAGACAAATGTCTTGGTTGGATTCCCCCAAAACCAAAAATCTATGAGAGGCTTGTTGGAGCTGGCTCCCCTCAGGGACTGGGTGTTGTGTTGTCCTTATCATCATTTCATCCCCATTGTCGACGCGCAAGTCGCCCAATGTGGCGTCGCACTCAATAAGACTTGCACTTGGCGGCCGAACTTCCCGCCTGGTAACTCCCGGCTACTGACACCATACGATCATTTCCATTTTCCGTCCAGGACAGAGCTGCACTGATCGAGTCTTATCTTTAACAACATTTACTGATGCAGGATACCAAATGAAGCAGATATCAGTTGCTTTCGTCGATCTAAATGCAGCATATGATACAGTTTGGGAGCATGGACTGCTGTATAAATCATTGCAACTTGTCCCATGCAAACGGACAACAAAACTAATTAACAACATGTTAATTGGAAGGATATTTACTGTAACTACAGAAAATGACACTAGCTGGCCAAAAGTATTGAATAATGGCTTTCCACAGGGATCCGTCCTTGCTCCTCTCTTGTTTACTCTATATATATATATATATCTGATATCCCTCCAACACAGTCCAGAAAGTTTGGCTATGCAGACGACTAGGCAATAGCTACCCAACACAAAACTTTTGAAAGAACTGAAGAAATCCTAACTTCTGCTCTACATATCTTATGCCACTATTTCCGCAAATGGAGGTTACGACCAAATTCAAATAAAACAGAAGTTTCAGGTTTTCATCTGTCCAATAGATTGGCACACAGAGCCCTCGATGTCTCTTTTGAAGCAGACAAACTTCATCATAATATGCACCCAAAATACCTCGGGAAAACGTCACTAGGACACTTTCTTTTAAGGACCATTTGACACGAACATCTGCTAAGCTCTAAACTGGAAACAACATTCTCCATAAACTGTGCGGCTCTCATTGGGGATCGTCAGCAGACACTCTCCGTATATCAGCACTTGGTTTGGTATACTCAGCAGCAGAGTACTGTGCGCCTGTCTGGCTTAATAGTCCACACGTAAAATCGAGGCCATGCACATTGCTATTGGGTCAATACTATCTACTTGCACATACTGGCTACTTATCTTGAGCCACATTACACCTCCTGATATCAGACAGCAGAGCGCGCTATTGCGTAAATACCAGAAGATTGCTAGTGACACCGACCTTCCAATAGTGGACGACTTATTCCCTGTGGAGCGGAAAAGACTAAGGTCGAGACGTCCCACTCTCATCACAGCCAAGACTCTTTGGAAATTGAATTCAATCCCATCAATAAATGGAAACACTGCTGGCATCAAAATCGTTCCTCAGATGCCTGAAGCTGCGCCGTATCCAGAAGAAACCCCCTGGATTCGGCCAGCGTCGGGCAATTTTGACTATCTTGAACCACATCCAAATGGACCGTGGACGATGTGCAGACACTCTCTACATGTGGAGCAAATCTTCATCACCATCCTGTGACTGTGGTGCGGAACGACAGACAGTTGCCCATGTTGTATCGACATGTTCTGCATGTGCCTACAAGGGTCGTTTCGAAGATTTCCTGACAGCGGTGTTATAAAATACGTAAAAGACCTTGATGTCCATCTATGGCTGTTGTTATTTGTGTTCTTTTATGCTGGAGAGTGTGACATCCCTTCCCTCCTTCTTCACTCGCCGGGAAAAGACGCGACTCTTAACGATGTTCATCCCCGTCGGTGTGTCGTGGAACAGCACCTGTAACTCTCGTAAGAACACAACTCCTCGTTTGGTTTGGAAATATTCTATTATCTGTCCGCAACAGTCTTCTCACTTTGTACAAACTGGTAAACTGCAATCGTTTATTTTTATTTTTATGCCCGGTTAGTTCCGTGACGAAATAAAATCTTGATTCTTCATTTCATCATTACGGTCGTTTTTCACATCATACATAGCGAGGATGAAAATTTGCTGTCTACTATTCCGTTGCTATGCCGTTGCTACGTCCAGTTATTAACAACGGTCCGACGTAACTCCAGAGATAACTTATGATGGAGTAATTTTTTTTTAATACGCCGTAATACTGGTTTAAACTAATCACTCTTCACTGTCCATTATGCATGTACTCACTTAGTCACTTAAAATGTATAAAGAGTAGGGCGACACGTAAAATTTACCTTTTGACTCCGGTTTTATTGTTCTTTCTGTAATTAATTGTTTGTCCCTACAACACACACCGATATGTCATTCAAGATTAACTTCTGTTCAGTAATCGTGACGCTGACGACAAATTTGACTAATCGGCGTACTTGTCTGTCTTCGTGTCTTCGTTTTATTGTGTCCTACTACGAATCGTTTTTCTGTCGTTCATCCATTGCTCTCAAGGTTTGTAACTGTTCATCAGTACGAAGGCTAAGTCCGATAAACCAATATCACTCAGTTGAAGTCTAACACTCGTCTTACTATACCGTCGCGTTGAGAACGGTAAAGATTAACTTTCATCAGTCGAATGACTGAGCAATACTTCAGTCTCCACCTCACGAATTAACAAACTTCCAAAACTGAAACAATCCAATAGCGTTTGCGTCCAGACAACTATCGCAAAAGTACTCTAGAGCGACTCAAGAGCAACTAACTGAACATTTCTATATCCGAGTTGCATTGTATTCGCATTGAATTTCCTTTTCGATGCGGCTACAACTATTTTCCATGGTAAATGTTATCTTTGACTGAATTCCTTTCTTGGATTTAACCTTCATTCATATGATTTTGAAATTATTGTATAGATGTTTGATAAAGAATCTATGATGATACTTTCCTGTTATCTCCCCTTTTTGTATGCTATTCTCAGTATTTGAATTATATAGGTATTAATCAAAATATTACCAGTGTAGAGTTTATCGTCAATAGTTGCCGTCACTGTCAAGATGACTCACTTCTCTACTTTAAGTTTCTACAAAGTTTGTTAATTGGAGTTTTCTATCCTTGGGGCGTTACAAGAGCTGTGCTTAAATGTTGAAGGACAGTAATTTGTAATTTTTACATATCATTGCCATACGATAAATAAATAAATTTCGTTGGTAATGAGTCATTAAATGCTGCTGCTTATGAACTGTGGCCTTCCCTTCCATAATCACACCCTGGGAGGTTGACTAGGCTCGTTGGCTTGGGGTGAAACAATTTCCCTCCTACCTGGTCTGCACAAGAACGGACAGAGACACATTCACTGCCACAAAGTCATTATTTCTTGTGGAAAATATCGAATACAAGTTTGATGAAGTAGAGTGTCTCAGTAAGATGCGCTCAGGTTCACTGTTGATGAAAACGACTTCTGCCACGTAATCTGCAGTGCTTGGTGCTGGTGCTCAACTTGGCAACATCCTGATGTCCATTACTCCTCAACAGTCTTTGAATATGGTTCAGGGAGCCATTTTTCATATGTACCTGTCCTTCAAACTCATGAGGAACTCTGGGTCACTCTGGATCACTGGAGCATTCATTTTGTTCAGCATCTGCAGAAAGATCGTGAGGACAATCAAATCGATATCGGCGGCTTTATTGTGGATTTCTAGAGCGACACCCTCCCAGAGAAGGTAAGGGTTGTGCATTATCAGTGTGGCATGAAGTCGTACATCCTGCGGCTCTATGTGGTGAATATGGATACCCACTCAATGAGGGAAACCTCTGTGTTCCACCACCCATGTGTATCACAACTGTCTCTCTCCACACTCACCAGATTGCCCAGCTTCTAAGAAAGAAAAGATGATGCAAGAGTGTAAGTTCCTTCATCGTTTGTCTGACACTAAGGCTCATCAGAGATACGACGGACATCACCTTGTGTCAATGACGTCTATTTTCGCCACTTTTACATCATTTCCTCCTTCCTCTTCCTTACCCCAGACACATCCCCCTCTCCTCCTCCCCTCCCCTGTGGTTCCCATGCCCTCCCCTCTGGGTACCATTCCACCTTCCTGGCCAAAGAAGTGTCCCCTTCTTCAGCGCTCACCAGTGATGTGGCTCCTCCCTGTGGCGTCTGTCAGGCCAAAGGCCTGTTGCCACAACTCAGCCATGGGACTCACAGTCTGTGCGCCCCAAGGTCGCCCACAATCTTTCAGTTCCACATCTGGCAGAAGCCTGCTCTCCCGCCCTGCCCTGCTGTCCTCAGCCTATGAAACTAGAAGAGGAAGAAACATAAGTCCTAGGACAAGGCCCTCCAGGTGTCCCCGGAGGTGCCATCTCCCCCATCGTAGCCTGAATCTGTCTTATTTATGGATGTCACCCCATCCTCATCGTTGATGGATGGTGACCTGGCAGTGTGATTGGCTCCAGTCCATTCGAGTCCCATTTTCATACCGACTCCGTGCATCTTCAATGTAACTGAGATGGATACTATCGTCACCTCCCAGAGGTGCAATCCTTTATTTTCTTTTACTCGACAACTAGTGTCATTCTCCAGGAATTCCATTTTACTGATGCTCACTCAAGTCCCTTCATGGATTCCATACTTTCTGTCGGAACTGGGTGAGCCCTTTCTGTTGGCGGTTGCATGTTGGTCCTTACAGGTGTTGTTAGTACAGGGATCCAACTTCATACCACATTGAAAGCAATTCCTGTCCAGGTCCATTTGGACTAAGTGGTAACGGTTTGCAATTTCTATCTCCCTCCTGGCAGACCACCCACATCTGTTGCCCTAACTGCCCTCCTTCATTAACCCCCCCTCCCTTCCCACTTTTTAGAGATTTTAATGCTCATCGCCCTTAGTGGGGCAAAATTTTTTCGTCTAACTGGGGGCTCCTCATTGACGAATTTCTTGTGGACCACACCTGTGCCTTCTTAATGGTGGCTCCCCTGCTCATTTTATTGCTGCATATTGCACTTCCTCTGCCATTGACCTTTCGCTCTCCTCCCGTCCCCTCCTTCTTCCCTTACGCTGGTCGCCACACGAGGACCTCTGTGATAATGACCACTACCTGTTGATTGTCTCATTTCCTTCCTGTCTCCTGATAGCCAGGTTACCATGCTGATCTTTCCATTGTTCTGATTGGCCTCTATGTTACTCCCAGGTCGTGTTTCCACCCTCCTTGTCCGGTTGTATTGATGAAGCCGTCTGTGATCTGTCTGGTAAGATAATCCGCACTGCTGGCATTGCCATTCCCCATTTGAGAGGTCCCATTTTCCGTCGGTCAGTTCCATGGTGGAACACGACCATTGCCACCACAATCGATGATCATCATCGCACCTTGCAACAACTTAAGTGGCACCCATCCTCTGCTGGTCTTATTACCTCTAAATCTCTTTATACCATAACCCATTGCTTAGTCAAATAGAGCGAACAGGTGTGTTGGGAATGCTTTGTCTCCTCTCTAGGTTCTTCTGTTCCTTTGTCACAGGTGTGAGCTACACTTCACACCCTCCAAGATTGTAAGTGGCAGTCTTCCATTCTGGTCCTAGCCCTTTCAGGTGGCCTTTGTACAGATCCAACACTTCTCATGGAACTACTCGCGATCATTTTGTGGTCGCATCGGCTTCAGCCCCCCTGTCCAGCCAACTTCCTTATCCGGAAACAGTGGGCTGAAACTTCCCACTTATGTTTTACTCCTTGTCAGGCGGAATCCTACAGTGAACCTTCTACTGAATGGGAGCATATTGTGGCCCTCTCTTCTTCTTACAATTGAGCTCCTGGCCCTGATTCCATCCATAAACAACTGCTTCAACACCTCAGTGTTGCACAACGACAGTATCTCCTCCAGGAGTTTAACCGTATTTGACTCCAAGGAGTTTTCCCCTCTCAATGGAGAGACAGTATTGTGGTTCATGTCCTTAAGCTTGGCAAGGATCTATCGTCCCTTGATAGTTACCGGCCAATCAGCCTGTTCGATTGATTTCCTTTATGTTCCTGGCCACATCACTATCCCAGGTAATGAACTTGCTGATCATCTGGCGGGGCGGGGGGGAGGGAGGGGGGGGGGAATCTACCACTCATTCTCCATGACCACTCCAGGGGCGGATTTGTGGCTTTACAACAAATCTCTTTTTGCTCATTCATAGGCCGGCTCTTTGGAGGCTACGCCCCTATGCAACAAACTTTGCACGGTATTGGAGACCCCACCACTTGACGTTCTTCCCCCCCGCCTCTCCTGGTGGGAATGTGCCATACTCTGTCGTCCTCATGTTGACCATTCTAGGCTGACCTCTAATTTTTTATTCTGCAGTGACGCCCCTCCCCCCCCCCCCCCCCTTAGTAGTTGCAGGGCTCCCCTCATGGTGATCCTTATTTTTGCTGGACTGCCCCATCTTTTGGCCCTTCACACTAAATATACCTTCCTACCTTCCTTGTCTCGGGTATTAGTGTGTTAGTGGACGACCCTCACATGGTTATGTCTGTCCTTTCTTTCCTTCACGAAAGTTGTTTGTCCTCTTAGGTTTAAGTCCGTCAATTTTCCTCTGGAATCTGAGTCCCTCAGTTACCGTAGGCATTGGTTATGGAGGCCTTGACCTTACCTGCACACCGGTCAGGTTCTCTCTGCGCTTTTCCCTACGTTTATACAGTTGTTTCCCCAATTCTTGTGTTTTCTTTCTCTGGTGTTGTCGCCGTTGTATAGTGATAATGGGATGGTGTGGGTGTCCGGATGGATCGATGTCGGTGCTTGTGCCCCACCACGTGTAAAGTTTATGGGGCATTCCCGAATGAGATTTTCACTCTGCAGCGGAGTGTGCGCTGATATGAAACTTCATGGCAGATTAAAACTGTGTGCCCGACCGAGACTGGGAGATGGCACTTGCCGTGTTCTCCTCTTCAGACGTAAGCAAACGTGCTGATGCGGTAGCGTATTGTCGTCGCTTCTGGCAGCAACTACGTTTCCTTGTGTTTTTTTTTTCATTTTATTGGCTTTCAGGACGTGCCCGTACAGACATCTCAATAGTATAATATACCATAATGTGTTTCGACAATTCACAACATTCATTAGGGCCAAGTTTCATAGGCTCAGACTTGTCGTGTGACGCCATGCAGGCGATTTTCGTACCAGTTGTGACAGTACGAAGGTAAGGAGTGCACAATACCCAGTCCCAGAGCGGAGAAAATCGAACCCGGGCCCCTTCGTATAGCTTGTCTTCCGTGCTGACTCCGCAGCTACCGAGGTGGACGTCCATTGTGGTTCCGTCGCGAGGTGCCGACCTCCCTTGGCACCTCGCTCTTTAGATGACGCCACAGCAACAAAAATGGCAGAAAATCAGAAAGAATGGGGGTTCGTCGTGTAATGTGAAAGTCACTGATGATTCCATCTGGAAGTGTAAGTTCTTAACCGAGATAGGCTAGTGTACAAATGATCAACATTGTGTGATCTACCAAGTTCTAAGTTGGTGTGACAAGAGGATCTGCGTGAAAAAACTATATGACAGAATTTATGTGTCCTCATGTATCACCGCTGGAGTAAAACTGCCTACAGACTTCTCCCTCCCTCCCTTCCCTCCCCCGCTCCTTATCCTCCCCCCCCCCCTCTCTCTCTCTCTCTCTCTCTCTCTCTCTTTGTTTCTCTCTCGTAGTTCCAAGAGCAAGTTGTGTTACAAACGGAGTCTCTGTGGGAGAACACCTAAACGAGTTTCCCAATTTTTGTCGGAATCCGTCTTAAACAAGATTTTACGTCTGATAAATTATTGTCTCAAATCCGCTTTAATTCGATCACCTAAAACACACCATTCAGTCCATGTTATTATGCCGGAATGTGCAAGTAGCACGAATGGTCTAAAGGTTTGTTTGACCGATGGGAGAGCGTTAAGGAGAGCCTGGAAAACCTATACTGAGCGACACTTGAAGATACACGCCCACTGTCGTGCTGAAATTTGCTTGCAAACTTTCAAGAAGTAGTATTAAGTGAGGAACTTAGGAATATTCGTATTACAGCCCCCTACGTATCGTTACCGTTGGGACCGTCAAGGTACTACACACATCAAAAACAGTTTTGCATCACCTCGGTTCCGAGAGTTCAGGAACCTCTACAGAAAATTGGAATAGAGGTCAACATAAAACATCATTTCCGCCCTTTTTACTGCTCATGAAAACCACACATTGCATGTTGTACCACCATACAGCGAGACCTTCAGAGGTGGTGGTCTAGATTGCTGTACACAACGGTACTTCTAATACCCAGTAGCATGTCCTCTTGCATTGATGCATGCCTGTATTCGTCGTGGCATACTATCCACAAGTTCATCAAGGCACTGTTGGTTCAGATTGTCCCACTCCTCAACAGCGATTCGGCGTAGATCCCTTAGAGTGGTTGGTGGGTCACGTCGTCCATAAACAGCGCATTCCAATCTATCCCAGGCATGTTCGTTAGGGTTCATGTCTGGAGAACATGATGCCACTCTAGTCGACCGATGTCGTTATCCTGAAGAAAGTCATTCACAAGATGTGCGCGATGGGGGGCGCGAATTGTCGTCAGTGAAGACGAATGCCTCGCCAGTATGCTGCCGATATGGTTGCACTGTTGTCGGTCGGAGAATGGCATTCGCGTATCGTACAGCCGTTACGTCGCCTTCCATGACCACTAGCGGCGTACGTCGGCCCCACATAATGCCACAGCAGGGAACCTCCACCTTGCCGCACTCTCTGGACAGTGTGTCTAAGGCGTTCAGCCTGACCGCATTGCCTCCTAAACACGTCTCCGACGATTGTCTAGTTGAAAGAATATGCGACACTCGTCGGTGAAGAGAACGTGATGCCAATCCTGAGCGGTCCATTCGGCATGTTGTTGTGGCCATCTGTACCGCGCTGCATAGTGTCGTGGTTGCAAAGATGGACCTCGCCATGGACGTCTGGAGTGAAGTTGCGCATCATGCAGCCTATTGCACACAGTTTGAGTCGTAACACGACGTCCTGTGGCTGCACTAAAAGCATTATTCAACATGGAGGCGTTGCTGTCAGGGTTCCTCGACCCATAGTCCGTAGGTAGCGGTCACCCACTGCAGTAGTAGCCCGTGGGCGGCCTGAGCGAGGCAGTCATCGACAGTTCCTGTCTCTCTGTATCTCCTCCATGTCCGAACAACATCGCTTTGGTTCACTCAGAGACGCCTGCACACTTCCCTTGTTGAGAGCCCTTCCTGGCACAAAGTAACAATGCGGACGCGATCGAACCGCGGTACTGACCATCTAGGCATGGTTGAAGTACAGACGACACGAGCCGTGTACCTCCTTCCTGGTGGAATAACTGGAACTGATCGGCCGTAGGACCCCCTCCGTCTAATAGGCGCTGCTCATGCATGGTTGTTTACATCTTTTGGCGGGTTTACTGATATCTCTGAACAGCTAAAGGGACTGTGTGTGTAATACAATATACACAACTAACGTCTGTCTTCAGGAGTTCTGGGAACCGGGGGGATGCAAAACTTTATTTTGATGTGTGTGTTAGACTAATTACAGTGCGTTCAGAGGCTTTTCAACACTCATACTTCACGTTCTCCATACGCGAGTGGAACGGAATGAAGCTGTAATACGTGGTACAATAGGAGGTACCCTCTGTTATGTACTTCTCAGTGCTTTGCAGAATGTAGATGTAGCGATGAACTCCTTAACTGACGATTTAAGTTCCAACGGTCCGGGTCCAAAATGTAAACACGATCGTACAGCCGTCGAGCCATTCCACGGTTCGGCAAATCGATCCGACGTTGTGCGAGTCGCGCACGTCTTACGGAATGCACGTACTTGTGAAAAATCCAGCTGGTTTAATTTTGTGAAATATTTTATAAGTGATGGTTCAAATGGCTCTGAGCACTATGGGACTTAACATCTGAGGTCATCAGTCCCCTAGAACTTAGAACTACTTAAACCTAACTCTCCTAAGGACATCACACACATCCATGCCCGAGGCAGGATTCGAACCTGCGACCGTAACGGTCGCGCGGTTCCAGGCTGTAGCGCCTAGAACCGCTCGGCCACACCGGCCGGCTTGTAAGTGATTACTAGCTCATGTAATAATTGTGTTAGAAATACCGCAAAAGATTTATTGTCAGTTAATACAGTATAATATAAATCAATACCGCATACCTCCAGGTCCTGATAATTTCCCTAAAATTCAGGGAAATGCCGGGATGGTTACTTTGAAAAGGCATGGCCGACAACCTTCCCCATCCTTCCCTAATGCAGTGGGACTGAGGACCTCGCTGTTTCGTTCGGTCCCCTGAATCAACCAACCAACCATCCAGTTCCTGAAAACATCCTTCACATAATTAGTACTCTTACAAAAAGCAACGACACCAATCCATAATCTTCAAGGATGTTACATTGTTCGAAACATATGGGTACAGATAATGGAACTTTGCATCTCTTGCAATCCCACATTGTTTCGCTACGTTTTTCATTTTTCGTACAAACTTTACCCCACCGATATACCACGGCCCAGATCCGTGAAGTTTACATTTCGCCCAGATACCAGACCACTTTTCTTACACGTGGTTGTAGGTCAAGGGGTTATAAACGACAGATGAAGTATTTTGCTATAGGATGCACCTGTAGAAAACTATACAATGCATATGCTGAATGTACAGTATCTAGCCCCCCCCCCCCATTTTTTGTGGGAAGCACTTTAAAATAGGATTTTATTTTTGAACAGTTGTTATAAGGTATTTACATTGTACTAGGTAACACAATAATCCGTCCATGCCATTGAGCTGGGATGTGCATGAGAGGGAGCAATTTCGATATCATCTGTAGAACACTTTGGAATTGGTGATATATTTTCTCACAGCACGTGGCTTTCCCTCTAGTTCCGATCGTGCTGATATAATTCTTCTGTCGTTTTAATAACTGTTACCATACGTTTTCTAACATTTTCCTCGAACTAGTGTAAAAACTGCTCATAAATTATCCATGTTCGCGTAATTTCGATAACGTACATAAGTTGCCTTCTACAGCCTCGACGTTATCGTTCAGTGAATGAGCAGAGAATGGCGTGAGAACGTTTGTGATAAGTTTTCCCCCATAACTTTACCTTAGTTTCTGTCACAAGCAACGTGGCGCTTTGATTTAATATTTCATTTATACGCTGATATTTTTGACAAAAAGAGCCTTGCATTTATCGGATATGATTGAATGTTCTTTCAGAGTGACACTCTTTCACTCAGTGGCCCAGAAGCTTACCTGCACTACTCAAGTGATAAACTTAAAAAACAGGGAAGAGTTAGTAATTAAGGCAGAACTTTCAAACGTTTTGCTGTAGATGCTGAAATTTGTACTAAAAAATAAACAGTTCATCACAATCACTTCTGTTTGTACTTCACGTTATTGTGTGTCTTGGGGTGAAATAAATTAGTAGGACAATATATTTTGTATGTTTTCATTCAATAACATCAGATGGTAATATTTTCTCGGGTATTTCATCTTTCATGAAAGGAAATTGTTATTGCACAAAAGCGTATCATGCAATTAGGTAATTGCAATTGTAAAACTAAACTCCGCCCGAATAGGCTATGAAGATCCAACGCTACCGACCGGCCGCTGTGTCTTACTCAGATCACAGGAGCCACTGGATTCAGATATGGAGGGCATGTAGTCAGCAAACTGCTCTCCCGACCGTATGTCAGTATACGAGATCGGAGTCTCAACTTCTCAGTCAAGTAGCTCCTCAGTTTACCTAACAAGGTGTAAGAGGGCCGAGCAGATGTAATTTCATGCGCTGCCTGCGATATGCAATGTATAAGAGAATCGCTGACCAGAGAGCAGTGTTGACTTAGTAGGAACTGTGTAGCTGTAGCAGTAAGTTGTTGCTAGTGGCTAGTCTGCAGTCTGCTCTGGTCTGGTATAGTGTATCGTGTTGGCTGCGCCGGTCGCGGTGCAGCGATGCCGGAGCCTGAGTATTATTGTATAAGGTAAAAAGCAGCCTCGCGCATATCTAGTAATGTTATCTGAACTCCCATGTAAATGTTTTAAAAATGTCCTAATAATAATCTTTCTCATATAAAGTAATTTTTAAGAAGCATTCATTTCAATTTAAAGAATTTACTAATTTCTCCAATCCATGATCATTCCGATTGTTGCAAAAGAAAAATCAGTTGCTTCCTTTCATAAATGACAAATCTATCGGCCAGCATTGCACAGGGCTGCGCTAATATATATATATATATATATATATATATTGTAAGAGCAGATATATATGCGTTATCCGGCGACTTCATTGAGGTAAGAATTTTTCTCTTTTTATTCAGAATGATCTTTCAGGGCCATGACGCAGCACTGCTGACGTCCAAAATTTACCAGGTTAAATTCACAGTCAATTATTGAAAAGTTATAAGTGAGCGACAATTTAATTGAGAGGTTTAGGAATTTTTCTGTTTTGAGGTTACACTAAAATGGTAACGAAATTTTGTGGGGAGGTAAAAATTGGAAAGAATTTTGTAGGGAGGTTACCAAATGTGAACGAATGAATTTTGTGGGGAGGTTACACTTGGCGACAACCGGCCAGGATCGTATTTTCTTTGTGAATTTCTGAAAAGTAGTCATATATCTGCTCTTATTTACTTAAATGTAGTTTGCATCTGGCGCAACGCATTTACTAATTTGTCACTCTTTGTTTCACAGATCATCGGCAATTTATTGCTCTTTGTTGTAATTGTTTGTTCTATTTTTGTTTCGTCTTTGTTTCATTTTTGTGCTTAATTTTGATTTGTGAAAAATGCCACGAAAAACTGTTAACAGTACATCGCGATGTGCAATGAGTGAAATAGCCGACTCAAATAATTTGACCGATAATACTTGTGACACTCAGTGTAATAGCGATAATCCTCTAATTACAGATAATCAGTGCGTGCCGATCACTAGTAATGATTTTAATGCTAATGATGAGCAATTGTGTCCTCTGTTAATTTAACGACAATTGATGACGCTGCACTTTCCGTTACAATGAACGCTGCCCAGTTTAACACACCTGATTTGCAAAATTTACACAGTGAACGGATAAATATTGCTAACGAAGGTGAACAATATACACAAACCACGTCAAATCTATTTGATTCCGATGTAGTGACCAACAGTGCACATCCGATTGGCGAACCTTTTTGTGAATCAGACAGTGACCAAATGGTTGCCGGTACACAAAACGTGACATATGCAGATACACCATCACACAGCACAGAAAATACCGCAGCTAATTTTAGCATGGATCGATTTATGGCATTGTTGCTACAACTTAATGAAAATCTCAAACAGCAAATTAATGAAAAATACGACAACCTTAACGAATCGAACAAACAACTTAATGAAAAACTAGACAACAATTCTATACAGTTGAATGAAAAACAAGACAACCATTTCAAACAGCTTAGTGAACAGATTACAGCCGTTGCCGTGCAATGTCACGATACTAAAGAACAATTACGTGAGGAAATTAAGGCTTGTGCTAGGAACAGTAGTGAAGAAATTAGATCTGTGGCACAAGAATTAAGTAATACACATGCAGCCACAACTAAATTACTTAGAGATGAAATTAGTGCAGTCGCTAAACAATGTTCTGTAAACGCAACACAGTTACGCGACGAGTTTAAATTAATGTCAGCAGAACTTTCACGCACGCTGGATGCGAAAGTAGACGCGAAATTTGACCAACAGAACAGCCAAATTGATGAACGTTTTAATCACCACCTACAAAACAGTGAAACGCGTTACAGTAAATTTATACTGGAACAGAATAAAGTAAAGCAACAAGTCATGGAAACAATTACTGCACAGAGATAGGAAGATAATCGTAAATTGTTTACGAAAGCAAAAGCATACGTAGACAGCAATATTGCTACAGTATCAGACGAAATCAAACAGTTGAACACCGAATTGCATAATGAAATCTCCAATCTTAAAACAAAAACTGACACACACACACACACACACACACACACACACACACACACACACATTAGACATTCAGACAATGACCAACAGACTTGAAAAGTTGGAACTAATACAGGATCTCGATGCCATCAAAGCAGACGTTAAAAAATTGAGAAAAACCACACGTAAAATACAAAAACAAATTAATGTTTGTGATACTAAAAACGATAATCAGGTAAAAGCACTGATTGAAAAATATGATGAATTGGCCAGTCGTATTGACGTTATCGAAAATAATAATGACTCCAAATCAGACGATACGTCACCAGTTTCGCTTAATCAAACACCCGAATTCCAAAATTTACAGCAGACGATCAGTGAGATAGGTTCGTCCAATAATACATTACGTAGAAAATTGTCAATTTTACAGCAAGTAGTGACAGAGATGAAAAATATTTCAGCCTTTAACACATCACAGCATACGCCACTTTCCGAACATTTGTCAGACTCACACAGCCAGTATAATTTAGGTAATTTACAGAGAGTACGTGAATTAGATTCCGAACAGTCACAGACAAATAGATTATCATACAATCCTGAACCTGTTCAGACATACAGAGACGATAATTTTGATTACAAGCACTTTCTATCCGTGAGAAAATTTAAGGTATTTAAAAATGACAGAACACAGATTCACGCTTTGGACTGGATACGACAATTTGTTTTGGTACTTTCATCAGCTTGGCCTGTAATGCAGAAGCTAGAATTTAACTGGATACAACAATTTGCTTTTGAATTTTCACCGGCATTGCCTGTAAGGCAGAAACTAAAATTTATTTGCAGAGCGTAAGTGACCTCAGGGGATTAATTACACTTCGATGAATATGTGCCGTAGCATGCACAGGGCCCCGAGCCGTAGTAGTGCTATTTCATCTTTAGTTTTCTGCACTGCTGCCTTCTCTTTTACTATCCTTTATATCTATCAAAACAGCTCTTCAACTATTGATCTATCTAGGATTAAGAATGAGTAAAGAAAACCTGATATGACTAGTTTTACCTGAAAGTGATAATTTTCATTAGACACTCCAGAACTATCAGCGTAATTTTAATGAAAGACAGAAGTGTAATCACCAGTATGTACAAAATTTTCAGCTATCGCAGACGCATTTTTGGCAACAATAGAGGGTTTTCCCCGCAACAGCATCAAAGCCAGCCGGTTAGCATACCTAACCAACAATGTAGTCTGCAAGGTCAACCAAACTTTAATGTTTCGCCGCCTACACGTATAGCGTCGGCTCCGCCAAATAGTAACGCACAACAACAAGGAAATCACTACGTACAGAAAACACATCATTTTAACTCGTACCGCAACGCGCCGTACAGTGACTATCATGACTGGCGTAAAAGTAATGAGCACAATTTTCAGCGTACGTTTAATAATAGTCGGACTTACCAGCAGCAAAATCAACCACAACAACAGATTATCATGAATGAACCAGACAGTCGGTATCATCCTGAACGTAATACGTCAGGAACAAATAACAGAACAGTACAAATAGTTGAAATGCCACAGCATCCTCCCGCAAATAACAGCACGTCAGATAGAATTTGACTAGATACAGTACAGATTGAATCTTCCAGCAACGTAAGCAATACTTTTGGCACACAGCCTCTTGATCACGAAAATGTTATTACTTTTGACGACATCCGATACACACTTTTGCATGAAAGACAGAATCACAACGTATGTAGAGGACATTCTTATTGCAGGAGCTAACTGGTCTGAACACAATCTGATTCTTGAACAACTGTTGCAAACTTTTCGTGCACAAGGACTCACAGTTAATCTTAGCAAATCGCACTTTGGCAAAACTTCTATAAAATTTCTTGGACATGTAATTTCAGCAGAAGGCATTGCGCCTGACCCCGAAAAACTTCAAGCTTTACGTGACATTACTGTTCCTACGACGAAGAAACAATTACGCAGCTTTCTGGGATTAATTAACTTTTTTCGTAAATTTATTCATTACTCTGCTTTAGACACCCTTAGATTATGTCAATTGACAGGTAAAAACACTATTTGGTCCTGGGATAGCCAAGCGCAGTCTGAGTTTGTTAATTTGAAACATGCCTTGTTGAATGCAGCTCTTTTATCACACCCAGATCTTACTAGAAATTTTTCCATTGCCACCGACAGTTCTAACACCGCTTTAGGCGCACACATTTTTCAGGAAATTGAAGTAGACGATACTACAGTAATTAAAAACATCGCCTTTGCGAGTCGCATTCTGTCACCTGCTGAATGGTTCAAATGGCTCTGAGAACTATGGGACTTAACTTCTGAGGTCATCAGTCCCCTAGAACTACTTAAACCTAACTAACCTAAGGACATGCTCGAGGCGGGATTCGAACCTGCGACCGTAGCGGTCACGCGGTTCCAAACTGAAGCGCCTAGAACCGCACGGCCACACCGGCCGGCTCACCTGCTGAGCGCAATTATTCTGTTACAGAACTTGAAACATTATGTGTTGTATGGGCATTTACGAGATTTAGGCATTTTCTTTATGGAAGACATACGACCGTTTACACAGATCATAGAGCTATCCAGTTTTTACTTTCCGCTAAATTTACACGCGACAGATTAAGCAGATGGAAACTTTATTTACAGGAATTTAATTTTACAATTGTTCATATTCCCGGTACGCAAAATATTGTAGCAGACATACTGTCCCGTTCTCTCAGCAACAATCAGCAAGACATCGCAACCAACTTCTGCCAAGTGAATTTTAGCGTCATGTATATTCAACAAGTTGCATTTGAAAATTTCATTTCGGCGTCATTACGAGACATAGCACAAGAGCAGAGTAAAGACAACGTATGGAAAGAAATTAAACACCTTTGGCAAGATAGGAATAATGTTACCATTAGAAACCATTACACTGTACGCAATAATATTCTGTTTCGCCGGTCTCACCCTGACAGCAACAACTGGTTACTATGCATTCCTGACTAACTTCTTAACAAATTAATTTGGTATACTCATTTAAGTTACGCACATTACGGAGCCAGAAAATGTTTTCTTATACTGAGACGGAGCTGTTATTTTGCCAACATGGAGAAACGTATTCGACGAGTTTTAGCGTCATGTAAAATCTGCCAGAAAGCTAAATCAGACACGACTTCACATATTCCTCCGTTACATCCCATTGTACCCGTTAAATTGAGGCACATTGCCGCTGTAGACATTTTTGGTCCGATTCCCAGATCTAATAGAGGTTTTTGCTACATCTTTGTCGCTGTTGAACTCACTTCGAAATTTGTTACCTTCACTCCGTTACGCAAAGCTACTGCTAAATCTGTTTCGAAAGCATTTGTAAATCATTTTCTATTTCATGTAGGACATGTATTGAAAGTAATTTCCGACAATGGACCACAGTTTCGATCTGCTATATGGACACGTATGTTACGAGCAAGAAACACTTCTCCGATCTATATATCCAAGTATCACGCTTCTTCGAACCCTTGTGAACGTCTAATGAAAGAAATTGGTAAACTGTGTAGAATATACTGCCATAAAAGACATATTGATTGGGACACACACATACTCTCATTCCAGGATGTAATTAATTCCATACCAAATGAATCTACTATGCTATCTCCGACTGTTATATTGAAAAATATTGAACCACCTAACAAAATTAAAGGATTAGTATCCTTTCCTACATCGCGTCGACTACGCCACCATGAAATAATTGACATTGCACTCAACAACATCAAACGTGCCGCAGAGCGCCGGAGAAGACAGCAAAAACAGGTTTTACACGCCGTGACTTTCACATTGGACAGAAGATATTAGTACGTACACACTATTTATCCAACAGAGGAAAAAGTAGATGCAGTAAATTTGAGCTTCTATACGCAGGTCCATATCGAATTCGCAGCAATCCTCACCCCAATGTAGTACACGTCGAAACTTTGAGAACCAGAAAAAGCAAGGGCAATGACCATGTCTCCAATATTAAACCCTTTATTGAATGAACATACTTTATGATTTATCACACTGTAATGCCATTTCCTGATTTTTTATATGACCACTTACGCAATTATATTTATATGAACACTTACTGATGATTATCATATTTTTTCCTGGCAAGTGCCCGGCAAGGTAAGGTTAGCAGGTCGCTTTTCTTGTCGTTATATATCAGACCGTGCACATTTTCCATGTTTCGTGTATGTATGATTGTTTTCCTGTTTTGTTTGTATGCACTACGAAATATTTAAGATATAACAAACACCAGTTGAGTTTGACATTTTTCCTTATGATATCTCAACATCGTGACTATTTTTAATTTTTTTTGCTACTACATTATGATACTCTGTGTACATTTTTTTTTGCACTTGAAAACTGTCTATGTTTTTGACATAATACGTTTTCTGTCATGCTATGCTGTATGCTTAATTATACCACTAGAAACAAGTTTTTATTTAATGAGTATATGATTTAAATGCAAGATATTAATCCTTATTCATCATTTTCAGAAAGCAATAACGTGTAAAAGAAATAACTTAAACAAACCACAGTGGATTACTATTAAATGGGAATTTCACCTTCGGAATGAACGAAAGAAAATGCAATATCTTGTCACGAAGAGTAAATGGATCAGAATTAACAAACATTACCAAGAATATACTATACACATCGTATGATAGCAGTCTTAACTATTTATTTTTCTTTCAGAATACGAGACGATTGATGCAGGCTGTCAGACAGAACTACACATCTTAGTTTTAGTGATGAGATATGCTAGAAATAAACTCTATACTATGAATAGTTGTATGAAGTAGATGGTAATATCAATAATGAATAATGAAGTGTCTTTTTTGCAGCTGATAATGAATGGTGATGTATAGTTATATGAAGAATAAGCTAATATGGATAATGTTTTTCTTTGCAGATGATGGTAGTAATGAAGTTATGGTAATATGAATAATGAAGTTTTTCCTTGCAGATGAGAATAATGATGAAGTTTATATATTTACTATTAGTTAAGAGATGCTATGTACTTATTTAAGTATTTGTTGCAGTTCGTTTTGATAGTATGTCTTATGTCGCATGGTATAATGACTGAATGTTTTGGAAAGGACAGCTAGACTACATACATATTGAGTACACGTTTCATTACCTGTTAATTCGAAGTTCACTACTTTTCAGCATAATATGCGTTTCTTCGTTCAGCTGAATAATCCATTTTGTATTTTTTTCAGTTCTAGTACTTGCATTTTATTTTACCCATTTGTGTGTATCATTCATGAATGTGATCACATATACTCTACTTTTTCCATAACCTTGCTACAGCTGACTCATGACGAATGACGTTATTAATCCTCATTTCCAGCAATAAGTCAAAAGCTAATATTTTCATGCGCCAGCAATTAATTATCGATCTCAACGCAATGCATTGCTAGCACAAAAAAAAATGTATTACCAGTCCCAAATAATGCTACCAGTTAAGAGATATTTTTAGTTCTAAATATAATGCAAATTTCTCAGATGTATTAATCCATTATATCTATGTATTATTGGACCACAGACCTTGAGTAATAGTTACAGTGTGTTACATTTTAAATATGTCCTATGTTACTTGAATGATAAGTTCTGAGTAATACTGAATAATGTTTTGTAATAATGCATATATGCTATGCCAATAATTTCTGTAAATAATATTTTTGTTGTACTCTATAAATGCTATGCCAATAATTAACTCTTATTTTGAATGATGACTTCTGAATAATACTGAATAATGTTTTATAAAACTATATGAATACTTTGTAACTGGCCAATGAGTGCCAATGATTACTATAATTAGATGAATTATGTAAATGCTATGCCATTAATTAACTCCTGTTTTGAATGATCACTTATGAATAATGCATAAAAATGGTTCGTAACTGGCCAATGAGTGACAATATTTACTGTAATCAGATGACTTGTGAATAATGTTATGTAATACTCCATTCATAGTACAGAAATGTTTAGTAACTAAGCAATGAGTGCCAACACTTACTCAAATCGGTTGATAGACTAGTTTAATTCTCAATGATGACTAGTATAAGACTTAATGTCCTTCACCTTCTGACCTAATTACCAGAAATTACTGCAATATCCGTTTTTCCTATCCATCCTCATGATGATGGAGCACTCTATTTGGGTTTTGCACTAATTCTACGTTAGTGAAAGAGTATGGATTCTACAAGAGTGTGGTGGTGCTGTCCACCACCTTGAACGATGGAGATGTTATTATGGTCCCACTGTTTGGTGTACCTAATGTACTACCAAATTAATACATTGAATATTAATATAACATTTCAGTGTCTTAGCTACACTGATTAATACTTCAGGGAAGAGAACTTCAGATTGTCTCACTTGGTGTTGTGCTTCTGTAGAAAGATATGGACTTTCAGTGCAGCTACGTGCAACCTACTGTGCTACAACCATGATGCAATCCTTCCCTTTCCTTTCCTAGTTCTTATAAAATGGTAAAAATATATACAGCGCGTGTGCACTTTATGTCATTTGTTAATACGTTTTGTACTCATTGCGTATACATTTTGTGATTTCTTGATATGTTCTGTACTCAGTGCATGTGCACTCTATTTTATTTCATGTTCTGCACTTATATATATGTATATACTCTGTGACTGTAAACTTAGTTAATTAAGTAGATTATAGAAAAATTTGTTGCTCATGGCAAGTCCAATTGACTCACCATCGCTGCCAAATTTTTGCCCCCCCCCCCTCCCCCACCACCCCCCTCCCCAGTGGAGGGTTATGTAACAGAGTTATGTAAGGTCCGAGCAGATGTAATTTCGATGTATTGCTCATGCGCTGCCTGCGATATGCAAGGTATGAGAGAATCGCTGACCAGAGAGCAGTGTTGACTTAGTAGGAACTGTGTAGCTGTAGCAGTAAGTTGTTGCTAGTGGCTAGTCTGCAGTCTGCTCTGGTCTGGTATAGTGTATCGTGTTGGCTGCGCCGGTCGCGGTGCAGCGATGCCGGAGCCTGAGTATTATTGTATAAGGTAAAAAGCAGCCTCGCGCATATCTAGTAATGTTATCTGAACTCCCACGTAAGTGTTTTAAAAATGTCCTAATAACAATCTTTCTCATATAAAATAATTTTTAACAAGCATTCATTTCAATTTAAAGAATTTACTAATTTCTCCAGTCCATGATCATTCCGATTGTTGCAAAAGAAAAATCAGTTGCTTCCTTTCATAAATGACAAATCTATCGGCCAGCATTGCACAGGGCTGTGCTATATATATATATATATATATATATTGTAAGAGCAGATATATATGCGTTATCCGGCGACTTCATTGAGGTAAGAATTTTTCTCTTTTTATTCAGAATGATCTTTCAGGGCCATGACGCAGCACTGCTGACGTCCAAAATTTACCAGGTAAAATTCACAGTCAATTATTGAAAAGTTATAAGTGAGCGACAATTTAATTGAGAGGCTTAGGAATTTTTCTGTTTTGAGGTTACACTAAAATGGTAACGTAATTTTGTGGGGAGGTAAAAATGGGAAAGAATTTTGTAGGAAGGTTTACCAAATGTGAAAGAATGAATTTCGTGGGGAGGTTACAAAGGGCTTAGTGCACCCCACTTGCCAACAGCACTCGGCAGACCAGATGGTCGTCCATCCAAGTGTTAGCCAGGCCGACATCGCTTCACTTCGGTGATCTGACGAGAAACGGTGTTACCACTGTGGCAAGGCCGATTTGCAATACTAGATGGAAAAAATTTACTTAAAGTGTTAACTAATGCTGCTACGAAAATATTTAGTGGTTTACCTAATTATGTATTTGACTTAGCACCGCACTAACGCATATAATCGAAAGTACGATAGTATAGGTATCAAGCGAAATTTGTGACAGGATTGAGAAATGCAGATGCAGAATGTTATCTTGGCAGATTTAGAAGTACCTTCAGGTGTGCGCCAAAGGTGTGTGTTGGAACCCTTGCTGTTCTTGTTGTATATTAATGACCTTGCAGACAATAATAGTACCTCAAACTTTTCGCAGATGATGCAGTTATCTGTAATGGAATACTCTGTGACAAAAGCTGCGCAAATATTCGGTTAGATCTATACATGATTTAAAAAGTTGTGCAGAAGATAGGAAACGTGCTTAAAATGTTTAGAAATGCAAAACTGTGCACTTCACAAAACGAAAAAATATAGTGTCGTACGACTATTGTATATCAGTGAGTCACAACTCATACAAATAGTTGGGTGTAACAGTTTGTAGGGATATGAAATGGAATGATCACAAAAGCTCAGTCGTAGGTAATGCGGGTGTCAGATTTCGGTTGCTAGGGTAGTAGGAAAATGCAATCTATCTACAAAGGATATTGCTTAAAAAACACTCGTACGACCCATCCTCGAATATTGCTCAAGTATACGGTACCCGTGCCAGGTAGGACTGACAGGGAATATTGAACGTACAGAAAGAAGGGCTGCACGAATAGTTAGAGGTTTGTTTAACTCGTGGGAGAATGTCAAACATGGCGAAGAAACTGAACTGGTACTCTCTTTAAGACTGCCATAAGCAATCCCTCTAAGCCTACTTACTGTGAAACATTCTTAATATACCGCAACCCTAACGCCTTGCTCCCGTAGGGACCCCGAAGATAAACTGCAGCTCGCACAGAGGCCTTTTATGCAGTCACTCGTCCTGCGTTCCGCACGAGAATGAAACTGGAAGAATCACTAATTGCTACAGTGTGACGTACCTTCTGTCGAACACTTCGCACTAGTTTGCACACCATAGATGTAGATGTTAAAGCATAGCTTAACTTGAAAGTATACTAAGAAAGTTCGTTTTGGAGAACACCTTCCGAAGGGCTTGGCAGTATACAGGGTGTTACAAAAAGGTACGGCCAAACTTTCAGGAAACATTCCTCACACACAAATAAAGAAAAGATGTTATGCGGACATGTGTCCGGAAACGCTTAATTTCCGTGTTAGAGCTCATTTTAGTTTCTTCCACCTACGCTCAATGGAGCACGTTATCATGATTTCATACGGGATACTCTACCTGTGCTGCTAGAACATATGCCTTTACAAGTACGACACAACATGTGGTTCATGCACGATGGAGCTCCTGCACATTTCAGTCGAAGTGTTCGTATGCTTCTCAACAACAGATTCGGTGACCGATGGATTGGTAGAGGCGGACCAATTCCATGGCCTCCACGCTCTCCTGACCTCAACCCTCTTGACTTTCATTTGTGGGGGCATTTGAAAGCTCTTGTCTACGCAACCCCGGTACCAAATGTAGAGACTCTTCGTGCTCGTATTGTGGACGGCTGTGATACAATACGCCATTCTCCAGGGCTGCATCAGCGCATCAGGGATTCCATGCAACGGAGGGTGGATGCATGTATCCTCGCTAACGGAGGACATTTTGAACATTTCCTGTAGCAGAGTGTTTGAAGTCACGCTGGTACGTTCTGTTGCTGTGTGTTTACATACCATGATTAATGTGATTTGAAGAGAAGTAATAAAATGAGCTCTAACATGGAAAGTAAGCGTTTCCGGACACATGTCCACATAACATATTTTCTTTCTTGTGTGTGAGGAATGTTTCCTGAAAGTTTGTCCGTACCTTTTTGTAACACCCTGTATAATTTTAACAACGCACACATGCGTTTACTCATGAAGAAAACAATACAATAAGCGTAAAATCAATAGCAAACGTGTCTTACAGTGTAACAAACAGAAAATGTAACACTCTTTTGGTCTGTATTATCTCTGGTAAGGCAGGACTTGAGGTCTGTTTCCAGACTCGTGAAGACTGTGAGGGAACACCACTCATGAGCTGTCTATATAAGCGATTTAAAATACATCTGTGCCAGTTATCTCACTTTTTTGAACATTATTTTAAAGGGGAGATTCTAAATGCCTAGAAAATATTTTTTTTTCAAATAGCGAACATTTCATGGAAAAACTCATTCCTCAGATTTATTCCTGAACGAGTCCTATACCACAAAAGAATTTTTAGTTACAGAAAGTTGCAGATTACTTTGTGCAAAAATACTACTACTCACCGGTAAATGGCCAGCATGCAGACGTATTTCGATATAAAATAAGTTAATAACTTATATATCTTGCAGGTGACTCGTGGAATGTGTAACTAATTATACATTCTCTTCCCTCCCTCCGCCCCCGCCCCCCCTCTCTCTCCCTCCCTCCCTCCCTCTGTCTCTCTCTCTCTCTCTCTCTCTCTCTCTCTCTCTCTCTCTCTCTCTCTCTCTGTGTGTGTGTGTGTGTGTGTGTGTGTGTGTGTGTCTGTGTCTGCCGTATTCCCAGATTTTCCTCAAGCTGCAAGAAAGCCACGATATAAAAGGTCCCATAGGTCTGTAGCCTTGATGAGAAGCTAACGCCTTGTCTCTAAAGGTTACCATGCTGGCATGGACGCCCACTGACGGACTTTGAAACTGTTCGATAGTGTTCACGGTGCGGGAGGTAGCGTGAGCTGTCGGAAGAAGCAGCAACACAGCTGGAGCGAAAGGAGGCTCTCGTCGCGTGACCTCGCAGTCAGCCGGACTTCCTCATTATGTGGCAGCCTGCCTCCAGCGGAACGCTGGTGGCCGGCGTCGCACAAGCTTTACCTACCCCTTTTTCCAGGAGTAGCAGTCCTTTAAACATATAGTTGCAGTTACGGATAAAGAGGAGTGTCTCCTCACGACATCAGTTTCGTATTACGAAGAACCATCATCTCATATGACGAGAGATCGGGGTTGTATGGAGGATATGGGCCCGGCCACATGTTGCCAAGGTTTTTGCGATTACGTTGCAGAAGTTTCGCTGGGGAATCATGACACAACCTCCATATCGTCCCGATCCCTCCCCCTGCCATTTGCGTATTTTTGGAGCCCAGATATTCGTGGCCGTCAATTTGCTTCGGACGAAGGAAGGCATTTACCGTTTTGTCTCACAGTGGGATAAATGTATTAACAGTTATACATTTACATATACACACATACTCCGCAAGCCAACATACAGTGCGTGGCGGAGGATGCCCTGTACCACTACTAGTCGTTTCCTTTCCTGCTTCACTCGCAGACAGAGCGAGGGAAAAACGACTGTTTATATGCCTCCGTATGAGCCGTAATTAATCGTATCTTACTTTCGTGGCCATTACGGGGATATGTATATTGGCGGCAGTAGGATCATTCTGCATCAGCTTCAAATGGCGGTTCTCTGAATTTTTCAGTAGCGTTCCTCGAAAAGAACGTCGCGTTCCCTCCAGAGATTCCCATTTGAGTTCCCAAGAAATTCCGTTAACACTTCTGTGTTGTTCGAACCCACCGGTAACAAATCTAGCTACCTTCCTCTCTATTGTTTCGATGTCTTCCTATAATCCGACCTGATGCGGATCCCAAACACTCGAACAGTACTCAAGAATAGGTCACAATAGAGTCCTATATGTGGCCTTCCTTACGGATGGACCACACTTCCCTAAACTTCTCCCGATAAACCAAAGTTGACCATTCGGCTTCCCTACTACAATTCTCACATGTTCGTTCCATCTCATATAGCTTTGCAACGTATTACCCAGATATTGAAACGGCGTAACTTTGTCAGGCATGATACTACTAATTCTGTATTCGAACGACAGGATTTGTTTTTCATATATCATAGTAAACAGTTTACTTACTTTTTCCCATCTGTCATCTGTCTCGTTCCCATGTCATTGTCCCTTTATATATATTACTCACAGATTTTGTGAGAGAATCAGTGTATTTTCGGGTTAAATGCCTAACTCTTTACACAGTTGTCTACAAGACAATCATACTTCAACACACCATGTTATACTCACCATATATCTTTTGAGAAATGGTAACTTTTATACTGGATAATGAGTAATTCCAGAATATAAATGTGTAGTACGCTATTCCCTGAGGTGACAAAAGTGATGGGTTGCCGCCTAATACCGTGTCGGACCTCCTTTTCTCGACGTAGTGCAGCTACTCTACGTGGCATGGACTCCACAAGTCGTTGGAAGTACGCTGCAGAAATATTGAGTCTATAGCCGTCTATAAATGTGAAAGTGTTGCCAGTGCAGGGTTTCGTGCACGAACTAACTTCTCGATTATTCCCAATGTAGGAGCGATCTGGGTGGCAAAATCATTCACTTTAATTGTCCATAATATTCTTCAAACTAATCGTGAACAGTTGTGGCCAGATGACATAGTGCACAGTCATCCATAAAAATTCCATCGTAATTTGATAACATGAAGTCCATGAATGTCTGCAAATGGTCTCCAAGTAGCCGAATATAACATTTCCAGTTAATGATTGGTTCATTTGGACCAGAGGATGCATTCCATGTAAACACAGTCCACACCATTATGGAACCACCACCAGCTTGCACAATGTCTTGTTGACGACTTGGGTCCGTCTCTTCGTCGGGTCTGCGACATACTCGAACCCTACCATCAGTCCTTACCAGCTGAAATGGGGGCTCATTTGGTCAGGTCACAGTTTTCCAGTCGCCTAGGGTCCAACCAATATGGTCACGAGCCCAGGAAAGGCGCTGCAGGCGATGTCGAACAGTTAACAAAGGCACCCGCGTCGGTCGTCTGCTGCCAAAGGCCATTAACACCAAACTACTGCACTGTTCTAACGGATACGTACGTCGTACGCCTCACGTTGATTTCTGCGGTTATTTCACGCAATGTTGCCTGTCTGTACGCACTGACAACTGAACGCAAACGCCGCTGCTCTTGGTCGTTAAGTGGAGGCCATCTGCCCCTGCATTGTCCGTGGTGAGAGGTGATGCTTAAAATGTGTATTCTGGGTACACTCTTCACACTGTGGATTGCGGAATATTGAATTCCCTAACGATTTACGAAATGGAATGTCCAGTGCGTCTAGCTCCAGTACCATCCCGCATTCAGAGTACTCTGAGTACGCACTACAGCTCCGCCAATGCACTACCCAATGCCCTTTCACACCTTCTGTATGCGATACTACTACTACCGACATTTGTGTAGGTGCATATCGCCATCCCAATATATATATATATATATATATATATATATATATATATATATATTTATATATATATATATCCCCGTAACGTTAGGCGTCCTCTAATATTCGGCAGCTCTACGACGACGACGAAATTTCACCCAACTGGCAGGATCCGCTAACCAAGTGTGCAGCATTCTACCTACCTGCGTAATTTGATGAAGCGATTTTTAACAAGAAATCAGCAAGTATGAGTGTCCTTCAGCGGAGAAATTTTATTTTAGAAGTGAATCAGGAAGTCTTTTTTTTTTTTTCTTACCGCCTTTCACGCAGAGCACATGATTGTATGACAGGTAACACATATTGCTTACAGACGGGTCATAATCCGTTTTATACAACCAACGCTTCGTGTTTCCGGGAAGTGTCAGCGAATATTTGGTCGCTAACAGTACGTTTCTCGCAAAGACTATGAAATACCCTGTATGTGACTTTAAACACGACCTCACCATAAAACCACCGCCTGTTACTATTGGCACTACACACACTGGCAGACGACGTTCACAGGGTATTTGCCATACCCACACCCTGTCATGGGATCGCCACATTGTGTACCGTGATTCCTCATTCCACACAACGTTTCTCCACAGTTCAATCATCCAATGTTTACGCTCCTTGTTTGCCTGTACATGTACACCACCTCTATCAAATGGTTCAAATAGCCCTGAGCACTATGTGACTTAACTTCTGAGGTCATCAGTCGCCTAGAACTTAGAACTAATTAAACCTAACTAACCTAAGGACATCACACACATCCATGCCCGAGGCAGGATTCGAACCTTCGACCGTAGCGGTCGCTCGGTTCCAGATTGTAGCGCCTAGAACCGCACGGCCACTCCGGCCGGCCCACCTCTATCGATTTCCGTCCCATTCGGATAATTCCTTCGTGGTGCGTCGTTTTTCTGTCTTCGAGTGTAATCGGCCGACGTGTATAGGGATGTACAGGGACAGTGATGTTTCCTGTTAATGTTGCTTAGTCTTGGGCGTACTTTCTTTAGGTCGTACTTCATCACCGAATCTGAATTGCTACAATGTGTTTTTATGTGTGTGTGTGTGTGTGTGTGTGTGTGTGTGTGTGTGTGTGTGTGTGTACACGGAACTACAGGACGTCGACAGCGATCGCGGAATATGTAGTGAGTTGACCTGTAGTGCAATATGTGATTCGAAGGAGGCTTTAGAATTACTGTGCAAGTAACTCACGGTCAGACTGCCTGGTTGTCTATAGTTGACTCGAAGTTGGATTCGGCCTACGGGCCAATCTTTTTTAAGTTCAGGTCGTGGTAGGTGCCCACTGACTTTCTATGTTAGCTTCTCTTGTCACGATGAGTACGACATTGGTGCATATTATTTTTTGTCTGCAAGAGAAGTATTGTAGTACGAGCTAACAAAACTCATACAAGTTTAAACAAAATTGATAAAAGTTCATTAAGGGCGTTCGTTTTAAAACAGTGAGAGAATGTTGTTATTTTGAGGAGTTAGTGATTTTAGATCACTCAGATATATTGAAAAATTTTAGCTTTTACGAAGCTCGTATTTAAAATGTATCAGAGTGCAACTAATTGAATAAGTATTCAATTCTTTGCCACGAATGAAATTGGGAATGATATACTTTTCTTCAAATTGCGCACTCAAATGTAAGCACCAAGCTCAAGAGAAATATCTTTGCCACTTTATTTGGGAACACTAAAGTTCAGTATCGTCTGAATTTCAAACATAATCAGTACAAATTTTATGCATAATACTTTTCACAGGAGTAGCAGGTTGATCAGGAAAGAAGATGGAGTAGAAAAAAACAACTTTAAGATGAAACAGAGTAAGAGAGAATAAATGTTGACGATGAGCCCATGAAGTTTGATCTCGAAGTAAAATTACGAAAATACTGAGAAAAATAAGTTCAACTACTCAGCGTAATGAGTCTGAATAAGAAGTTCAAATTCTGTCCGATAATATTTTTTAAAATCTGCTTGGACATGTAAAATGATCCGAATGAGGTACTTAGGTACGAAACTGCAGTACCTTCCAATTTACAGGACAAGCGTAGAATCTGGTTTTCCAACGGAAATTATGTTTCTTTGCTCCCTAATTTTCATGGAAAATAGAACTCTGTCATTTCGGTAGTGTGTGGGTATGAAGCTACAGACACCAGATGACAGTCCGACTGCTTAGCTGGGTGGTAACGTGCTCGCCTCCCATGCAAGCGGACCTTGGTCCGATTCCCGGCCAGGTTGGAGATTTTCTCCGCTCGGGGACTAGGAGTTGTGTTGTCCTTATCATCATTTCATCCTCATCACCGGCGTGCAAGTCTCACAATGTGAAGTCAACTGAAATAAAACTTGCACTTGGTGGCCGAACTTCCCCGGATGGGGCCTCCCGGCAACGATACCACTCGCTCATTTCTATTTACCAGATGATAATATATGTTCTGATCTGACATTCCTTTTAATTTGCCCAGAAGCTATTGTCATTACTGCAAATGAGTTTGAATATAGAGGAAAGATGCCTTTTATGGCAGAGTTCGCTAATGTGACACAAGTAGATTCTGTCCAACAAAGTGCTCAGCGTTATTGGAAAATATCGGTAGATGTCGCAGCGCCTGAGGGATGGTAAGTGATGATAAGACCATTACGAAGCTGAATACTGTCGAGAATCCCTAATTTTAAAAGTGTTGAATTACGAGTTTTATGACAGTATACCTGGCCGGGAATCGGACCAAGGTCCGCTTGCATGGGAGGCGAGCACGTTACCACCCAGCTAAGCAGTCGGACTGTCATCTGGTGTCTGTAGCTTCATACCCACACACTACCGAAATGACAGAGTTCTATTTTCCATGAAAATTAGGGAGCAAAGAAACATAATTTCCGTTGGAAAACCAGATTCTACGCTTGTCCTGTAAATTGGAAGGTACTGCAGTTTCGTACCTAAGTACCTCATTCGGATCATTTTACATGTCCAAGCAGATTTTAAAAAATATTATCGGACAGAATTTGAACTTCTTATTCAGACTCATTACGCTGAGTAGTTGAACTTATTTTATGACAGTATCGGGTATTAGGCACAGTATCTCATTTTAGGATAAATTCAGCTTCACACCCTAATAGCAGGATTCGGATACTTGTTTTTACCAAGTGGTTTGACAATTTTGTGAACTGTGTGAAGCCATCTGATGATGATCCAGCTATGCTAATACTCTGTCCAACTCCTTCACGCCCTCTCTCGGTCCACCTCCTCCACTCTGCACTCTCTGCTCATCTCCTCCTGCGTCTTTCTCTCTCTCTCTCTCTCTCTCTCTCTCTCTCTCTCTCTCTGTCCATCTCCTCTTACCCCTCTCTCTGTCCATCTGACCCTCCACCCTTTCTTTGTTCATCTCCTTCTCGTCCTATATCTGTCCATCTCTTCCTCCCCTATCTCTGCCCATCTCATCGTCCCCTCTATCCCTGTCCATCTCCTCCCCCCTCTCGCTATTCATCTCATCCTGCTTCTCTAACCGAGCGAGGTGGCTTGGTGGTTAGGACGCTGGACTCGCATTCGTGAGGACGACGGTTCAAAAACACGTCCGACCATCCCGATTTAGGTTTTCCGTGACTTCCCTATATCACTTCAGGAAAATTTCGGAATGGTTCCTTTGAAAGGCAGGGCCGATTTCCTTCTCCATCCTTCCCTAATCCGAGCTTGTGAGCCGTCACTAATGACCTCGTTGTCGACGGGACGTTAAATACTAATCCCCTCCTCCTACCTCCTCTCTCTCTCTCTCTCGCTCTCTCTCTCTCTCTCTCTCTCTCTCTCTCTGTCCATCTGCACCTATTTCCTTTCTCTGTCCATCTCCTCCTCCCTCCTCTTCTGCCTCTCTCTTCCTCCTCTCAGTTTGTGCCCATTTCTTTCTCCAGTCCTTGTCCACCTCCTCGTCTTCCCATTCTCTCTCCATCTCCTCCTTTCCCCTCTCTCTGTCCATTTCCCCCTACCCCTCTCTCTGCTCATCTTCTCCTACCCCCTATCTGTGTCCATCTCCTCTTTCCCTCTCTCTGCCTGTCAGTCTCCCCCTCCACCTATCTTTCTCCACGTTATCACTCCCAATCCAACAGGAGGTTGCTGGTTTTTATCCTCAACGTATTTCTTTCCAGATCGTAACAATGTGGTTGAAACAGTTCCAGAGGTTTAGGATAAGTCTATAAACCGTGGCATTTATGGCGTACGCAGATATCAAACCTATTTCACATACATTTAACATGTTTCACACATGTTTGTACACATATTTCACCCGTATCTCTAGCGAAATTCGCCCTGCAGTTTCATTTTCACGCAGCTCAGTGTTTACAACGTCATATCTTCTGAACTATGTGTGGTTATGTTGTATGATTTTATTTGTACATTTAGTGCTATATGTGAACACTGTCTCCAAAACCTGGTGCCAATACATGTAGTAGTAAAGAAGTAGTAAATTAAAACTTCATGCCTCATACGGTGGTTTTCGTTTAATCATTTTATGGGAGAGGCAACGGCCTTACCGCAGTGGATATACCGGTTCCCGTGAGATCACCGAGCCGGCCGCGGTGGCCGTGCGATTCTGAGGATGATGATGTTTGGTTTGTGGGGCGCTCAACTGCGTGGTTATCAGCGCCCGTACAATTTCCCAACCTGTGCTCAGTCCAATTTCGCCACTTTCCTGGATGATGATGAAATGATGAGGACAACACAAACACCCAGTCATCTCGAGGCAGGTGAAAATCCCTGACCCCGCCGGGAATCGAACCCGGGACCCCGTGCACGGGAAGCGAGAACGCTACCGCGAGACCACGAGCGGCGGACGGCCGTGCGATTCTGGCGCTGCAGTCCGGAACCGCGGGACTGCTACGGTCGCAGGTTCGAATCCTGCCTCGGTCATGGATGTGAGTGATGTCCTTAGGTTTGTTAGGTTTAAGTAGTTCTACGTTCTAGGGGACTTATGACCTAAGATGTTGAGTCCCATAGTGCTCAGAGCCATTTGAACCTTTTTTTTTTTTTTTTTTTTTTTTTTTGAGATCACCGAAGTTAGGCGCTGTCGGGCGTGGCCGGCACTTGGATGGGTGACCATCTAGCCGCCATGCGCTGTTGCCATTTTTCGGGCTGCACTCAGCCTCTTGATGCCAATTGAGGAGCTACTCGACCGAATAGTAGCGGCTCCGGTCAAAGAAAGCCATCATAACGACCGGGAGAGCGGCGTGCTAATCACATGCCCCTCCTACCCGCATCCTCAGCTGAGGATGACACGGCGGTCGGATGGTCCGATGGGCCACTTGTGGCCTGAAGACGGAGTGCTATTTTGTGGGAGATGTCAGCGAGAAAGATTCGTAATGGCAGGAAATTATGTGTAAAGTTTATTGCATGTCACTAAGTGCTCTTATTCTCAAGTTCTGGATAAATAAAATATGGGTATTCGCGCGTCGTGGGCTACACTGGTTTTATCATCCCGCATTGGTAGATAGGTGGTACTTACCCCGTAGCGGTTCTTTCCAGGCCGTAAGTGATATGTGTACAAAGTTTGGTTGAAATCTGTCTAGTGGTTTAGGAAGAGACGTGGAACATGCATGCGTACTCTGATCAGCCAGAACATTATGACCACCGACCTACTATCGATATGAACCCGTCAAAGCGAGGAATAACTACTTGTCAGACACACACAAGGCGCATGTAGTATCAGTGAGAGTGATGTCCGTGTAGAAAATGGGGAAGGCGCGCAATATATCTGATTGTGATGGCCCAGAGCTCCTCACGAGAGTTTCGAAAACTGCACGTTTTGTCGGGTGTTCGAGGAGTGCTGTGATGGGTGTCTTCAACACGTGGCGAAACCGAGGTGAAACAACGTCCAGACGTCATGGAGTTGGGTGGCCACCCCTCGTTGTAGTTGTCAGACGTCGTAGACTGGGCAGACTGGTAAAACAGGACAGGTGGCGAACCGTGGCGGAATTGACATCAGACTTCAATCCTGAGCAGAGTACAAGTGTGTCTCAACACACAGTACACTGAACGATCGGTAGCGGCCGGCCGCTATTCCTCACTCCATATTTTTATGCTGGATTTACGATCACTTAATATGTACCTACGTTTCGCGCGAGTGTAGTCTTCGGCACGTAGCCGTCTCATTCACCCATCTACTCTGAATGGCGCGGTGATGGGGAAGTCGGAGTGCTGCTATCGTGAAGCGCAAATCTAGGCCAGGTTTGATGTACACCCACAGTCAGAGGTGGAAAGATTGCCCGAGGGCAGCAACACTAAGAATAGCCATATACTGAGATTACCGTTAGGTTTCGTTCACAGAAGTGGAGTACGAAGGAACAGTCAGTAGCAGAGACGCGTGCTGCAAGAGCAGGTGTGGTGTGGGTCACTGGACACAACAGGCGAAAGCTGAATGTCACGGCCATTGCTTTCGTGTTTTACTTAATCGAACTGAGACCTTGGGAGAGGGAAGAAGCTTTGCATTTCTTGATACAGCTAATGCAAGGCTACGAAAGCTCTTTGTTTTTTTTTCTCGGCATACTTTATTTTTGCAAGTTTCTAATGCGCCAGTGTGAGTCACTGTTATTCCGGACGTGGGTGACGTGGTACAGCGACAGTACCAGTAGGATGCTGCTGCAAACTGGCAAAGCGGATAGCGGAACAGAAAGATTTTGCTGCTGTATTTTTCCAACAGACGTTAGCGAGAACAGGCCTTACACGAGGTTCTGACCATTCCAGGTAAGTGCTGCTCACGAAACGGCCATTAGAAATTTTCATTGAATTTTGGGACCTTTGTTGACGAGAAAGGCGCTGTGTCTCCAAATTCAGAGCGTTGTAGTTGAAGGCCTAAACATCTACATTTATTTTTCGCGCGTTATGTTTTGTCCGTTTTAAATAATTTTTAAAGGCAGTGACAATATTTGTGTATTGTAATACAGAAATATACAGGCGGTCCCTCAAATTTCTCCCACATTTGCAACCTCATTCGAGCAGGCTCTGTGGAGTACATTGTGGAGGGCTGTTCAAACTATTATTGGCCCTCTGTGTTTTGATCGATGTCGTGGAGAGAAAACTGACTCTTTATTCCTCTGCAAGCATCTTTATCTCCCTCATCCTGTCTCGTAGCACTAATATGAAGTATAGGATGTGTTCAGAGTATCTGTTTCTCAGTCTGTCTGAAACAGTGAATCTCAGAATTTATCTGTGAACACTTAACGACACGAACTTCGCTTTTCTTCAAGCGATTCCCGTATCTCTGCCTAACGTTTTCGTAGTGTCTTCGATCGATTAGCACACCTAGAGCGCTTCACTGATTGTCTTCGGTTTCTTACTTCATGGTAGTGTGGTAAGGGCTGCAGTCGTCCAAGAAACTTCAATGCAGTGGCGGAATGTCTCCTTTGAGCAGACAACGTCCGAGTGGTTCCCCACCCTCCAGCAGCTGAGGTGGTGTTCCGTCTCGAGCCTTTTCCCAAATACTGTAAAAGTTTTTTTAAGAATGGATCGTAAGAAGTGCTGTAGATGCTGTTGTTGAATTGTAGGCTAATTTTAACGCTTCGATGATACTGAGGTCATTGGAGAGCGAGGTGATCTCGTGGTTTGAATCTACTCGACCTAATATTTTTGGAGGTTTCTGAGTATTACGCTTAAGCATGGCCCAAGTTGTTCTAAATAAACTGCTGCGACAAATCCCTCACATTGAGTTCTGTTTTATACGTAGTAACACAGGCACTGCTATTTCGTATTTATTCGCCAATATTAGGCCCTCGACTGTCAATAAATACAGTATATCCTTCCTGGACGAGAAAATACGTAACGTACAAGTGCAGGTTGTGACACATGGACGACGATATTCGGAAGTTTGGGTCTGGCCATGATTCGTGCTCGGGTGGCTGAACCGTTTAAGGCGACCACTCGCGTGAAGTGGGAAATCAGGGTTCGAGTGCCCGTCCGGTACAAATTTTCGTTGTTGTCATTCCAATGTAGAGCCGAAGGTGGATCATATTCGCAACTGTGAATAAATTTTTAGTAATTTTTTAGATGAATGATCCCATTAACCGTTAAAAATAAAGAAAATTGATCGCTCAAAACATGCAATTCTAATTTTCATTTGTTTCAAAAAGATCGTATGTAAAGTAAATTACGGAGATGTAATCGAATACCGGCTTTCAAGACGTCAGCATTCACTCTTTCGAATAACTGTGGCTGAGAACTACGATGTAGTAAGTCACAGTATCGCTTTAAAATATATATCTTTGTGTACGGACACTTGTCTTGGGTGAAATTTTTTTCGTTATGAGACGCACATTATAACATGCCCTTTGTACTAGAAACATACAAAAATTTCTGGACCCAGACACAGTTGGGCTCCATGTTCCCTGCAGTTCGGGCGAATCGGCCTCAAACCGTATACAGCAGGCTTGATTCAGTTTTCAGTAACTACAACACTTCAGCGAAACCGGGTTATTCCCCTGACAAGGACATCGCTGCCTCCTCCCTACATCCTCCAGTTGAGTTGGTATTCTCTCTCTAATAAATTGCTTTCCATAAATAGCATTCTTTTTATTCGAGTTTATTGACAGCATCATTATTTCTTATTATTCAGATAAAAACAAGACATGTTTGATTTTATAAGCATAAATAGAAGTAGAAGATAAATTCTGCTCACTGCGCTGAGCGTAAGCAGCAATGTTCAAAGACAGTACCGCCATCAGTATTAGTTCATATTAGTGCGATATTCCGTGGCGATTGTAAGAAAGCATGCAACAATATGGATCCTAGAATGTTTTGGACTGGGCAAGAACAGAAATGATTAGGAAACAAGTTAACACAGTAAACAGGAGATTTACTTAACTTGTATTTCTCGTAGCGTACAAAGACTCATCACAAATAATGCAGCGAGAAATAGAGTCCAGCTAAGACAAGAGCAACAAGGACGTGGCTCTCTGTACTTACGCACGAACGCTGGATTTGGAGCCGTGACCTGGCGGCGTCTGTGTAGCGTCACAAAGCATCACGTACCGAAGTGGCTCCAAGTGGCTATGGGTGTATGACTGCCGCCAGCCGTCCTGTATCGTGATGGCAGAGGGAGGTCGTAGTACAGAGCCATTGGACGCCCGGTGGGCCCACATGACTGCCGAGTCCTCACATGACTGCTATAGGCGTCTAACAGAAACCTGCAGTTCCATTGTCGACTTTGAGACACCAGTATGTCATACCACATAGGAGAGTAACCTCATTGATGCATGCTGTGAAGTTCGGCGAACTGATCGCCACGCTGACTTTTCTTACTACACTGTAAGAAGAGGTGGCAGAATTTGAGACGCGATTGAAAGTACCAATGTCAATAATACCTCACGACGTCTCCCAGAACTGTGTCTCCCATCTCGTTGTTCCATCGCCGATCCTCGCATGACACGCGAGCTTTCATTATGCAAAACATGAAAGTAAATGTTAAATGCTCAGAAGTTATAATAGAAAGAAGTAAGATTAGAGTATACATTCCGTCGACGACATTCTCATTAGACGTGGAGGAAAAGCTCAGATTAGGAACTGGAATCGACCGTTTCCTCTCCAAAGTAGCCTATGGCACTTCTTTTATTAAATGCAAATTAATAAGTCTTATCCCTTTTCAAGGATTACGTGAATGTGTTCGTGTGTCTAAAGGATTAAATATATCGAACTGTTAACTTCGTTTCAAAACATTGCATTGTATAGAAATAGAGAATAAAGCTTTAAACGAGATTCGATCCTAGGTTCATTAAGCAATGGGAAGAATATCCAACTTACTACACAAAAACGTTCGCCAGTCCACAGCGAACTAATAGTTTGAGAGTACATGCCAATACCGATTTCTTCTTTGCGTTCAGAACTCAGAAATAATATGTAAATCCTTAGGCTTGGAATTGGGAGAGATTATGTTAAAAACCTCAGTGACTCACAGCTTCTATAAAATTCGCTTCTGTGAAGCATTAACAAAGCAATAAAACGTTCCAAAGTATAACGTTTACTAACTGACCAGCTTAATAAACAAAATATCTCTATAATGAAAATTAATCAACCACAGATCAAAACAGTTTCCAGAATATAGGGACCCTAGGACTGTGATATCATTCAACACTTTTAGTAGCACTTTTCACATACAGAAACGCGTAGCACTTAAGTTAAACAGTGAAGCAGTAATTTAATCGAAAGTAATTTAGACCAGTATGAAAATTTAAATCAACAATTCTGTGCAGCAGCTTGATGTTTATATCACGTTGAGGAATTTATAAACTGCAGTACCTTACAAACTGAGATAATAATTTGATTCAGGTCTATGAACAGTTTAATTATTGATGTTAGCAAAATCCCAAATAATTAACCTCACATTTATAGATTCTTGGAAACTTTCGGGTACAAGGAGAACAGGAATTGGAGGTGTGGAAAAGATAATCTGCTGCGGCGACTGTGCTGGAAAGGATTACGTAACCGTGGCTTTTCATACGAATTACTCTATCAAAGTTTTTCTTTTCACTGTAAGATATCTTAGAACATTCCACATTATACCACGTTGCAATATGCTGATAGTACTTGCATCTGAAGCCCTTTTATAAAAATTTGTAAGTATATTTGCCTCATTTCCGTAAGTAATTTAGGAAAATTACAAGAAACCTTAATCTGGATGGCTGGACGGGGATTTGAACCGTGGTCCTCCTGAATACGAATACGGGGTGCTGCCACTGCGCTACCTCGCTCAGTAACCATGTCATATGACAAAGATTGTCCGTGCCAAAGTTATCTACGGCCTGAGTATTCTCCTGCAGAAGTTGTTGCCTATGTCTGTCGAGCAGCCACACAGAATATAAATCATGAAAATGAACATACAATAATATATTAATATTATTAGCAATTGTCGAAGACTTGCCATGAAGATTTCGAAGAAAACTGTGGATTCAAGTGCGTTTAAAATGTATAAGAGAAACTTTTAGCAGTAATTTTGTTATGAACTTTCCGCGAAGAGTATCTATGGTAGGAAGCAAACAAAGTTTTCACTTTCGCATAATCAGTGGAGCTGGACAGTGCCATTGATTGGGTAAAACATTTAGAATAGTTTATATTTCTGTCCATACCTTTGCACTTCAAAGGATGTGTGCTAATATCCATGATGTTGAGCGCCGTAAACCTAAAACTAATCAACCAACCTACTATGTACTTCATGACATTATAATACTTTTAACTATCGACGTGCCACAGCTTGACATTTTTATAACATTCTGAGGACAGGTCTTAAGTGCACCGATACCTTGAAACAGCATATTTTTTAAATGTTATCAGTGGTGTTTAAGGTCGAATGCAGGTGTCATCCGGACACAGACCACAGCTGAAACACTGACGGCGCAGTAATATTTTTAGGAACTGGAGCGAATGTATGACTCTTCATGTCGTAGAGCTCTCCAGAATCCTATAACTCAGAAGAATAACGCAAATCCTCAGATGGCAGAAATGTTTGTCGAACGCATCCAGAACGTTACTTTTCTAGATGAGCCAGCAAGGCAAGGCGACGAAGCTGACTCTATGCCGAATCGTGTCATTCTCTGCCACTGTCAACGTCGTGCAGGCGTTTCGATTTCACTTACGTCGATCAGTAAACCGTAAGTTTTCCGTCATCAAGTTATTACTTATGCCTGATATTTTAGTAGTTTCTTTATGTTATTACGCCGTATGGGTGTGAAAAGTCTCACGCTACATATGGGAAGCATGCAGGGTGATTCGGTGACGATGTTACCAAATTTGTGGTAAGGTCTTATGGGACCAAACTGCTGAGGTCATCAGTCCCTAAGCTTACGCACTACTTAATCCAACTTAAACTAACTTACGCTAAGGACATACACACACCCATGCTCGAGGGAGAACTCGAACCTCCGACGGGGGGAGCCGCGCGGACCGTGATAAGGCGCCTTGGACCATGCGGCTACCCCACGTGGCACGATGTTACCAACTTTCAGGTATGATGGAGAAGGGTAAATGTATAAAGTTGAGGTAAAGAGGCCGTGGACCAGAAACGACCGGGTCGAAAGATATAGGCGAAAATCGTTCTGATGCCGCTGATAATGAAATGCATGAATCGGTATTGTTATTACCGAGAATGTTGGGTAGACAACTTTCAGAGGTGGTAGTATGAACCAATACAAGAAAAATGTATAGTAAACATGGACTGAGAGCTCTGAGCGATTGTTGATTTTTGCCACTGTGAATCACATCTCTTCTACAAAGGCCCTAAAGTGCATACGTTGAGAGGTATGATCACTTGTTCATCTTCGCTAATGTGAAACATATGTCTTCTACTGGACAAGTGCCCATAGCTGTTAAGGCATGCATCTTAGAGCCCACGTTTACTAGACATTTTTTCTTGTTTTGATCTATACTATCACCTTTGAAAGTTGCATAGACGCAGACGACGTTGAATGTGACGCTCAGTCACAAGAGAAGGAAGAAGATAGAAGACATCCAGTGTGCACTTACCGCTCCAGTGACCAAATAAGTGGCAGTGAGTCAGCGGCGTTTTGGCGACGATATCACATTCTATCGTCGTCCATGACGACACCACCTGAGGCAGAGAGAAGGCTGGCAAAAATCAACCTGAACACTTTCAGTACGCGCCATATTCTCCATGCTACAAAACAAGTTTCATGCCGCGCACATCGACATCACTCTCCTGCAAGACATTCACGTAGCCAGTTTTCCCGACCTCTTCTATTACACAGCTGATGTCTCTTGAACGTGGAAGATGTTAGGTAGACCCGCCCCCACGGTGGGCATGTCCTCCATGCCCTCTTCAACGCCGTCGCTTTCCTATTCCATCGTGAGGAAGAGGCAATAGTTCGATGCCGCGCGCCGTCGCCTTTTACGTTTGCGAGGTGATCATTGCTTACGAACATGAGTTTCCGTGTCGGAGTATCGGTGTTGATCGGTCGCTGTTTTTCCATCAGTGCGGAACGCCGAGGTCGGCACCGCATTGACGTGGATATTTTCTTGAGGTTCACCCATTAACGTCAGTTGAGGGTGTTGCAGGGTTGTCTTCGACTGAGGTGGCGGCGTGATCTGGATCGTGGCCTCGTTGGATTCGCAGGACGTCAGCACCCCTAGGTAATCGGTGGTTTCTTTGTTCATGAGGCTTGTTGCCCCTGCTTTGATGTAGGTGAGGGGGAAGATCGTCGCCGCAGCCGGTGGCGCCGATTCTCCGATGGGCGTTTGTATTAGTCGGCGTTGAATAGACACCGACCTGACGTGGCGTTCCTGGCTGCACCCAGAATATGTGCACAGTTGGCCGTCCTACATCACTATAGTACAGCAAGTGCCAATGAGCAGGTAGGATGGTACGTATTTTGTCGGTTCGATTTTTATTGCGCAAATACCATTGTACACCTTGTAAGTCTCATACGTCTGCCATTTCTCAACCACATGGCTTATCACGTTTCCGTACAGTCAGAAGGTTGCAGTCATGACATCGACTGCCATCTCAAAGAGGAGTTCGAAGACTCTAAAGGTGTGCAAGCCCAGGTCCGCTTGGCCCACTGTAACGACCACAGTGTGACCATTGGATTGTTTGAACTTAAGTGAGCTTGCGAATTTGTTCACCACGTTTGTGCACACGTCGGCATTTGTCATCTTGACGTAATGACACTGGCCATAATTGAGAAGTGGATGCCAACGATTTCCAGGGGATTCAGACACAGGTGGTCTCATAGGAATCGTTCAGTCTCATATGAGCGTTGTCTGGCATTATCCTGTTGAGAAGTGGTTTTGATAGTGGCCGATCTATAGGATTGCGCCGTATTTAGAACGTACACCTAACAACCCGCAACTGCTCAGAAGTAAATGACAGCCTACACACAGCTCCACTGGCGGTACGCTTACGAGATGTCCACACCTCGCTGCTGCCAAGAGCAGACTGTAACTCAACTGCGCAGGTGGGTCTGGGATTCTTACCTGGTTGAATTAATAGAAGAGACAGAGAAGATTCAATGAATAATGCCACATAATGTCAGGGGATCGTTTACTAAGGGGGAGAGCATTACGGAAACAATCTCCAGTTGCAAACGCTACAAGGGAGGCGCTGTGTATCACTGAGAAGACTACTGTTGAAAATGAGAGAGTGTGCGTTCCAAGAAGAGTCGGACAACATGTTATTTCGTCCCATATACCTCTCACAAAATAACCGCGACGACAAAATTAGAGAAATTAGAGCTCGCATGGAGGTTTGACAGCCGTTTTTCCTTCATATCATTCGTGAATGGAAAAGCGAAGAAGGAAGCAGTTGTGGTACCGGAAGCGCTCTGCACCACACACCGTTAAGGTGGTTTGTGGAGCACAAGTGTTGATGTAAATGTTCTGGAACTTTTTGTCATTTCCTTAATGATCCTTAACGAAACAAACAACTTTTCTGAATAAAAATCGCTGCAGATACTGTAAATCTTTAATTAAAGAATTGAAAAAATGCCGTTGATAGAGGATTTACAACAGCTGCTGCGGTTTTTCTTCAATATGGAAGAGGATCCGCCCAGTAAACTATAATGAAACACGCAGCACTACGTTGGAAAATAATCATCACAGATTCGCACTTGGCGCACTATGCCGAGTACAGAGGAAGATCCACGCCTCTGTGTTTCAGTGCATCCCACCAACGCCAGGGGTCAACTTTAGGGTTTGTACCACTGAATCGGTATATACGCTTTGACGGGACTGCAGAAGCGCAGGAAACCGTAATGGAGGGCTGGTGGGTGACTGTGACGGTGGTGAGGTTGAGCGTAAGCATCAGCTGTGGTGGTTGTTTTGCAGATGAGCGCGGCAGGACGTTCGCGATGCGAGAGCGGCACGCGGGAGAAATGAGCGCGCCCGTGGCGCCCCTCAGGTTCCACGCCAGGCGCCGGTCCACCGCTGCGAGGTGAGTCCACGAGTCGGCACGCCTCCGCTTCCTAGATTCTTCACGTCGCACTGACTGCCAAAGCATCGATTTAGCTAAATGTAGTGTCGGTACTGGAGAAAGCTGTAAAGGGCAGCCGTTCCACAGTTGCCGAGAGGTGACGGTCGTCTCTAGTAGGCTTAAATATTATTTATTCCTTGTAGTATAAATCATTCGCGGTGGAGGTGCTGGCAGTGGTGATGCTTTTAGCGGTGTTCGTAGCGAGTTTGGTGTTGGTGTCTAATTCGCTACATTATAATGGTTTCGTTTTTGAACTTTCTATTTCTTATGACGGTTCAAAGTTGATCTAGCGCTTCAACGTTTACATTCTGTAGCAATATGAAGCAGTTACGTTGATACTCCAATATGCTGATGCCTTTAATGGAAATAACAACGAATGTAGCTTAAGAAATCAATGACGCCTTGTACAAAGTAGTAGCAGACGTAGAATAAGGGGCGGTCAATAAGTTTCCTTTCGGAGGCCTTACAGTGAGGCAAAATCGCCGTGAGCATTGAGGGAATCGTTTCACCGACGCACTAGGTTGAAGATACCTGTTTGGTAAAATACTGTGTTCTGCTACCTGAAGAAATCTGTAACTACCTGCTGTACTTTATCAACCCTTCATGGCCCTTTTTCAGGGACCGCAGACATTAAATTGCATGAGGAGAGACGAAGACTGTAGGATGGGTGCTTGAGTGTCTTCAGTTGTGTGCGACTCCCTACAGATGGTAAGGAGAGGTTGGTTGTAGAGTGGTGTGGCATCTGTCGCCGTAGAAAAGTTGGACAGGAACAGAAATAATTATCGAACAAGATAACATAGTAGACAGAAGATTTATTTCCGAGCAAACGACGACTTATTACAAATAATGCAGCAAGAAACAGAGTCCAGCCAATACAATAGCACCAAGGATGAGGTTCCACGAACTAAGCACAAATGACGGTGTTAGAGCACAACTAGGCGGCGTCTGCGAAATGTCACATAGCGAAATAGCTCAGAGTACTAGTGGGCTGTGTGACTGTCACTGAGCATCTTATACTGCAGCGGCAGAGGGCGCTCATGGTACGGAGCCGCTGGAGGTGTGACTCAGCGGGCGTACTCCATTGGGTCCGCCGGATCTCACACGACTGCTGTCGGTGTCTGAGAGGAACTTGCAATTCTGTTGCCAACTTTAAGACGCCCGTAGTGTTATGTTGATACATGATACCTCGTCTCCCACTTGAGTTGGCGTAACTTCAGTGTTATGACATTTACGATATGGCGACGTGCGTTAACGTGAAGCAGCAACAGCCTTTGTTGCGTACCAGCCCACAACAGTGGTTTCCGGTACACATGCTGCCCCATACACATTCTGCATTATCCGGTGGATGTCTACCGGTGTTTGTCCTTCAGCAGCCAAGAAAAGAATGACAGCACATTTGTCCTGTTTGGACGCATAGCTCACATTTCCGTACTGACCGCGCACACGTTGAAAGGACACGGATGCCACACTAATCCCTTGCCGACAGAAACTTTTTGATCACCCCTTATATCTGACTTTAAGTCTTGGACGGCTGAGTTCCAGTTAATTTCAATTGTTTGTTTCAGTTGTTGATTCTCCGAAGCTATGGAAAAATTCTCGGGGTAATTTAAGCGGTAATTATGTGATTATATTTCCAAAACCTTGCAGGAATGGAAAATAAAGCAACCAAGGCTTCTTGGCTTCACGAATTTCCTGTTACATTTCACACGGAATACTAGGTGGAATTAGTCCCTTTCCGAACTTGAGAAATTCTCGCGCAGCGAAGTGTCTCGCGTGACTGCAAAGATTCGCAAATCACTCCAGTTTTTATAAAGCATCAAAGATGCGGTGAGCAGATATACAACACAATATCGTTGACATCCGTAGCAGAATTCTAGAGTATATTATGAGCTCTGAAATTACGACGTTCCTGGAAGGAAAGAAGGTACTCTGAAAGAACCAGCAGGAGTTCGGGAAAAGCAGTCGTTAGAAGCGCACTTGGTTTATTTCGCACACGACGTCTTGCAGAATACATGCAGATGACGCAAGGCTGACGCAGGTAATCATGTTCAGTCTGTCTTCCTAGATTTTCGAAATTCGTTCCACACTGTATCATATTATCAGCTGATAACCAACGGATTATCTTTAAATATGTGTTACTGGATCTAAGAAGTTTTACGTAATACAACTCATAACGCCATACTGCAGGGAAAATTTTCAATAGAAATTAAATTAATATCGGTTGTGCTCATAGAAGTGTGAAAGGACTTCTACTGTTATCAACAATGATAAACGATTTACCTGATTGGACTAGCACCAACGTCATCGGATTGTTCGCTGACGATGCTGTTGCCTACTGGAAAGTATCGTCGCTGGATGATCCTAAGGAACTGCAGGACGATATGGACAAAACTTGACCTGGCGCAGTGAACTGAAGTTCTCTATAAACGTGGTTAAGTATAAGACAATGTTAGAGACCCCATTACAAGTTCAGTGGCAAACTTTTAGAGCATGTCACATCGTTTCAATATTCGACGGTAGCACTACGAAACATTATGGAATGGGACGACCACGTAAAATCAGGAGGCAAGTGGAACGTTTAGAACTCTTGGAGCGATTCTGGAAAAGTTCCATGTAGTTGTCAATGATGTACCGTACAAGGCGCTAGTGTGGCCTGTTGTAGAGTAATGTTCCAGCGCTGGAAGTTCTTAGGCATTACAGCACACATCAATCGAATTCAGAGATGCTCTGCTCGGATCTTGATCGGTCAGTACAGCTCATATGTAAGTGTAACAAAGATAATCAGGGAACTTAAATGGGAATCTTTGGAAGAAACGAGACAGTCGTACTGCCCCCATGATATATCTCACGTAGAGCAGTAACAATAATATCAGAGAGATAAGGGCGCGTACCGAGGCTTGCAAAAAGCTATATTTTTATCGTTCAGTACGCAAATGGAATAGGACACAAAGTCGGTGTCATCTGTACGAAGTACCCTCCGCCACGCACCGTGCACTGCCTTACGGTGCTTATTTGTTAATGTAGACATCAAGCTCATTACCGCCTTTTTCTTGTTAGTGCACTTTGTTCAAACACACATCTATGTAGCTGTGATAACACCTGGAATTCGGAGAGTGACTTAATTTCCCATTGGAAAAGCAATCTTTTTCGACGGTGGGCTGTATTCTTAAGGTGTGACAATTTTCATCAAAATCTATTAATTCAGTGGCAGTGGATGTGCCGCTTACCGCCTGTTCGAAGGCAAAAACGGTGGTGATCCTGCACAGCCTCACAAAAAGCTACACGCGAACACGTGTGGACTCACTGCTTTGAAAGTAGGTGCCATTATCTGAATATATTTGGTAAGTACACAGGTTTGCAGCGTCAGTCTTATTTTGTTTCTGTCATAACTTTTCCGGCAGAGCACAAGAACAGGCCTGTTGTAAACTGCTCGTCCACTACGACTGACATGATAGATTTGTGATTAAAAAAAAAATGGTTCAAATGGCTCTGAGCACTATGGGACTCAACATCTTAGGTCATAAGTCCCCTAGAACTTAGAACTACTTAAACCTAACTAACCTAAGGACATCACACACACCCATGCCCGAGGCAGGATTCGAACCTGCGACCGTAGCAGTCCCGCGGTTCCCGACTGCAGCGCCAGAACCGCACGGCCACCGCGGCCGGCCATAGATTTGTGATCAAAAGTGTCGCACAGTCCAAGAATGAAAAGCCGTCTCTCATTTGTAAGCCACGAGAACTATTTACTGACAATTTGAGTAGCCTTGTTTCTTTTTTTACTTTCAGACCTCTTACACTTTCGTCATCTATTTCGTAAACCTTTAATTTCTGAATATCTATACTACGATGTGTTCACAATCGATATCTTCTTTTTGGTATGAATTTTCTCTTTGTTTATGTTGCCATGTCTGTGGGCTTCGACTGTACTCTGTTTTATGTAGTCATGCTGGGACTCTGTCTTGGCTGACCTTATGGAACTCTGGTGTACTCTCTAATGTGGAGTTCAAATGTTTTTAAATGTTTGGCCAGTACTGCGTACTCCCTAATAAAATTACATGCTTGCCAATATACTCGTGGAAGATATGGTTCACTTTTAAATGACAGTGTAGTTGAAATTGGCATCTCCACTAATAATAATAATTGTTAAATAAAAATAGGTTTTGCGGTAACAAATGGTTTAATTTAATGCTTTCCACTGTAGTTGCATTACTGGGGAGAGTAGTCCTTCGACTCTGTCACATTCAAGAGACCTATGGACACTTTTGAATTCAGCCAGTTATTTTGGAATTGTTGAAACTGAAGGAGCAGACTTGTTATAAATGTTCACTAAGGTCTGATGATTTCTCTTTGGTGATAGAGTTCAAAACAATTTTATGGAAGTATAGTAGTCCACTTTTTTTTTCTCCAACTAAACACATGCAGCCGACCTCTTGGAAAGCCTTGTAAACAACACCATTCACCAGATCAAATTTACATTTCACCTGCAACATTTCATTAATTACCAACGAAACAAAAACAAATTTTTGATATCAACGCTATCTCTCTGTCAGAAAGGAAATGTTCACCTATCTGATTGTGACAACATAGAGGATGGGCCAGTCGTTGTGAAATACGTTACAATCTCTTACCTTCTGTTTTGCGTGAGGGATCTGGTAGTAAACAAAAATTAAAATATATACAACAAACCTCGTATCATTTTCAGAATGGTGGTGAAGTTCCCATTTATACCAAAAGCTAGCCTTACAATAGTCGACATCGCCTGGTCTTCAGGGCCTGATCGCCGAATTTAGTTTTTTATAGGTGAAATAAGAAGAAAGAATCACACACAGGTGAATTCTCGAGCCGGGGCAGTGTGTTAATTATTTGTGGCCAATGCGGAAGTGCAGGCAAACAAGTCTCGCCCTTTCAAATGAGTGCTGGAAGCCCTTGGTCTTACTGTGTGTTTAAAAAATCGAAGCTTATTGTCACTCATGCACATGCAAGTGATTTCCCATAGATATCAGACTCTTTGCCTCAACTACGTGCACGGAGGTGGCACAGTGCACCATGGCCAGTTCCCCACAAGTCTCTTCACCACTTAAACAGCTACATCGTTCCCTTCTAGTCGCACATGGCCAGGTACATAGCAGAACGGTACTGGCTACTGTTGCTAATGTAGCTTGCCAAAGGTGTCCTCGTTATTTTTAATAATTGTTCGGCTGCGTACAAGCTCTGAACCGACTGTACAACAGAGAATAGGAACAGACGAGAAATTTCAAATCTCGATCAGGCTGCATTTGATCGAGTGTCTTCAAAGTTGTATGACGTTCACCAACAAAGACTGTAAATTCATACAGAAGACGAATTTTGATTATACTATCATGGAATATTGTTGTGAAGACAAGACTGTTGTCCTGAAACTTCCTGGCAGATTAAAACTGTGTGCCCGACCGAGACTCGAACTCGGGACCTTTGCCTTTCGCGGGCAAGCGCTCTTGCCCGCGAAAGGCAAAGGTCCCGAGTTCGAGTCTCGGTCGGGCACACAGTTTTAATCTGCCAGGAAGTTTCATATCAGCGCACACTCCGCTGCAGAGTGAAAATCTCATTCTGAAGACTGTTGTCCTATCTAAATGTGTCAGTATATGAAACTTTAAATTAAGGTATTTTCGTAAAACTTCGTGAAATAAAAATCTCAGCTTTAAAATATGATTTTGCTTACAGGACTTAATGTTCTCTGTTACATAAAAACCCAAGGCTTTTCCAATAATAAGGATGGAGACCTACTATAGTCATTTCACAAAAACTTGATGCATGCTACGTCAAAGTCTATTAGATAATTCTTGGCTGCGATCCAAAATTACCTCTCTGCTGATGGATCTCTCATGCAGTCACGCTCTAATATTATACCCTCAAGATGAAAGGTATCTAATATTTCGCTTATGAATATTATGCAGATCCGAACATAGTGTGGCTGTAATAAAGGAGGGGACTGAATGAAACTTCAATAAAAATGAAGCAAAAAATTTCTGTCGGCTCTCTGTTTCCTTCCATTTAAAGATTTTAGTATGTGCAGTGGTTTCGGCAATATTGTTTTATGTTCTTTCGCATGTGGTAGCCAAGTACGTTTTTCGTCGAATGTAAGCACCAAGAATCTCACTGAGTCCTTAAGAACTGATAAATGAGCGTGATTATAGGGCATGAGCTTTCAGATGAAGCGTGCAGCGTGGCGGAGACCAGTATGCGCAGTAACGAGCGTGACCTCACTCATCAGACGGCGAGGCCCACGAGAAAGACAGGCCGTGGCACATACGTCACACCACGTGACACTGCAGGTCTTATGAGTGCCAGCAATCGTCTCCGGCGAAGAGCGACTACCTGTTTCAGACGAGTTTAATAATTCTTGACAGTGTGTTTAAATGCATGCAAGGCCCCGATAGCACACGACGAAATTGAGACCTTTACTGGGAACCTTTTTCAATTAAATATTGATTTCCTGTGGGCTCTGTACGGAGTCGAGGGTTCGCGAAGGCTGGCGGACAAGCCGACTAGTTTGACGTCACAAGTTCGTTGCAGGGCCAGTATATTTCGTTGTCCCCAGCGAACGGATACCCCACCGAGAACGAAACTCGACGATTTAGTCGAATTCTGGACCGCAGCTACGTTGAGTCCAAAAAGCACTCGACCATAGCGTATGAAATATAACAAGCACAATCATAAAAATACAGCTGAGAAACGAACAATGACAATGCCCTCACATCGGTTAATACTTATATTTAGAAACTAGCCATTACCTGCGGCTGCGCGTGCATGGTAGTAGTTTCGAGATGATGAATGATGGTGAGTAAGTAAGCTGATGTAAGTTCAATGTCAGCTGTCCATCGTTGCCGAGCGGTGCGTGCAGAGTTGCGAACAGGACTGGGCATGAGCGCGCATGGCTGATGTAAAAAAAGAAGTTCAGTCCTCTGCTTCACACTCTTATGGTTCTTTTTTTCTAAAATAGCATGCGTTCTTCCTCAGGGTCCAAACTATTTCCGTACCAAATTTCAACGAAATCGGTTCAGCAGTTTAGTTTTGAAAATGTAACAAAGTTACTTTCGCAATTAATAATAATGATATGGAAGTACGAATTAAACACGTTGGGGATTGTATAATCATCGTATTCATTACGTTGAATCATGCTACGTTGAACATATCAGTCAATAAAAGCATTTCAACATATATCGTTTGAACGTCAAAGAGTAAACAACTTTTTCAAACAGTAAATGTGTTACTCTATGTCACGTAGATAAAACTTTAAATTACGATACCTTTTTTGTCGTCATCCGATTATGGTGATATAAAGCCTATTCGTTGACCTAAGCTACGCTCAAGTTACCTGTGAAAACCTCGTGAAAATTCATCTAGTATTTTTGGAGATTATTGGGTTCAGACACAACGATTTTACATTTTTATTAGTAGTATAGATATAGATAACACGCTATCCTCTCCCTTTCCTTATGTAGTTGTTTCATCCACTGTATTGGATAGTTCCCTCTCTGGATTGAAAGCTCTTTATTGATACTCAAAAATTATGGTAATACGTAGGGAAAACGCCGCAAAACGACAAAAGTTTGTTTCTAAAAGGAGAATCTTTTCAAGAAATCGAAGAAATTATTGGCAGACCCACCAGTACAGTGAAGACTATTATATAAATGTTTAATCAGAACAAAACCTACGAAAACTAATCACAAAGCGGTCCTTCCGCATTTCTGTCGGAGATAGAAAAAGGACAGCTACTTAGGCAAATCTAGAAAAGTCCAAAACAAAGGGCTCCAAACCTAGAAGTTCAGAACCACGCAGGAAAGTCTGTTTCAGCACAGACTGTAAGGCTCAAAATGGCTCTGAGCACTATGGGACTTAACTGCTGTGGTCATCAGTCCCTTAGAACTTAGAACTACTTAAACCTAACTAGCCTAAGGACATCACACACATCCATGCCCGAGGCAGGATTCGAACCTGCGACCGTAGCGGTCACGCGGCTCCAGACTGTAGCGCCTAGAACCGCACGGCCACTCTGGCCGGCCACAGACTGTAAGGAATGTGCTTTATGAAATTGGGTGTGGAGGTCGAACTGCACGTAGGAAACCATACATCAGTCTAAATTAACAGAAGCAAGCGAGTTTCTTTTGCAAGAAACCATAAATCCGATTGGTTTGATTTATGTAAGAAGGATGTATTTAATGACGAGAGCCGATCTGAGCTGTTTAAGCCAACTGAGCTAGTCACAGCGTAGAGAAAACGGAATTCTGAACTCGAAGAGAGAAATGTAACAGCCTCAGTTAAACATGAAGGAGGTTCAGTACTTTTCTGTGGCTGCATGAGTGCAAAAGGTGTTGAGAATCTGTGTTTTATTGATGTAATTATGGAGCACAAAGTTTACATAAATATCCCGAAAACACATCTGTCCAAAAGTGTGAATAATATGAGTCTTTATGGGGATTATATTTTGACACAAATAATTATCCAAAACATGCAACTCTAGAATGAGATTTTCACTCTGCAGCGCTGATATGAAACTTCCTGGCAGATTTGGAAGGTAGGAGACGAGATACTGACAGAAATGAAGCTGTGAGGACTGGACGTGAGTCATGCTTGGGTAGCTCAGATGGTAGAGCACTTTACCGCGAAAGGCAAAGGTCCCGAGTTCGAGTCTCGGTCCGGCACACAGTTTTCATCTGCCAGGAAGTGTCACACAACTCTAGATGCAATGTTGTATAACAGTCCCCGCTGGATGCCGACACCAACGCGTCCCCAGACATTAATCCAATGGAGAATTTGCCAATAGAGAATTTGTGGAATGTACTCGACAAAAATATGAGGAATCATCAAACATCTAATTGAAATGATACAGAGAACGCTCTACTAGAGGAATGGCGTAAAATTACAAAGCTAACCACAAAATCTCTTGTGAAATCTGTGACAAGGAGAATGCAAGAGATTATAAAGAGGAAAAGAGGACCTATTAAGTAGTATCCAAAACATTCCATGTTCACAGTATTATTTTCAGTGTTGCACACAAATGCTTATTTTGCATTCTAAATTGCCTATCTCTACTTTTGAATGTTTTACTATGTTTATCTAACTGGAAATCTGTGTTTCTTTATTGTATCTCCATTTCACTGTAAAAAGTCCATGTCCCTGTTGTACTTCATTCTGACAATTTTCCACTATCTACACACCCTTTAAAATAAACTCATGTATTATACGAATAGTTTTTGGAGTATGTGTATGAATGTAGCTACATTTACCGAACAAAGTAGTTGATCCATTTGAGATACACTGAATGTGAATACACAGTTTTAAAGAATGAGAGACGATTCACCTGCCTAAAAAAAACTTCTTTGTACGATGATTAATACTGAACTTACCAACGTTGAAAGGCTACTAATTAACAGAAACACTGATGTGAACATTTCTCATAAACGCAGAGATATAATGCAACAAGTGAAGTATCATTAGATTAACATTCAGTAATGCTGTTTCTTTGATGTAACTACACATTCTATATTTACAATTACTTGTCTGTCAGGAACGGAAAACTAATAACATCACAAACAGCTTAGTCAGCACCGTGTGATGTATTTAAGTACTATTTAATAATATTGTAACCGTAACATAGTATATTCCACATAGATTAAATAGTAAGACTGTCGTTTCAGGGCTTATAGGATAATTAAAGTAATTACATATGAATGGTGTGGAGTATAGTAGTTTGACGATACAGTATGAATGGCAATGGCAAGGAAAGCGTTTCTGAAGAAGAGAAATTTATTTACATCGCGTACAGATTTAAGTGTCACGAAGGTTTTTCTGAAAGTATTTGTATGGAGTGTAGCCATGTATGGAAATGAAACATGGACTATAAATAGTTCAGACAAGAAAAGAGTAGAGACTTTCGAAATGTGGTGCTACAGAAGACTGCTCAAGATTAGATGGGTAGATCACGTAACTAATGAGGAGGTACTGAATAGAATTGGGGAGATGAGGAATTTGAGGCACAACTTGACTAAAAGAAGGGATCCTATGGTAGGACATGTTCTGAGGCATCAAGCGATCACCAATTTAGTACTGGAGGGCAGCATGGAGGGTAAAAATCGTAAAGGGAGACCAAGAGACGAATATACTTAGCAGATTCAGAAGGATGTAGGTTGCAGTAGGTACTTCGAGACGAAGAAGCTTGCACAGGACAGGGTAGCATGGAGAGCTGCATCAAACCAGTCTTTGGACTGAAGACCACAACACATGAAAGGAATCATGAAGACCATGTAAAATGATGTGTTATACGTACATTAGACATTAATTTTAAGGATGTTCTATTTGTTTATTAATATTTGCACAAAGAAGTAAGACTAACGATTTGCATTGGGAATTTCTACTCCGACAGATGAAATGCCATCAGTAGTGCCACATGCCCTCCCTCTCTGAGGCTTTGTGAAGAGACCTAGGTTTTAGACTAGAACATTGGTTTATAATCAGATTATCATGAATTGGATGGATGACAACTGGTAACTTACATTTCTCAACTGACGTCGAAAATTTTTTCGAGCTGCAGTCTTCAGATCGGCCACCTCCCTATCGATTCCACTGCAATAGCGACATTACTTGTGGAGGCTGTGACGTCTCCGATTACACTTCATTTTCATTTCCAGTGCTTATGGTGAGGGCATCTTTTAGTTCACACAATTTATTGCATGTGGAGAGATGGGCCAAATGGAGAAAGTCGGCTGTTCCCAACGCACAGATGCTGCAGTCGACCACCCTTCGCGTCCCCTATGAGCTGTTGGTTGGGGGACTTTGATTCGGTAACAACGCTAGCGTGAATAGGCCTACATTACTGTCTACACATAACATGAAAGTTTAGACACCAAATTAAGAACACTGTCTTTGCTAATGGAGATGGCTCCATATGAGGCTATCTACTAAAGTCTCTTAATGCATTAACATTTAATTAAATTTCATGTATGTTTTTAGAATACGTTGCACATAATAAGAGGCAAGTCATTACCTATCAGTGGAACAAAAGGGGTCAAGTTTGAGCGATTTTATCTGAGCTCAACTAATTGGTAATTTTCAAGAAGCGGTGCACATCGAAATCGCTGCCTCACTACGAGCGATATGTTGCGAAGGCTCGACTCTCGAGATATTGACAAGAGAGACGACAAAAGACGAACTCATTGAAAACAGAAAGTCATTAAAAAGAGTGAGTATTCGCAATTTTTTCACTCAGTGAAATAAATAATAGCGTTTACTTTACTCATCAGATATATCGTCGTCGTGCACAATACTGTGTCTGGTGTAGGCACCAATCATTTTTTGCTGTATCCATGATACATGTCTTACACATCTTTTAGGAAAATTGGGAGAGTCTCGCAGGAGAGAGATTTACCAGATAGTCGTAAGTTGTGAAAATATAAAAACAGAAATATTTACTCTCATACCACGTTTTACTACTCTTGCGCGACGTTCCGTTGTCAAAGCAGAAAACAATATCCGTATTAACCGCATCGAGAGTCGACTGTTCGATATATATCGCTCGCAAGCAGGCCACGACTTTGATGGCAGCTTTTCTTGGAAATTGCCAACGGATTTAATTAGTCTGCGCCTCAACCTCGATGTGTATTTCGGAATTGTGGTGTACGTATACCAGTTTGATAATGAAGTGATTACTTTGGAGACGGTATAAAACACTGCAAAACAAAAAAAAATAAACAGAAGAAAAATTCCTGAGATTTTTGCACTATCCATATCTGCCACTGTCACCAAGTCCCCCCTCAAACCCACGCGAAGTCAGTGCACATAATTAAAACACCATTGTCTCCAATGACTGTGCAAGTCTGGGGTTTTTTGAGAGGAAACTGAACACTGTAGGTTACATAACATCAAATAAACCATTCTGTTGCCGTTCCTGCAACACCAGGGAGATAGTATCACTCTCCAGGACAATGACTAGAACTGGCCCCTCTGTAGTCCATGTGGGGCATTATTAGTCGGCGTCTGGTCCCATCTACTTTATCCATGACTCCACCTGACCATTCGCGTCAACAGGTGGAAGTAACGGTATAGCCGACTCGTCTTGCTATCGTTACTATGCAATACTGCAGGACTTCGTTGTAGCCAGAGGAGGCTACACAAGGTAATGGAATTATGGTCGAAGACAATCTATCGATAGATTTATGGCGCTGAGATTTGTGTGGGATCCAGTGTAAAATTCTATAATATGAAAAGAAAATTCATCCTGTGCTATTGTTGCTGTAAGCGTAAATTTTTAATTTATTTTCAACTGCGTTGAAAGTAAACAGAAACAGTTATGAAGAGCTGCTTAACAGAGACTCCCTTCTCACGTTACACACTGATGCAGCTACTGAACCTCTAATAATTATGTGTGCCCTTATAACAACACGCGCAATGTGAGTAGTAATAGCAAACAGTGTCAGTTGATCTCTCGGATTTTTGACTGGGAATTTTGCAGTCTACAGAGAAGTGCTATCGTGGGAAAATTACTGCGTATTGCCTGTATATTTACATATATGTCCTAGTTCTTGCAGTACACAGCTAGGTATAATCATGTGCAGCTGTGACATAAGGTGCAAAATACTACTTAAACATCAGTATAATGTTAGCATCGAACGGTGCTTCAGCACGAGGAATCCTTACCATGCTTAACCTGAGTCTATGCCAACGTGATTTGGAAACTAGATGTGAATGTCAGCGAAAATTTGAAACTGTCAAATTGATAGAGAATAGAAGACCACTCTTCAATAAATTTCTGTGTCTTAGTAAAAAAGAAATACATTTCATGAGACCCATCGCAAAGGCAGAATCATTGGCATGAATATTCTTTGGTTCCCCACGTGCGAAGGGTGCTGATTCCGCAACTGTGTATTCAATTAATGAAAAGCGATTGGAGCGGCTTTTCATTAACCTGCATATTTTTATAAAACTGCAGCTATTTTGTATGTCCTTTTAACTTTTTCGTAATTTTTTCATAGCCACCGTTAAAACATTATTTCACGTGATGAGAAGTTAATCTAGACACCTACGTTTCTTAAGGGAAAGAAAATTTGGTTACACAACAAGAAGTTATTGCAACATCGTTTCAAAAACGTGAGATATGAGAAATGACCATTATTGCTCCTAGATCACGGAGTAGAAAAATCTTCGGACCTTGGGAGGAATTCCGATACGTTCTGTCGTATGTGGTCGAGGCTACTCCAAGAAGCCGCTGTTGATTGTAGGTTAGCGCAACATTCTTGGTATCTCTGTACATCTCAGTTATACCCATCCATTTGACCGTACGTGAATTATTCAGTTGAATTATTCAATCTTCCTTCAACACTACGCCCGTTGTTAACTTTTCTGTTGCTCTTTCGTATGACAGCACCCGAAAACAAGCGAATAGATGTAATGCACAGAAAGTCTGAGTCAGGCAATATTCAGCATTTGTCATTCGCGTCATAGTTCTATGTGTGCCGAAATTCCGCGTAGGCAGCGTCCGTTTGCAAGTGGGTTTGCGTCATTGCCTGGCACGGTATGTATGATCGATTCTGAATCGACAGACTCCTACCGCCGCTCTGTTGTGCTCTGCTGAAGAACGGCCGTTTGTCACGCTTTACTGTCGCTAGAAATGTGTTTGCCCACGCCATATAGCAATGTTCCGTACTGTATATAGGACAGAGCTGTGGACGCTTATCGTCGCCAGCGGCGAACATGGGAAATAGGCTCGTCAAACGCAGTCCATTTGCAAGACTTGATAAACCAGAAGTTCCTATCTCTCACTGGTAACGCACAGATGAGAAATGGTCGGAAACGTATCTTTACAACAGATTGTTCTATCACAGACTACTTTGGACTTGACCTATTCGTATAGCTTTAAATCGAAATAGGCTGGCTTGAAAGACAGGGAGGTGAAAGAGATTCGTGCCAGATTACCGATTGTAGGTCAGTTACACCAGGCAGCCCGAGTATGGCTTTTGGGCAGTTTTCCACACTCGTGTAGCCAAATTCTAGGCTGGTTCTCAGCCTTCGGCTCAGAAACGCAACACAGACAAATAGTTAAAACTCGGAAACAAATAAAATGAAATTTATACGATACATAGAAACATGGGGAACAATTTAGCATTAGTTTGAATATAACCAGAACACGCAATTGATATTGAATAGTAGCAAGTGTGCCCAGTGTCTTCTGTCGTGAAATCTTTAAACTGTATAGCCGTTCACTGTTGTTCTTCTACCAACTGAAAATGCCGGAAGGCTCCGGGGTTTAAAAGCTTCCAATATTGTTGCACTTTTAATTCAAGATGTTTTTCTTTCGTACTAGTAAGCGTCAGAGACAGATAGAATACAGAAAGTGTTTGCATGTATCTGAACGTTACCTACCTGACAGCAAAATAATATGTACAAATCCCATACAAACTACGCTCTCAGTTCATTACGTTATAGGTGAGAGGTACCTAGCGTATAGTCGCAGCATTAGTGTGTTTGGAGATTAAAAACTACAGTTTTACTATAGCTTTGAATTTTATTTTGTAGTAAATCGTGATTAGTTATCTCGAACTAACCGCCTTCCATGAAACTGTTATTTGTTGCTGACTCCTATCCTAGCTCAGATACCGTCTACTCTCTTGCTAAACTCACCAAAAAGTGCTATTCAAAATTGCAAGACCAATGCTATTACGAATTAAGTAAATGACGTGGAATTGGACATAAATCAAGAACCAAAGAAAAACGTATTCTGTTGACGGTGAAGAAAATAATCGCTGACATATACTGAGATTTCATGCCTTATAACATCACAAATTAAGTCCAATCATGCAACAGTAATTGGTAGGAGATGACAAACAGATTTTTAGCTACTTAGATGTCCTCTAAAATGGCCGCCATGTTAATAACATAGCCTCACAGGTTTTCCCATTCTCCTCTGTCATACTGTAAGGAGCAGTGAAATGAAAACGAGACAGACTGTAGAACGAGCATGGCGCGGACGTTGGTAACGCAGTTTCGTGTATGTCAGCTGGGTGTCTCACACCTTTTGGGTCAAATTAAAACAGGTGATAGTGGGACCACAACCGATTATATTGAGATAGAGAACCAGTGGTCTGAAAGTCATATTTATCGTGTTATGGACATACACAGCGCACACCGAATGGCAACGTAGCTCATGGTAATCAAAATCTACAGACTTTCTATGGGAAGCCCTTACACATCCTCCATACAGTCCCGATCTCTCCCCATGCGATTTCCATATTTTTGGAGCTCTGAAGATAAACGTTCCTTACCGTCGATTTCGTTCGGACGAAAAGGAGCACGCCTGGGTACAATCATGGTTCCATAGCCAACGGTAATCATTTTTGCATGAAGGCATTGGCCTTCTTGTCTCATATTGGGATACATGTGTTAACAGTTTAGGTGAAGTAGTAAACAGCTTACTTACTTAATTTATTCCCTCGATCTGTTTTTCGTTTGTCTCACCCTTAGTCTTGACTTTAAATTTGTTTTATCCACCTGCGTTAGTTTTAAAAAGGCGATTCGACAAGTATGTACCACCCTTTGCATTAGAGGGAGCAATGTATTTCTTGAGAACACAGCGTCGATTCACGGTAGCGTCAATGATTTTTGCGTCTTAGAAGGACTGGCTTTGGGTGTTCTTTGCGTTGTGGTGACAGTGGAGGACCTAAATGAAGGCCTCAAGTTTGGTACACTGTACTGTAATGACCAACAGAGCGGTGTGCTAACCACATGTTACTCTTTGCTGACGTTCAGTAACACCCACAGACATCAGTCCGCAGCACGTGTTCCACAATGCCTGATTTTGAGACTGACGCTTTCCAAGACGCGCAGTGCCTTTGTTGTAACGTCTCACACTGGAGTTTGATGAAGTTCTCTCTGTCGCTTCCACGCTTTAAATCTTATACACCACTTCCGTTAACCCATCTTGGTAAGAGTCCCAACCGGTGAACAATACACAAGAATTGAAACTATCTAGCAAATGAAAGATACATGCCGGATCCGAAATCGATATTGGAATCTTGCCTTTCACGGACAAATCACTTACCGACTGAACATCCAGGCACGACTCACAATCCGCCCTTTCAGCTTCAATTCTGCTAGTCCTTTGTACTACTCTGTAAACTTCACGGAAGCCGTTCTGTATACTGTGCTGTCCTAGCGCTCCTAGAGGAAGGAGTGCTAGACCAGTAAAGTATACAGGAGATGTTGTACTTGTTTATGTTAATTGTCAGCAGCTAGTCGTTGTAACCCACAGGCTGGGCTTTCAACAGTTGCAGCCATGCCGAGACAGAACACGGAAGGGGCTGTTGTCAAAGCCGCTGGGACACCTGCCGTCCCCATCACCGGCCATATGCGAGAGAAAACCGAGAGGAACGAGTGGCTCGTATAGCGTTATATGGTGGTGGCTGCGGCAAAAAGCGGGCGCACAGCTGGTAGCCGCCTTGCCTCGGTTCTGATTCCCGGAGCCGCGAGTCGCTGACCGGTCAGCCCGGATGGGAGAGAAGCCCTGCGCCAACTGGTTCCCGCGCGATCGCCAGCTCGTCTGCAGGTGGCAGCCACTGTAATGGACCCGTCTCCTGCGGCTTGCGGGCGGGTCGGGAGCCACTCCGTCATCAGACCAGACCCGTCTAGCTTGCAGTGCCGTCAGTGTCTCAGTAATCTGGGGTGTGTTAGGAAATGTTCGTTTTCGTAATGGAAGACTTTGCCGGGGCGAAACAGTTCTTGGTTGCTGATTAATTTTACGCCAGCTCAGTCTTCTCGCACCTACTTAACCGAGGTCGTTATCCAGCGTCATTGCAGCGACACGCGGGTTTGTGGTAACAGATTCGAATCCAGGGTGAAGCTTTCACCTCCTTTGATTTGTGATCGCATCCTTAACTCAACGGTTTGGCCGTCCGCATGCCAGGCGTAGGACACAGCTTCGATTCACGGTAGCGTCAGTGAGTTTTACGTCTTATGAGGACTGGCTTTGGGTGTACTTTGCGTTGTGGTGACAGTGGAGGACCTAAATTTAGGCCTCAGGTTTGGTAAACTGTACTGTAATGACTAACAGAGCGTTGTGCTAACCACATGTTACTCTTTGCTGACGTCCAGTAACAGCCACAGACATCAGTCCGCAGCACGTGTTCCATAGGCCTGAATGCGGATTTAAGTTATAATAGCTGTGTGGCCACCAAGGATAATGAAGGGGGTGACGCACTGTGCCTTGATTACCAAATGAATGGACAGTGTCGCACAGAAATCCTACACCTCTCAACTGTTCCTTATATCATAAGGCCTAAACCACAGTTAATGCTGGTCCTTCCAACATTCGTCGCCTGCTGGGTGCTATTCAAGATCGAGAGGTATGTGCCATCAACAAGTTTCATCCCATCCATTTCTTTCATTTTGGCAGTTCTCCGTAGCAGTACAACCACAGCCGCATACTGCACAGTAATTCATCTCAGACATCCCCACGACTTCTCACAACGCTCAAGGAAGGATAGATATCCTACCTTGATAATGTAGTGTGTTTCAGAAACATCCATATTCAAATTCTAGGTTGCAAGTATTAAATTGGCAGCGACTGAGTTCATCCATTGCCGTCCAGCTAGCGAAAACTGCAGGACAGCCTCGTGACTCAGTTTTTGAATTATTATTTATTGCCGCTGCTGTTGCACAACACATATTGAAATTTTGTGGAAGCACTTTTAACCTGCTCTTGTGTGATCATTGTACAGAAAACTTATACAAATAGAATTTCTCGACGTCTTAAGAAAAAAGAATTATTTTTTCAACCTATTTACACTTTTATGCTAATAATATTACTGTAAAACTGTCGTGTCTGTCTGTTCGTCTGTCGGGACACGCTGATATCCAAAACCACTTGACGAATTTTCAGGGGTTTTCACAAGTGACATAAGTTTAGCCTGGAGCACCGTATAGGCTTTATTTCATAAAAATCGAATCACAAAAAAAATCATAACTTATATTTGTGAAAATGCTTTTATTGATTGATGTGTTGTACATAATATGATTCTTCAACATAATGAATAGAA